>NC_073231.2:151387500-152012500 GCF_029281585.2 Gorilla gorilla gorilla
ACAGCAAGTCAAAGTCAGGTTTGACTGTGGTTTTCCATCTCCTTGTAGTGTTTCATGGGGTCCTGTGTGGGTCTAAATCTTGGGGCTGTGTCACTAGCACATATAGTGGATTGGATGAGCTGCAGGAAAATGGCAGGCAGGCCTTGGACGTAAGCAAGAGCAATGGATGCTGTTGGAAAAGGAAAGTACCATGGGCTGAGAGGGGCAGGGCATGTCCCATTTGTGTTTTCTAAATTATTTTTAAATATTTATTTTTAAATTTTTGTACATATATATTGATGTTTTTTGAGACAGGGTCTCACTCTGTTGCCCAGTCTAGAGTGCAGTGGCACGATCTTGGCACACTACAGCCTCAACCTCCCAGACTTGAGCAATCCTCCTGCCTCAGCCTCCCAAAATTCTGGGATTACAGGTGTGAGTCACCACCCCTGGCGCATTTTGTTTATTTTTTGTAGAGATGAGCTCTCACTCTGTGAGATCTTATGGACTCGAATTCCTGGGCTCAAGTGATCTTCCCACCTCAGCCTCCCAAATTACTAGGATTACAGGTGTGAACCACCACCCCCGGTCCTTGTGGTTTTTAAAATTGTGACAAAATATGTATAATAAAATTTACTATTTTGGCCATTTTTAGTGTTCATTTCAGTGGCATTACATATATTCACACTGTTACGTGACCATCAACAATATCCATCTCCAGGCCGGGCACGGTGGCTCACGCCTGTAATACCAACACTTCGGGAGACTGAGGTGGGTGGATCACCTGAGCTCAAGAGTTTGAGACCAGCCTGGCCAACATGGCGAAACCCTGTTTCTACTAAAAATATAAAAATTAGCCAGGCATGGTGGCATGCACCTGTAGTCTCAGCTACTCAGGAGACTGAGGCAGGAGAATCGCTTGAGCCCAGGAGGCAGAGGTTGCAGTGAGCCAAGATTGCGCCACTGCACTCCAGGCTGGGCAACAGAGCGAGACTCCATTTCAAAAAACAAAAACCAATATCCTGGCTGGGCGCGGTGGCTCATGCCTGTGATCCCAGCACTTTGGGAGGCCGAGGCGGGTGGATCACCTGAGGTCAGGAATTTGAGACCAGCCTGGCCAACATGGTGAAACCCTGTCTCTACTAAAAATACAAAAATTAGCCAGGCATGGTGGCGGGCACCTGTAATCTCAGCTACTCGGGAGGCTGAGCCAGGAGAATTGCTGGAACCCAGAAGGCAGAGGTTGCAGTGAGCTGAGATGGTGCCATTGCACTCCAGCCCGGGCAGACAACAGCGAGACCCCATCTCAAACAAAACAAAACCCTAGAAACCAATATGCATCTCCAGAACTTTTTCTAAAATACTTTTTTAGAGCAGTTGTAGGTTCATAGCAAACTTGAGAAGTAAAGTGCAGAGTGTTCCCATCAACCCCTCTGCCCTCTCCCACAAACTCCCCTATCATGAGCTTCTTCCACCAGACTACGGCACTTGTGACAATTGATGAACTTACACATATGTTGACACATCATACTCACTTGAAATCTTTAGTTTACATTAGGGTTGAGTTTATATTAGTTGTTCTTTTTTTTTTTTTTTTTTTTGAGACAAGGTCTCACTCTCACCCAGGCTGGAGTGCAGTAGCGCGATCACGGCTCACCGCAGCCTTGACCTCCCTGGGCTCAAGTGATCCTTCCACCTCAGCCTCCCGAGTCGCTGGGACTTACAGGCATGCACCACCGTGCCCGGCTAATTTTGGTAGGCTTTTGTCAACTGCATCCTGTGTCTCCCTCCTAGAGGTTCTCAGTGTTTGTGAACATCTTAAAGACTTGAGGCAAGTTGCAGGAAGCAAAGAGACCTGTGTGACTTTGTCTCATACTTTCTCAAATGTTTTGACTGTGGAAACTATCCTCCTGGGATGCTGTAATTGAATACACTTATTGTAGTAGGAAGTCTTAAAATGACATTGGGACTGATAGAATACAATGCTTTTATCTTCAGGGAGTACACCGTTTTGTTTACTCTTAGAATAGTTAGGTGGTTAGTTGTGTAAGTGAGAGCCTCTACCTAGATGCTAATTAGCAGCATTCTTGAGTTAGCTATTAACTGCTTAAATGGCAAGAACAGCTTCTGAGGCACAAGTGATCTTCCCATACCTGTTGTGTCTGGCTTTGCATAACTTCACTCTTCTCTGAACCTCATTTAAATGTTACTTTCCTGACCCAGGGGTCCTGCTTCTGATTTTTGTTTTTTCCTTCTGTTACATGCACAGTGATCTTAAAAGTTGTGAAGTATTGCAACCCATACTAGGATGTTTTCATATTTCCTGAACATTGATAGGAAAACTATAAGACTAGGCCGGGTGCAGTGGCTCACGTCTGTAATCCCAGGGCTTTGGGAGGCCAAGGCAGGGGGATCATTGTGACTGAGGCCACCACTTCCTCAGCACAAACGATGAGCTGCTGGCAAGTGTCATCATGAAACATGCCATTGCCTCCCGGGGCCTGAAACTACAGACATCTTCATCTGGCTTTCGGTGGAATTTTGAATAGACCATTGCAGGACAATTTGTTACAGTCCTTGTGTTTCCTTTTTATTGTTAATACGGTTGTTACATTTACGGAGAAAAAGAGCTTTTATAGAACATAAAGCACTTTTTTGTGTGTTACTTTCAACTAATGTTCTGTTTGTTTTGAAGACAATTCATCTTAAATTGATATAGAGAGGCTAGAGTACAATTAAAAGTATAATTTTGTCCAATTGCCAATTAATCAGGAGTTAAGAGCCCTTGAGCAGCGAATGGGCCAGACCCTGCAGTCAGAGGAAAACAGGGACCTTCTGTGTCATATAAATGAAGACCTTTCCCACTGAAGGGAAAAACTCATAAAAAATGAGTAGGCATTATTGTCACATTATCCACATCATTTAATTTTGTCTTCTCTCTTGTAAAATTTGCCACAGAACAAATGGATGACATTGGATGTACGTGTACTACTACTGGTGACTTAACTATCAGCATGATTTAGGGATTCCTCTATAGCTGGGCATATCTTTTCCTTTGATGCTTTGAAAATTAAGGCAGAGTCGATCACCTCTCCTCAGTCATAATCATTTGCATTTGAGTCTTCTCTCATTGTGGGGCCTTAAATTTAGCAAGGATGTTATTTCCCAGTTCAAGGAGAAACAGTCCCTGTCAGAATGCAGTTGTACATTTGCATAGAAATAAGTTGATTTTAACAACTGTTCACAAGCACAAAGAAAACTTTGGGCAAAGTGAGATGTCATCTTTTACTATGGTATGAATGTGACCACAATCTTATTATAGTTGCAAATGTAATTTATATTCTTCCTTAAACAGTTAAGTCTCTTGTCTGTCATTACACTCTGTTATATAATCAAGAATAGTCTTATCTTTCCAGTGTCGTACAGGCTACAGTGGCTTCCCTTATCTTCTCAGCACTTGAAGAATATTGGTGAGTTTAATAATTTTCGAAAAAAGTCCTAAACGATGGCATAAACATAGAAGGACTGATATACATACCATTGTCCTTCATTTTCAGATAGCATCCTACAGATAATGTTGCTATCAGTATGTGCAGGGAGAATTTAAAAGGCCCACAAAGATGACAGGCAGTTGTGTCCAGTTGCATACAAATGACAACTGATTTTACTTTGTCTCTAAACTCATAATGACAGTCACCCTTCTCTTCCTCTCCAAGGTTTACCTACAGTGAACCATGGAGTTCTCTAGTGGTTATGGGCCATGTTGTTCTTCCTGCTACTGTTTGGCCCCAGCTTCTTTGCATCCATTAAATTTGGGTTCTTATGAAAGCTGACAATGTGTCTTGCCTTGTAGCATTCTGGGGCTTCTTTTGGCTACCCTGCCTAAAGTAATTTTATTTTACCTGCAGTATGGCAGCTGTTTATGTATTCTTTACTCACCCATCCTGCACACATTAGCACACATTCTGTACTCAATGGAATAAAAAGGTGACTCACTGATAATAGAATTCTGGGAATTCATTTGTAGAGAGTCTACCTGAAGCTTAAAACTTATTAGAACTGTGGCCAGGCATGGTGGCTCATGCCTGTAATCCCAGTGCTTTGGGAAGCCAAGGCATCAGGATTGCTTGAAACCCCGAGTTTGAGACCAACTTGGGCAACACAGCTAGATCCTGTTTCTACCAAAGAATAAAAAATTAGCTGGCCATGGTGATACATGCTTGTAGTCCCAGCTACTTGGGAGGCTGAGTCAGGAGCATTGCTTTAGCCCAGGAGATCAAAGCTGCAAAGATCACGCCACTGCACTCCGGACTGAGTGACAGAGTGAGACCAGGCCTCGAAAAAATATATATATATATATATATATATATATATATATATATATATATATAAAGCCTTACTTAGGGCTTAAAAAACACTTCTATGTTATCCTAATTTTTGCCATCGTCATCCTCATTATCATCAACATCACAGACACCAATGGAGCAATTGCTTTTTAGGGGGAAGGCAGTGAACTAAGGCATTACCAGAATCAGCTCATACCATAATCTTCCTTATGAAAAAATATAAAAAGTGAGAGAGGTATGATGAGGAAATTCATAATTAGAACACATAAGTATCTTTCTTGGAGTTATAAAAATGGGTAAGCATGTGAGTCAAAACTACGGAAGACTGGTAAGTGACCTTTTAGAGTTGTTAGAAATACAAATAAAAAATTACTAATGGAACCAAATATTTCACTTCACTACATCACAATTTTCTTTTTTTAAGGTGCATATAATGGTAATATTTTCTTCATGGGTTTGTAAAAGACAAAAGAATTCATATATTTAATATGTTTATAATATTTCCTGGTACATAGTAAATAATAAACATTTAGTAATTGTTGGGTTTTTTGCTCATTTAGTTGAAAGGTCAGAGCTACAATGATACAGTTATCTTTGAGATATCTAAAAAACACTAATCATAATTTGCTCTAAGTAATATATTTTAAGTGATATTAATTACTAATTACTTTTCACTAATTTATTAGTTTGGTAGATACTTTTGAGTGCCTATGATAAAGACTTAAAGCTGAAGTACAGATTTTTTTCTAAAAAATGTATTTGCTCTATATTTCCCCATATGATGTGGCTTATTTTCACTGTAATTAACCCCATTGTATCTAGAGAATTGTGTGTAATTTTGATAATACCTCGTTAAGTAAATGTTACACTGGTCATATCAGCAACAATTGTCACCTTACAAGAAAGGTTAAAAGACTATTGAAAACTTTGCATAATTATCAGTCATCAGCAGGACTTAAATTATTTAGGATCTAAAATATCTTTATTTTAGAAAAGTGCATGACTGAAATAATCTGAGTTTCTACCATTCTGATTTATTTTGTTGGAAACAAAGAATGAACTACATGTGAGTGAATTTGAATGGAGAATAACTTTAAGTTGTATTAGAATGTAGAGGAGCTTCACGTTTCCTTATAAATCCCAGTTCTGCTGACAGCATCAAACACTTTGGTAAATAATATTGCACCAAATGTCTGTTTATGTGGAATGAAAAAGTATAATACCACAAAGAGAGATCATAAAAATAGAGAACATTTTTAATGAGTAAGTGTAGTGCTCTCTAATGGACAAAAAAATCATTCCAACAATTTGACTGTGATAGATGCCTTTTCTTTAGAGTGCCAGCAATGAAATGCTAGACAGTAATTCCTCCAGAATTATTTCTATTAAAAATAATATAGTAATATTAATTAAAACATTCACAGTGATCTTCCTTGCTAACCACTCTTTATTTTTAAAAACTACTTACATATTAATCTTCATACTGTGGGCAAGTAATTTTTTGAGAAAAATACTGCCATCCTTAAATTGATGAATAATTTTTCCATTGCCTTTTTGTGTTTAACTCAGTAGATTCATATTTTGGATTCCCAAATGAAATTAGTCTAAACAATATAAAGAGAAATTTCAATGGTTTTGAACCATCATTTTCTGTTTAAATATTGCCTCTTTCTTCTGAAACTCCAATATGATGGATATTAGACATTTTAAGTAATCATGACCTGGTTTCCTCTTTTTTCTCACTCTGCCCTCATACTGCATTCTGCTTAATTTCTTCAGATATGACTTTACGTTCAATAATTCCCTCTTCAGTTTCATCTTCTGTTTAATCTTCCCACTGAGGCTTTTTAAAAATTCTTAAACAATTATACTTTTCATTTTTGGAAGTTCTATTTTTTTGTTGTTGTTGTTTGTTTTTGAGTTGGAGACTCACTCTGTCACCCAGGCTGGAGTGCAATGGCGCGATCTCAGTTCGCTGCAGCCTCCAGCTCCTGGGTTCAAGCAATTCTCCTCCCTCAGCCTTCCAAGTAGCTGGGATTGCAGGCACACGCCACCACGCCCGGCTAACTTTTTGTATTTTTAATAGAGACGGAGGTTTACCGTGTTGCTCAGGCTGATCTCAAACTCCTGAGCTCAGGCAATCCACCTACCTTGGCCTCCCAAAGTGCTACCGCACCCGGCCTGGAAGTTCTATTTTATGTATGTATACATATATATTCATATACACACATATATGTGGGTGTGTATATATACGTATGTATACATATACTAACATATATGTGTATATATGTATACATATATATGTGTGTGTGTATATATTTATATATTTTTTTAGTTATATATTTTATATATATATGTATCTATATCTATATCTATATCTATATTTATATCTATATCTGTATCTATATCTGCCTGGTCTGTTCTTTCTTGATAATCTCTAAATGCTACCTCACATTTCTTTAATCATGTTATGCATAATTATTCTATATTGCAATTCTCCAGTGTCTAGCTAACAGTTTGATCCCCAAAATTTCTTTGTGGGCCTGCTCAGCTGTTTATTGTTTGTGCTGATGTTCAGTCTTGTGACTTGCCTGCCATGTTTTTGGTGATACTTGTGAACTCATATCTGCTGATTCTCCATCTATGTGCTCTTCAGTTGCTATATTGGGCATGTTGTTTCCAGAAAAGTTGCATGTCCACTCTTGCTAGAGGTTGGGGTACTTCAAGTCAGCATGTTTGAAGGAAGAAAACGGCAGCTCTTTATCCTTCTTCAAGCCATAGCATGATGTAAACTCTCAAGTTTAGTTCCCATACCTTGCTCCACTGGCCCAAGGTTCAGTTTTGAATTGGAACATCATAAGGAGCATTTGCTGTCAGGCAAACTTTATTCTCCACCTTCCTTGTTTCTCACCACCACCAAATCCAGGTTTGGCTTATAGTTTGTTTCCTATTTTATGTATCTTTTGGAGGAGGCAGACCAAGCTCATTGGAGATATTTCTAATACCTATCTGTGTTTAAGCATGAGGACAAATGAAGAGTATTCTGTTTCCATTCGTTAGGCAGCAAAATCCATTTATAATACCACACCTATTGGCTTAAATGCAGAAGACCAAGACCCCTGTGGACCATTGAGCCCTAGATGAATGACTGCACTGAAAAAGACTAATTTCTTTATGCATTTCCTTGCCTGGTCCTCTTTTTCTATGTTCCATCCTTCCATGTTCCTGTGGCTGATATTGTGGAAAACTTAACAGTACACTGTGGACTAATAGAAATCGGTTCTGCAATGATCATTATAAAGCAACGTTTCTACATTGGCCACTTTCCACTGGCCCACCTTCCATTAGAATTAGGTTTCCAAAAGTGTCTAAGCTAACTGTGCTGACAACTGTCATAGTACCACAGTGTCAGTTTATAGTTCACATAAACCCCATTATCTACTCAGGAAATTACAAGTTGCCTGTTTCTTCTTGAAGCAGAGAAATACTTGAACTTTTGTTTAGATTATGCTCTGCTTCAATCAAGATAGATGAAATAGCATATATAAGGCAAGAATGAAGGAAAGTGTCTAGATTTCTAATGCACCTATTTGGGAAAATTAAATTTAATGAGAATGTCATATTGATTTCATGTACAATAATATACGTACTAATTTTAGTTTTTTCTATTTGTCTGAGTTTTTTTTTTCAGTTCCATGTTGGGAAAAAATAAACAAACAAAAAAAAATGAAAAGGAAGACCCGTTGAAAATTATCTAAGAGAAAGTCAATTATTTACAAGCTTCTCTAGAGATTTTTGGAATCCTCTTTTCTCTTTAATTTTCCAAACTTCTGAAGATATTAGTTTTGCAACATACATTGTGTCTTGGTAAAATAAACAGCTTAATAAAAATACATGATATATTTCTCTAAGGGATGGAATTAAATAGCATATAAGTTGAATCTATCTGATGGTAAAATAAATATGTAATGCCTTTTAGAATATTAAGGAAATTAAAAAATATATTGTTTGTAGTCATCCATCACTTAGTATTGAGTTAGTGAAAAAATGGGAGACCACCTCTGAATAAGTTTATGCTCTTTTAAAACAACATCCATGATACAGAATGGTCACATACAATATCTTGTCTCAAATAGTCTTCCAGTGTCAAAACTCAGAGACAGCTTTTCAGGTGTATATTTATATTCCCGTTGGACATTTGTCATAATGTCTTTGACTCAACACACAGAATTTCTTGTTACTCTCTATAAGACTAAAAGGCACAACTGAGAAAATAATATAGCTTAATTTTTTTCCCTAGGGAATTTGGTGCCTCCAACCAAGTTAACATATCTTTCAATCACCTGTGATATTGCAGAATAATGGCAACTACCATGGAAAGATGAAATACATATGGTGCTGTAAAAACCAGAAGAGCCCAATGGCATTTTGCTCTTGCCATTCCTGAGGAGTTCATTGCCTACAGATGTAAGTGTACATTTTATCATATAGATGGAATTTCACGCAATTGAAATGTGTGATATATAACATGCAGAGGGTTTATACAAAGAAAATCATGAAAGATGCTTGAGAAACCTGAAAATTGATACATCAGGTAAGAAATAAAATGGCAAAGGAAACTAAGAAATGTAGGCCAGAATTGTTGATTGGAAGCATGGAGAATATAGTGTCACAGAAGCCAAGGAAAGTGTTAGAAGTGGTAAACTGTGTGAAATATTCTAAAACTATCAATAGGATAAGGCTGGAAACTCTAGAATGGGGATTGTCTGTATGTAGCTCATTGGTGACCTTAACCAGCAACCTTTATATGTGAGTGGTGTAAACAGAAGTCAGACTGACTGCAGAGTAAAATGGAGGTGGGCAAATAGATAGCGTGCCTATGGATGCAACAATTTTCATTGGCATTTTCAAGTGTTCTTCTTTGATTCTGTTTTATTTGTCCTGATAGCATTTATCACCACAATCAAAGAGGAGCAATCAAAAATGCCAATGGAGACTGGGGAAATGCCTCACTGAGGAAGTGGCTTTTGAGTAAAGACCTGAAGGAAACAAGAGCGCTGTCTTGTGGGTATTGGTGAAGAGCATCTTAGATGGAGGAAAGTTTATGTACAAAGACCCTGAAGAGAGAATGTGTCTGATTTTTCTACCAACAGATAGGAAGCTAATGTGGCTGGATAGAAAGAAAAGTAAAATCAGATCAGATAGACAATGAGGTGCAGAACACGCACGTTCTAGTGGACTGTGGTAGAGAATTTACCTTTTACTCTGAGACAGGAAGACACTAGAGGATTTTGAGTAGAGGAGTGACATGCAAAGACTTACCTTTTAACACAGTTACTGTGACTGAGGTGTTATGAATACTCTTGAGAGACAAGAGCGGAAGTCGGGAGCTTATTTTAAAAAATGAAGAGAGGGAACACTGGGCTGGGATCAGAGTGGTGCCTGTTGGGTTAGTGAGGGGTGTTAGAATTGTGAATTTAAGATAGAGCTTACAGGACTTGCTGATGGAATAAGTGGGGCTTTTGAAGGGAAAGAGGGAGCCAAAGGTGGCTACGAAGTTCTTAGCATCAGAAATAGAAAAAATTGAATTGCCATTATTAAGAGATGGACAGTAGAGAGTAGAGCAGTTTCTGGAAAGGAATGGGAATATCTGTTAAATTTAAGATGCCTGTTAGACATCCATATAGATATATCAACTATTGTAGATGATTATTGGACATACGGTACTGAAGTTCGGGAGGACATGTGGACATGAGATACAAATGTAGGAATGCTCAGGTTCTAGATGATATTTAAAGCAATGAGATTAAATGGAATACCTAGGGAGTAAGTGTGGATAGAAAAGGAAAGAGGTCAGTAGTTTAGATCATAGTTATACCGAATGTAAAGGCTGACACATGATTAGTAAAATAGCAAAGGCGTCTCAATATGAATAACCAGAAAGGTAGGAGGAAAGCCAGGTGATATGGTGTCTTGTGAAGGAAGTGTCTCAAAAAGGGTAAAAATCAGCTCTGTCAAATGCTACTACATTAAATAAGATAGCAACTGCAAAATGACAGAGACTGTAGTAACACGGACTTGAGAAGAGCAACTCCCAAGAAAATGCAAATTAAAGCCAAATGGTGTTTTTAACAAAGAACTTCTTTTGATTTTTGATTTTTAAAATCTGTCACCATCAAGCATTCCAAATATGTAAAAAACAACATATAAAACTGTGCACTGTTGATAGGAATAAAAATAAACTCCTAAGAAAACTATTCTGGATTATTTTACAAATATGAAGATGGGCATATACTATCACTCTGCAAGCCATATCTAGTTACATACTGTAAGGAAATATTTGCACTTCAAATACAGGAATGTTTGTAGTTGCCTCTGTGAATAATAGTTCCAAACTGGAAATAATCCAAATGCTCATTAAGAGTAGAATGGATAAATTAATTTGTGGCAAATTTCTACAATGAAATAACAATCAGCACACAATGAATGAAGTACAGTTATAAGAAGCAATATAGATGATTTTTAGGAACATAATATTGAGGAAGAAAAGCAAATCTCATAGAAGTCTTAGAATAGTTCCTATTTAGATGTGATTAATAAACTTCACAAACTAAACAACAGAAACATTCAGGTTACAAATATATGTTGCAAAATTATAAATTAAAGCAATAAAATTGTAAACATCAAATTCATGATAGGGGTCCCTTCAAGGGAACAGAAAATTTATTGGTTTTAGGGAAGCACAATAGAAGACTTCCTAAATAATGAGCATATACGTATTTATTACTATCGTACCTCACATTCTCTTTATATGTTACAAATATCAGTGTGTATCTACTCAATATTTAATAAAAAGTCTAGCAATCTATTAAATTATATTAATAGATTGCTATTATATTAATTTATATTATGGTATAGATCAATTCCACATGTTATATAATCTCATAGTTTCATGTAGCCCTTTTTTGTCACGTTTACAAGGTTTTAATTTTACATTTATCTATGCAAATCTTTTATTACTATCTGCTACCATTTTAGGGAATACACTTCATAGA
Organism: Gorilla gorilla gorilla; assembly: GCF_029281585.2. NCBI lineage: Eukaryota > Metazoa > Chordata > Mammalia > Primates > Hominidae > Gorilla > Gorilla gorilla. Next base: position 151,398,881 of record NC_073231.2, read on the forward strand.
GTTTGAAATACACTTCATAAAGTATGAAATACACTTCACAGAGTATGAAATAATTCAAAGCTATGCTTCTTGTCCACCCCCTTTTATAACATTTTAGTATACTTTTAATGAATATCATTCTATGTATGTATACGTAAACGAATGAATGAAAGAAAATACTAGCTCGTAGAATGCACTCATCTTAAAATTCCTTGTTTTTGACTCTAGTATTTTAGCACTTACTAATTAAATTGGTTGCCACATTTGAATATGATCTTCATTTTCCCATCACCTCATTGTAGTTTTAAGTTTGTGTAGAGGTTTTTATAGACCCTGCTGAGCAGAGCAATATAATATCCACCCACTGACTCACTAATGTAGCCATTCTTTGGCAAGTAAACATGATACGGTGGTTCAGATTAGGGGTGCCTGTGGTTCAGATTAGGGGTGCCTGTGATTCAGCAGAAGACCATGTAGACAATGGCCCTAATTTAGTGGATATTTTAATCCAAACAAGTAAATGAATGAGAAAAGTTCATTTAGTGTTAAGTATGACCAAAAAAAAGTAAACAAAGCAATGAGATAGAAAGAGCCTGAGAACTGAGGGGGCAGGAAGACTTCTGGGTGGTCAGAGTCCTCATATTTGAGAGGGTCTTGAATAAGAAAAAGAAAGGGGTCATGCTAAGTCCCGGAAGAACTGTAATTCACACAGAAATAATACAAAGAACTGTGGCAAATATCAGCTTGACTAATTCAAGGAACAGAAAAAGGCCACAATAGCTAGAACAGTCTTAGCGACAACAGTCAAGGGAAGGAAAGCACAAACAAAATGGATCACGTAGGTTTTATAGACGTGGTTGAATATTGGATATAAATTCCAATTACAATAAGATGCCACTGAGGAATTTTAAGTAGGAAAATGATATGTGCAGAAGGAACTATATGGGCACAAGAGGGGAGAGGAGAACTATAGTTACATATTTGGAAATGCATATCAGTTAGAATGGCAAGTACTGTTTTGTTAGGATTTACCATGACATATCATGTTGTCCCAGAAAAAATATTTCCTATGTTGGATAGTACATTTCCTTGTCTTTCTAATATCTGTTCACATATTGGCAAAACTTTCTAAAATATTTTCCTTTCATTTTATTTTGCAAAAGATAGAGAATAATTTTCTTTAGAATGATTTAGGCATCACTCCACCTGGATCTAACAGGGTACTTTTGTGCTAGACTTCTATCTCAATTCGACTCCAGTGTTAAGATTGTATGAATTATATTATTTCACATTAGCATGAGACTTATGAGACAATTCTAAACCTGCTTCAAGAAATTATCCAAATGCATGATAAATCATCTTTTTTATTATCCTCACAGTTGCTGCTGGACTGTTTAGCTAGGAAAGAAGTATCAGACCCTTTTATTAGCTTGGACAAAAGTGGAAAAGCAATAAAATGCCAAGAAAAGTGCCACAGAGGGGCAATAAAGTTGTGATAAAAATGAGTTGGATTTTGTTATTCGTATCTGCTGTTTGGCATCCAGTGCTTAGAAAACAGCCAAGGGTCTTATATTATAGACAATAAATTATTCAAAACCAGTGGGTTGTAACACTTAAGCACTGAAGTCCTAAGTATTCTTTCTTCCCTCTCTTTCTCTTTGCTACTTTCTTTCTATACTCGAAACCTAGGGCTTAAACTATCTAAAATGGAATGTGAAAAGGAAAAGTAAATAAAATAGGAAGCAACTTCTTTCCGCCAGAGGAGCAAAAGGCAACAAAACTGCTGTCATTAAAATCTAGAGTATTTACAAATCTCTGAAATCCAATCCAACTGAAATGCTCTAGGAACCAAACCACACACGTGTTCTTGGCAATTTTAGATATTTTGCTGTTTACATATCTACTGCAATCACAGTAAAAGTACTTGCTTTTGAGTTTCTAATATTTTAATTTTACTGTTGTAAAGAGTCTAAAATAGAAAACTTATTGGTATCAGGTCTAAAACACAAATTATATGGAAATTAACTGTGACCATAATTGTAAACCAAAGGAACCAAATGTAAATATCGTACTCAGCTGTACATCCTACAAATAACTCTTGGGTTTTACCTGGACATAATTGTTCCACTCCCACTTCAACCCATTGGCATTATTTTTTCTCTTAGGAAGGCACCTTTTTTTTTTTTTTTTTTTTTTTTTTTGAGACGGAGCCTCGCTCTGTCGCCCAGCCTGGAGTGCAGTGGCGCGATCTTGGCTCACTGCAAGTTCCGCCTCCCGGGTTCACACCATTCTGCTGCCTCAGCCTCCCGAGTAGCCGGGACTACAGGCGCCCGCCACCACGCCCGGCTAATTTTTTGTATTTTTTGTAGAGACGGGGTTTCACCGTGTTAGCCAGGATAATCTCGATCTCCTGACCTCGTGATCCGCCCGCATCGGCATCCCAGAGTGCTGGGATTACAGGCGTGAGCCACCCCGCCTGGCCGGGAAGGCACCTTTTAGGGACTCTGATGTAGGTGCTGTGATTGTTTCACCATTCGGAAAATGACTGATTCTAGACAATTATTTTTGGAGAAGTCCACCTGAGGTGGAAATTATCTTTCTAAAACAATTTCTCAGTTAAATTATTACTATTATTTTACAAGTTTTAATAATATCTAGTTGCCCACGTGGTATTATCTTAATGTTATATGTTATAAAAATGTCATTTCACACACCAGTGATTCTTTTAACTTCCACACTAGCCCCGCAATCAACCCTAAGTTTAATCACATGCATTTTGCATACTTCAGAGTTTAGCTCATTTTATTTCTCTTCTAAAGCTTTTTAAGACAACATTAAGTGACCTCTTTTCTTTGAAGACTTCCATGACTTCAGACCCCAGGGGAAAATGAACTTCTCTCCCATCATTTCCCATAGCACCAATATTACGGGAGGTGGCACTAGTGGCCATAGTCATACGCACCAAGCACAGTATCTGGGCTAGTGGTATGATAGGGTTTGGTTCTATGTCCCCACCCAAATCTCATCCTGTAGCTGCCATAATTCCCACAGGTTGTAGGAGGGACCGGGTGGGAGATGACTGAATCATGGGGTCGGATCTTTCCCCTGCTGTTCTTGTGACAGTGAATGGGTCTCATGAGATCTGATGGTTTGAAAAACGGTAATTTCTCTGCAGAAGCCCTCTCTTTGCCTGCTGCCATCCACGTAAGATGTGACTTGCTCCTCTTTCCCTTCTGCCATGATTGTGAGGCCTCACTAGCCATGTGGAACAGTAAGTCCAATAAATCTCTTTCTTTTGTAAATTGCCCAGTCTCGGGTATGTCTTTATCAGCAGCATGAAAACAGACTAATACATGGTATCAGCCTTGTGATAGCAATCCTCAGCCCCACACTGTGTGAAGCAGATATTGTTTCTACCACCATACAGTGAAAGAAATGGACACCCAGAAAGGCAATGTGTGTTCCAAAAGTTAAAAGCTCTATTAAGCAGGGCAGCTATGATTCACCATCACTTTTGACATATTGTGCACCCTGTGCAGCTTTTTTTTTTTTTTAATTATACTTTAAGTTTTAGGGTACATATGCACATTGTGCAGGTTAGTTACATATGTATACATGTGCCATGCTGGTGCGCTGCACCCAGTAACTCGTCATCTAGCATTAGGTATATCTCCCAATGCTATCCCTCCCCCCTCCCCCTCCCCACCACAGTCCCCAGAGTGTGATATTCCCCTTCCTGTGTCCATGTGATCTCATTGTTCAATTCCCACCTATGAGTGAGAATATGCGGTGTTTGTTTTTTTGTTCTTGCGATAGTTTACTGAGAATGATGGTTTCCAATTTCATCCATGTCCCTACAAAGGACATGAACTCATCATTTTTTATGGCTGCATAGTATTCCATGGTGTATATGTGCCACATTTTCTCAATCCAGTCTATCATTGTTGGACATTTGGGTTGGTTCCAAGTCTCTGCTATTGTGAATAATGCTGCAATAAACATACGTGTGCATGTGTCTTTATAGCAGCATGATTTATAGTCATTTCGGTATATACCCAGTAATGGGATGGCTGGGTCAAATTGTATTTCTAGTTCTAAATCCCTGAGGAATCGCCACACTGACTTCCACAATGGTTGAACTAGTTTACAGTCCCACCAACAGTGTAGAAGTGTTCCTATTTCTCCACATCCTCTCCAGCACCTGTTGTTTCCTGACTTTTTAATGATTGCCATTCTAACTGGTGTGAGATGATATCTCATAGTGGTTTTGATTTGCATTTCTCTGATGGCCAGTGATGATGAGCATTTTTTCATGTGTTTTTTGGCTGCATAAATGTCTTCTTTTGAGAAGTGTCTGTTCATGTCTTTCACCCACTTTTTGATGGGGTTGTTTGTTTTTTTCTTGTAAATTTGTTTGAGTTCATTGTAGATTCTGGATATTAGCCCTTTGTCAGATGAGTAGGTTGTGAAAATTTTCTCCCATGTTGTAGGTTGCCTGTTCACTCTGATGGTAGTTTCTTTTGCTGTGCAGAAGCTCTTTAGTTTAATTAGATCCCATTTGTCAATTTTGTCTTTTGTTGCCATTGCTTTTGGTGTTTTGGACATGAAGTCCTTGCCCATGCCTATGTCCTGAATGGTAATGCCTAGGTTTTCTTCTATGGTTTTTATGGTTTTAGGTCAAACGTTTAAGTCTTTAATCCATCTTGAATTGATTTTTGTATAAGGTGTAAGGAAGGGATCCCATTTCAGCTTTCTACATATGGCTAGCCAGTTTTCCCAGCCCTGGGATGCAAGGCTGGTTCAATATACGCAAATCAATAAATGTAATCCAGCATATAAACAGAGCCAAAGACAAAAACCACATGATTATCTCAATAGATGCAGAAAAAGCCTTTGACAAAATTCCACAACCCTTCATGCTGAAAACTCTCAATAAATTAGGTATTGATGGGACGTATTTCAAAATAATAAGAGCTATCTATGACAAACCCACAGCCAATATCATACTGAATGGGCAAAAACTGGAAGCATTGTCTTTGAAAACTGGCACAAGACAGGGATGCCCTCTCTCACCACTCCTATTCAACATAGTGTTGGAAGTTCTGGCCAGGGCAATCAGGCAGGAGAAGGAAATAAAGTGTATTCAATTAGGAAAAGAGGAAGTCAAATTGTCCCTGTTTGCAGACGACATGATTGTTTATCTAGAAAACCCCATCGTCTCAGCCCAAAATCTCCTTAAGCTGATAAGCAACTTCAGCAAAGTCTCAGGATACAAAATCAATGTACAAAAATCACAAGCATTCCTATACACCAACAGCAGACAAACAGAGAGCCAAATCATGAGTGAACTCCCGCGCACAATTGCTTCAAAGAGAATAAAATACCTAGGAATCCAACTTACAAGGGATGTGAAGGACCTCTTCAAGGAGAACTACAAACCACTGCTCAAGGAAATAAAAGAGGATACAAACAAATGGAAGAACATTCCATGCTCATGGGTAGGAAGAATCAATATCGTGAAAATGGCCATACTGCCCAAGGTAATTTACAGATTCAATGCCATCCCCATCAAGCTACCAATGCCTTTCTTCACAGAATTGGAAAAAACTACTTTAAAGTTCATATGGAACCAAAAAAGAGCCCGCATCACCAAGTCAATCCTAAGCCAAAAGAACAAAGCTGGAGGCATCACACTACCTGACTTCAAACTATACTACAAGCCTACAGTAACCAAAACAGCATGGTACTGGTACCAAAACAGAGATACAGATCAATGGAACAGAACAGAGCCCTCAGAAATAACACCGCTTACCTACAACTATCTGATCTTTGACAAACCTGAGAAAAACAAGAAATGGGGAAAGGATTCCCTGTGCAGCTTTTTTATGCAGTTTCATCTGATTACGTTTTATTAAGATCATTTTTCTCCAGTCGCCTTAGTAGGCTCATTGAATGTTTATGAGTGCAAAGAAAGATATTCATATATTTACACTTGAAATATTTAAAGTTCTAAATTATCTCTCATGCCCAGACTAGGTTCAGCCCGAGGCCCTGCAGACAGCTCCACCAGCATCACCCTCATCCTTCTCAGGCTAAAGCTAAAAGTGCAACTTCTACCACCTCTCATCTCCCTCCAGCCCTGCAGCCTATGAGCCTCAAGGGTACCCATTATTGGCTGGGGCAGAGTAGAATAAAGGTGGCCTGGGCCTAGGGTGAGAACTGCCTGAACCAGGATGTGGGGCTGGGAGCCAGGTCTTTTTCCATCCTTCCAACTTCCCTTTTTAAACAGGTTTTCCAGGCAATTCTAACTGCCTCCCAAACAACTGCCACCGGGCCTGAGGGGAGGGCAGAAACAGGATGATCTTGGGAGATGGCCGGCTTAGATACCTGCACTGGGGAATTTGGGGTGGTTGGATGTAAAAGACATCGTCATCCTCTCTCTGGCCACTCTTAACACCTCCCCACTCATCTTCATTTTCCTCACCCAGTCCCCCCCATCCTACTGCTGGGGGAGGTACACTTCTGCTCTCCGGCATTTTCTTTTGGTTCAATAGGTTGCTAAGTGGTTCCATAACTTTCTCACAAGACCATCTTTTAAAGTCCTTATGTTTCAAAGCTTGTGAACTTTATAAGGCTTGGGACACAGGAGGCGAGCCCCTGGTGACCGGGTCTGGAGGTGTCACTAACTTGAGCTAGATGCGGACTATAGGGACTGGGTTTTAGTCATCTTTTTACAGTCCCTGAAAAATATTAGTGGCTGAATGATTGTTAAATAAATTTTAATGAGATAAATTATGCTTTCTATTTTAATCATCATTAACAGAGAAGTTGTTTTATCCCCAGGGACACATAGATAGCAGACTCATAATTTCAGAGACGTGTAATAGTCACTTAAAAATTCACATGCTGCTCCCTCTGACTCATAGGTCTTGTACATTGCTGTTGTATTTTGGTCATGTTCTTCCTGTTTTTCGTTTTTATTTTCTTTTGTATATTTTTGCCAACAGGAGAGTTAATTGGCATTGCTCAAATGACTTCTCCACATTACCAAAGATGTCCTGGTACTTATGCAATGTATATAGAGATAGGCTTGATACACTTAAAAATACTACGTGTTCTTAAACATACAATTCCATAGATTGTTCGTAAAACCACTTGCTATCAAGGAATTCATTCATTTAGTGATTTTACAAATACTGAGTACCTGTTCTATGCTAACCACTGAACGTAGAGCAGTGAATAAAACACTGTTCTAATTGATGTCTATTCCCCACCCCCTTACAATCCATTCTCCTCAGAACATCAAAGACGATATCTTAAAAACATAAATCAGAGAATATTATTCCCATGTTTAAACTCTCCAATGCCTTTCTAATACATTAATCTAGGCTCTTGGCCCATACCTTCTAGGCTCTTCCTGATCTCTGGTCTCTTTTTTTTTTTTTTAAGACAGGGTCTCACTCTGTCACCCAGACTGGAGTGCAGTGGAACCATCATGGCTCACTGCAGCCTCCGCTTCCTGAGCTCAAGTGATCCTCCCACCTCAACCTCCCAAGTAGCTGGGACTAAAGGGGGTCACCACCATGCCCGGCTAATGTTTGTATTTTTTGTACAGATGGGGTCTGGCCATGTTTCCCAGGCTGGTCTCAAACTCCTGGGCTCAATTGAGCCTCCTGCCTTGGTGGTAACACATCTTATGTTCTACATAGCAATCATATGTATATGAAAGTCTCTTAAAAATGATTTTGTATGAATGCCTTTTAGTCTCTTCTACGGATAACTTATTTCTAAGTTCAAACAAGGAAATCTGTGGCAGTGGTGTGGAGTTAAGAAAAAAATTGCATTTTCTGAATCAATATATGTTGAGTTGATATTATCCCATTGAGATGAGATTAAGGACACCTTTTACCAAAAATATGCTATGACTCCACAGCCATAATTTCATGAAATGACTGTATTAGTCCATTTTCACACTGCTATAAAGAACTGCCCAAGATTGGGTAATTTATAAAGGAAAGAGGTTTAATTGACTCACAGTTGAGCATGGCTGGGGAGGCCTTGGGAAACTTACAATCATGGCGGAAAGCAAAGGGGAAGCAAAGCAACTTCTTCACAGGCGACAGGAAGTAGAATGAACCCAGGAGGAACTACCACACACTTATAAAACCGTCAGACCTTGCGAGAACTCACTCAATATCACAGTAACAGCATGGGGGAAACCACCCGTATGATTCAGTTACCTCCACCTGGTCTCTCCCTTGACATGTGGGAATTATGGAAATTACAATTCAAGGTGAGATTTTGGGTGGGGACACAGCCAAACCCTATCAATGACACTTTATATAGTTCAATGATTTCAGCTTTGTTTTTCCCATTTCAGTTACTGTGAATATGGGGTTCCTTTTATCCTTTTAGTTGAGGTGTTTTGTTGTCTTTGACTTGAGCTAGTAAATGCTTGTTTCATAATTACTTGAGGATGTGTGTGTGTGTGTGTGTGTGTGTGTGTCAATGGACATTTAAAAAATTATTTAATGTGCAACTCAATGTGTATTTGAAATGCCATTATCTAACTTCAAAAATGCAGAGAAGCCTGCTGAAGATCTCTGGTATCCACTTAATGCTATCTGTTGTGGTTTATTAAGGAGATATATCCTGAGGGAAGGCAGTGGAAATACTCAAAGGCACATATGTGCTAAGATTGTAAAAGCGACGACAGTTTTACTAGTTTCCTCGGGAGGATATTACATTTTGGAGTTAGTTGCCCTTGGTTATGTACTTTTTTTCTTTATGTTTGTAATCTTCAGCTTATAGAACGCTATTTTTTTTTCTCAAAATGCTTTGCCTATTTGTAAGGAATTAGTTACAGATAATCCATATCTTCCTATCTAATTGTGTTTCTAACCTTTTTTTCTTGGATAGTGGCCTTTATATTTTAGAGAATTGCGTAAAAAGTAAAATAATATATCTAAAAAAATCAAAATGTTTGGTAGATTATTTCTGAAAACTGATTATGCCTCAGAACTGGTGGAAAGTTTTGGGGGGGGGGTTGTTTGCCTTTTTTAAAAAAACTCTATATCCTTTAAAATTTCAAGGTAAATTTTTATATTGGCTGTATTAATATGCTAGGGCTGTCAAAATGAGGTACCGCAATCTGAGTTACTTATATAACAAAAATTTATTGTCTCACAGTGCTACAGGCTGGAAGTCAAAAATCAAGATGTTGGCAGGGTTGTTTCCTTCTGAGGGCTGAGGGAAGGAAGGATCTGTTCCAGACCCTTCTCCTTGTCTTGTAGATAGGCGTCTTCTCTCTGTGTCTTCTCATCTCCCTACTATGTGTCTCTGTCTCCAGATTGTCCCTTTGTATAAAGATCCAGTTATATCAGATTAGAGGTCACCCTACTAACCTCATTTAAACTTGCTAACCTCTGTAAAGACCCTATGTCCAAATAAGGTCACATTCTGAGTTACTAGGAGTTATGACAATTCAACCCACAACATTGGCTTGTTACAAAATTCTAATTTTTCACTTCAACTCTTTTTAAAAATGATTAATGTGTTCATGCTATTTTGAATATATTTCAAATTAATTCATGTTTTATTTCCTACGTAGTCTCAATATGGAAATAGGAACAAAATTCCTGCTTGACACACTGATTTTTCTCTATGGTCTTGTATAGGAAGATTTTCTGAAATAAAAAGCTATCTGATGTGAGAAGCTGAGTCAGGGAGACATTAAGTTGTCCTTTTCTTTGCTCAAGTAGTTTCACCTCATTGCCCTTTATCTCTTTCTGTAGGTATTTTATTTGTTTTCATATAATGTCTTTCCTAATTACATGAGTTATAAAAATTTATTTATTAACTCTCATAAAAATTTTCTTATCAGTGACAAAGTCAATGTGTGAAGATCTGACATCACATTCCTTTAAAAATCAATTCACAGGGTTATGTTTTGTCTTCTTAATCACAAACCAAGAAAAGTTCTTCAGTTTATTAGAAGGCAGAGCCATCAGCTTTAGATCTGGCAATTGGGATTTATCTCAAGTCATCTTACACTCTTTTTCAGATTTTAACTATTTTCCAGAAGAACCTAATGGAAACAATTCATTATATTGTTAATATTTTATGTATTATTTATATATCATATATTATATATTTGATATGTTATATAAAATAACATATTACATATAATATATGTTATATATGTTATTTTAACATATATATGTTATTCTAATATGTAACTTTTTTTCTGGAAGGTTCATCCTCCATCAACATTTAACATTCAATTTGTGATTTAAAAGCATTATTTCAGTCTCTATATTTTGTCCATTTAGGAATCTTCTCTGCTTTCTTTTCTTAGTTTATTCTCTTACATTTCAATATTTTTAATAAAAATACATTTTATTTGCAAATGTAAAGGATAATTACTGGTGAAAATTCATCCTACAAATAAAAGAAGAAAGAAGAAAGTAAAGATTTATTTTAAAACTACAACGCAAGGCAAATATTATAAGCATTTGGGTCAACATAATTTCAGATATTAGCTACATATCCACCTACCTGTATCTCTACCTACGTATCTACAAAAATTGTAATGGTTATGAACCCTCTTTTATAGTAACGACTAGGCTTTTTTCACTAACTATATGCCAAGAAAATGTTACATGCCAATAAGTGTACACATACATACAACACATGTACATATACTTATATATTTTTAAGAATCCATAATATGTATACACACATATATGTAAGGATATATATGAACACAGAGACATATATTGCCTTTTTAATGACTGGATATTTTATTTTTATTATGTTAACTGAAATATGTAATAATTATGTAATAATGTATATAATAGAGTTTAATAATAAATCGTCTCTATGCCCAAAACACTCCTAAAAAATAAACTATTATTTATAATGTCCCAAATTGGGAATCCACCAAAATGTTCTTCAGCAGGTGAATGGATAAACAAACTGTGGTCACTCATAAAATGGAATATTTTTTCGTGATAAAAACCAATGAGCTATCAAGTCACAAAAAGACTTGGGGGAACTGTAAATGCATATTGCTAAGTAAGAAAAGCCAATCTGTCTACACGTTGTATTATTTTAATTTTATGACATTCTAGAAAAGATAAAATTATGGAGAATATTTTAAAAATCAGAAGTTAGTAAGGGGTTGGAAGGAAAAGGGAGGGATAAATAAATGGAGCACAGATAATTTTTAGGGCAGTGAAATGTTTCTGTATAATATCATAATGATGGATGCATGTCATGGTACAGTGTGAAAACTCACACATGGTACAGAATGAAACCTAATCTAAATTGTGAACTTTAATTTATAATAATGTATCAGTATTGGCTAATCATTTGTACCAAATGTACCACATAAGGCAAGATACTAACAACAGGGAGAAACTGGAATGGAAGGGTGTAGATAAGAGGCTTTAAAGGAACTCTGTACTTTCTGCTTAATATTCTGTAAATCTAAAACTGTTCTGAAAAATAATTTGTTTTGAGACAACTTCTCAGTCTTTTGCCCTGAATCCCTTCAGTTATCCCATCCTGTGCAATCAATACATGCCAGTACAGTTTTATGTCTCTAAAATTTGATTTTGTGCTATACACAATTATATCCATTTTTTCATGATTTCTAGTTTTAATATTAGTAATACCTAACATTTATTAAATACTTATGTATGAGATATTGTTCTGGATAACTTTTAGTTATTAAACCATTTGATCCTCAAAACAACATTGCATGCAGCAAAAAAAAGTTGTTTTATTATTACCAATTTCACATAAGGAAATAGAAAGAAGTGTAGATGTCATAAGAAGTTTATTCGTCCAGGTTACACTTGTTAGTTGAGATATGAACCACAGCAGTTGGGCTCTAAGGTCTATGTACTTCCCCTCCATCCTTTGGTGCCTAATATGGTGTGGTAGCAGAATTTTAGAAATTTGTCTCCACCTAAAATTACAAAAATATTTGTACATATTTTTTCTCTTGTCCTCACATCTTCCGTATTAAATTATTATTTGTAGTTTCTTAAATTTGTATATATTCTATTTCCACCTTATTTTGTCTTTATCTTTTGCTCTATAGAGAAAATCTTCCTCTATCCCATAATCTTTTTTTATTGAATTAATTCTGCTTTTTACTCAAGACTCTCCATTTTCCATAGCAGTCTGAGCTTAGTGTCCCTATTATATGTTTCAGTGGCGAAAACTGCACACCTATGCCATAGGACACATAATGGTGGGGTTTAATTTTCTTTTTTCCTAATGAGCATATATTTTCCTAATGCATATTTTAACTCTAAAATGTAAACTACTGAGGTCAGGATTATGCCTCACTTTTTGCGTCTACAGGGTCCAACAAAATTTCTGGGATGTAGTACTTGTTCAATAAATATGTGTTAGCAATGAATATGCCAGGGTTTACATTTCTATTTAAATAATTCTGCCTCTTTTTGACAAGTATTATGGGTTTTCTTGTTATTTGGTCATTTATTATCCCTGCCTCAATCAGATAATACCACCTGTTTATATTAATTTTTCTTTGTAAGATAGCAACCACCAAACCATCAATATTCACTTAACTTCTTTTTTAGTTTAAATAAATGTGGCATGAAATATTATATAAAAATAATTAATCAAAGAGGGTTAAACAAACAAAAAAAATCAGACATAAACTTGTATTTAGTGGATGGTAAAAACTTACTGTTTTTAAAGAGGGAAAAAATAAATTCCAAAAGCCCTGCTTTAAAGAGAATGCTGGGTTTCCTGTTCTTCTCTGGAATTTAAGATATGTCTCTTTTATCTCATTCCAAAAGTATGCACTCTGAATTTCCTAAAGAATATTGCAAATGATCTCTTCTTTAAGAAGGAAGATGAGAATCTTAATGGACACAGCTAGGTTGGTCTATTCATTATGCTTGCCTTAGAATGCTAGGCCTTGAATTAATGAGTTGAGAGATCACTTTGGACTGGTTTTAGTCAAACATGAAATCCTTAGGAAGCTAAATAAATTCTGAGCTGATTTGAGAGTCAATGACCCAGAGAAATTTTAGACCCTGTTTTCTTATGTAACAACCTTGCAATAGATGGATCGTTTAGCAAGTAGTAGCGCCAGTTATGGGTAGAACTGAAGATCTTACTACGTTCATTTAGCATGGATAGAACCCAATCCTAGTACACTAATGACTTTGACTGTAATGGAAGCCAGACATTGGCAGAGAGAGCACAGCCAAGTCATGTACAAAAGGGGCCAGGGGCATCACACACATCACCATTCACATTTGGGCCAATAAGAAAAAAATACTTAGATTGTAAGAGTTTTTTGTGCCCTAGCTCCAAGTGAGAGAACAGTGCCACCTCCTATGTTTTATTAATAGACCGCATTGCCTCATTGTAATACTATTTAACCATATAGTAGGATCCATTCTTATCAATTCAGTAAATTCATATTAAATATTTATTGCTTTAAAAATTTTTTCTTACTCTCTTTTCCTAAGTCTCAGCATTGATCCCTAAATCAATGCAGAATATATTCCAGCAGTGCTTCTCTGGACACTCAACCTAGGTTTTACTAGGTCATACCAGTATGCTGGCCTTATGGGAGAGAAAAAAACAAGGCATTAAATATTCTTGCCCATTAGATCTAGGAGTATTAAAGCTGCTTTCCTCAGTAAGTATAAGACATGCCCAGCCCATTATGGACCATCACATATGTCAACAAGACCAAGAGATGAGGACTATATGTACATTATAGCAGGGGTGTTAGGCCATAAGTTAGTAAAAAAATCAGAGAGAAAGTAAATACTCAAAATGATTTCAGAGTTCAAATGATGGGAAGAAAATAATACAAAGTAGAATGGAAGGTGCTCTGCATGCTCAAGGAGTGTGTTTCAGGAAATGACAGTTGAGGCAAAAATATGGAAAAAGAGCACCCTAGACTGTTTCTGTGAAAAGCCAATGTATGACCTATGTGATGAGGTATAGCCATGAAAAATGGAAAAATAGCTTGCTAGACAGAAGTACACTGAAGTGAGGGTGATCAACTTGTCCCAATTTACTCTGGATTTTCTTAATTTTAGCTCTCTAATTCCCATGTTCTGGGAAGCCCCTCAGTCCCAGTCAAATCTGAATGATGGACACCCTAACTGGCGGTCTAAGACCTATTAGAATATGAGGTCTACTGAAAGGTCAGTGGTCTGATGGCCAACATCCAAACAACAGCCATAGTCACTGGCAGCTTGGCTTGGATCACATAAAAAATAATTAGAGGAAAAAACCTTTTTGATTTTGAGACATTCTGGCATCTGATATTGTGGCTTTCAGTAGCGCCCAAGCCTCAGCCCAATTTATTAATAACTAATCAGTTCTTTTGCATTTCCTGAGGAGTGTTTTACTTCCAATTATGTGGTCGATTTTAGAATAAGTGTCATGTGGCACTGAGACGAATGTATATTCTGTTGATTTGGGGTGGAGAGTTCTGTAGATGTCTATTAGGTCCACTTGATCCAGAGCTGAGTTCAAGTCCTCAATATCCTTGTTAATTTTCTGTCTCATTGATCTGTCTAATATTGACACTGAGTGTTAAAGTCTCCCACTATTATTGTGTGGGAGTCTAAGTCTCTTTGTAGGCCTCTAAGAACTTGTTTTATGAATCTGAGTGCTCCTGTATTGGGTGCATATATATTAGGATAGTTAGCTCTAGTTGTTGAATTGATCACTTTACCATTATGTAATGCCCTTGTCTTTTTTGATCTTTGTTGGTTTAAAGTATGTTTTGTCAGAGACTGGGATTGCAACCCCTGCTATTTTGTTCTTTCTATCTGCTTGGTAAATTTTCCTCCATCCCTTTATTTTGAGCCTATGTGTGTCTTTGCATGTGCGATGGGTCTCCTGAATACAGCACACCAATGGGTCTTGACTCTATCCAATTTGCCAGTCTGTGTCTTTTAATTGGGGCATTTAGCCCATTTACATTTAAGGTTAATAGTGTTATGTGTGAATTTGATCCATATTTAATAAATGGTGCTGAGAAAACTGGCTAGCCATATGGAGAAAACTGAATCTGGACCCCTTCTTTACACCTTATACAAAAATTAACTCAAGATGGATTAAAGACTTAAATGTAATACCCAAAACCATAAAAACCCTAGAAGAAAACCTAGGCAATACCATTTAGGACATAGGCATGGTCAAAGACTTCATGAAGAAAATACCAAAAGCAATTGCAACAAAAGCCAAAATTGTCAAATGGGATCTAATTAAATGAAAGAGCTTCTGCACAGCAAAAGAAACTATCATCAGGGTGAACATGCAGCCTACAGAACGGGAGGAGCGCTTTGCAATCTACCCAGCTAACAAAGGTCTAATATCCAGAATCTACAAGAACTTAAATTTACAAGAAAAAAAAATCAAAAAGTGGGCAAAGGATATGAACAGACACTTCTCAAAAGAAGACATTTATGCAGCCAACAAACATATGAAAGGAAGCTCAACATCACTGATCATTAGAGAAATGCAAATCAAAACCACAATGAGATACTATCTCATGCCAGTCAGAATGGCAATTATTAAAAAGTCAAGAAACAATAGATGCTGGCAAGGCTGTGGAGAAATAAGAATACTTTTACACTGTTGGTGGGAATGTAAATTAGTTCAACCATTGTGGAAGACAGTGTGGCAATTCCTCAAGGATGTAGAACCAGAAATACCATTTGACCCAGCAATCCCATTACTGGGTATATATCCAAAGGAATATAAATCATTCTATTATAAAGACACATGCACACGTATGCTTACTGCAGCACTATTTACAATAGCAAAGACATGGAACCAACCCAAATGCCCATCAATGATAGACTGCATAAAGAAAATATGGTACATATACACCATGGAATACTATGCAGCCATAAAAAGGAATGAGATCATGCTCTTTGCAGGGACATGGATGAAGCTCGAAGCCATCATCTTCAGTAAACTAACACAGGAACAGAAAACCAAACACCACGTGTTCTCACTCATAAGTGGGAATTGAACAATAAGAACACATGGACA
Source organism: Gorilla gorilla gorilla (assembly GCF_029281585.2). Lineage (NCBI taxonomy): Eukaryota > Metazoa > Chordata > Mammalia > Primates > Hominidae > Gorilla > Gorilla gorilla. The sequence continues at coordinate 151,414,934 of NC_073231.2, forward strand.
CAGGGAGGGGAACGTGACACATGGGGGCCAGTCAGGGTGTGTGGGGAAGGGGAGGCAGAGCATTAAGACAAATAGCTAATGCATGCGGGACTTAAAACCTAGATGATGCATTGATAGGTGCAGCAAACCATCATGGCACATGTATACCTATGTAACAAACCTACATGTTCTACACTTCTATCCTGGAACTTAAAAAAAATAATAATCAGCCGGGCACGGTAGCTCACACCTGTAATCCCAGCATTTTGGGAGGCCAAGGCGGATGGATCATTAGGTCAGGAGATCGAGACCATCCTGGCTAACATGGTGAAACCCCTCTCTACTAAAAATACAAAAAATTAGCCAGGTGTGGTAGCGGGTGCCTGTAGTCCCAGTTACTCGGGAGCCTGAGGCAGGAGAATGGCGTGAACCCAGGAGGCAGAGCTTTCAGTGAGCCGAGATCATGCCACTGTACTCCAGCTTGGGCGACAGAGCTAGACTCTGTCTCGAAAAAAAAAAAAAAAACCTAATCAACTTTATAGTTAATAACCGCTTCTCTGTAGTATCATAGAAGACACTTACTGACCCACCTGTTGCCATACAAACAGCAGTCACATGTGTACAGCCATAGAAAGCATAGAAACACTGCACACAACTAACACTCATGGACAGCACAGAGACCTGAAGAGGCATGTTATGAGGCTGCCATACTTGGAAGTTGGAATTCTAAGTGGAAAGAAGATTGGAAAGATAAGTAGAATTTGAGATGCAGCTTTTAATCTAATATGATGTACTCTCAAGGCAAGTCCCACTTTTATCTCTATCCAGTTAGATCAGTGCTTGTGCTGAATGAAAGAATTAGCTTCTGACTCTGTTAGTTACCAGCTAGAACCTTAAACAAAATTTGACGTCATGACACAGAAAAGTATTTAGGGTCAGAACTTACAATAAAAGGTGGAGGGTAGAGAAGGGAACATTCATCTGGAACTTTCTGTATGCTTTTATATGTTCTCCTATATATGATAGTAGTGGGCCAGGCACTGTTAAAGTAAAACTTCATGTCTTAGTCATAATAGGCAGCTCCAAACAATGGTCTTCGTTTTTGTTTTTGGCATGGAAAAATACATAGACATACAAATGTTCACTTAAGACAAAAATTAGCTCGTATATTTCGGTACATCAGAGGAAGACAGATAAAGAATTTAAGTCCAATTAAGAGAATCCTTGTATCTTCTATACATTTCTGTCTACACATTTCTAATTGTAAGGCAACTCTCATGGCTGTTGTGTTGGTAGTAGCAATTATGTCCATCCCCATGGTCATCCAATCCCTGATGGAATTTTCCTGGTGAAATTGGATTGGTAGAATCAGCTCTTTGCATATTATTTCCAGCAGTATTTCTAGTTCTTCCATACCAGAAGTAAATGTTAATTAATTATGAGTAAGAGCTGTCTGAGAAGGTGGTGGCATAGTCTCGGAAGTAGCGGTCTCAGATGGTGGCATAGTAGTCTCGGGAGTAGTGGTCTCAGATGGTGGCACAGTAGTCTCAGGAGTATTGGTCTCAGGTGTCATGGTTTCTCCAAATTTAGTTGTGTCAAATGTTATCAGATCATTCAACATAGATACTGGGGAACCAGTAAAAGAGTCCACATCACTATAATCAAATGTTATATCCTCTAGGTGAATCATAGGAAATGCTGGTCGTTGAGTATATTCATGTGATGTTATTATATAAATGCAGCATGATAGCTTGTTCCTACAAAGAAGTATGCACCTTTCAGTATCTAAACATCGTCTTCTGCAATGTCCTATATTATTCTTCCAACATTTTTGGGGTTCAAAGCTACCTGTAGAGAATAAAATATAGGTCAAATTTTTAACTCTGGCATCAACATAACTTTTCATTCATTCAAAAATTTACACTGACTGACATCTAGACTAATATGATGTCAAGTACAAAAAGCCATTGAAAGAGACAAACAGGAGAACAAAAAGTGTATATTAAAACTGTGCTATGTGCCATCAAAGAAGTTGTATGGAGAAAAGGAGAAATGTAGAAAAATAGAGGGATGGAGAGATAGAGAGCATAATGAGACTGATACGAAACCTAGAAAGAAAGGATGAAAATGAAAAGCCCAGGACCAGATGGATTCACAGCTGAATTCTACCAGATATACAAAGAAGAGCTGGTATCATTCCTACTGAAACTATTCACCCAAAATTGAGAAGGCAGGACTCAACTTTAACTTATTCTATGAGGCCAGCATCATCCTGAGACCAAAACCTAGCAGAGACACAAGAAAAAAAAAATTTCAGGCCAGTATCCTTGATGAACATCAGTGCAAAAATCCTGAACAAAATAGTAGCAAACTGAATCCAGCAGCACATCAAAAAGCTTATCCACTACGATCAAGTAGCCTTTATCCTTGGAATGCAAGGTTGGTTTGACATATGCAAATCAATAAATGTGATTGCTTATGGATAGCATTTAAAGTACAGAAATTGGTAAACCATGGTGGTTGGAATAATATGAGAAAAAAAGAGGACTAGAATTAAATTCTAGTGAGTTTCAATATTAAGAGATAAGAGATCAGATAAGAGGAAATGACTTAAAAGGACCAATAAGATAAGTCAGATCAAAACAGGAGAATAAGACTCTAGAGTCTTAAAGCAGACCCCCAGCAGAGCAGAGCTCCAGCAAAGATTTGAATATAATAGTTTAGTTGAGAGACAATTCCTCCTTAAAAAAAATCAGTGGAGAAGTGTAGAAATCAGGAGAGCAAGAAATCCAAGAAAAGGTGAGTTATAACCTGTTATTATCATGAGATCATCTATCAACTGCTGGCCAGCAGGATGGCTGTGTTCTGTTTGCTCAGAGGACAATCCCACAGGGAAGCCCAGCAGCCAGGCTGCAAACAAGCCTCAGACTCATGGATGAGCCTGGGGGACATGTTACTTTCCGTTATGTGAAATAGACACAAAAAGATAAATACCACATGTTTTCATTCATAAGCAGGAGCTAAAAAAGTTGAGTTCATAGAAGTAGACTGTAGAATAATGATTACTAGGGGCTGGGAAGGGAAAGGAGGATAGAGAGAGGTTGGTTAACAGATAGAAAATTACACCTAGATAGGAGGAAAAAGTTCCAGCATCCTATAGCAGGGGTCCCCAACCCCTGTGCAGCCAATGGATACTGGTCCATGGCCTGTTAGGAACCAGGCTGCACAGCAAAAGGTAAAAAGCAGGTGTGCAAGCATCACCACCTGAGCTCCACCTCTTGTCAGATCAGCCAAGGCATTAGAGTCTCATAGGAGCATGAACCCTATTGTGAACTGTGCATGTGAGGGATCTAGGATGTGTGTTCGTTGTGAGACTCTAATGCCTGATGACCTGAGGTGGAACAGTTTCATCCTGAAACCATCCCCACCACCACCTTCACCTTGTCGAAAAAACTGTATTCCACAAAACTGGTCCCTGGTGCCAAAAGGGGTCCACTGTTCTATAGCACTGTAGGGTGACAGTAGTTAACAATCATTTACTGTATATTTTCAAATAGCTAGAAGAGACGATTCTGAATGTTCCCAATATAAAAAAATGACAAATGTTTGAGGTGATAGATATGCTAATTACCCTGATTTGATCATTACACATTGTATACATGTATCAAAATATCACTCTGCATCTTCTAAATATGAATAATTATTACACATCAACTAAAAGTAGAAGAAAAAATAGCATTTAGTTTTTATTAAAAAAAAACAAAAAACTTAAAAAAATGTTTAATTGGGCATCAGGTCCTGAAGGTGCAGTGTTACAGAAAAACCTTGAAGAATGAAAGGGTGCACAGTTACAGTAAAAACCTTGAAGAACTAACATCCATTTATGTTTTCTTCCCATAATAGCCTTGAACTGCAAATAAGTGAAATACCACAGGAAAAAAAAATATTACCAAGCCTCAAAGTTATTCTACATGAGGCTCAAAGGACCTGGACTATTTATCCAGCTTCCCCCATAGTTGACAGATGATCCAGAGACAGCTGATAATTTTCTGGCATTTCTGGATTGCCCTGTACGGGGGTATTTCACAAGCAGTTGTTGAAAGACTGGAGATACTGACATTTGCAAGTCGGGCTGATATGCATGAAAACAGAAAATGCATAAAAGGTTATGGGGAAAGTTGTATCAGCTGTGACTACATTAAGCAGGAGAGGAGACTGTTTCTTAAAGGACAGAGTGGTCATTTTGTAGTCAAATACTGCTGAGAGGTTAAAAAAAAGATGAAGGCAGGAAAATGTCCATGCTTTTAGTAGTATGAAGGTAACTTCATACTGAGGAGAGCAGCTTCCGAGTGGTATGAAAAAAGAAACCAAATTGCAGTTGGTCAAAATGTGAAAGAGAGAAGTGAATGCAGGACCTGTAGATGAGACTCTTAAGAAGTTTAGCTCCAAAGAAAAGCAGAGAAATAAATAACTTATTAGAGAGCAATGTAAGGTTAAAGGAAAGCTTTCAGGCTTGTTTTGAAGAACGATAAATACCAAATGGTGCTTGCAAGCAATGAGAAAAGAAACAAGCAGTCTGGGCCCAGTGGCTCACACATGTAATCCCAGCACTTTGGGAGATCGAGGCGGGCAGATCACCTGAGTTCAGGAGTTCGAGACCAGCCTGGCCATGGTGAAACCCAGTCTCTACTAAAAAATACAAAAATTAGCTGGGCAAGGTGGCGAGCACCTGTAGTCCCAGCTACTCAGGATGCTGAGGCAGGAGAATCACTTGAACCCGGGAGGCGAAGGTTGCAGTAAGCCAAGATCGTGCCACTGCATTCCAGCCTGGGCAACAAGAGCAAGACTCCATCTCAAAAAAAAAAAAAAAAAAGCAGAAAAGGAGAGATTAATATAGAATAGGGTGATGAGATGACAGAAGGGCACAGTCACAAATTCACACAGAGCAGACTGATCTTTAGATGGAGAAGACACGTTTCTCCATTTATGGCAAAGGGGACAGAGGAAATGAGTGAAAACTTCCTATTTGAATTGTTTAAATAAATGGGGCATGGGATAAGCTGAGGGGGAGAGCCATGTAGAGGAGAGGAGCAGGAAAATAAAAGACAAATAAAGGTCAGGACAAAATAGTTGTCTAAAAAAGAGGGAAGATGGCTGGGTGTGATGGCACAAACCTGTAATCCCAGCACTTTGGGAAGCTGAGGTGGGTGGATCACAAGGTCAGGAGATCGAGACCATCCTGGCCAACCTGGTGAAAACCTGTCTCTACTAAAAATACAAAAATTAGCTGGATGTGGTGGCACATGCCTGTGATCCCAGCTCCTCGGGAGGCTGAGGCAGGAGAATCACTTGAACCAGGGAGTTGGCGGTTGCAATGAGCCGAGATTGGGCCACTGCAGTCCAGCCTGGTGACAGAGGAAGACTCTGTCTCAAAAAAAAAAAAAAAAAAGAAAAAAGAAAGAAGGTTTATTTACAAGAGAAATGCAGTAGGATTTCCAAGCAGTGTGACTACTCATTTGAGGGGTGAGGATATAAATCTAAAGGGAAACTAGTGTGCTATATTGTATGTTCATTTATCAAGCAGTAAACGGCATGATCATCTTTCTCAAGACAATTGCCCAAGGAGTACCTAGATAAGTGTATTCTAGGCAGAGGAAGCAGCTAGAGATAAGGCTCTATGGAGGAGGAAGGCTGGTATATGTGCAGAAGAGCAAGTAATTTTCTACACAACCTCATTTGAACTGAATGTGATAATATATATAAAACATATATATATGTATGTATGTATATATTAGGCTCACAATAATTTGGTTTATATTTTATCCTCTGGGGAATGTTGGCTCTAGTCCAACTTCACCAATTATTTATTCTACCTTCACTCTTCTAGAGTCATTTATTCTATCTTTGTTATTTGACTGGCTCGATTTTACTTTGTACTTCGTGGAATTTTCTATAAGTTTCAAGTCTAGACCTTCCACTTCTTTTGTGCAAGACAGACTCTAACCTTGCTTCTTCGTTCCTCACATCTACAAAGATTTATACCTTAATTTTTTTCCTCCAGCATTATCCATACTTGAAATATGTCATCTTGGCTCTCTTCTTCTCCTTTGTCTTTGAATTGCCTTGTTCTGTCAATTATTCTTCAAAATTGTTTCTCACTTTCATTTCTTTCTACTGCTTTTAAATTATCCCCTCCATTCTTAAATTAGGCTATAGTCACACAGTCATCAAAGTTTTGGGCCCTTGAGGTACATCTGTGAACTAAACAGACAAAAATCACATGGAGCTGACTTTCTAGCAGAGGGAGACAGATAATAAAAGGTAAATGCACTCCCTGCTAGACTGTATGGTTTACAGAGTTAAATCTAAGACCTGAAGCTATGGAACTACCTGAAGAAAACCTTAGGGAAACACTTCAGGACGTTGGTCTTGGCAAAGATTTCTTGGGTAAGACCTCAAAAGCACGGGCAACCAAAGCAAAAATAGGCAATTAGGATTACATCAAACTAAAAAGCTTGTGCACAGCAAAGGCAATAATCAACAAAGTGAAGATGTAGCCCACAGAGTAGGAGAAAATATTTGCAAGCTATCCATCTGACGAGGAATTAACAACCAAAAGTATATTAATATAAGGAGCTCAAAAAACTCCATTGCAAACAAAAACAAATAATCTGATTTTAAAACAGGCAAAAGATTTGAATAGACATTTCTCAACAGAAGACATACAAACAGCCAACAGGTATACATAAAAATATGGTAAAAACATGGTAAGGATGGTAATTTTTAAATGTATATTTTACCTTAATAAAAAAGTACATTATTTTGTAGATGAAAAGGTGACAAATGGTTTGCAGAAAGAAGGGAGAATAGATTTAAGGGTAATAGAAGATTCATAAACAGGAGTTGCACAAGCCTGTGTAACAAGGTGATGATTAAACAGCTTGAAGGAGGTAAAGGAATTAGTCACACCAGTATCTGAGGCAAGTACATTCTAGGCAGAGGAAACAAACGAAGCTCTATGGGTTGAGTAAGTCTGATATGTTTGGGGAAGAGCACTGGGGCCTGTGTGGCTGTAGTGGAGTGAACAAGGACTATAATAGTAGGAGATGAGGTGAGAGAGGTCATAAGGGCCAGATCCTGCAGGGCCAGGTGAGCCACCGTATGGACTCTTGTTACCGCTCTGAGTATAGAGGGGGCCCTAGCAGAGTTTTGAGCAAAAGTACGTGATCTGACTTCCAGTGTAAGCGGATCATGCACTATGTGTCTTCACAAGATGGTAGAAGGGAAGAGCAGAAGGACAGATATCATGAGGAAGCTATGGCAATAACACAGGTGAGAGATGATGGTGACTAGAATCAGAGTGGTAGCAATGGAGGTGACAAGAATAATTGCATTCTGGATATAATTTGCAGGCAGATGTAATAGACTTCCTGATAGATATGAGTGTCGTAGGATATAGAAAAATCAAAGATAATTCCAAGAATTTGGTTTTAGCAGTAGAATGATGGCAATTGGGAAAAATTCATAATTTTTTTTTCTAGAGTGACAACAGTCATTTTTTTCAAAGAACTTCAGTCTGGAACTATTATGTTGTTAGGACATGTGATCTTCATCACCAGTATCTCAAAATCCTAAAATTAGAAATATGACTAGCAATTGTATGTTTCTAAGTAGGGGAGCCATCTAGCCAAAACATTATCCCATGTGTGGAGTTCTTTCTAAAACATACCAGATATATAATGAGCTAGCATCAACTTAAAATATATCTATGGATAGCAGTCCACTGATAGCTTGGCTTGGTAAAAAGTTGCTTCACAAGCCATCAGGTGCTATCTCACTTGAAAACACATAATATAAAGCCCAGAGAGACTAAATAGCTAAATTTCAAAACAAAACCTATAAGAGAACACAAAAATGAAAATCTCTAAATCAAAGAAATGAAAACTACCTCTCCAAAATAAAAGGGAAAGAGAGACATGGACAATTTGTAGAAAAGTTAAATATACATTAAGCACGTATTTGAAGTTCGACTTCCCCATTACTCACAGACATAAATAAAAATTAAATATTTACATATAATATTTCATTTTTAGGACTTGGCAGGTATTCAGAAATTGATAATACATGAAGCAGACAGAAAAAAGTACATCTCCAGGAATTTTATGCTGAATGATTTATGTATAAGAAAGGTTATACTAGCCATCCTTGTCTATAAAATGTAAATGCACTTATTTATGCAAAAACAATTTGGCTAAGTAATTTAAACAGTATCCATTCTATAAAATTTATACAGTCATTGGAAATACAGTTTTTGAAAATATTTAGTAAATGGGAAAATACTAATAGTATAATAGAAAATTTATAAGTATGCTATACATTTTTATTCAAATAAGAAAACTGAGGAAGAACAATAGATCAAAAATGTTTTGTCTCTTTTAACTTCTTTACAATTTTTTTACTTCTTTACAATTTCAAAATTTCCAAATTTTCAACAAATACAGCAGTTTATAATCAGAAATGAATGTAGATATTAATTCTGTAACTCACATTACATCAACATGTGAATCAAGACATAACAGATCATAGGCACAGTTATAACCATCTAATGGACATGAATAGCATCTTTCTAGGCAACATATAACACCTCCATATTTAACAAAAGCCAAATTTCTTAGTATATAAAGATAATTAAGAAAGTTTAGAAATCTAATGGACTGGATGTTCAAACTCATTTATAACTAAAGTGTCATGAATTCAAACATCAGGACATCATTTTCACATATTAGACTGTAAAACTGAATGTAGTAGAAAACTGAATGTAGTAGAAAAAACAAAAAGGACTGATGAGGGTGTGGGAAGCTGACACTCTTGCAACTGGTGATAGGAGAGAAGAATAGTTCAGCTTTTCTGGTAGGTGGTTTGACTGTGTGTGTGTGTGTGTGTGTGTGTGTGTGTGTGTGTGTGTGTGTCCACGTGTCCAGTCATAAATGAAAAGACATACTTTTGTTTACAAATTTTTCTTGCTGAATTGTTTTTGATAATTAAAGACCTATTTTTCATCAGTAGCGGAGTAATTAATGTGAGGCAATTCATCTGCTCCTCCTCAAAGTTTTACTTATTGATTAAAAATAATGAACTAGGTTTATGTATGGATAAGATGTCTCTAATATATTGCTAGTACATTGCAGAACAATTCACATGGTGCATTTGCAATTGCATTTTTTAAAAATCTAAAAGGTATACACATGCAAATATAAATACATTTGTATTTGCTAGGATATATAAGAAATTGGTAACATTGATTGATTCTGAAGGGTAAGACTGAAGAACTGGTATTCTTGGACAGACAAACATTTTTCTTTTCCTTAAACCCTATAAATCTATCGATTGCTTGATACATAAGTCAATTGCAAGTATTATTTTTTAATAAAAAGTTAACAATTTTCAAAAGTAGCATTATTAAATAGTGGAAACAGACTGTTCCTATTCATCTAAAATTAGAAGCTCCCCATTGGTCACTAGTCTGTCTATCCTGTCTTCACTCCACTTATTTCCACTTCTACCCCAAACATATATATTGTCTCTTCCATATGATAGTGCTACAGAATCTATAAACTGTCAATGGACTTGTTCACCGTACCTAAGAACATGAAAGTGAGGGCCTCCCTCTGAAGGTACTCTCCGGGCAAAGAAGAATTCAAGATGCTAGGAGAACTAATAGGACACAACAATGAAATAGATACAACAGAATAATCAAAATGGAAGTGAAGTGAGGCTGAACTAACATTGGATAGTTATGTAGAGAGAGAGATAGGGTGGCTCAGAGCATTAAGGAAATTCTTGTCTTTGGAGAAATGCCTCAGAGGACATCCCAGCTTGCTAGATGTCCCTAACAGAAAGATTCTCAGAGACTAGGGGCATGGAGCTGCCAAAATACGAGCATTCTGCTGCTTTGTTGGCCCAGATTTTTCCTGCAGATTCCCTCTCTTCCCATCATGATACCAGGGGAGCCCAAGGGCAACAACTCATCCTAGTCATCATCTCTGCTTTATAGGGTTCCATTACCTTTGGTCACCTGAGTTAGCAACCCACAGATAATGAAGGTCAGCACCAGGATATTCATGGCTCCTGGGAGAGAGGAAGCTCTGTGTCCTGAGGAATACAGAACACTGCACAGCAAGGAATTTAAGTGGTCACCTTTACTGGTCTATCATGGGTGATGAACCAGAGAAGGGGAAAATGCCATGCCACCCAGATCACCAGACTATTAATTTGCAACACTGAGTGTGCATGACACAATAATGTCTGCTTCCAGAAATTATTAAAGAAAGCTGAGGCCTTATGAGATGAGCTATTATCCCGTAGAACTGTAAGGTCTGATGGAAAGAAACAGCCCCAAGAGGAAGTTTTTGTTAACTTTAGATGGGCTCAATTGTCCTTCTCCTCTGTCTGTATGCAGCACTTTGTACATACCCAATGACAGCAGAATGGTGTGTAAAGATATCACTTGTGGCAGTCCAATAGCTTACAACATCCGGTATTCACCTTTTCTTCTGAGTGATCACCCCAATATGAATTCCTGTGAAACAAGAAAGACACTTTTTAACTAATAAGTTCATAAGATTCCATCAATTATGAGACAGAAGGAATTTGGAATGAAAATAGTGAAAACAGGAAAACAGGTTTTATTGGTGCTCTTCTTTTTCCCGTTCCGCTGTCCCATCAACTCTTTTCCCTCATTCAGAAATACAAATAAGAAATGAAATATTGAGAGAGAGGAAACATTTTAAAAGGAGAGGGAGAGAGAAACAGAGAGAGGAGAGAGGCCCAATGTAACATTATGCCCCCCATCCCCACTACCAAGGGAGAAAAATATAGGAGACATTTGTGAAATTGCCCAGTAGGAGTGATCAGCATTTTATCTCCTGGAAGAGTTTGCTGAGCTGTATTTCTCCCACATATGTTTAATACCACTAGATACCAAGGAAATCAGGAAAATTTTAAAAAAATTTTCTAAACAGCTGCACTGTTTAGAAAAAAAACTGTAGCTCACTGCCCGTGTTCATTTAATTTTACATTAACATGCTCTGGAGGCTGACTGATTTTCAGTGTGAAAATACAATATACAAACTGTTCTTGGAATTATTTTTAAACAGAACTAACATCAGAATCATCTGAATAATCAGAATCATCTATTTTGGAAAAAACCGGATTCATTAAATGACTCTTTGGCCAAAAACTGTTTGAGAACAATGTTAACATGGGAATGCTATGCTTTCTAGAATTTGACATTTTCAGCGATCAAGAATTTCTATATTTTGTGAATGGAAATACCACTGCTAACAACAAGATGCTATAAATAGAATGATGATTTGTGTTTTCAAAGTCGATATATTAGAACGATGTGAAAATAATAATAAAGGCGAGATATTTTGTGGCAAAGTTATCTCAGGGTAAACCCTGCAGCTGCAAGTGTCACCAGCGAGTATTCTGGGTGAAAATGGGAAAAGGGTTAAAAATGCAGGATGGCCAAAGCCATCCTAAGCAAAAAGAACAAAACTAGAGGAATCACATTACCTCACTTCAAATTATACTACAAAGCTATAGTAACCAAAACAGCATGGTACTAGTATAAAAACAGACACATAGAGCAATGGAAAAGAATAGAGAACACAGAAACAAGTCCACACATCTACGGTAAACTCATTTTTGACAAAGTTGCCAAGAACATGCTTTGGGGGAAAAACAGTCTCTTTAAAAAATGGTGCTGGGAAAACTGGATATCCATATGCAGAATAATGAAACTAGACCCCTGTCTCTCACCATATACAAAACATTAAATCAAATGGATTAAAGACTTAAAGCTAAGATCTCAAACTATGAAACTACTATAAGAAACTGGGGAATCTCTCCAGGATGTTTGGGCAAAAATTTCTTGAGTAGCAACCCACAAACAAAGGCAATCAAAGCAAAAATGGACAAATGGGATCACATCAAGTTAAAAAGCTTCTGCACAGCAAAGCACACAATCGACAAAGTGAAAAGACAACCCACAGAATGGGAGAAAATATTTGCAAACGACCCTTCTGACAAGGGATTAATAACAGGAAATATAAAGAGCTCAAACAATTCTATAGGAAAAAAATCTAATGATCCAACTTAAAAATGGGCAAAGTATCTGAATAGATATTCTGAAAAGAAGACATACAAATGGCAAACAGGCAGATGAAAAGGTGCTCAAAATCACTGATCATCAGAGAAATGCAAATCAAGCTACAATGAAATATCATCTCACTCCAGTTAAAATGGCTTTTATCCAAAAGACAGGCAATAGCAAATGCTGGCAAGGATTTGGAGAAAGGGAAACCCTTGTATGCTACTGGTGTGAACGTAAGATAGTACAACCACTATGGAGAACAGTTTGGAGGTTCCTAAAAAAACTGAAAATAGAGTTACCATACAATCCAGCAATCCCACTGCTAGGTACACACTCCCCTCCAAAAGGAAATAAGAATATTGAATAGATATCTTCACACCTGTGCTTGTTGCAGCACTATTCACAATAGCCAAGATTTAGAAGCAATGTAAGTGTCGATCAACAAATGAGTGGATAAAGAAAATGTGGAACTTATACACAGTGGAGTATTATTCAGCCATAAGAAAGAAAGAGATGCTGTCATTTGCAATAACATGGATGGAACTGGAGGCCATTATGCTAAGTGAAATAAGCCAGGAACATAAAGACAAATATTGCATGTTCTCACTTATTTGTGAAATCTAAAAATCAAAACTATTGAATTCAAGGGAGATAGAGAGTAGAAGGATGGTTATCAGAGGCTGGGAAGGGTGGTGGGCGTGTGTGGGAAGGTGAGGATGGTTACTGGGTACAAAAAATAGTTAGAAAGAATGAATAAGACCTGGTATTTAATAGCATAACGAGGTGACTATAGTCAAAAATAATTTAATTGTACATTTTAAAATAATAAAAAAGTATAATTAGATTATTTGTAACACAAAGGATAAATGCTTGAGGGGATGGATACCCCATTTTCCATGATGTGGTTATTATGCATTGCATGCTTGTATCAAAACATCTCATGTACCCCACAAATATAGACACCTACTATGTACCTACAAAAGATAAAAATTTAAAAAAAATGCAGGGTGCTGTATTTTGGCAGGAGATAATACAGACTTACCTTTAGTATATTTATAGTTTTGCTGAGTTTTGTTTTGTTTTTGAAAAACAAGGAATCTCTCATGTTCTCATCTGTCAGAGATGTAGCGGTGAAGTTGGAGAAGTGAGTTTAAAAAGTAGAAGCTATAAAGGAAAACCAGGAGCTTGATTAAGAATTTTCTGTGGAGATAAGAAAAGTGACTCTCCAATTGAGAGATGCAAGATGATCTGCCAAAGTCAGAGATCATAAAGAGGTTGTCAGAAAAATGCATAGCAGCATGTGGGTGCTCTTGGGCCAGTCAAGCACCACCTACTTGAGAATACCACCAACCTGTGAGAATGACTTCCAAGGACAATGGCCACAGAGCCTTCCTTCCTTACACTAGCTCAGCCAAGTCAGAGATGGATACCCCACCTCTGTGCATCTGGTTTTGTTAGTGTACATATTCTCTACTCTGCCATGGGTAGATACTCTGCCATTGGAGTATTGGGGTAGGGTAAGGTGACATAAGGATAAGGGGAGATGGAGAGAGAAGGTATATATGGTGCTTTTTAGATTTTCTGTCACTAAGAAAATAATTATTAGTGATTTTAGTAATCTCCCTGAAAAATCAATAGAATTAACTATTTGAAAACCAATGGAAATAGAATCTCGGGACCAAGAAAAGTAGATTCAGCTATAAAATAGATTTCATGCTTGCACAGCTTGCATCAATTTTGCTATCACTGCACTTCTCTTTTTTTGAAATTTCTATATTTTAAATAAATTTTTAAAATCTTACCACCCTTGGCCGGTCGCAGTGGCTCACACCTGTAATCCTAGCACTTTGGGAGGCTGAGGCTGGTGGATCACCTGAGGTCAGGAGTTCGAGACCAGCCTGGACAACATGGTGAAACCCTGTCTCTACTAAAAAATACAAAAATTAGCCGGGCGTGGTGGTGGGCGCCTCCAATCCCATCTACTCAGGAGGCTGAGGCAGGAGAATCGCTTGAACCGGGAGGCAAAGGTTGCAGTGAGCCAAGATTGCACCATTGCACTCCAGCCTGGGTGACAAGAGTGAAACTCCGTCTCAAAAAAAAAAAAAAAAATCTTATCACCCTTCTTCATTAGCCTGTATTGTGTATTGTTTATATTTCTCTGTGGGCTGTAATCAGATCAGAGGCAGAGGCACACGCTAAATGTTAAAAGTTGCTTTTATCCTGAGTTATATATTTATACAGATGTATCTCACCAGTGTCTTGGAAAGGACCTTCTAGATAATCTTAGATTGGATATCAAATATAGAGAATGGATATCGAATGCACAGCATAGCATAAAATCTTCACTGAGGCACAGCATACATGGTTGACCTGCCCATTTCTGTTGCTGATGTGTGGGCATCCCTGTTTAATCACAGAACTCCTTCTTACTGAGGCTGAGCCTAAGTTCAGAATCGTTTCCAGAATCCTTTCCAGGAAAGTTGGTGTCTTTATCATCTATAATCTAGGCCCAACCTCTACTTTACAGATGGAGAAACTGAGGCCGACATAAAGGTCTCAGTGTGATCCTCTAATGTGATCCAGGTTGTCAACATAAGCCGTGTCCAGAGAGACAATCTAATTCTAACTGCTCATTTTATAAAAGAGCACATTTGGTCCTCAAGAAGGAAAATGGTTTGCCCCAAAGTAAAGTAATATGCCCAAGGTCACACAGTTAAAGAGCATGAAGCAAGACTTTTTCATTCCAATGGAGAAAATTATCTGCCCATATAAGGGGGGAAAAAAAAACCAGAAGGAAGAAGCAATGATAACAGCAGAGAATGTCCAGAAGTTACCACAATGTTCTGAGAAAGGATCACACCATTGACTTTTGTGCTTGTGTAGTGGTGGTAGCATTCGTAATCGTGATCGTGTTCTCATCTCTAGAATGCATCTGCCCTCCAGGAAGACCATTAAGGAGCTGATATTATGAAATGTTTGAGTATAAGCTATTTGAAATCTGAAGATTGGGTGGTGTCTGAGTCTGAGACAGCTTCAGATAAAAATGTTTCTTTCTTTTGCTTTTTTAATTAAAAAAATGTTTTAAATCAGTCTGGGGTTGGGGAACACTTCTTATAAATGGAACAAAGATAAGAAGGATAGAAGGCATCATTACAAATAAGGCAATATGAAAGATATTGGAATGAAATTTTTAATAGAAAAAAGGGGAAAAACTTGTACTTTAGAATTTTTATGCCCAGTGAGAATATATGTCAAATATGAATATAAAATAAAGATATTTTCAGGCAATAAAAGCAGAGAATGTTCATCACTAACATACCTTCACTGCAAGAAATGTTGATGAAAGTTCTTTTTTTTTTAACTTTTATTTTAGGTTCAGGGGATACACATGCAGGTTTGTTACATGGGTAAATTGCTTGTCACTGGGTTTGGTGTAAAAATGATTTTGTCACCCAGGTAGTGAGCATAGTACCTGATAGTTTTGGTTTGTTTGTTTGTTTGTTTGTGATGGAGTCTTGCCCAGGTAATTTTTGTATTTTTAGAAGAGACAGGGTTTTGCCATGTTGCCCAGGCTGGTCTCAAACTCTTGAGCTCAAGCAATCCTCCTGCCTGAGCCTCCCAAAATGCTGGTATTACAGGTGTGAGCCACCATGCCCAGCCTATTTCTCCTTCTTTTATGAAGCTTAGTTTTGCAGGATATGGAATTCTTCACTGAAATTTCTTTTCTTTAAGGATGCTAAAAATAGGCCCCTAATCTTGCTTGGTTTGTAAGGTTTCTGCTGAGAAGTCTGCTGTTAGTCTGATGAGCTTCCCTTCATAAGTGACCTCAGGCTTTTCTCTAGCTGCCCTTAAGATTTTTTTCTTTCACGTTGACCTTGGAGAATCTTATGACTATGTGTCTTGGGGATAGTTATCTTGTAGTTATCTCACAGGGGTTATTTGCATTTCTTGAATTTGCATGTCAGCCTCTCTAGGGAGATTGGGGAAATTTTCATGGACTATCCTCAAATATGTTTTCCAAGTTACTTATTCTTTCTCCTCTTTCAGGAATGCCAATAAGTGTAAGTTTGGTATCTTTACATAATCCCATATTTTTTAGAGGTTTTATTTTTAATTTTTTTTCTTTAGTTTTGTCTGACTGTGTTGATTCAAAGGACTGATCTTTGAGCTCTGAGATTCTTTCCTCAACTTGATCTATTCTGTTGTTAATGCTTCTGAATGTATTACAAAATTCCTATAATGAATTTGTCAATTGCAGAAGTTTCTTTTGGTTCTTCCTTAAAATGGCTATGTTATCTCTGTACTCTTGGATTGCTTTACTGGCTTCCTTGGACTGGGTTTCAACTTTCTCCTGAATGTTGTTGAGCTTCCTTACCTTCCAGATCATGAATTCTGTGTCTGTCATTTCAGCCATTTCAATCTGATGAGAGCTAGTATGATTGTTTGGAGGTAAGGAGACATTCTGACTTTTTGAATTGCGAGAATGTGTGCTGATTCTTTCTCATCTAAGACAACTGGTGGTACTTTATCTTTTTGAAGTTACTATCATTTGGTTTTGACTTTTTGTTTTATTCTTCTTCATTTTCCTTGATATTTTGACAGTGATGTATGTTGAATATAGCTGGCTTTTTTCTGGGTGTTTTCAGAGGGCCAAGTCTCTATGCCAGGTCTTTATTTTTGACTATGTTCCTGCATTGGATTTCACTGGTAATGTGTGCTGAAACAGTATTTGTTTGGCGGTGTAATTCAGGCTGCAATCCAGTGGGCGGTGCTTAATAGTAAAGGCCAGCAGATAGGCTCTTAGCCACACTTAGCTTAAGATTAGGTCCCGATGTGTGATGTTCCCCTTCCTGTGTCCATGTGTTCTCATTGTTCAATTCCCACCTATGAGTGAAAACATGCAGTGTTTGGTTTTTTGTCCTTGTGATGGTTTGCTGAGAATGATGGTTTCCAGCTTCATCCATGTCCCTGCAAAGGACATGAACTCATCATTTTTTATGGCTGCATAGTATTCCATGGCACCAGGGCCTGTTGTGGGGTGGGGGGAGGGGGGAGGGATAGCATTAGGAGATATACCTAATGTTAAATGATGAGTTAATGGGTGCAGCACACGAACATGGCACATGTATACATATGTAACTAACCTGCACGTTGTGCACATGTACCCCACAACTTAAAGTATAAAAAAAAAAAAAGATTAGGTGACCAGGAGACCTGCAGCTCCCCTGGGGCCCAATGGTTCTCTGTGCTTGGCAGAGTCAGCGTGGGTTGTGAAGTATATCTGCAAGTGGTCTGTTGATTCGGGATCAAGGGCAGAGGATCCTGGGCATGGCAGTGTTGCTGTGGGTGTGCAGCTGGTCTAGCACCTGCGACCTAGGGTTTCTTGCCAAGCAGATGACTGTGGAGACCACTCAGCTCAGGTTCCCTGACCAGGTTTCTTTCCAGCATTTGCCCCATAGCTGGCCCAACCAGCTAGTTTTGTCTCAAGCCTTCTGCACCCAGATCACTGGTCTGTCAGTTTTTCCCGGACACAAGGCTCCCTTAGGAAGATGTTGTGGCTGACAAACAGGTTACACCTTTCCCTCACCAGTCTTGTAGAGAGAAGCACATCGAGCTCCTGTACCAGCCCAGAAACCCATGCCTCACTTTTCTCAGTGTTCTGAGAGTGGGAGCTTCTCCCCTACTCAGGCCCTGGCCACAGATCTCAGCCCAATATTCCAACTTGTGTGTTCAAACATTTGGGAGTTGGGACCACGCCCAAGGTTTTGTTCTCTGGCCCCTCGTGGTCCAGCACCATTTGTGCCAGGGGGGACAAAGTGCTTCCAGGCCACTGGCAAAGTACTCAGGTGTAGCAGTAGAGGCTGTGCTGTGTGCACACAAGAGTGGCCAGGGTGGAGCCTCGGGATCAGTTGGATAGTGGTGTGCACAGATCAGACACACCCAGGTCCCATGAGGAAGTTAGCTCTGCTCTCTCCCTGCCCAGCAGTCAGCAAGGGCTAGAGCCACTCTGAGCAAGATGGAGAGCCTGCCTTGGTGGATGGGCACCTATGGTTGTGTTTTGCTGCAACTGTCCCACTCACAAAACCTGGGCTCTGCACAGGCTTGAGCTCTGCATCTGCCTACTCTCCAGGCAGCTCCCACTGTCAATTCAAACGTTCATGTGGGTGATGGGATCTCTTAAAGCTAGGATCCCAGAGGTCCATGGTGGGAGTGTGTCACCTGGCAGTTCCTTCACTCTCTCCTTCCTTACCACCTGTTTAGGGCCAGGATCTGGTCCTGGCACTCAGCAACTCTATAGGGTTCCAAGCTTCCTTCCTCTTCCACCTCTGGATCTGAGTCACCTCTCTATTAACTTTCAGTTTTTTCTCTTAAAAAATCTGTTCAAAGTGGGATAGTTTACTCAATATTTTGGTTTCTCTCGGTAGGAGAGGCACTTCTCCCAGCTGTGTCTGGTTGGCTGTCTTATCCCCCACTTTTGACATTTTAACAATATTAATTCTTCCAATTCATGAATGTGAAATATTTTTA
This sequence comes from Gorilla gorilla gorilla, assembly GCF_029281585.2. Taxonomy (NCBI): domain Eukaryota; kingdom Metazoa; phylum Chordata; class Mammalia; order Primates; family Hominidae; genus Gorilla; species Gorilla gorilla. The sequence goes on from NC_073231.2 coordinate 151,433,598, forward strand.
CATTTATTTGTGTCTCCAATTTCTTCAATGTTTTCAAAGTTTCTGTGAACAGATCTTTTATATCCTTGGTTAAATTATTTCTAAGAATTTTTTGTACCAATTGTAAATAGTTTCTCTTGATTTCTTTTTCAGATTGTTTTATTGTACTGAAATTCTGCTGATTTTTGCATATTGATTTTGTAACCTGCAACTTTACTGAATTTCTTTATTAGTTCTAACAGGTTTATTTGGTGGAATCTTTAGTGTTTTCTTTATACAAGATCATGTGTTCTGAAGCAGAGACCATTAACTTCTTCCTTTCTGATTTGGATGACCTTTTTTTCTTTCTTTTGTCTAATTGCTCTGGCTAAGACTTTCAGAACTATGTTGAAAATAAGTGGTAAGAATGAGTATTCTTGTATTATTCTTGATCTTGGAGGAAAAGCTTTCAACTTTTCACCTTTGAGTATGATATCTGTGATCTTGTCATATAAAGCCTTTATTGTGTTGAGGTACATTCTATATTTATTTGTTGAGAATTTTTATCATGAAAAGATGCTGAATTTTGTTAAATGACTTTTTTTGCATCTATTGAAATGATCATGTGGTTTTTGTCCTTCATTCTGTTAATGTGGTGCATTGCAGTTATTGACTTACATATGTTGAACCATCCTTGCATACCAGGGACAAGTCCCACTTGACCATAATGAATAATCTTTTTAATGTGCTGCTGAATTCAGTACACTGGTATTTTCTTGAGTATTTCTGCATTTATATTTATCAGGGATATTGGCCAGTAATTTTCTTTTCTTGTAGTATCCTTATCTGGCTTTGGTATCATGGTAATGCTGGCTTTGTAAAATGAGTTTGGAAGTATTCCCTCCTCTTCAATTTTCTGTAAGAGTTTAAGAAGAATTGATATTAGTTCTTTTTTAAGGGTCTGGGATAATCCAGTCATGAAACCATGTGATTTTCGGCCTTTCTTTGATGGTAAACTTTTTATTACTGATTCAACCTCCTTAGTTGTTATCAATCTGTTCAAGTGTTCTGTTTCTTTATGATTCTGTCTTGATGGTTGCGTGTTTCTAGGAGCTCATTCTTTTCTTCTAGGTTATCCAATTTGTTGGTGTACAATTGTTTATTGTAGCCTCTTAAGATCTTTGTATTTCCATGGTACTAGTTGTAATGTGTCCATTTCATTTCTGATTTTATTTGAGTCTTCTCTCTTTTATCTTAGTCTGGCTAAAGGTTTGTCAATTTTACTTATCTTTTAAAAAACTTTAATACTTAATTTGTTGATCTTTTCTACTGTTCTTCTAGTGTTTATTTCATTTATTTCTGTTCTGATCTTTGTTATTTCCTTCCTTCTACTAACTTTGGGCTTAGTTTGTTCTTTTTTTAGTTCCTTGATGTGTAAAGCAGGTTTGTTATTTAGATTTCTTTTTTTTTTTGGATGAAGGAATTTGTTGGTATAAACTTTCTTCTTAAAACTGGTTTTGCTACACCCCATAAGTTTTGGTATGTTGGGTCTCTATTTTTGTGTGTCTGTGGATAATTTTAAATTTTCTTTATAATTTATTCTATAATGCATTAGTTGTTCAGGAGAATGTTGTTTAATTTCTACATATATGTAATTTTCACAATATTTCTATAATCATTAATTTCTAGTTTCATACAAATGTGGTCAGAAAAAAATAGTTGATGTGATTTCAGTCTTCTTATTTGTTGAGACTTGTTTTGTGGCCTAACATATGACTTATGCTGGATAATGATTCATGAGCAGTTCAGAAAAACGTGTATTGTGCTGCATTTGGATCTACTGTTCTGTCTGTTAGGTCCATTTGGCCTAAAGTGTAGTTTAACTCCATTGTTCTCTTTCTGATCTTCTGCCTGGACGATCTGTTCGTTGTTGAACATGGCATATTGACGTCCCCTACTATTATTGCATTGCCATCTATTTCTCCCTTCAGATCTATGGAAATTTACTTTCTGTATCTAATTGTTCTGATGTTGTATGCATAAATATTTTCAATTGGCATGTGTTCTTGATAAATTGACCCCTTGTCATTATAAAACAACCTTCTTTGTATCTTTATGTAATTTGTGGCTTAATATCTATTTTATCTGATGTAAGTATACCTACCCATGCTCTCTTTTGATGTCCATTTGCATGGAATATTTTTCCATCTCTTCACTTTCAACCTATGTGTGCCCTTCAAGGTGATGTGAGTCTCTTGTAGGAGATATATAGTTGGGTCTTTAAAAAAAATTCATTTAGCCACTCTATGTGATTTTATTGGATAATTTAATCCATTTACATTCAATGTAATTATTGATAGATTAGGACTACTGCTGCATTGTTAATTGTTTTCTAGTTGTTTTGTAGATCTTTCATTCCTTTCTTGCTATTTTGCTACCTTCCTTTGTAGTTTGATGATATCCATAGGGCATAATTTAAAGCCTTTTTTTTTTTTTTTGAGATGCAGTTTCACTCTTGTCGCCCAGGCTGGAGTGCAATGGCGCAATCTCAGCTCACTGCAACCTCCACCTCCTGGGTTCAAGCGATTCTCCTGCCTCAGCCTCCCAAATAGCTGGGAATACAGGCACCTGCCACCGTGCCCAGCTAATTTTTGTATTTTTTGGTAGAGAGGGGGTTTCACCATGTTGGCCAGACTGGTCTTGGACTCCTGACCTCAGGTGATCCGCCTGCCTTGGCCTCCCAAAGTGCTGGGATTTCAGGCATAAGCCACCACGCCTGGCCCAAAACCTTTTTTAAAAAGATCTTTTCTGTATTTGGTATAGATTTTGCTTGTGGTTACTATGAGGCTTATATAAAATACACTTATAACAGGCTATTTTAAACTGATAGCAACTTAATTCTGACCACGTTAAAGACTCTATACTCTTATTCCACCCCCATTTTTTATGTTTCTGATGTCACAATTTGCATCTGTTTATATTGTGTATTCCTTAACAAATTATTGTAACTATAATTATTTTTAATAGTTTTATTTTTTAGCCTTCATACTAAGTATATGTGATTTGCATACCACCATTTCAGTATTAGAATATTTTGAATTTGGCTATGTACTTACTCTTACCAATGAGTTTTATACTTTCCTATGTTTTCATGTTAATAATTAGCATCCTGTTCTTTCAGCTTACCATTTCTTGTAAGGCAGGTCTAGTGGTGATGAACTTCCTCTGCTTTTTTTTTTTCTGAGAAAATCCTTATTCTCCTTCATTTCTGAAGTATAGCTTTGCCAGGCAATGTATTCTTGATTGGTAGTTTTTTTTTTTTTCTTTCAGCACTTTGAATAAAAAAAATGCTACTTTTTCTTGGTCTGCAAGGTTTCTGCTGAGAAATCTAGTAATAACCTTATTTAAATCCCCTTATATTTGATATTTGATATGCTTCTTTCTTCTTGCTGTTTTCAGGAAACTTTTGTCTTTGATTTCTCTTCCCCCTTTGATTTTTGACCGTTTGATTATGTCAGCGTAGTTTGATTGAATCTGAATGGAGACCTTGGATCTTATTGTACCTGAATATTTATATCTTTCCCCAGATTTGGAAAATCTTCTGCTATTATTTTTTAAAATAAGTTTTCTTCTCCTTTATCTGTCTTCTCTTTCTTGAATCTTATAATTTGAGTATTTGCTTTTTGATGCTGTCCCACAAATTCCATAAGCTTTCTTCATTCCTTTTCATTTTTCCCCTCTGTATATTTTTAATTAAACTATAAGTTCACAGATTCTTTCTTCTGTTTAAATAAGTCTGCTGTTGATACTCTGTATTGCATTTTCCATTTCATTCATTGTACCCTTCAGCTCAAATATTTCTTCTTTTATGGCTTCAATGTCTCTGTTGAATTTCTAATTTTATTTGATTATTATTTTCCTGATTTTTATTGCATTGTTTGTATTTTCTTGAAGTCACTCGGTTTCTTTGTCATGCCGTTCATATATCTCCATTTCTTTGTGGTCAGCTACTGGTAAATTATTGTAATCTTTTGATGGTGATATGTCTCCTTGTTTTTTTATGTTTCTTGTTTCCTTATGTGATATTTGAGCATTTAATGAAATAATCACCCCTTGCAGATTTTATAGGCTGGATTTGCTTTGGAAAGTCCTTCCTCTGTGGGTGTGAGGTTACTTGCTGGGTGAGGTGCTACAATTCTGACAACAGTGATGGTGCAACTATGTCAGCTGAGTTCAGTGTTGATGATAATTGCAAGTGCCCTTAGCAGTCAATACTGTGCATATCTGCGGTGGCAACAAGAGCTGTTTTGAGCCTTCAGTGGTAATGGCTGCTCCTGATCTCTTTCACTCCCACCAGGAAATTGTCCCTGAGGGGTTCTCTCATGGCATTGGTCTAGCTCATGGTAGCAGTGACATCATTGTCTAATAAGTGGTGCTTGTGGAGTAACTTCAGAGCTGAGGCTTGAAGCATGGACACACATGGAAGGGATAAGGCTCTGTATTCCAGAGAAGTAATAGCACTGATGCCTGGGGTGCTGGCATTCTGACTGCTGCATTGGTAATGATATGTGAGGTACAAGTATTTGTAGTGAAGCCAGGGAACTGAGGATAGCAGCAGAGAATGTGTAGAGTTTCAATGGTTCCAGGGTCTGTAGTGACAGTCACTGTTTCATTGCTGATATTGGTGAATTGAGAATTTTTCAATATCATTGATTTCTAAAGAACCAGCTTTTTATGTTTTTCTTGTTTTCTTGTTCTTCATTTTATTTGTTTCACTCTTATATTTATTATTTTATTTCTTCTGCTTGCTTTGGGTTATTTTGCTCTTTTTTTCTAGTTTTGAGATAGGATCTTAGATTATTGGAATATTTCTTTTTTATTATAAGTGTTTAGTGCTATAAATTTTCTTCTAATTACCTCTTTAGCTGTAGCCCACATACTTTGGTAGAGTCTATTTTATTTTTTATTCGGTTCAAACGTATTTTTACTTTCTTTGAGACCTCCTGTTTGTCCCATGGATTATGTAGAAGTGTGTTTTATGATTTCCCAAGAGTTTGGAGAATTCCTGTTTATAGCGTTGTTCAGTTTTTCTGTATTCTTGCTGTGTACTACTTCTATCAACTGTTGAGAGCTGGATGTTAAAATCCTAAGTATAATTGTGGATTTTTTCTATTTCTACTTTCAATTCTGGACATTTTTATCTTGTGATTTTTGTTTTGAGATGGAGTCTTACTTTGTCACTCAGGTTGTAGTGCAGTGGCCTGATCTCAGCTCACTGCAACCTCTGCCCCACGGGTTCAAGCAATTCTCCTGCTTCAGCCTCCCGAGTAGCTGGGACTACAGGCACGTGCTACCACGCCTGGCTAATTTTTTGTATTTTTAGTAGAGATGGGGTTTTACCATGTTGGCCATGCTGGTCTCGAACTCCTGACCTCAGGTGATCCACCTGCCTCGGCTTCCCAAAGTGCTGGGATTATAAGCATGAGCCACCATTCCCGGCCTCAATTCTGGACATTTTTCTTCTGTGTTTTTTGCGGCTATAATTTTTGGTAATACTCATTTATGATTATTATGTCTTCCTGGTGGATTAACTTTTTAAAATCATTATGTGAGTCCTTCTGTGCCTCTAATCATGCTCTTTGCTCCAAAATTTATTTATCTTGTATTAATATAGCCACTCCTGATTTTTGTATAAAGTTTGCCTGTATCTTTTTTCATCCTGTTACTTTTATTTTTTTATCCTTTTAATTTACCTAAGTCATTGTATTTGAAATGAGTTTTTGTAGGTAATATGTTTTTGAACCATGTTTTTTTCATTTATTTCAGTATCTTTCTTAAAATTGGTGAATTTTGGTCATACACATCTGAGGTAATTATTGTTTTTTCAGGGCTTAAACCTGCCAATTTATTATTTGTCTAGACTTAGGCTAGATTTATTTCCATTGATTTTGAGTATATCACTTTGTATAGTTCTTTTTAGTGTTAGCTCTAGGTATTATAAGGTACTTATCATCGTCTACTGACATAGACATTTCAGCACTTCAAGTGAACTGTAGAACTTTTCTACAATTATGTCTCTTATCTCTCCACCTTTAAGGTACATTTATTTTAAATATTTCCTGTACACACATTGAACACCTCATTACTTGGTATTATAATTTTTGCCTCAGCCATCAAATGTTATGTAAGAAACTCATAGGAAGTATAGTATATTGTAGTAATTTTATTTTTCCCTATACTGATCTTCTGTCTGAAGGTGTAGACACCTTTGTCTTTATTATTAGCTGTCTTATGAGAGAACTTTATTTACCCATTCTTTAATGATAGATTTGTTGGCAACAAATTCTTCATTTTACTTTGTATAAGAATGTCTTTATTTTTCCTTCATTCCTGAAAGATTCTGTCACCAGATATAGAATTTACAGTTAAGCTTTCCTTTTTTTTAAACCTTTTATTTTAAGTTCAGTGGTACAAGTGCAGGCTTGTTACATAGGTAAACTTGTGTCATGGGGGTTTGTTGTACAGATTATTTCATCACCCAGGTACTAAGCCTAGTACCCATGAGTTATTTTTCCTGATTCTCTCCCTTTTCCCACCTTCCATCCTCCGAAAGGCCCCAGTGTTTGTTGTTTCCTGCTATGTGTCCAAGTTTTCTCATCACTTAGCTGCCACTTATAAATGAGAACATGCAGTATTTCGTTTTCTGTTCCTGTGTTGGCTTGGTAAGAATAATGGCTTCCGGCTCCATCCATGTCCCTGCAAAGGACATGATCTTGTTCTTTTTAATGGCTGCATAGCTTTCCATGGTGTATATGTAACACATTTTCTTTATCCAGTCTATGATTGATGAGCATTTAGATTGATTCCATGTGTTTGCTTTTGTGAATAATGCTGCAATGAACATATGCATGCATGTATCTTTACAATAGAATGATTTATATTCCTTTGGTTATATACCCAGTGATAGGATTGCTGAGTCAAATGGTATTTCTGTATTTAGGTCTTTGAGGAATCACCACACTGTCTTCCACAATGGTTGAAGGAATTTACACTCCCACCAACCAATAATAACCATTCTGACTGGTGTTAGGTGGTATCTCGTTGTGGTTTTGATTTTCATTTCTCTAATGATCAGTGATGTTGAGGTTTTTTCATATGATTGTTGGTCACGTGTATGTCTTCTTTTGAAAAGTGTCTGTTCATGTATTTTGCCCACTTTTTTATGGGTTTTTTTTCTTGTAAATTAGTTTAAGTTCCTTATAGATGCTGAATATTAGACCTTTGTTGGATGCATAGTTTGCAAAAGTTTACTCCCATTCTATAGGTTGTCAGTTTACTCTGTTGATAGTTTCCTTTGCTGTGCAGAAGCTTTTTACTTTAGCTTAATTAGTTTAGTTTAGCTTTTCAGTTTAATTAGATCCCATTTGTCCAGTTTTGCTTTTGTTGCAATTGCTTTTGGTGTTTTCATTATGAATCCTTTGCCCATGCCTATGTACTGAATGCTATTGCCTAGGTTGTCTTCCAGGGTTTTTATATTTTTTGGTTTTACATTTAAGTCTTTTAATCCATCTTGAGTTAATATTTGTACATTAAACTGGAAGGGATCCAGTTTCAATATACTGCATACGGCTGGCCAGTTATCCCAGCACCATTTATTGAATAGGGAATCTTTTCTCCATTGCTTCTTTTTGGTCACCTTCGTTGAAGATTAGATAGTTGTAGGTGTGTGGTCTGATTTCTGAGTTCTCTATTCTGTTCCATTGGTCTATGCATCTGTTTTTGTACCGTTACCATACTGTTTTGGTTACTGTAGCCCTATAATATAGTTTTAAGTTGGGTAGCATAGTGCCTCCAGCATTGTTCTTTCTGCTTAGGATTGCCTTGGCTATTCGGGCTCTTTTTTGGTTCCATATGAATTTTAAAATAGTTTTTTTCTAGTTCTGTGAAGAATGTCAATGGTAGTTTAATAGGAATAGCATTGAATCTATAAATTGCTTTGGGCAGTATGGCCATTTTAATGACATTGATTCTAGGAAGAATCAATCCATTCTAGGAAGAATTCATGAGCATGGAATGTTTTTCCATTGGTCTTTGTCATCTCTGATTTTTTTGAGCAGTGGTTTGCAGTTCTCCCTGTAGAGATCTTTCACCTCCCTAGTTAGCTGTATGCCTAGGTATTTTATTCTTTCTGTGGCAATTGTGAATGAGAATTCCTGATTTGGCTCTTGGCTTGACTGTTGGTGTATAGGAATGCTAGTGATTTTCACACTTTGATTTTGTATCCTGAGACTTTGCTGAAGTTGTTTATCAGCTTAAGAAGCTTTTGAGCTGAGACTATGGGGTTTTCTAGATATAGGATCATGTGATCTGCAAACAGGGATAGTTTGACTTCCTCTCTTCTCATTTGGATGCACTTTATTTTTTTCTCTTGCCTGATTGCCCTGGCCAGAACTTCCAATACTATGTTGAATAAAAGTGGTGAATGAGGACATCCTTTTCTTGTGCTGGTTTTCAAGGGGAATGCTTCATCTTTTGCCCATTCAGTATGATGTTGGCTGTGGGTTTGTCATATCTCTAATAACTTGATAAATGTTGTGCCACAATAGTTTTGGTCTATATGGTTTCAGAGGCAAAATCCACTGTCATTTAAGTTGGCATTCCCCTATAAGTAATGTGTTGTTTCCCTCTGCTTGCTTTAAAATTTTTTTCTTTGTCTTTAGGTTTCAGTAGTTTATTAGGTTGTGTCTTGGCATACATTTATTTGGATTTTCCTATTTGGATTTGATCATCTTCTTGAATCTGTAGGTTTTTGTCTTTTGCCACATTTGGGACTACTTCAGCTGACATTCTTTTCAAATACTTCTTATGCCCAACCCTCTCTATCCCCTCCCCCTGGACTGGGATAATTTCAAATTTTGATATTGTTGCATGGGGTAACAGACACAGAAGGATGCTTCTTTTCTGTTCTGCATTGGAATATTTGTAGCACCTGTCCTGGATATATGCAAGACAATAAGGAAACCCAGAGAACTGAGACCCACGGAGTTCCTTAAGTCTTGAGGACTATAAGTAGTCCACTGTATTCTTTCCACATTTCAGAGTATTCCTATGCTTGTTTATTGTATTATGTTCAGGATTTTTGAGAGGTAAAAGGGAGGACTTAGGAAAAATACCCTATTTCATCTTAGTGGATCTGGAAGTCAATTTTATTTGCTTTGTTTTTGTTTTTCCTATCACACTCTTAGTGGACAGGTTCAATTTGATAACTCATTTTTTTTTATTTCTGTAAATTTTTCTTTCTTGTTTAAGGATTTCTTCCACTCCATTCTATCATTTTCCCCTCTTCACTCTCCTATTTAATTGATTTAGAAAGTTCTTGATCTGTTCCTCACACTTCTTAACATTTTTTCATACTTTCTATTCTATTTCCTCCTTTTTAATCTGCATTTTTTCCATCCAGCTTTTCCTAATAAGTTACTCTCTAGCTGGCTTTATTACAAAATTAACATACATATTAAAGTTTATACTTTAACAGTTAAGTTTTTAATCACTAATATCTCAATACTGGTCCTTTTCATGAGCACCTGGTTTATTTCATGGATGTAGTATCCTCTTATCCTTTGGAATATATTAATTACATGCCTAATTAATGAGGGAGAGAGTGGGAGCTATTGTTCTCTTATATTCTGCACTATTTTTAGTAAGAGGAAGTTAGAGATAAAGGCTGCTTAGTGATGTTACTTGGGACCTGTTCTGGGCATGTCAGCCATCCAAGCTCCACCACTGCTGCTTTTTGGAGACAGACGCTACTTTCCCCTTCTCTGTTGCAGTGTCTCATGGAGAGGGCTTGATATGCTCATTTCAAACTGCAGCATTCTACTTCAGTATTCCAGTTAATTTCCTATTGTTGGTCCCACAGCATCTCCTCCTCCAAACATGTGTCATCTCTGTGGCTAGAGCACCTTCTCCACTTCCTGCAGTTGCACTCTGTCATAATCCTCCTAGGTTTCAGAATATCTTTTCAATCTGATCTCATCAATGTTATGTTTTCAAAAACATTCTCTGCTTCAATGATATTCCTATCAAATATGTTTAAGCATGGTTTTATATTAATTTACTTGTATTTATGTTTTTTTCTGTTTGTTTTTTATAAAAAGAGACAGGTTCTCGCTATGTTGGCCAGGTGGATCTTGAACTCTTGGCCTCAAGCAATCCTCCTGCCTTGGCCAACAAAAGTGCTAGGATTACAGGCATAAGCCACTGTGCCCAGCCTGTTTTTATGTTTTCATTGTCATTTCTAGAATACTCGAGTGAAAGATAAGACTTCAGTGCATGTACAGTCCACTATTACCCGCCACCTTTTCTAGATTTTTATTAAAGAAAGTGTTTAATTTTTATATTAATGTTACACCCAGAAATCTTACAAAATTATTTTATTCTAAAATCTTCTCATTTATCTTTTGGCTCTTCAACTGCTTTATTATTTACATTTAACTCTTAATCAATCTAAAATTAATTTTGGTAAAAGGATGAAGGAAATTAAAGTGCTGAAACTGAAAGCGGGTGACTATTATAATCTTCTCTTATAAGATCAATAATGCATGGAATAAAGAATAACCTAATTTTTCCAGTTTCTTCTAATTTATCATTAATGATGAAGTTTCTTTTATTTATTTTATTCTGACAGAAATAAACCTCGTTCAATTTTAAAAAATATGAAAAGACAGGCAAGCTAAAAGAAATTGAGTAACTTCCCCCAAAGTATTGTTTACACCCTAATATAGAGTATTATGTGTGTGTGTGTGTAGATAATAATGATACATTCATGTTTTTATTCTTTCAACAAGTATTTATTGAGTACCTACTTCTACCTATTCTGGTCAAGGAGCTAGAGACAAAGTAGTCATAAAAACAGAAATAGTTGATGAAGTTTAACACACAAGAAAATAAAACGTCAGATCTGTTACCTCAAGAAATATGCACAGAATAGATTCTAGATATCTAATTTTTGGTTTTAGTTTGTTCTCAAAATTGAAATGATACTCTTTCTAAAGTTATTAAGTTACATTTCTTCACTTAATAATATATCATAACCTTTCATATAAAGGTGCCCTAAAATAATTGATAGCCCCTCATAGTTAACTGAAGACACTAAAGAAAATGAAAACGAAGAAAGAAAACAACACTTTTATAACTTTAAGAAAAGACCATATTTCTTTTTTTAAGTTCAGGGGTACATGTACAGGTTTGTTACATAGCTAAACTTGTGTCATGGGGGTTTGTTCAGATTATCTCATCACCCAGGTATTAAGCCTAGTACCCATTGTTTATCTTTCCTGATCCTCTATGCACGCGTATGTTCATTGCAGCACTATTCCCAATATAAAAGACAGAATCAACCTAAATGCCCATCAGTGATAGATTGGAGAAAGGGCTATATTTCTAAATCACATTTGATCTATAACACATAATCTATTCACAAGTACAATAGGCTGAAACATAAAACATGAAAAATGTTGCCTTTTATAAATTAGGGGTTTATTATTCTTATATAACATAAAATCAAGGAATGCTATAATAGCTTCACAATGATATCAAGTATGAGGCAATTTCTAGTCTTTTTTTAAATACATTCCTAGACTGTGCTTTTGCTGAATGTTTGCAAGATGGCTGCATTGACTCCAACATTTTGACCATGCTTCATGCAGAAGAAAGCAGAAAGGCAAAGGCTAATGGACAATGCCTCTTAACTACTTTTTCCCTTTCTTTTAAGGTTCTTACCAGATGCCCCACCAAAAATATTATGCTTAGTATCATTGACCATAACTGCATCACATTTCACCACTGTGGATTTGCAAGGTTTGGAAAAGTGGTTTTACATGGACATACTGCTTCACCCAAACTGTCATTCTGACTCCACTGGAGTGGAGTGGAGTGGAGTGGAGTGGAGTGGGGTGTAACGGAAAGGAGTGGCATGGAATGGAAAGGAAGGGAATGGAATGGAATGGAGTGGAGAGGAATGGAATGTAGTGGAGTGGAATGGAGTGGACGGGAGCAGAATGGAGTGGAGTCTAATGGAGTGGAGTCCAGAGGAATGGAGTGGATTGGAATGGAATGAAGTGGAATGTAATGGAGTGGAGTTGAGTGGAATGGAGTGGTAAGGAGTAGAGTGGAGTGGAGACGAGCGGAATGGAGTGGAGTAGAGTGGAGTGGAATGGAATGGAGTGGAGTGGAATAGAGTGGAGTTTAGTGGAATGGACTGGAATGGAATGGAGTGGAGTTTAATACAGTGGAATAGAGTGGAGTGGAGTGGAAAGGAATGGAGTGGGGTGGAATGGAATTGACTGGAGAGGATTGGAAAGGAAAGGAGGGGAGCGGAGTGGAATGGAGAAGACAGGAGTGGTAAGGAGTGGAGTGGTATGCAATGGAGTGGAGAGGAGTGGATAGGGATGGAGTGGAGTGAAGTGGAATGGAGTGGAAAGGAGGGGAAACAAGTGGAGTGGAATTGAAGGGAATGGAATTGAGTGGAATGGAATGGAGTGATATGGAATGCAATGGAGTGAAATGGAATTTCATGGAATGGAGTGCAGTGGAATGGACTGGAGTGGAATCGAGTGGAGTGGAGTGGAATGGAGTGGAGTGGAATGGATTGGATGGGAATGGAGTGAAATGGAATGGAATGGATTGAAGTGGAGTGGAATGGAGTGGAGTGGAATGGAGTGAGTGGAGTGGAATGGAGTGGAGTGGAGTAGAATGGAGTGGAGAGGAATAGAATGGAGTGGACTGGAGACGAGTGGATTGGAGTGGAATAGAGTGGAATGGCATTGAGTGGAGCGGATTGGAGTGGAGTGGAGTACAGTGGAGTAGAGTGGAATGGAGAGTAGTGGAATGGAGTGTTGGGTAATGGAATGGAATCGACTGGACTTTAATGGAATGGAATGGTGTGGAGTGGAGTGGATAGGAATGGAGTGGGGTCGAATGGAATGGAATTGAATGGAGTTGAGTGGAGTGCAATGGAATGCATTGGAGTTGAATGGAGTGAAGTGGAGTGGAATGGAATGGAATGGAATTTAATGGAATGGAGAGGAATGGAATCGAACTGAAATGTGTGGCATGGAATGGAACGGAGAGGAATGGAATGCCATGGAGAGGAATGGAATTGAGTGGAATGGAGTGGAGTACAGTGGAGAGGATTGGAATGCGGTGAACTGGAATGGAGTGGAGTGGAGTGGAATGGATTGGAGTGGCATTGAAAGGAATCGAATGGATTGTAATGGAATGAAGTGGTGTGGAATGGAATGGACTGGAGTGGAATGGAACGGAATTCAATGGAGAAGACTGGAGTGAAGTGGAGTGTAGTGGAATGGAGTGGAGGGGAGTCGAGTGGAGTGGAGTGGAATATAGTGGAGTGGAAAGGAGTGGAGTGGAGTGGAATAGAATGGAATGGAATGGAATGGAGAGGAGTGGTGTGGAGTGGAGTGGGATGGAATGGAATGGAGTGGATAGGAGTGAAGTTGAGTGGAGTGGAATGGAATGGTGAGGAATAGAGTGGAATGGAGTTTAGTGGAATGGGATGGAGTGGAATGGAATGGATTCGAATGTAGTGGAGTGGAATGGAGTGGTTTAGAAAGGAGTGCAGTGGAGTGCAGTGGAATTAAAAGGAAAGGAATGGTATGGAATGGTATGAAATGCAATGGAATAGAATGGAGTGGAATGGAATGGAGCGGAGTGGAATAGAAAGGAGTGGAGTGGAGTGGAATGGAATGGAGTGGAATAGAATGGAGTGGAGTGGAGTGGAATCGAGGGGAGTGTAGTGGAAAGGAATAGAATGTTGTAGAGTGGAGAGAGGTGGAGTCGAGTGGAGTGGAATGCAGTGGGTGGAGTGGAATGGAGGGGTGTGGAGTGGAGTGGAAGGAACTGTAGTGCAATGGAGAGGACTGGAATGCAATGGAGTGGAATGGAATAGAATGGAGTGGAATTGAGTGGAGTGGAGTGAAATGGAATGGAATGGAGTGGAATGTAGTGGGAGGAGTGGAGTGGAAGGGAATGGGGTGGAGTGGAATGGAATGCAGTGGAATGGAATGGAGTGGAGTGGAATGGAATGGAGAGGAATGGAATGGACTGGAGTGGAAGAGAGTGGCGTGGATTGGAATGGAATGGAGTTGAGTGGAATGGAAAGGAATAGAGTGGAATGGAGGAGTGGAATGGAGAGGAGTCGAGTAGAGTGGATTGGAGTGGAGTGGAGCGGAAGTGAATGGAATGGAGTGGAGTAGATTGATGTGGAATGGAATGGATTTGAGAGGAGTGGAATGGAGTGGAATGGAATGGAATGGATTGGAATGGAGAGGAATGGAATGGAATGGAATAGAATGGAATGAAGTGGAGTGGAGTGGAGTTTAATGGAATTGAGTGGAATGGAGAGCAGGGGAATGGAACGGAGTGGATTGGAATGCAATGGAGTGGAATGGAAGGGAATGGAATGAACTTGAGTGGAATGGAGTGGATTGGAATGGAGAGTAGTGGAGTGGAATGGAATGGAATGGAATAAAATTTAATGGAATGGAATGGAGGGGAATGGAATGGAGTCAAATGAAATGGAGTGGGCAGCAGTGGAGTGGAATAAAATGGAGTTGAGTGGAATGGAATGGACTGGAGTGGAATGGAGAGGAGTGGAGTGGAATGGAGAGGAGTGGAGTGGAATGGAACTGGGTGGAATGGAGTGGAGTTGCATGGAACAGAGAGGAATGGAGTGGAATGGATTGGAGCGGAATGGAATAGAGTGGAGTGGAACACAGTGGAGTGGAGTGGTATGGAGTACAGTGGAGTGGAATGTAGTGTAGTCAAATGGAGTGGAGTGGAGTGGAATGGAATGGAGTGGAATGGAGTAGAGTAGAATGGATTGGAGAGGAATGGAATGGAGTGGAATGGAATGGAATGGGGTGGAATGGAATTAAATGGAGTGGAGTGGAGTACAGTGGAGTGGAATGGAGCGGAATAAAGTGGAGAACAGTGGCGTGGGGTGGAATAGAAAGGATTGGAGTGAAATGGAATGGATTGGAGTGGAATGGAGTGGAGTGGAATGGAGTGGAGTGGACTGGAGTGGAATGGAAGGGAGTCAAGTGTAGTGTAGTGGAATGGAATCAATTTGAGTGGAGTGGACTGGAAAGGAATGGAGTGGACTGGAATGGAATGGAATGGTGTGGATTGGAGAAGAGTGGAGTGGAATGGAGAGGAGTGCAGAGGAAAAGAGTGTAGTGGAGTGGAATGGAGTGAAATGGAAAAGAATCGAGTGGAGTGGAGTCGAATGGAGTGGAATGGAGTGCAATCGAATGGAGTGGAGTGTAAGGGGGTGGAGTGAAGTGGAATGAAGTCGAGTGGAGTGCAGTGTAATGGACTGGAATGGGATGGAATGGAATAGAATGGAATTAAGTGGAGTGGAGTGAAATGGAATGGAATGGAATTCAGGGTAATGGAGAGCAGGGGAATGGAATGGAGTGGATTGGAATGGAATGGAGTTGAGCGGAATGGAATGGAATGGAATGGAATGGAGGGGAATGCAATGGAGTCGAATGGAATGGAATGGAGTCAAATGGAATGGAATCGGAGGCAGTGGAGTGGAATAAAATGGAGTGTATGGAATGGAATGGAATGAAGTCAGTGGAATGGAGTGGAGTGGAGTAGATTGGAGTGCAGTGGAATGGAGTGGAATGGAATGGACTGGAACGTAATGGAGTGGAATGGAGTGGAGTGGTGTGGAATGGAATCGAGTGGAGTGGAATGGAGTTGAATGGAAAGGATTGGAATGGAATCGAGTGGAGTGG
This sequence comes from Gorilla gorilla gorilla, assembly GCF_029281585.2. Lineage (NCBI taxonomy): Eukaryota > Metazoa > Chordata > Mammalia > Primates > Hominidae > Gorilla > Gorilla gorilla. The sequence goes on from NC_073231.2 coordinate 151,449,377, forward strand.
AATGGAGTTGAATGGAAAGGAGTGGAGTGGAATCGAATGGAGTGAAATTGAACGGAATGGATTGGAGAGGATTGGTGTGGAGTGTAGTGGAATGGAGACGAGAGGAGTGGAATGGAGTCGAATGCAGTGAACTGGAGAGGAGTGGAATGGAGTAGAGAGTAAAGGAGAGGAGTGGAGTGGAAGGGAGTGAAATGGAATGGAGTGGAGTGGAGTGGAATGGAATGGAGTGTAGTGGAATGGAGTGGAATGGAATGGAGTGCAGTTGGGTGGAGTCAATGAAAGGAGAGGAGTGGAGTGAAATGGAATGGAATGGAATTTAATGCAATGGATTGGAATGGAATGGAAAGGAATGGAATGTAGTGGAATGGAATGGAGTGGAGTGGAATGGAATGGAGTGGAGCGGATTGGAGTGGAATGGAATGGAGTGGAGTGGAATGGAAAGGAGTGGATAGGAGTGTAGTGGAGAGGAGAGGAGTGTAATGGAATGAAGTGCAATGGAGTGGTGTGGAGAGGAACGGAGTGGAGTGGAAAGGAATGGAGTGGAGTGGAACTTAACGGAGTAGAATATAATGTAATAGATTGGAGTGGAGTGTAATGGAATGGAATGGAGTGGAATGGAATGGCGTGGAGTGGAGTGCAGTGGAATGGAGTGGAGTGGAATGGAATGGAATGGAGTGGAATGAAATGGAGTGGAATGGAGTAGAGTGGAATGAATGAGAGGGGAAAGTAATGGAGTGGAATGGAATGGAGTGGAGTGGAGTACAGTGGAGTGGAGTGGAATGAAGTGGAGTGCAGTGGCATGGGGTGGAATAGAATGAAGTGTAGTGAAATGGAGTGGAGTGGAGTAGAATGCAGTGGAATGGAGTGGAACTGAGTGGAGTGTAGTGGAATGGAATGGAGTGGAGTGGAATGGACTGCAATAAAGTGGGGTGGACTGGAATGGAATGGTGTGGATTGGAGTAGAGTGGAGTGCATTGGAGAGGACTGGAGAGGAAAAAAGTGTAGTGGAGCGGAGTGGAGTGGAATGTAAAGGAATGGAGTAGAATCAAATGTAGTGGAATAGAGTGCAATGGAATGGAGTGGTGTAAAATGGAGTGGAGTGGAATGGAGTGGAGTGGAGTGGAATGGAGTGGAGTGGAGTGCAGTGCAATGGACTGGAATGGACTGGAATGGAGTGGAGTGGAATGGAATGGAATGGAATCAAATCGAGTGGAATGGAATGGAAGGGAAGGGAAGGGAATGGAATGGAATGGAGTAGAATGGAATGAAGTGGAGTGGAGTCGAGTGGAGTGGAGTGGAGGGGAATGGAATTCAGGGGAATGGAGAGCAGGGGAATGGAATGGAGTGGCTTGGAATGGAGTGGATTGGAGTGGAATGGAATGGAATGGAATGGAATGGAATGGAGGGGAATGGAATGGAGTCGAATGCAATGGAATCGGAGGCAGTGGAGTGGAATACAATGGAGTGTATGGAATGGAATAGAATGGAGTGGAATGGAATGGAGTGGAGTGGAGCAGATTGGAGTGCAGTGGAATGGAGTGTAATGGAATGGACTGGAGAGTTATGCAGTGGAATGGAGTGGAGTGGTGTGGAATGGACAGGAAATGTTTTCTTACACCTGTTTTCCTCCTGCTTTTCCTTGGTAGGACTTACTTCCTTGGCATAGTTCAGTATCAATAGCAGTCATAGAGAAGTGTTACAGAAACCCAGCTTATTCCAACTTGTGAATTATTTGGCACCCAGGAACCAGGTCTTACAATCTTCAACCCACTTTTTCCTAACATGGCCCCTTTTCTGAAATGTTTGTTTATATATGATGTAGGCCTGGGGAAAGGACATGGACTTTCAAAGAAAATATTCTGCAATAGATCTCTCAACTCCAGAGAACCTTCTGACTAAATCTGAAAGAATTCCACTGTGCTCTGATAACATCCTTTAATAATGAAGGAAAAGATATTTTTCCCCCAGGAGGATTTTGTAGTGAAAGAGATGGCATAATTTTTTTAAAAAATGTTGTTTATAATCTAATTTGTTTTTTCATTTGTGGGGTGTGTCTTAAATCCTAAATGGTACATCCTTTTTAAAATACTTCTAGTAATAAAATGTTTCTGAAGTTATGTTGTAAATATCATTGGACTATGTTTAATAATGTTAAGTTGATCCCACTTCCCCTGAAATTATATACATAAATGCTGAAAGTATAAATTTACATATACAACTTCATGGAACATTTTTCTTCCAAGTGTGCATTTGCTAGAATTTGCATTGAAAGGTTTTGGAAGGAGCCTGTTGGTATGAATCCTGTGTGAGCAACACTCAGATTTGTTGCATACTGAACAGCATGCTAAATCTCACTTCACAATCTCAGATTTCTCATCTACCATCTTGAGCTGAATTTAAAATGTAACTGCAGTTTATTATGTCACCTGTTCGTCAAACACTGATGCAAAGCTTAGTTTTCAGAGTGAAGAACCCATGACTAGAGAAGGGAAGAAGAAAGGGTCAAACAGACCTCATTAAAGAGTGTATGGGCAAGAAAACACATCAGATGTCTTGATAGGTTTTTTAAAGTCCTGTTAGACTTGTCATGATTTCCAAAACACTAAATGCCATCTAGTATTTTGGACCCTCCAAAATTACAGTAGAATATTATTATGGGTCATCTTAATTGGAAATATACAGGAAAATCCTGATGATTAATGTAGACTAGTGATAGCTCTCACACATTTATATAACCTATGTTGAAAAGAAAGAAGAAAGGCAGGAAGGAAAGAAGGAAAAAGAGCGGAGAGAGAGGAACAAGAAAACACGTGGATTTGTGGAAATGAAAATTTTTAAATTACTAATTTGCAAGAATGGGTAAGAAAAATACCGAGTATGAACATAAATGCTTTCAATTCCGTTTGTCTCTTAATCCTTCTCAGTCCGTGGCCAGTTTTGAAACTTGGTGTAACTTCCTTCCTTTATTCCTCCCTCCCTTGCTCCCTCCATCCCTTCTTGCCAGCCTCCTTCCCTTCCTCTCTCCTTGAGTTTCCTTCTTCTTTCTTGTTCCCTCCCTCCCTCTCTCTTTTTTTCCCTTAGTTTCCCCGGAAGCACATATACCAGCCATTTGAATGCTTTCTGCTCATAGATACTGCCAAGCCCCCTCACCCAGACTGCTGACTAGATTTGGTAGAATGGAATGAGAAACATAGACTTTGTGTCTGTGGCGGCCACCTCTGGTGTTGCAGATTTTTGCCGTGATTATGCACTCCAGCCGAGGGACGCTAGAGAGGTTGAAATTTCAACTGTGGGATTTGCCATTTTGGAATTTGCAGAAATGTACTGGATATGCTAACAGCAGCCTGGCTAGCCTCCACTTCACAAGGAAGTATTTAAATATACACGTGTAATATGAAGAAAATTGCATTAGATCATAAGGGATGAATTATTTTGTAAATGACTGTACCATCAAATACCATACCTGATATCAATCATCTTCATCAGACAGTATCTGTGTATGTAAGTAGATAAACAAAAAAGCAGGAGTTTATTTCTCTCTAATGTATCCTTGACTCTCTAGCGGTGACCTCTGAAATGTCACTTCTGATCCAGACTTGTTTGAATCATGTGCAACATTTTAGATTTGTCTTTTCTCTGCAAGTTTTTTTTTGTTAAGTACCATAACATATTGAACCAAATAGTTTTGCTTGCTTTCTATTGATGACACATGATTTTGGCTTTTATCTTCAGTGGAAAATCAATGTGTCACATGGCGTTCACTAAGAAAAAGGTATGGGGCCTCTTTGTAATTCTTTGTCAGATGATTGCTTTATCTTGATTTATGCCTTCAAACTTTTTCCCATTCAGCAGAAAATATTGTGTCGCTATCTGTGAGAGCAAAGCGATCTATACCAATTTATGCTCTAAGTGTAGCCTCCTTCCAGAACTGCTTATGGAACATATCAACTCACTATAGATTAGGGACATAATGGATTCTTCTTTCTTAAAAGTGGCAGATTGACAATTTTAGTTCATATACAAGCTTTTATATTAACATTAAAACAATATTTCTATGTAAAATAAAATATTGTAGTTGATTATTATTCGAGGGCCTCCCAGAATTTCAAGGTCTGAAAATAAATTCAATGTTCCTGGTGGTAACAAAATTGCCCCTACTTCCTTGTATCAGGACTGCCATTTGGAACTGCTGGGGAAGCTCTTTTCAGAAATTATTTTCAAAACAGCATTGTTGCCTTTTGCCAAACTGAAATCTGGTTGTAAACTTTTGAAAACTAGTTCCTTGGAATGGAATTCAAGTTGTCTTCTAAGCAATTTTTTTTTAACTCAAACATACATTCTATCTTGCTTTATTATGTCACTATTTGTGTAGGAAACATATTTCTATTTTTACCATTTTCAATTTATTTACATTTACATTTACATTTGTGTGTATATATATACACACATACATACACTTTAAGTTCTGGGATACATATGCAGAACTTGCAGTTTTGTGAAATAGGTATACATGTGCTGTCGTGGTTTGCTGCACCCATCAACCCGTCATCTACATTAAGTATTTCTCCTAATGCTATCCCTCCTCTTTCCTTCCTACCCACTGACAGGCCCCAGTGTGTGATGTTCCCCTCCCTGTGTCTATGTGTTCTCATTGTTCAACTCCCACTTATGAGTGAGAACATGTGGTGTTTGGTTTTCTGTTCTTGTGATAGTTTGCTGAGAATGATGGTTTCCAGCTTCATCCATGTCTCTGCAAAAGACATTAATCCATCCTTTTTTATAGCTGCATAGTATTCCATGGTGTATATGTGCCACATATTCTTTATCCAGTCTATCATTGATGGGCATTTGGGTTGGTTCCTAGTCTTTGCTATTGTGAATAGTGCTGCAATAAACATATGTGTGAATGTGTCTTTGTAGTAGAATGATTTATAATCCTTTGGATGTGTACCTAGTAATGAGACTGTTAGGTCAAATGGTATTTCTAGTTCTGGATCCTTGAGGAATTGCTACACTGTCTTCCACAATGGTTGAACTAATTTACACTCCCACCAACAGTGTAAAAGCATTCCTATTTCTCCACATCCTCTCTAGCACCTGTTGTTTCCTGACTTTTTAATGATTGCCATTCTAACTGGCGCGAGATGGTATCTCATTGGACCAGGGGTGATGAGCTTTTTTTTTTTTTTTCTTCGAGACAGCCTCACTCTGTCACCCAGGGTGTAGTGTAGTGGCACAATTTCGGCTCACTGCAACCTCCACCTAATGGGTTCAAGCAATTCTCCTGCCTTAGCCTCTTGAGTAGCTGGGATTACAGATATATACCACCACGCCTGGCTAAAGTTTTTTTGTGTGTTGTTGGTAGAGACAGAGTTTCACCATAGTGGCCAGGCAAGTCTCAAACTCCTGACCTTGTGATCCACTCGCCTTGGCCTCCCAAAGTGATGGGATTACAGGCGTGAGCCACCACGCCCAGCCTATGATGAGCTTTTTTTCATGTGTTTATTGGCCGCATAAATGTCTTCTTTTGAGAAGTGTCTGTTCATATCCTTTTCCCAGTTTTTGATGGGGTTGTTTTTTTTCTTGTAAATTTGTTTAAGTTCCTTGTAGATTCTGGATATTAGCCCTTTGTTAGATGGATAGATTGCAAAAATTTTCTCCCACTCTGTAGGTTGTGTGTTCACTCCGATGATAGTGTCTTTTGCTGTGCAGAAGCTATCTTTAGTTTAATTAGATCCCATTTCTCAATTTTGGCTTTTGTTGCCACTGCTTTTGGTGTTTTAGTCATGAAGTCTTTGCCTATGCCTATGTTCTGAATGGTATTGGCTAGGTTTTCTTCTAGAGTTTTTATGGTTTTAGATCTTATGTTTAAGTCTTTAATCCATCTTGAGTTAATTATTTTATAAGGTGTAAGGAAGGGGTCCAGTTTCAGCTTTCTTCATATGGCTAGCCAGTTTTCCCATCACCATTTATTAAATAGTAAATCTTTCCCCATTGTTTGTTTTCGTCAGGTGTGTCAGAGATATGTTGTATATTTCATGGTACAATGCCTTCTGTCAATGGGGAAAAATAACAAGCACATATGGGATGAATGAAGTCTGCTATGGTTAAGGTTGAGAATATTTACTGATCCTTGAGTTCAGTCTCCAGGAATGTTGGAAATAGAGAATGGAGATAATGGAGATAAAGAAAAGTTCTGAAAATGACACTTCCCATAGTGTCAAAATTGTGATCTATTGGAGAATTCTGTGATACATCAAAATCTCTGTTTATACTGATGTTTGTTATTGTGTATGAGCATATCTTTATCAGGTGTAGGCTATTTCTATACTTTCATGTCTTTAAATCAATGTTTCTATTCACATATGTATATGTGCAAATAGAAGCATGTTAATATTATATATATATTTTCTGTCATTACCATGATTGCTATGATTATCATTAGCATGTATTATTAGTGTGACCGAAGTATCATCAGTATCAGTTTCTTTCTAACTGCAGTGCTCCTGTAATGCTTCATTTCTACAGAGCCAACCTACACCCACCGTTTCCCTGACTATAACTTTACCTAAAGTATAAGCCCTTATAAAGCCATGAAAGCCTACCAAGAATTGTCAAAGAAGCTAGGCAGCAGCCAGGCTCTGCCTTAGGAAAAGACTTTACTTTTTATTATCATGTGCAGTACTTAACTACTTGTTTTGACCTCTAAGATTTTGCTCTCCTATATTTCTATCCCCTGGCTTTCTGATATTTCATGTGATTATATTTGAAATTTTAACCTTGCTTTTCTTTTTGGAATCTCTGATATCTCTGCTGCCACAGGTAATGACAGGTTCCTCTCTGACTGTTGGTGTTATCCCTGGTCAGATTATTACTGATGACAGAAGTAGATGTTTTACGTGGATTCTCTCGATATCAGAAACAAATACAGATATCACAGCTCAAAAATGACAGACTGATAACCATTACGAACTTAGATGCAACATTCTTAATACAATATTAGCAAATTGAGTCTAGGAATATTTAAAAATGATAATGTGTTTTAACGAAGTGGGGTTTATCTCAAGTTGGTTTCAACAACTGAAAATCTACCATGCTGACAGAAAAAAGAAAAATCACGTGACACTCTCAATAGATGCAAAAAAGGAATTTACAAAATGTAACACATTTTTTAAATTAAAAACTCCCAGCAAACTGAGGATAGAAAAGTACATTTTCAAACTGATTATGTGTTTACAAAAAATCTATAGCAAACATCTTACTTAAAATGGTGAAAGCCTTAATACTTTCTACATAAGATTATGAAAAATGCAATGATGTCCTCTCTCCCTAGTTCTTTAAAGGATTGCATTCAATATTAAATAAGTGGAAATATATACCAAGTTCATTGATAAATATTTAATACTTATGAGATGATAATTTTCCTGAAATTGATCTCTAGATTCAGTGGAATTCCCATGAAACCTTATAGGTCCTTTTGGATAAATTACAATACTGATTCTAAAACAGGGAGAAAGAAAGAAGGGAAGGAAAGAGGAATGGACAGAAAGAAGAAAGAAATAAAGAGAAAAGAAAAGAAAATAAGAAATAAGTGACACCCAAGTTGGGAAGAAAGAAAAATACTATTCTCACGTGATGTAAACATATACATAGAAAATCCTTAGGCATCTGCAGAAGTGTGCTAGAGGTATGAAGTGAATTTAACAAAGTTGTAGGATGAAAGATCAATAAATAAAATCAATTGTGTTTCTATACACAATCAACACCAATTAGAAAATAAAATTATGTAAGCAATTTAACTGATAATAGCCTCAAAAATAATAAAATAATTCAGAACAAATTTAATAAAAGGTATGCTGATCCCAAATTTCTAAATCACTAATACGAGAGATTGAATAGGTAGAAATATGTATCAAGTTCATTGATAAATATACACGTCATACTTATTAGATGATAATTCTTCTGAAACTGATCTCCAGATTTGGCACAATCCCAATCACACCTATAGGCCTTTTTGGAGAAATTACAAAGCTGATTCTAATTTTTTTTTTTAAATGCGGAAGTCCTAGAATAGCCAGAGCATGTTTTAGAAAGAAGAATAAAGTTGGAAAACTTTCCAAATTTCAAGACATATTGTAAAGCTACACTAACCAGTACAGTAAACTTACTGGCATGAAGAAGACGTATATATCAGTGAAACAGAATAAATAATTTAGAAATATATCCAGCCTTACATGGCCAAAGTTGCCAAAATAATTCAATAAGGAAATCAATGTCTTTATAAAGATGGTACTATTAAAATTGGATATTAAATGGAGAATATGAACTTCAGAATTACCTCACACCATATCCTCAAATTAACTCAACATGTATTTTATACATAATGTAAATATAAAAAGTATAAAGCTTACTGAATAGGAAAAATTTTTAATAATCTTACTATAGCTAAAAATTTTTTAGATAAGAAAAAGATGGATGAAAATGGAAAAAAATAGTAAGTTGGACTTCATGAAATTAAGAGTTTTGCAATTTAAAACATAGCATCAAAAAATGAAAAGGCAAACCACAGATTGGGACAGAATAATTTTAAATATGTCTGATAAAGAACTTTCATCTAGAATGTACACATAACTAAAAAACTAAATAACAAAACACAACTCATTTAACATAATATTTTGACCTAAATGGGCCAAATATTTGTACAGATATTTTAATTTAAAAAGAGATGATGTCCAATACACAAATGAAAAGATACTTAACATTACCTGTCATCAGGGAAATGCAAGTTAAAACCACATTGAGGTACCACTGTACACCCACTGGAGTGGCTGACACGAGCAGAACTGACCATACCACATGATGTGAAGAATTGCTATTCACACCTGGCTAGTGGGACTTCAAAATGGTACAGACATTTTGGAAAGCAGTTTGGCAGTTTCTTTTAATGTTAAACTTAGTACTGATCATATAGCCAAATAATTCCACTGCGACTCAAAATAAATAAAAACATATCCGTACCAAGCCTCATCCTTGAAGTTCATAGCAGATGTGTCCATCAACTTGTAAATGGATAAACCAGTTGTAGATGGAGTACCACTCAACAATAAAAAGGAGCAAACTGATACAACAGCAATATAAATGAATATCAAAAGCATTATGCTCAGTGAAAGAAGCTAGACATGAAAGACACCAATGTATCATTCCACTAATAGGATACTCTAGAAAATGCAAACTGTAGAAACTGAAGCAGATTAGTGGTTGCCTGTGTTCAGGAATGGAGAAAAGATCAAATGCAAAACAGCAAAAGAAAAGATTTTGTGATGATGCAGATTTTCTGTATCTTGATCATGATTGTGGTCAAATGATGATATTCATCTGCCATAACCCATTAAATTGCACATTGAAAAGGGTGAATTTTACTGTGTGTACATTATACTTAAATGGAGCTGTAAATATGTTTGGAGCTTATCTGTGAACATTAGTTGCAGAGCAGGAGTTATTTTTATAGAGTGGAAATCTGCTGAGTGCCAACTTGAGAAGGGTTGAAAAAAATTAGAACCTTCTTCCAACACATTTCAGTTAGAACACTCTTAGGTTGTCGTTACAGCTGCGCTCTATATTGGAGTCTCTGATGAAATCACATGTCTAACGATCTCAGCATGCCTTTAATCAACAGAATATACACGTGTTTTCTTTTTTTTACTATAAAGGATATACCAAACAACTTTTTCAAGACTTTACTTCAAAAAGGCACGTAGTTTTGCAACATTTTTGGTAAGTCTTTAATTATTTCAAAATGAAAAATTGAAAATAAAATGCAATTATTTACTCAGGCCCCCCCCCAAAAAAGGCCTGTACGGGGAATGCATGTGGTGTGTGTGTGTGTGTGTGTGTGTGTGTGTGTGTGTGTGTGTAAGTGTGTGATTTGAAGAATTGAAAAAATTTTAGTGGGGTTTTGTAGCATCACTTTGATAGCATCCTGTAATTTTGTATTGTGTTTGAAATAAAAATAAAGTGAATACACTGATAAAAGAATTTGAAAAGAATTTGCATTATTGCCTAAATTATGTGTGGTTTCCACAGTGGCATGAATCGAGCATCTTTAACCTACATAACAATATATCAGAATGTATTAGGTAAAAAATAAGTAAACTAGTATAACAAAGTTAAATATTTCTAAAGGAAAATTATAGCTTTATTTTTTTTTCCTGAAATGTTTTGAGGAGATATTTACACCAAAATATATTATCACTGATCAATGAAACTTTTTCAGAATTTGCTTGTGTCCCACCAATATTTGATTACATAGTGCTTCTGTGAGTTCCATTTCATTAATTTAGCATTGGCAGGAGAGAAGGCAATGGCTCTGCAGCCTCTCTCGGTATGGCATGATCCTGGTTCCGCTGGCTGATCTCTATTAGAACCATGGCCTTAATCATGCCTTTCATGCTTCTAACTTGATTTGCATTTGTTGTGTAATCCAAATTTATTCTCTCGTTTAGTCGCTTCCACCCACAGAAAAGCAGGTCTTTTTCATTTCTCCTTCACCATTGACCCCATTTTTTCTTTTTGTCCTCCCATGATGAAAAACAAGACAGAAAACAAACTATAACAACAACAGACACCTTTTGTCTGTGGTCACCAGTGCATTGTAGCACTAAACTTTGCTCAAAATCTCTAGATCTGACCTCTATATCTGCTGTTCCCAGAGTTTTTCAATGTATTCTCTAGACTGCTGTGACCCACTGACAGAAAGTCTAGCTATATTTAATTGAAAGTTATTACTGTCTGATATGGTTTGGCTGTGTCCCCACCGAAATCTCATCTTGCACTGTAGCTCCCATAATTCACATGTTGTGGGAGGGACCCAGTGAGAGGTAAGTGGATCATGGGGGCAGTTTTCCCCACACTGTTCTAGTGGTAGTGAATAGGTCTCATGAGATCTGATGGTTTTATAAGGGGAAACCCCTTTCGACTTTCACTTGGTTCTCATTTGCTGTTTGCCTGCTGCCATGTAAGACGCGCCTTTTGCCTTCTGCCATAACAGTGAGGCCTCCTCAGCCATGTGGAACTGTGAATTCATTAAACCTCTTTTTCTTTATAAATGACCCAGTCTTGGGTATGTCTTTATCAGCAGCATGAAAATTGACTAATACACTCACTGTCCATGAATGATACTCTGTTAGCCCATTTGCATTATTATAAAGAAATACCTGAGGCTGGGTAATTTATAAAGAAATGAGATTTATTTTGCTCCTTGTTCTGAAGGCTGTACATGAAGCATAGTACTGGCACCTGCTTCCAGGGAGGGCCTCAGGAACCTTCCAATCATGGTGGAAGGTGAAGGGAAACCAGCATATCACATGGTGAGAGAGTAAGCAAGAGAAACAGGGAGGAGGTGTCAGTCTCTTTTAAACAACCAGATATCGCATGAACTCACAGGGTAAGAACTCATTCATTACCAAGAGGACAGCACCAAGCCATTCAGGAGGCATCTATCTCCAACATTGGGGATCACATTTTAACGTGAGATTTGAAGGGGACAAACATCCAAACTATGTCAGATACCAAAGCTGACAATGCTTAGGATCTTTAGCTGTTCCAGGTTCTGGGAAAAGGGAGAGAGTTAGCTTCCCTCGTCTATGCTGTGCTACTCCATATTATATTAGTAATTATTGTTCTCTAAAGGTTCTTAAAAGCAAATAAACAAATGCAAGGCAAAACATATGAAATGCAAGGCAAAACATACGAAATGCAAGGCAAATGCATTAAAAACTTTTGAGTGTTAATATATAGATTTTATTTTATCTTTTTAATTTCTTTTGCTTAACCAAATAGATTATGTAGTTTTGATTAACTGGCCATGAAATAGCTCTGCCTACATAGAATTTCCCATGAATAATTGGTTGTGGAGACTTTTGTGTGTGACCCAAATCCTCCCTCAAAACTGAAGTTTGCCCAGCTATTGGGAGTGTTGGCAAATCATGCCTCTCAGCTGATTCTCTCTAGAATTTATTCTCAGGAGATCTAATTAATAACTTGTCAAGCTGATGTCCATCCTTGGGGACAACTCGTATCTGAAGAATGGCCAGTGAAAGGTATTAAAACTCCATACTCCTGCCTCAATTTAGGGCAACTCTGAAGGGTCACCCCAGCTTCTCAGCTCCCCCTTGAGATTAGCTGAGGTATTTGTTGTGACTCCCTCACATCTCAACTCCCTTTATCCAATTCAGCTTTTTCGCCACAGTTGTTGGTTCCTAGGATTTTACCCAGTTAAATGTTCTCTACACAAGTCTCTATCTCAAATCTGCTTTACAGGGAATGTGGCCTCAGACAGGTTTTCATTAGGTTCTGGACATAACTCTCATTAGTCATTGATATGATTCGGCTGTGTCTCCGGCCGAATCTCACCTTGATTGTAATTATCCCCGCATGTCAAGGATGGAGTCAGGTGGAGATAATTGAATCATAGGGGCGGGTTCCCCCTACTGTTCTCCTGGTAGCGAATAAGTCTCAGGAGATCTGATGCTTTTAAAATGGGAGTTTCCCTACACAAGCTTTCTTCTCTGCTACCATTTAAGATGTGCCTTTGCTTCTTTTTTGCCTTCTGCCGTGACTGTGAGGCCTCCCCAGCCATGTGGAATTGTGAGTTCATTAAACCTCTTTCCTTTATAAATTACCCGGTCTTGGGTATGACTTTATTAGCAGCATGAGAACAAACTAGTACAGTCTGTTCTATAAGCCCAAGTCGGATCACAGAGTCCCGCTTTCTGTTTTTTTTTTCTAGCCCATATTTCTACTAAAACTTGACTCATATAGACTTAAAACAAAATAATTAAGCATGGCTAATATTTATTTAATATTTTATACGTGTCAGGTACTGTATTTTGTAACTTATCTTTTAATAATCTTTCCAAATCTCTAAAAGGAGAATTCTGCTCTTTTATAGAGAAAATAAGGATGGCTCTGAAAATGTTAGTATTAGGGGAAGTAGGGTGAGGGGCATAGGGGGCACTTTGTGTTATTTGTGCATTTTACTATCAATCTAAAATCAGGTCAAAATAAAAATTAAAAAAAATGAGTAGTAGAAGCAGGTTGTTAAGATTTTCAGTGTGACTCTAGAATTTTTTTGTTTGTTGTTTGTTTTGGAGTGTAGTGGTAAGATCTCTTCTCACTGCAACCTCCACTTCCCAGGCTCAAGCAATTCTCCTGCCTCAGTCTCCCAAGTAGCTGGGATTATAGGTGCCCGCCACCACACCCAGCTAATTTTTGTATTTTTTTTTTTTTTTTTTTTTTAGTAGAGATGGGGTTTCAGCATGTTGGCCAGGCCAGTCTCCAACTCCTGACTTCAAGTCATCTGCCCACCTCAGCCTCCCGAATTGCTGGGATTATAGGCATGAGCCACCACTCCTGGCCCAAAGTTCATATTTTAACTACTAACCTAAATTATTTTAAAAACAAAAGTCTCCTTGGACTCAAACCAGGTCAGAGTGACATGATCATGTGCCTGTTTTGTGCAGGGTGAAGTGAGATTATTATCTAGGAAATAGCTGAAATGTCTTGTTGTGGGCATAAATATTTCATATAAATTCTAAGCTTCATATTAGCACTTAGATTATAATTATCTAAAGAATAGAGAACAATTTCATATAATTTTCAGTGTATCAGGTGAATCAAAAGTATACATACAAGCATGCAGATGAATTTCAGTGAATATAGTGGTGACAATGCTCAACAGAATATGTGTCCCCCACCCCAACCCTGCTTCTTGCTCTTTCACTGTCCTAAAGATAGAACAAAATGGTTCAGGCATCCAGCTTGTCCCCTCCACACTTCACACTTTTACTTAATAGCAGCTTATCTTTAACACTTTGTCATCTTTAAGATGTTGCTAATTCTTTCTGGTAGATCCCAGGACTGAGGATGAGGAAGAATGATTTTATTTAAATAAAGTTGCTTAATTAAAAAACAATTTTTTTAGTTTTAAAATATTTTCATTATTTTATAAAATGTTTGTGGGTACATAGGAGGTTTATATATTTGTGGGGTACATGAGATGTTTTGCTACAGGCATGCAGTGTGAAATAATCACGTCATGAGGAATGGGCTTTCCATCCCCTCAAGCATTTATCCTCTGAGTTAAAAACTATTCAATTGGCTGGGCGCGGTGGCTCACGCCTGTAGTCCCAGCTCTTTGGGAGGCCGAGGTGGGCGGATCGCCTGAGGTCAGGAGTTTGAGACCAGCCTGGCCAACATGATGAAACCCCATCTCTACTAAAAATACAAAAATTAGCCAGGTGTGGTGGCGAGTGCCTGTCATCCCAGCTACTCGGGAGGCTGAGACAGGAGAATCATTTGAACCTTGGAGGTGGAGGTTACAGTGAGCCGAGATCATGCCATTGTACTCCAGCCTGAGTGACAAGAGTGAAACTCCATGTCAAAAACAAACAAAAATCAATTACATTCTTTAAGTTATTAAAATTAAACATTGTAAATGATTTTTTTTCCCAAAGCTTTTTGAAAGAAAAAAAAAAGTAGAAACAAAGACACTTTCTACTGATTTCCAACATGGTGACTCTGTATTTCTAGCATGTGTTAAGGTGAAAAATTGATTTTATGTTTAATACAAAACATAGCATAATGTAATGAAAAGCAAGATGGTAATGATAAAGGAAAATAACACTAGTGCTAATTTTTTTCAATTTGAAGCATTGGATTAAAATGAATTAAGTTATATTCCAACATGTTTATATTGAATTTCTTTTTTCTCCAATTGGTTTCTTTTTATTAATGGGGGAGTGTTGCATTTGTATAAGGTTTCCCTATTATATTCAATTGTTTTGAGATGCTTTTAATATGAAGTTTTTATGTTTTCTTTTTGATGTATACATGTTATGCTTTTATGCTGAATTTGATAATTGGTGCTGTATGTGCAAAGCAAATTTAATTTCTCAGCTTTTATTTTTTAAAGCCCTGGGAAGCAACATAATAAATTAGAAATAGTATCAAGACAGGAGTTAGAATACCTGGATTCTAAAATTTAAATTAAATTAGGATCTAGTGACATTATAGGTGTTCCTTGATCTTCTGATGACCTGATTCCTCAAAAGAAAAATAAAATAATCTATAAATTGTTTCTAATTCTAAAACTCTATAAATCCTATTTTTAAAATTATAATTAGTTGAACTCTATAAGGTCACAAAAATCACTATTAAGAAACTAAAATAAAATTTTATCATATCTTAAAAATACTCTGATCTTTTTTTATATGCTGACATGAATTCTAATTATTTTTGAGCCCCTAAAAACATTTAAGATCACAGTTTATGTTTTATTATTGACTTTCAGATAATTAACATTTTACTGATAGATATG
The DNA here is from genome assembly GCF_029281585.2 of Gorilla gorilla gorilla. NCBI lineage: Eukaryota > Metazoa > Chordata > Mammalia > Primates > Hominidae > Gorilla > Gorilla gorilla. The sequence continues at coordinate 151,464,753 of NC_073231.2, forward strand.
AACAAATCTACTCTAACAGAGATAGTCATTAGTTTATTTCTCTCTTTTCAGTATCAATAAAAAGTATCGATTTACCAATAACAATGAATTAATTGCCTGAAATAAATGAAACGTAAGCAGCAAAAGTGAACCTTTTAGTATAACTCTTCTTGTAAACATTGACTTAGTTCAAAGGGAGCTTATCTTTAAAAAAAAGCGCTAATTCATGTCTATTGGTATAGATATAATCTTTTGTTCCTTGAAAATAGATCCTACTATACTCCAGACACTATGCCACTTGGTGCAGATATTAACACAAATAGCAGGTGATCATTGTCCTCATGGAGTTTATTTTAAAGAGAACAAAGTGAGACAAAGGCACACAAGCAAAGAACTACAATACAAAGGGGATGGCATCTGACTCAGCATGGAGGTGTCACGGAAGGTGTTGTTTTGCTTAGGTTTTGAAGTGTGGGTAGGAGATGGCCCATGTTGAGAGTGGGAACTGGGAATTAAAAAGATGAGGAGGTCTCTGCAAATCTACATGGATGGGAAGTAGCATGCTGATATGGGAAACAACTAAAAAGTTCCAGAATGCATGGTTTATAAAGCGTGAGTCAGAGAGGGCTAGACCAGTAGCCAGATCAAGGACATCTCAGATGTTATAGTCATGAATTAGTGCATTGACCTGCAGGCCATGGGAGTCACTGAAGGTTTCAGTCAGGTAAGTGAGCTGATCAGAACAGTCCTTTAGATAGGCCGCTCTTTTGGCTGTAAGGGGGACACGTTTGAAGTAGGGCTATAGCTAAAAATATACAGACACTTCCTCTTGTCTACAGCCCTGCTGGCATCTGTTGTATTTTGACTTTTTAATAATAGCCATTCCAACCGGTATGAAATGGTATCTCATTGTGTTTTGATTTGCATTTTTCTGATGATTAGTGGTTCTAAGCATTTTTTTTCGTGTATTTGTTGGCCATTTGTATATGTTCTTTTGAGAAGTGTTTGTTCATGTCCTTTGCCCATTTTTTAATTGGGTTTTTTTTTTCTAATTGATTTAAGTTCCCTGTAGATTCTGGATACTAAAAAACAAACAAAAACCAGAAGTAAATAAATTCTCAGGACACACACACCCACACCCACAGAGAGAGAGAGAGAGAGAGAGAGAGAGAGCGCCTAGGTAAGAGGCCACCAACCACCAGGGTCTAAACTGGGAACACTTTCTAGTACAGAATGAATGGAAAGGATTCATGAAATATCTAGAAAGTAACGCTAATGAGATTTACACGTATGGAGTGAATGAGGAGAAACAGGGATCATTCAGGATTCTGGTGGGAATAACAGGGGGAGCCATTAGTTGAAATTTTGAAGTGGGAGAAGGAGAGGGAGTTTTAGGGAGAAAGATGAGTTGTTTTTTAGGTATTTCAAACCCTTGAAGCTTCTATGGGACATCGAAGTGGAAATAACAGTCTGTGGGTTGGGACAATAAAGAAAGAAATTGGTTGAAGACTAGGGGAAGAGTATAGAGCAAAGAAATATTTAAGATAATAAACATATAGAGATAGCTGAAAATGTGGGACTGGATTACAAAGGAAGAATGATTTAGTTATGAAGCCCAAGGGCTGACAGGAATGGGTGACTACTCGAGGAGTTCATATGCATCTGTTATTGTATGAATAAAAAAAATTATCTGTTCCTTCCTAAAGATATCTTCAACCTGTTTTTGGATACATATGGGCACTGCTTTTCACTCTCTTAGCCCCATTTCTTATTTTAGCCTCTGCTGTAGCAATCAGTTCTGCACAGGCTTTGACCCAGGCTTTGACTAGTTGGTGCAGGTGTGATATGACACTTACCTGGAATGGCCCACAGTTTGTGGCTGCTCTCACTTAAGCAGGTGGGATGCTCATGTAGGTGTAACCTAGAAGCTTGGTAGAGTTTATGCCCATGGGGCAACCTGTGACCACTCAAAAATAAAGCCCTTTCCTCCTCCCAGATTGAGGAGTCTTGCATTATGTAATAAAACTCCTTAGAAGGCCTATTAGGTTCCAATACAGCATTAGGCAACTTGATAAGGTATCCCATCATTAGCCTTCCTTTCTTCCCTCATTCCTCTGCCTCTCACTCTTTCTTCCTAAGTTAACTTCTTAGATAAAATGCCAACTTTCTATATTTTGTTTCACATCAGGGAAAATAATTGTATATCCCATTTCAAAAGCATATAAAAAGGTTACTGTATAGAAAATTTGTCTTTAATAGATTAAGCTGTAATTTTCCAAATACTTTAAAATTTTATTTCAGATACGTTTTTCATTTTTATAAGCTTCATCTAAAAGCAGAGTTCACCTAAGAATATACCTAAGAGCATATTACATAAAATATATTTTACATTTCAGTAGTCTAGCTAGGATTCTTTCAAAATAGAGAGGATCTACAAATATTTCTAACACATTAGTTTTCAGTCTTAAGGCTGAGTCAAGAACAAAGCTCCTAAACTTTGCATTGGTGATTGAGAACATTTTAAAATTGTTATTTAATTCATTAATTTATTTTTAAAAAATTTTCACATTGTAATTACATAGATTTATAGGATACAATTTGATGTTTCAATGAATATGTATGTTGTCTAATGATCCAATAAGGATAGTTAGTGTATTAATTACCTCATGCATTTATCATTTCTTTTTAATAAGAAATTTCAAAATCCTTTCTTCTAGATACTTTGTAATATACAATAATTTACTTTTAACTATAGTCACCCTGCTTTGCAAAGAACACTACAACTTATTCTTCCTATATAATTGTGATTTCATAACTGTTAACCAATCTATCTCCATTTTGCCCTCCCCACTTCTTCCTCACTGTTTGGTAACCACTATTCTACTCTACTTCTCTATTAACATTTTTTTTTTTAAGATTCCACATATGAGAGAGATCATGCGGTATTTGCTTTCTGTGTCTGGCTTATTTCACTTAACATTGTATCCTACAGGGTCATCCATGTTGTTGCAACTGGCAGAATTTCATTCCTTTTTTATGGCTGAATAGTATTTCATTGTGTGTGTGTCCATATATATATATATATATATATATAATTTTATGTATAATTATAATCACACATAAAATTATATATAATTATAATTAATTTTATGTATAATTATAATTACACATAAAATTATACATAATTATAATTATATATAATTATATATATAATAATATATATTATGTAATATAATATACATAATGTACATAACGTATATTATATATAATGTACATAACGTATATTATATATAATGTACATAACGTATATTATATATAATGTACATAACGTATATTATATATAATGTACATAACGTATATTATATATAATATACATAACGTATATTATATATAATATACATAACGTATATTATATATAATATACATAACGTATATTATATATAATATACATAACGTATATTATATATAATATACGTTATATATTATGTATAATATACGTTATATATTATGTATATTATATACAATATATATTATGTATATTATGTATATTATATACATAATATATATTGTATATAATATACATAATATATATTGTACATAATGTATATTATATATAACATACATAATGTATATTATATATAATATACATAATGTATATTATATATAATATACATAATGTATGTTATATATAATATACATAATATATGTTATATATAATATACATAATATATGTTATATATAATATACATAATATATGTTATATATAATATACATAATATATGTTATATAATATACATAATATATGTTATATATATATATAATTCACTTGTTTGTTTTTAGACACATAGGTTGATTCCATATCTGATTATTGGAAATAGTGCTACAGTAAACATAAGAGTGCAGATATTTTTCAAACACAATGATTTCATTTCCTATGGATATATACCCAGTAGTGGGATTGCTGGGTTATGTGATCGAATGATTTTTTTATTTTTATTTTTTAGCGAACTTCCATAAAGTTTTGCTTAATGGTTGTACTAGTTTACAATCCCATCAACAGTGTGTAAGTGTTCCCTTTTCTCCACTTCCTTGCCAACTCTTGTTATCTTTTACCTTTTTGGTAATAGCCATTCTAATGGGTGAACTGGTATCTCATTGTGGTTTTGATTTGCATTTCCCTGATGGTTAGTGATGTTGAACATGATTTTATTATATATTCTCTTGACCATTTCTATATTTTCTCTTGTGGCATGTCTTTTAGTTTATTTTGTCCTTTTTTTTTTTTTTTGAGAAGGAGTCTTGCTCTGTTGCCCAAGCTGGAGTGCAGTGGTGCAATCGGGGCTCACGGCAACCTCCATCTCCCTGGTTCAAGCAATTCCCCTGCCTCAGCCTACTGAGTAGCTGGGGTTACAGGCACACGCCATCATGTTTGGCTAAATTTTTGTATTTTTAGTAGAGAAATGATTTCACCATATTGGTCAGGCTGGTCTCAAACTCCTGACCTCAGGCAATCCACCTGCCTCAGCCTCCCAGTTTTGCCCATTTTTAAATAAGTTATTTATGTTTTTGCTGTTGAGTTAAGTTTCTTATAAAATCTGGGCATTAACTCCTTAGCAGATGTATAGTTTGCAAATATTGTATCCCATTCTGTAAGTTGTTTTTTCACTCTGTTAAGTTTCCTTTGCTGTGCAAAAGCATTTTAGTTTGATGAAATCCCATTGATCTATTTTTGCTTTTGTTGCCTGTGCTTTTGATGTCTCATTTAAAAATCCTTGTACAACCCAAAGTTACAGAGAATTTCCCACATGTTATCTTCTAGTAGTTTTTCGTAGTTTTCAATCTTACCTTTAGGTCTTTAATCGCATTTGAGTTGATTTTTGTATAAGGTAAAAGATAGGGGTCTAATTTCATTATCCCACATGTAGATATCCAATCTTCTCAGTACCATTTAATGAAGAGACTGTCTTTACCCCTGTGTGTGCTCTTGACTCCTTTTTTGAAAATCAGTTGACTTTAGGTATGAGAATTTATTTCTGAGCTGTATATTCTCTTCCATTGGTCTATGTGTTTGCTTTATGGCAGTGCCATGCTGTTTTGCCTACTATGGCTTTGTAGTATATTTTGAAGTCAGGTAGTGTGGTGCCTCCAGCTTTGTTATTTTTGCACAGGATTGCTTTGGTTATTTGGGGTCTTTTCTGGTTTCATACAAATTTTAGGGTATTTTTTTCTATTTCTGTGAAGAATTTCATTGGTATTTTGATAGGGATTGCATTGAATCTGTAGGACATTTTGTTAGTATGGTCATTTCAATAGTATCAGTTCTTCCATTCCATGAGTATATAGTGTCCATTTTTTGTGTATCGTAAATTTTTCCATCAGTGTGTTATAGTTTTCATTGTAGAGATCTTTCACGACCTTGATTAAATTTATCTGCAGATTTCTTGGTAGCTATTGTAAATGGAATTCCTTTCTTGATGACTTTTTCAGATAGTTCACTATTAGCGTATAGAAACACCACTGAATTTTCTGTGTTGATTTTGTATACTACAACTTTACTGAATTTATTTATTATTTCTAGTAGTTTTTGGTCAAGTCTTTAGGGTTCTCACTCTATATAAGTATATATAGAAAGAACCCTAAAGAGAGAGAGATCATATATATCTATATGATCATATATATAGATGTATACATATTTATGTGAGATCACATTTTCTACAAACAGAAACAATCTGACTTCCTTCTTTCCAGTTTGGATCCCTCTTATTTATTTCTTTTGTCTAATTGCTCTGGCTCTGACCTCCAGTACTATGCTAAATAGAAGTGGTAGAAGTTGACATCCTTGTCTTCCTCCATATCATAGAGGAAAAGCATTTAACTATTCACAATAAATAAGATGTTAGCTGTGGGTTTGTCACATATGGCCTTTACTGCGTTGAGGTACACTCCTATACCTACTTTCTTGACAGTTTTTATCATAAAGGAATGTTGACTTTTGTCAAGTGTTCTTTTTGCATCTGTTGAAATGATCACATGGTTTTTGTTCTTCTTTCTATTGTGGTGGTGTATCATATTTACTGATTTGTGCATGTTAAGCCATCCTTTCATCCCTGGGATGAATCCCACTTGATTATAGTGAATACTCTTTTTAGTGTGCTGTCGAAGTCAGTTCACTTGTATTTGTTGAGAATTCCTGAATGTTCTTCAGGAATATTGGCCTGTTATTTTCATTTTGTGCGTGTCTTTGTCTGGTTTTAGAATCAGGATATTGCGAGCCTCATAAGATGAGTATGGAAGTATTCCTTCCTCATTACTTTTGTGGAAAAGTTTGTGGAGAATTGGTAGTTATTCTTTAACTGTTTTGTAGAATTCAGCAGTGAAGACATCAGGTCCTGGGTGTTGGTTGTTGTTGTTGTTGTTTTGATGGAAGATGTTTTATTATTGATTCAATTTCCAAACTCATTCTTGATGTGTTCAGATGTTATATTTCCTCACAATTTAATCTTGGTAGTTGTATGTGTGCAGAAATTTATTCATTTTATTCTACATTATCAAATTTGTTGGCATATAGTTATGAGTAATGTCTTACAATCCCTTATATTTCTGTGGTGTATCAGTTGTAATGTCTCCTTTTTCATCTTTTATTTAATTGAATTTTCTCTCTTTTTGTCTTAGTTTAGCTAAAGGTTTGTCAGTTTTACCTTTACACTTTGTCTTATTTATCTTTTGAAATATTTTTTAGTGTCTGTTTCATTTATATCTGCTGTGAGCTTTATTATTTCCTTCCTTCTACCAATTTTGGGTTTAGTTTGTTTTTGATGTTCTAGTTACTTGAAGTGTATAATTTTGCTTTGTGATTTGAAAATCTTTCTTCTTTTTTGGTGTAGGCTTTTATTGCTATAAATTTCCCTCTTAGAACTGCTTTTGCTACGTTCCATAGGTTTGGGTATGTTGGATTTTCATTCTTACTTGTCTCAGTGACTTTTGAAATTTTCCTATTAATGTCTTAATGAGACCTATTGATTTCTTGGGTGCATGCTATTTAATTTCCATGTTTTTATAAAATTTCCAAGGGCTTTCCTGTTGTTGATTTCTGGCTTTATATCACTGTAATCAGAAAAGATACTTCATATGATATCTGTCTTCTTAAGTTTGTTAAGACTTATTATGTGTCATAATGTATGATTGGTCCTAGAGAATGTTTGGTGTACAGTTGAGAATAATTTGTATTCTGCAGCTGTTGGATGATGTATTAGTCTGTTTTCATACTGCTGATAAAGACATACCCGAGACTGGGTAATTTACAGAGAAAAAGAGGTTTAGTGGACTCATAGTTCCACGTGGCTGGGGAGGTCTCCCAATCATGATGGAAGGCGAAAGGCACATCTTACATGGTAGCAAACAAAATGGAATTGAGAACCAAGTGAAAGGGTTCCCCCTTATAAAACCATCAGATCTTGTTAGACGTATTCACTACCACAAGAACAGTATGGGGGAAACCGCCCCCATGATTCAATTATCTCCCACTGGTTTCCTCCCACAACATGTATGAATTATGGGAGCTATAATCAAGATGAGATTTGGGTGGGGATATACAGCCAAACCATATCAGGTGAGATCTTCTTTACCTGCTAGGTCCATTTGGTCTATGGTATAGTTTGAGTCTGTCATTTTTTGGTTGATTTTCTCTTCATATAATCTGTCCATTTTTAAAGTGGAGTGTTGAAATTTCCTACTAATATTGTATTGCAGTCTATCTCTACCTTTAAATCTAATATTTGCTTTATATATCTGGTTGTACTGGTGTTGGGTACATATATAGTTACACCTAAGTAATATATATGTTATGTCCTCTTATTGAATTGGGCCTTTTATCATTTCATTATACAGTGACACTCTTTTTTTATATAGTTTTTTTTATTTAAAGCCTTTTAAAATATGACATGACTGTGGCTACTCCTGCTTGCTTTCCATTTGTTTGCATAAAATATATTTTTCCATCTCTTCACTTTCAGTCTATTTATCTTTAATAGTGAGGTAAGTATCATGTAGGCAGCATATAGGTGGGTTTTGCTATCTAAATCCATTCATCCACTTTATATCTTTTAAGTAGAGTTTAATCCACTTCTATTCAAGTTTATTATTGATAAAATAGGACTTCCTTCTACCATTTCATTAGTTGTTTTTTAGATTACTTGTTCACTTCTTCCTTTCTTATTGTTTATCTCTCTAGTTTGGTGGTTTTCTGTGGTGCTAAGCTTTGTTTCTTTTCCCTTTTTTGGTGTGTGTGTGTGTATCTGCTGTAATTTCTTTCTTTCTGGTTAGTGAAACTAACATACAGAGTCCTGTATTTGTAACAGACTATTTTACACTGATAACAACTTAACTTCTGTCACATAAAAATACTCTTGACTTCTCCCCCCCACACACACAATTTATATTTTTGTTACCTTACATTGCATCTTTATGAATGGTAGACTCCATGGAACATAGGATCTATGTCACAACTAAATCAATTATTTAATGGCAGCATTAAAGCAGCCCAAAGAATGTGAAAAACTGGTGTGGGTGTATTTAACTTTTTAAAAACTATGTTTCATAATGTTTTCATTAAAAAGTCTTTATCAGTTTGCTAATGCCTAATTTTTACAACCAGCCACCATAGATTTTACAGGATAAATATATTATTTCAGTGGTAATTGAAGCAGAATTTTTGTTGCTCTTCTTACCCTTAGAGATTGTGTATTATCCTCAGACGTAATTCTTTGATTTTTTTTTCTTTTCATGTTGTTACACATAGTTACCAACAATCAACGTGAGAATAACCTTTGAATATTTTCAAGCATTAAGATTTGCTTATACAGCTGCACAATTAGACAACCAACACTCTTGGGTCTTTACCTCTCAGCATACACCTGATTATTAACATAAGGTATGATGGGAAAAGTATCAATTTTTCTTGGTCACCTAGATTTAGAAATATGTAATAACTATAAGCTTGGGTCTGCTTCTTCAGAAGCCTAGGAAGTGGAGTGATGGTTCTCTGAAGAGGCTGGAAACAAAGTATGTGTTTCCAGAAGGCTTAATAGAATATGTTGAGACATAGGCCATTAACACAAAAGTGAAAGAAATGCAAAAAATGTATGAAAGTAAGGATTTGAGAAGGGAAATTTTATTTTTAAGTCTAAGATTCCTACGAATTATATGAAAGTAAATGTCCTATCCTTAAAATTAGCCAAAGGAAGCACTTTTCTTATCAATATGATATGACTTTTCATACTCTTATCTAAAGATATCCTAAACTAAGATCCAGTTTTCTAAGAAAAGACCTTTTACTCATGCTTTAAAGCATGTTAGATGATTCCTACCACATCACATCATGTTGTTTACATGTATGATTTAAACTGCATTTATTCTTCAACTCACTGGTTCCTTAGGCTTCTTATCTTTCCTTGCACGCTTAGATAATTTTATGTAAAATTGATTTTTAGAAGTTTAGTTGCTGGGCGTAGTGGCTGTCACCTGTAAACCCAGCACTTTGGGAATTCAAGGCAGGTGGATTTCTTGAGTCTTGGAGTTTGAGGCCTGCCTGGGAAAGATGACAAACCACATTTGTACAAAAATAAAAATATTAGCTGGATATGGTGGCACATGCCTGTGGTCCCAGCTACTCCAAGGCTGAGGTGGGAGGATGGCTTGAGTCCGAGAGGCAGAGGTGTGAGCCAAGATCATGCCCTGCTCTTCAGGCTGGGCAACGAAGCCAGACCCTGTTTCAAAAAAAAAATCTAGTGAGATTTGATTTCTATTTCTATGTGATTCAAAACTAGGAGAGCTTCAAGGCTAATGACTATTAAAAAATGGCCATTGCTACTTGCATTTTCTAATAAGCCAGCATACACAGCAACGTGCAACAAAAAACCAAACTATTTAATATGTAGCTTAGGTTTCAGGTTTGATTGTCTTTGAGGTTTGATTATTGCAGAGATTAATTGCCAGACCAAATATAGACTAATTCTGTATTTGGTTTTTTATCATATGAAACATTCCAGCCTTGGGTATAAATTAAGAGCAAATACGGATGTTTATACCGATAGCGGTGTAGATATTTCCATGTTTATACAGATAGCGGTGTAGATATTTCCATGTCTATACAGATAACGGTGTGGATATTTCCATGTTTATACAGATAGTGGTGTAGATATTTCCACGTTTATAGAGACAGCGGTGTAGATATTTCTATATTTAAAGAGATAGCGGTGTAGATATTTCCATGTTTATAGAGATAGCGGTGTAGATATTTCCAAGTTTGTCCAGATAGCTGCGTAGATATTTCCATGTTTGTACAGGTAGTGGTGTAGATATTTCCATGTTCATACAGATAGCGGTGTAGATATTTCCATGTTTATACAGATAGCGGTGTAGATATTTCCACCTTTATACAGATGGCGGTGTAGATATTTCCATGTTCATACAGATGCCGGTGTAGATATTTCCATGTTCATACAGATAGCGGTGTAGTTATTTCCATGTTCATCCAGATGGCGGTGTAGATATTTCCATGTTTATACATATAGCGCTGTAGATATTTCATGTTTATACAGATAGCGGTGTAGACATTTCCATGTTTACACAGATAGCGGTGTAGATATTTCCATGTTTGTAGAGATAGCGGTGCAGATATTTCCATGTTTATACAGATAGCGGTGAAGATATTTCCATGTTTATACAGATAGCGGTGTAGATATTTCCATGTGTATACAGATAGCGGTGTAGATATTTCCAAGTGTATACAGATAGCCGTGTAGATATTTCCATGTTTTTACAGATGGCGGTGTAGATATTTCCATGTTTATACAGATGGCGGTGTAGGTCCATGTTTATACAGAAGGCGGTGTAGGTATTCCCATGTTTATACAGATGGCGGTGTAGATATTTCCAAGTTCATTCAGATGGCGGTGTAGATATTTCCATGTTCATACAGATGGCGGTGTAGATATTTCCATGTTTATACAGATGGCGGTGTAGATATTTCCATGTCTATACACATAGTGGTGTAGATATTTCCATGTTTATAGAGATAGCGGTGTAGATATTTCCATGTTTATAAAGATAGCGGTGTAGATACTTCCATGTTTATACAGATGGCGCTGTAGATATTTTCATGTTCATACAGACAGCGGTGTAGATATTTCCATGTTTAGAGATGGCATTGTGGATATTTCCTTGTTTATACAGATAGCGGTGTAGATATTTCCATGTTCATAGAGATGGCCGTCTAGATATTTCCATGTTTATAGAGATGGCGGTGTAGTTATTTCCATGTTTACAAAGATGGCGGTGTAGATATTTCCATGTTCATACAGATAGCATTGAAGATATTTCCATGTTCATACAGATAGCGGTGTAGATATTTCCATGTTCATAAAGATAGCGGTGTAGATATTTCCATGATCATCCAGATGGCGGTGTAGATATTTCCATGTTCATACAGATGGCGGTGTAGATATTTCCGTGTCCATACAGATGGCGGTGAAGTTCTTTCCATGTTCATACAGATGGCAGTGTAGATATTTCCAAGTTCATTCAGATGGCGGTGTAGATATTTCCATGTTCATACAGATGGCGGTGTAGATATTTCCATGTTTATACAGATGGCGGTGTAGATATTTCCATGTTTATACAGATAGCGGTGTAGGTATTTCCATGTTAATACAGATAGCGGTGTAGACATTTCCATGTTTACACAGATAGCGTTGTAGATATATCCATGTTTATAGAGATAGCGGTGTAGTTATTTCCGTGTTTATACAAATAGCGGGGTAGATATTTCCATGTTTATACAGAGGGCGGTGTATATATTTCCATGTTCATACAGATGGCGGTGAAGATATTAACATCTCTATACAGATGGCGGTGTAGATATTTCCATGTTCATATAGATGGCAGTGTAGATAATTCCGTGTTCCTACAGATGGCCGTGTAGTTATTTCCATGTTCATACAGATGGCGGTGTAGATATTTCCATGTTTATAGAGATGGCGGTGTAGATAAGTCCATGGTTATACAGATGGCTTTGTAGATATTTCCATGTTTATACAGATGGCGGTGTAGATATTTCCATGTCTATACACATAGTGGTGTAGATATTTCCATGTTTATAGAGATAGCGGTGTAGATATTTCCATGTTTATAAAGATAGCGGTGTAGATACTTCCATGTTTATACAGATGGCGCTGTAGATATTTTCATGTTCATACAGATAGTGGTGTAGATATTTGCATGTTCATACAGATAGCGGTATAGATATTTCCATGTTTATACAGATGGTGGTGTAGATATTTCCATGTTTATAGAGATAGCAGTCTAGATATTTCCATGTTTACAGAGATAGTGGTGTAGTTATTTCCAAGTTTATAGAGACAGCGTTGTAGATATTTCCATGTTTATACAGATAGCGGTGAAGGTATTTCCATGTTTATACATATAGCGGTGTAGATATTTCCATGTTTATAGAGATGGCAGTGTAGATATTTCCATGTTTTTACAGATAGCTTTGTAGATATTTTCATGTTTATAGAAATAGCCGTGTAGATATTTCCATGTTAATAGGGATAACGTTGTAGACATTTACGTGTTTATAGAGAGAGCGGTGTAGATATTTCAATGTTTATACAGATAGCGGTGTAGATATCTCCATGTTTTTAGAGATGTCGGTGTAGATACTTCCCTGTTTTACAGATAGCAGTTTAGATATTTCCATGTTAATACAGATAACGGCGTATGTATTTCCATGTTCATACTGATAGCGGTGTAGATATTTCCGTCTTTATGCAGATGGCAGAGTAGATAATTCCATGTTCTTGCAGATGGCAGTGTAGATATTTCCATGTTTATGGAGATGGCGGTGTATATACTTCCATGTTTATAGTGATAGCGGTCTAGATATTTCAATGTTTATATAGATGGCGGTGTAGATATTTCCATGTTTATAGAGATAGTGGTGTAGATATTTCCATGTTTATACAGATGGCGGTGTAGATATTTCCATGTTTATTCACATAGCATTGTAGATATTTCCATGTTTATACAGGTAGCGGTGTAGATATTTCCTTGTTTTCACAGATAGCGGAGACATTTCCATGTTTACACAGATAGCGTTGTAGAGATTTCCATGTTTATAGAGATGGCGGTGTAGATATTTCCATGTTTATACAGATAGTGGTGAAGATATATCTATGTTTATACAGATAGCCGTGTAGATATTTCCATGTTTATACTGAGAGCGGTGTCGATATTTCCATGTTTATACAGATGTCGGTGTAGATATTTTCATCTTTATACAGATGGCGGTGTATATATATACATGTTTATACAGATGGCGGTGTAGATATTTCCGTGTTTTTACTGATGGCGTTGTAGATATTTCAATGTTTATAGAGATGACATAGATATTTCCATGTTTATAGAGATTGCGGTGTAGTTACTTCCATGTTTATAGAGATAGCGGTGTTGTTATTTCCATGTTCATACAGATGGCATTGTAGATATTTCCATGTTCATACAGATAGCGGTGTAGATATTTCCATGGTCGTATAGATAGTGGTGTAGATATTTCCATGTTTATACAGATAGCGGTGTAGATGTTTCAATGTTTACACAGATAGCAGTGTAGATATCTCCGTGTTTGGAGAGAGAGCTGTGTAGATACCTCCCAGTTTTACAGATAGCAGTGCAGATATTTCCAAGTTTATACAGATAGTGGTGTAGATATTTCCATACTTATAGAGATGGCAGTGTAGATATTTCCATGTTTATACAGATAGCAGGGTAGATATTTCCATGTTTATAGAGATAGCGGTGTAGATACTTCCATGTTTATACAGATGGCGCTGTACGTATTTAAATGTTTATAGCAATGGCGGTGTAGTTGTTTCGTTGTTTATGCAGTTAGTGGTGTAGGTATTTCCATGTTTATAGAGATTGCGGTGTAGATGTTTCCGTGTTTTTACAGATAGCCGTGTAGATATTTCCATGTTCATTCAGATAGCGGTGTAGATATTTCCATCTTCATACAAATGGCGGTGTAGATATTTCCATGTTCATACTGATGGCGGTGCAGATATTTCCATGTTCCTACAGATGGCGGTGTAGATATTTCCATGTTTATAGAGATGGTGGTGTAGATATTTCCATGTTTATACAGACGGTGATGTAGATATTTCCATGTTTATAGAGATGGCGCTGTTGATATTTCCATGTTTATACAAACAACGGTGAAGATATTTCCATGTTTATGGAGATAGTGGTGTAGATATTTCCATGTTAATGGAGATAGCGTTGTAGATATTTCCATGTTTATACAGATAGCGGTGTAGATATTTCAATGTTTATACAGAGAGCAGTGTAGATATCTCCAAGTTTATAGAGATAGCGGTGTAGATACTTCCCTGTTTTGCAGATAGCTGTGGAGATATTTCCATGTTTATACAGATAGTGGTGTAGATATTTCCATGTTTACAGAGATAGCAGTGTAGTTGTTTCCATGTTTATACAGATAATGGTCTTGATATTTCCATGTTTCTACGGATAGCGGTGTAGATATTTCTACGTTCATACAGATGGCGGTTTATATATTTCCATGTTTATAGAGATGGCGGTGTAGATGTTTTCATCTTCAAACAGATGGCCGTGTAGGTATTTCCATGTTTACAGAGATGGCGGTGTAGATATTTCCATGTTTGTACAGATGGCGCTGTAGATATTCTCATGTTTACAGAGAAGGCGGTGTAGATATTTCTTTGTTTATAAAGATAGCAGTGTAGGTATTTGCATGTTTATAGAGATAGCGGTGGAGATATTTCCATGTTTATAGAAATAGTGGTGTAGATATTTTCTTGTTTATACAGGTGGCAATGTAGATATTTCCATGTTTACAGAGATGGTGGTGTAGATATTTCCTTGTTGATACAGATAGCGGTGTAGATATTTCCACGTTTAAAGAGAGAGCTGTGTAGATGTTTCCATGTTTATAGAGATAGTGGTGTAGATATTTCCATGTTTATACAGTTAGCGGTGTAGATATTTCCATGTTCATACATATAGCGGTGTAGATATTTCCATGTTCATACAGATGGCAGTGTAGATATTTCCATGTTCATACAGATAACGGTGTATATATTTCCACGTTTATAGAGATGGCGGTGTAGATAGTTCCATGTTCATACAGATGGCGTTGTAGATATTTCCATATTTATAGAGATGGAGGTGTAGATATTTCCATGTTTATACAGATGGCGGGGCAGATATTTCCATGTTTATAGGGATGGCGATGTAGATATTTCTATGTTTATACAGATAGCGGTGTAGATATTTCCACGTTTACACAGATAGCGGTATGGATATCTCCATGTTTATACAGATAGCGGTGTAGATATTTCCATGTTTATAGAGATGGCGGTGTAGATATTTCTATGTTTATAGAGATGGCCGTGTAGATATTTCCATGTTCATACAGATGGCGGTGTAGATATTTCCATGTTTATAGAGATAGCGGTGTAGTTATTTCCTTGTTTATAGAGAAAGCTGTGTAGATATTTCCATGTATATGCATTTAGCTGTGTAGATATTTCCATGTTCATAGAGATAGCGGTGTAGATATTTCCATGTTCATACGGATAGCGGTGTAGATATTTCCATGTTCATACAGATAGTGGTGTAAATACTTCCATGTTCATACAGATGGCGGTGAAGATAATTCCATGTTTATAGAGATAGCGGTGTAGTTATTTCCTTGTTTATAGAGAAAGCTGTGTAGATATTTCCATGTATATGCACTTAGCTGCGTAGATATTTCCATGTTCATACAGATAGCGGCGTAGATATTTCCATGTTTATACAGATAGCGGTGTAGATATTTCCATCTTAATACTGATGGAGGTGTAGGTATTTCCGTGTTCCTACAGATGGCTGTGTAGATATTTCCATGTTCATACAGATGGCGGTGTAGATATTTCCAAGTTTATAGAGATAGCGGTGTAGTTATGTCCATGTTTTCAGAGAAAGCTGTGTAGATATTTCCATGTATATGCAGATAGTAGTGTGGATATTTCCATGTTCATACAGATAGTTATGTAGATAATTTCACCTTTATAGACATGGCGGTGTAGATATTTCTATGTTCATACAGATGGCGGTGTAGATATTTCCATGTTTATTGAGATGGTGGTGTAGATATTTCCATGTTTATTCAGATGGCGGTGTAGATATTTCTATGTTTGTTGAGATGACGGTGTAGATATTTCCATGTTCATACAAATGGCGGTGCAGATATTTCCATGTTCATACAGATGGCGATGTGGATATTTCCATGTATATACAGATAGCGGTATACATATTTACATCTCTATACCGGTAGTGGTGTAGTTATTTCCATGTTCTTCCAGATGACGGAGTAGTTATTTCCATGTTTATCCAGATGTCGGTGTAGATATTTCCATGTTCATGCAGATGGCGTTGTAGATATTTCCATGTTCATGCAGATGGCGGTGAAGATATTTCCATGTTCATACAGATGGCGGTGTAGATATTTTCATGTTCATACAGGTGGTGGTGTAGATATTTCCATGTTCATAGAGATGGCGGTGTAGTTATTTCCATGTACATAGAGATAGCGGTGTAGTTATTTCCATGTTTATAGAGATAGCAGTGTAGATATTTCCATGTTTATAGAGATGGCCTTGTAGATATTTTCATGTTTACACAGATGGCGGTGTAGATATTTCCATGTTTACACAGATAGCAGTGTAGACATTTCCATATTTACACAGATAGCGCTGTGGATATTTCCATGTTTACGCAGATAGCGGTGTAGATATTTCCATGTTTATACAGATAGCGGTGCGGATATTTCCATGTTTATACAGATAGTTGGGCAGATATTTCCATGTTTATAAAGATAGTTGGGCAGATATTTCCATGTTTATACAGATAGCGGTGTAGATATTTCCATCTTAATACAAATGGCGGTGTAGATATGTCCATGTTCGTACAGATGGCGGTGTAGATATTTCCATGTTCATACCGATGGCGGTGTAGATATTTCGAAGTTTATAGAGATAGCGCTGTAGTTATTTCCATATTTATGGAGAAATCTGTGTAGATATTTCCACGTATATGCAGATAGCTGTGTAGATATTTCCATGTTCATGCAGATAGCGGTGTAGATATTTCCATGTTCATGGAGATGGCGGTGTAGATATTTCCATGTTCAGACAAATGGCGGTGTAGATATTTCCATGTTCATAGAGATGGCGGTGTAGATATTTCCATGTTTATACAGATAGCAATGTAGTTATTTCCATGTTTATAGAGATAGCGGTGTAGATATTTCCATTGATATACAGATAGCTGTGTAGATATTTGCATGTTCATACAGATAGCGGTGTAGATATTTCCATGTTCATGTTGATGGCGGTGTAGATATTTCCATGTTCATACAGTTAGTGGTGTAGATATTTCCATGTTCATACAGATGGCGGTGTAGATATTTCCATGTTCATACAGATGGCGGTGTAGATATTTCCATGTTCATACAGATGGCGGTGTAGATATTTACATGTTCATACAGATGGCGGTGTAGATATTTCCATGTTCGTACAGATGGCAGTGTAGATATTTCCATGTTCATACCGGTGGCAGTGTAGATATTTCCATGTTTTTACAGATAGCTGTGTAGTTATTTACATGTTTACAGAGATAGCAGTGTAGATATTTCCATTGATATACAGATAGCTGTGTAGATATTTGCATGTTCATACAGATAGCGGTGTAGATATTTCATTGTTCATACAGATAGCGGTGTAGATATTTCCATGTTCAGAGAGCGGTGTAGATATTTCCATGTTCATACAGATAGCGGTATAGATATTTCCATGTTCATACAGATGGCGGTGCAGGTATTTCCATGTTCATACAGTTAGCGGTGTAGATATTTCCATGTTCATACAGATGGCGGTTTAGATATTTACATGTTCATACAGATGGCGGTGTAAATATTTCCATGTTCTCACAGACAGCGGTGTAGATATTTCCATGTTCATAGAGATGGCGGTGTAGATATTTCCATGTTTATGCAGATAGCGGTATAGATATTTCCATGTTCATACAGATGGTGGTGTAGATATTTCCATGTTTATAGAGATGCCGGTCTAGATATTTCCATGTTTATTGAGATAGCGGTGTAGTTATTTGAAAGTTTATAGAGACAGCATTGTAGATATTTCCATGTTTATACAGATAGAGGTGAAGATATTTCCATGTTTATACAGATAGCGGTGTAGATATTTCAATGTTTGTACACTTAGCGGTGTAGATATTTCCATGTTTATAGAGATAGTGGTGTAGATAATTCCAATTTTATACAGATAGCAGTGTAGATATTTCCAAGTTCATACAGATAGCAGTGTACATATTTCCACGTTTGTAGAGATGGCGGTGTAGATATTTCCATGTTCATACAGATGGCGGTGTAGATATTTCCATGTTTATAGAGATGGCGGTGTAGATATTTTCATGTTTACACAGATGGCTTTGTAGATATTTCCATGTTTACACAGATAGCGGTGTAGACATTTCCATGTTTACACAGATAGCGGTGTAGATATTTCCATGTTTATACAGATAGCGCTGCGGTTATTTCCATGTTTATACAGATAGTGGTGCAGAAATTTCCATGTTTATACAGATAGCGGTGTGGATATTTCCATCTTAATACACATGGCGGTGTAGATATGTCCATGTTCGTACAGATGGCGTTGTAGATATTTCCATGTTCATACAGATGGCGGTGTACATATTATGAAGTTTATAGAGATAGCTCTGTAGTTATTTCCATATTTATAGAGAAATCTGTGTAGATATTTCCATGTGTATGCAGATAGCTGTGTAGTTATTTCCATGTTCATGCAGAAAGCGGTGTAGATATTTCATGTTCATCCAGATGCCGGTGTAGATATATCCATGTTCATACAGATGGCGGTGAAGATATTTCCATGTTCATACAGATGTCGGTGTAGATATTTCCATGTTCATACAAATGGCGGTGTAGATATTTCCATGTTGATAGAGATGGCAGTGTAGCTATTTCCATGTTCATACAAATGGCGGTGTAGATATTTCCATGTTCATAGAGATGGCGGTGTAGATATTTCCATGTTTATACAGATAGCAGTGTAGTTATTTCCATGTTTATAGAGATAGCAGTGTAGATATTTCCATTGATATACAAATAGCTGTGTAGTTATTTGCATGTTCATACAGATAGCGGTGTAGATATTTCCATGTTCATACAGATAGCGGTGTAGATATTTCCATGTTCATACAGTTAGCGGTGTAGATATTTCCATGTTCATACAGATGGCGGTGTAGATATTAACATGTTCGTACAGATGGCGGTATAGATATTTGCATGTTCGTACGGATGGCAGTGTAGATATTTCCATGTTCATACAGGTGGCGGTGTAGATATTTCCATGTTTATACAGATAGCAGTGTAGTTATTTCCATGTTTATAGAGATAGCAGTGTACATATTTCCATTGATATACAGATAGCTGTGTAGATATTTCCATGTTCGTACAGATAGCGGTGTAGATATTTCCATGTTCATACAGATAGCGGTGTAGATATTTCCATGTTCATACAGATAGCGGTGTAGATATTTGCATGTTCATACAGATAGCGGTGTAGATATTTCCATGTTCTTACAGTTAGCGGTGTAGATATTTCCATGTTCATACAGGTGGCGGTGTAGATATTTACATGTTCATACAGATGGCGGTATAGATATTTCCATGTTCGTACAGATGGCGGAGTAGATATTTCCATGTTCATAGGGATGGCGGTGTAGATATTTCCATGTTTATGCAGATAGCCATATAGATATTTCCATGTTTATACAGATGGTGGTGTAGATATTTCCATGTTTATAGAGATGGCGGTCTAGATATTTCCATGTTTACAGAGATAGTGGTGTAGTTATTTCCAAGTTTATAGAGACAGCGTTGTAGATATTTCCATGTTTATACAGATAGCGGTGAAGATATTTCCATTTTTATACAGATAGCGGTGTAGATATTTCCATGTTTATACAGATAGCGGTGTAGATATTTCCATGAATATAGAGATAGTGGTGTGGATAATTTCAGTTTTATACAGAGAGCAGTATAGATATTTCCAAGTTCATACAGATAGCGGTATAGATATTTCCACGTTTATAGAGATGGCGGTGTAGATATTTCCATGTTCATACAGATGGCAGTGTAGATATTTCCATGTTTATAGGGATGGCGGTGTAGATATTTTCATGTTTACACAGATTGCGGTTTACATATTTTCATGTTTATACAGATAGCGGTGCGGATATTTCCATCTTAATACAGATGGCGGTGTAGATATGTCCATGTTTGTACAGATGGCGTTGTAGATATTTCCAGGTTCATACAGATGGCAGTGTAGATATTTCGAAGTTTATAGAGATAGCGCTGTAGTTATTTCCATATTTACTGAGAAATCTGTGTAGATATTTCCATGTATATTCAGATAGCTGTGTAGATATTTCCATGTTCATGCAGATAGCGGTGTGGATATTTCCATGTTCATATTGATGGCGGTGTAGATATTTCCATGTTCATACAAATGGCGGTGTAGATATTTCCATGTTCCTAGAGATGGCGGTGTAGATATTTCCATGTTCATACAAATGGCGGTGTAGGTATTTCCATGTTCATAGAGATGGCGGTGTAGATATTTCCATGTTTATAGAGATAACAGTGAAGTTATTTCCATGTTTATAGAGATAGCAGTGTAGATATTTCCATTGATATACAGATAGCTGTGTAGATATTTGCTTGTTCATACAGATAGCGGTGTAGATATTTCCATGTTCATACAGATAGCGGTGTAGATATTTCCAAGTTCATACAGATAGCAGTGTAGATATTTCCATGTTAATACAGATAGCGGTGAAGATATTTCCATGTTCATACAGATGGCGGTGTAGATATTTCCATGTTCATACAAATGGCGGTGTAGATATTTCCATGTTCATACAGATGGCGGTGTAGATATTTCCGTGTTCATTCAATTGGGGGTGTAGATATTTCCATGTTCATAGAGATGGCGGTGTAGATATTTCCATGTTTATACAGATAGCAATGTAGATATTTCCATGTTTATAGAGATAGCGGTGTAGATATTTCCATTGATATACAGATAGCTGTGTAGGTATTTGCATGTTCATACAGATAGCGGTGTAGATATTTGCATGTTCATACAGATAGCGGTGTAGATATTTCCATGTTCATACAGATAGCGGTGTAGATATTTCCATGTTCATACAGTTAGCGGTGTAGATATTTCCATGTTCATACAGATGGCGGTGTAGATATTTCCATGTTCATACAGATGGCGGTGTAGATATTTCCATGTTCGTACGGATGGCTGTGTAGATATTTCCATGTTCATACAGGTGGCGGTGTAGATATTTCTATGTTCATACAGATAGCAGTGTAGTTATTTCCATGTTTATAGAGATAGCAATGTAGATATTTCCATTGATATGCATATATCTGTGTAGATATTTGCATGTTCATACAGATAGCGGTGTAGATATTTCCATGTTCGTACAGATAGCGGTGTGCATATTTCCATGTTCATACAGATAGCGGTGTAGATATTTCCATGTTCATACAGGTAACAGTGTAGATATTTCCATGTTCATACAGATGGCAGTGTAGATATTTCCATGTTCATACACATAGCGGTGTAGATATTTCCATGTTCATAGAGATAACGGTGTAGATCTTTCCATGTTCATATAGATAGCGGTGTAGATATTTCCATGTTCACACAGATAGCAGTGTATATATTTCCATGTTCATACAGTTAGCGGTGTAGATATTTCCATGTTCATACAGTTAGAGGTGTAGGTATTTCCATGTTCATACAGATGGCGGTGTAGATATTTACATGTTCATACAGATGGCGGTGTAGATATTTCCATGTTCGTACAGACGGCGGTGTAGATATTTCCATGTTCATAGAGATGGCGGTGTAGATATTTCCATGTTTATGCAGATAGCGGTATAGATATTTCCGTGTTTATACAGATGGTGGTGTAGATATTTCCATGTTCATAGAGATGGCGGTCTAGATATTTCCATGTTTATAGAGATAGTGGTGTAGTTATTTCCAAGTTTATAGAGACAGCATTGTAGATATTTCCATGTTTATACAGATAGCGGTGAAGATATTTCCATGTTTATACAGATAGCGGTGTAGATATTTCCATGTTTATACAGATAGCAGTGTAGATATTTCCTTGTTTATAGGGATAGTGGTGTAGATAATTTCAATTTTATACAGATAGCAGTGTAGATATTTCCAAGTTCATACAGATAGCGGTGTAGATATTTCCACGTTTATAGAGATGGCGGTGTAGATATTTTCACGTTTACACAGGTGGCGGTGGAGTTATTTACATGTTTACACAGATAGCGGTGTAGACATTTCCATGTTTACACAGATAGCGGTGTGGATATTTCCATGTTTATGCAGATAGCGGTGTAGATATTTCCATCTTAATACAGATGGCGGTGTAGATATTTCCATGTTCATACAGATGGCGGTGTAGATATTTCCATGTTCATACAGATAGCAGTGTAGTTATTTCCATGTTTATAGAGATAGCAATGTAGATATTTCCATTGATATGCATATATCTGTGTAGATATTTGCATGTTCATACAGATAGCGGTGTAGATATTTCCATGTTCGTACAGATAGCGGTGTGCATATTTCCATGTTCATACAGATAGCGGTGTAGATATTTCCGTGTTCATACAGGTAATAGTGTAGATATTTCCATGTTCATTCAGATGGCAGTGTAGATATTTCCATGTTCCTACGGATGGCAGTGTAGATATTTCCTTGTTCGTACAGGTGGTGGTGTAGATATTCCCATGTTTTTATGGATAGCTTTGGAGTTATTTCCATGTTTATAGAGATAGCAGTGTGGATATTTCCATTGATATACAGATAGCTGTGTAGATATTTGCATGTTTATACAGATAGCGGTGTAGATATTTCCATCTTCATACAGATAGCGGTGTAGATATTTCCATGTTCATACACATAGCGGTGTAGATATTTCCATGTTCATAGAGATAACGGTGTAGATCTTTCCATGTTCATACAGATAGCGGTGTAGATATTTCCATGTTCACACAGATAGCAGTGTATATATTTCCATGTTCATACAGTTAGCGGTGTAGATATTTACATGTTCATACAGTTAGAGGTGTAGGTATTTCCATGTTCATACAGATGGCGGTGTAGATATTTACATGTTCATACAGATGGCGGTGTAGATATTTCCATGTTCGTACAGACGGCGGTGTAGATATTTCCATGTTCATAGAGATGGCGGTGTAGATATTTCCATGTTTATGCAGATAGCGGTATAGATATTTCCATGTTTATAGAGATGGTGGTGTAGATATTTCCATGTTCATAGAGATGGCGGTCTAGATATTTCCATGTTTATAGAGATAGTGATGTAGTTATTTCCAAGTTTATAGAGACAGCATTGTAGATATTTCCATATTTATACAGATAGCGGTGAAGATATTTCCATGTTTATACAGATAGCGGTGTAGATATTTCAATGTTTATACAGATAGCTGTGTAGATATTTCCTTGTTTATAGGGATAGTGGTGTAGATAATTTCAATTTTATACAGATAGCAGTGTAGATATTTCCAAGTTCATACAGATAGCGGTGTAGATATTTCCACGTTTATAGAGATGGCGGTGTAGATATTTTCACGTTTATAGAGATGGCGGTGTAGACATTTCCATGTTTACACAGATAGCGGTGGAGATATTTCCATGTTTATGCAGATAGCGGTGTAGGTATTTCCATGTTTATACAGATAGCAGTGCGGATATTTTCATGTTTATACAGATAGTTGGGCAGATATTTCCATGTTTATACAGATAGCGGTGTAGATATTTCCATCTTAATACAGATGGCGGTGTACATATGTCTATGTTCGTACAGATGGCGGTGTAGATATTTCCATGTTCATACAGATGGCGGTGTAGATATTTCAAAGTTTATAGAGATAGCGCTGTAGTTATTTCCATATTTATAGAGAAATCTGTGTAGATATTTCCATGTATATGCAGATAGCTCTGTATATATTTCCATGTTCATGCCGATAGCGGTTTAGATATTTCCATGTTCATCCAGATGACGGTGTAGATATATCCTTGTTCATACAGATGGCGGTGAAGATATTTCCATGTTGATACAGATAGCGGTGTAGATATTTCCATGTTGATACTGATAGCGGTGTAGATATTTCCATGTTCATACAGTTAGCTGTGTAGATATTTCAATGTTCATACAGATGGCGGTGTAGATATTTCCATGTTCATACAGATGGCGGTGTAGATATTTACATGTTCATAGAGATGGCGGTGTAGATATTTCCATGTTCGTACGGATGGCAGTGTAGATATTTCCATGTTCATACAGGTGGCGGTGTAGATAATCCCATGTTTTTGCAGATAGCTGTGTAGTTATTTCCATGTTTATAGAGATACCAGTGTAGATATTTCCATTGATATACAGATAGCGGTGTAGATATTTGCATGTTCATACAGATAGTGGTGTAGATATTTCTATGTTCATACAGATAGCGGTGTAGATATTTCCATTTTAATACACATAGCGGTGTAGATATTTCCATGTTCATACAGATAACGGTGTAGATATTTCCATGTTCATACAGATAGCGGTGTAGATATTTCCATGTTCACACAGATAGCGGTGTAGGTATTTCCATGTTCATACAGTTAGCGGTGTAGATATTTCCATGTTCATGCTGATAGCTGTGTAGATATTTCCATGTTCGTACAGATAGCGGTGTAGATATTTCCATGTTTTACAGATAGCGGTGTAGATATTTCCATGTTCATACAGTTAGCGGTGTAGATATTTCCATGATCATACAGATGTCGGTGTAGATATTTACATGTTCATGCAGATGACGGTGTAGATATTTCCATGTTCCTACAGGTGGCGGTGTAGGTATTTCCATGTTCATACAGATAGCAGTGTAGTTATTTCCATGCTTATAGAGATAGCAGTGTAGATATTTCCATTGATATACAGATAGCTGTGTAGATATTTGCATGTTCATACAGATAGCCGTGTAGATATTTCCATGTTCGTACAGATAGCGGTGTAGATATTTCCATCTTCATACAGATAGCAGTGTAGATATTTCCATGTTCATACAGTTAGCGGTGTAGATATTTTCATGTTCATGCTGATAGCGGTGTAGGTATTTCCATGTTCATTCAGATGCCGGTGTAGATATATCCATGTTCATACAGATGGCGGTGAAGATATTTCCATGTTCATACAGATGGCGGTGTAGATATTTCCATGTTCATATACATGGCGGTGTAGATATTTCAATGTTCATAGAGATGGCGGTGTAGATATTTCCATGTTCATACAAATGGCGGTGTAGATATTTCCATGTTCATAGAGATGGCGGTGTAGATATTTCCATTTTTATACAGATAGCAGTGTAGTTATTTCCAAGTTTATAGAGATAGCAGTGTAGTTATTTCCATTGATATACAGATTGCTGTGTAGATATTTGCATGTTCATACGGATAGCGGTGTAGATATTTCCATGTTCATACTGATCGCGGTGTAGATATTTCCATCTTCATACAGTTAGCATTGTTGATATTTCCATGTTCATACAGATGGCGGTGTAGATATTTCCATGTTCATACAGATGGCGGTGTAGATATTTACATGTTCATATAGATGGCGGTGTAGATATTTCCATGTTCGTTCGGATGGCAGTGTAGATATTTCCATGTTCATACAGGTGGCGGTGTAGATATTCCCATGTTTTTACAGATAGCTGTGTAGTTATTTCTATGTTTATAGAGATAGCAGTGTGGATATTTCCATTGATATACACATAGCTCTGTAGACATTTGCATGTTCATACAGATAGCGGTGTAGATATTTCCATGTTCATACAGATAGCGGTGTAGATATTTCCATGTTCACACAGATAGCCTTGTAGTTATTTCCATGTTCATACTGTTAGCGGTGTAGATATTTCCATGTTCATACAGATGGCGGTGTAGATATTTATATGTTCATACAGATGGTGGTGTGGATATTTCCATGTTGGTACGGATGACAGTGTAGATATTTCCATGTTCATACAGGTGGCGGTGTAGATATTTCCATGTTTATACAAATAGCAGTGTCCTAATTTCCATGTTTATAGAGATAGCAATGTAGATATTTCCATTGATATACAGATAGCTGTGTAGATATTTGCATGTTTATACAGATAGCGGTGTAGATATTTCCATGTTCCTACAGATAGAGGTGTAGATATTTCCATGTTCATACAGATAGTGGTGTAGATATTTCCATGTTCATACAGATAACGGTGTAGGTATTTCCGTGTTCACACAGATAGCCTTGTAGATATTTCCATGTTCATACTGTTAGCGGTGTAGATATTTATATGTTCATACAGATGGCGGTGTAGATATTTATATGTTCATACAGATGGTGGTGTAGATATTTCCATGTTTATAGAGATGGCGGTCTAGATATTTCCATGTTTATAGAGATAGTGGTGAAGTTATTTCCAACTTTATAGAGACAGCATTGTAGATATTTACATGTTTATACAGATAGCGGTGAAGATATTTCCATGTTTATACAGATAGCGATGTAGATATTTCCATGTTTATACAGATAGCAGTGTAGATATTTCCATGTTTATAGAGATAGTGGTGTAGATAATTTCAATTTTATACAGATAGCATTGTAGATATTTCCAAGTTCATACAGATAGCGGTGTAGATATTTCCATGTTCATACAGTTAGCGGTGTAGATATTTCCATGTTCATACAGATGGCGGTGTAGATATTTACATGTTCATACAGATGGCGTTGTAGATATTTCCATGTTCGTACAGATGGCGGTGTAGATATTTCCATGTTCATAGAGATGGCGGTGTAGATATTTCCATGTTTATGCAGATAGCGGTATAGATATTTCCATGTTTATACAGATGGTGGTGTACATATTTCCATGTTTATACAGATAGCGGTGTAGATATTTCCATGTTCATACAGATGGCGGTCTAGATATTTCCATGTTTATAGAGATAGTGTTGTAGTTATTTCCAAGTTTATAGAGACAGCGTTGTAGATATTTCCATGTTTATACAGAGAGTGGAGAAGATATTTCCATGTTTATACAGATAGCGGTGTAGATATTTCCATGTTCGTACAGATAGCGGTGTAGATATTTCCATGTTCATACAGATAGCGGTGTAGATATTTCCATCTTCATTCAGTTAACGGTGTAGATATTTCCATGTTCACACAGATAGCCGTGTAGATATTTCCATGTTCATACTGTTAGCGGTGTAGATATTTATATGTTCATACAGATGGCGGTGTAGATATTTATATGTTCATACAGATGGTGGAGTAGATATTTCCATGTTTATAGAGATGGCGGTCTAGATATTTCCATGTTTATAGAGATAGTGGTGAAGTTATTTCCAACTTTATAGAGACAGCATTGTAGATATTTCCATGTTTATACAGATAGCGGTGAAGATATTTCCATGTTTATACAGATAGCGATGTAGATATTTCCATGTTTATACAGATAGCAGTGTAGATATTTCCATGTTTATAGAGATAGTGGTGTAGATAATTTCAATTTTATACAGATATCATTGTAGATATTTCCAAGTTCATACAGATAACGTTGTAGATATTTCCACGTTTATAGAGACGGCGGTGTAGATATTTCCATGTCCATACAGTTAGTGGTGTAGATATTTCCATGTTCATACAGATGGCGGTGTAGATATTTACATGCTCATACACATGGCGTTGTAGATATTTCCATGTTCTTAGTGATGGCAGTGTAGATATTTCCGTGTTCATACACGTGGCGGTGTAGATATTTCCATGTTCATAGAGATAGCAGTGTAGTTTTTTTCTTGTTTATAGAGATAGCAGTGTAGCTATTTCCATTGATATACAGATAGCTGTGTAGATATTTACATGTTCATACAGATGGCGGTGTAGATATTTCCATGTTCGTACGGATGGCAGTGTAGATATTTCCATGTTCGTACAGGTGGCGGCGTAGGTATTTCCATGTTTATACAGATAGCAGTGTAGTTATTTCCATGTTTATAGAGATAGCAATGTAGATATTTCCATTGATATACATATAGCTGTTTAGATATTTGCAAGTTCATACTGATAGCGGTGTAGATATTTCCATGTTCGTACAGATAGCGGTGTAGATATTTCCATGTTCATACAGATAGCGGTGTAGATATTTCCATCTTCATTCAGATAACGGTGTAGATATTTCCATGTTCATACAGATAGCGGTGTAGTTATTTCCATGTTCATACAGTTAGCGGTGTAGATATTTCCATGTTCATACAGATGGCGGTGTATTTACATGTTCATACAGATGGCGGTGTAGATATTTCCATGTTCGTAGAGATGGCGGTATAGATATTTCCATATTCATAGAGATGGCGGTGTAGATGTTTCCATGTTTATGCAGATAGCGGTATAGATATCTCCATGTTTATACAGATGGTGGTGTAGATATTTCCATGTTCATAGAGATGGCGGTCTAGATATTTCCATGTTTATAGAGATAGTGGTGTAGTTATTTCCAAGTTTATAGAGACAGCATTGTAGATATTTCCATGTTTATACAGATAGCGGTGAAGATATTTCTATGTTTGTACAGATAGCGGTGTAGATATTTCCATGTTTATATAGATAGCAGTGTAGATATTGGCATGTTTATAGAGATAGTGGTGTAGATAATATCAATTTTATACAGATAGCAGTGTCGATATTTCCAAGTTCATACAGATAGCGGTGTAGATATTTCCACGTTTATAGAGATGGCGGTGTAGATATTTCCATGTTCATACAGATGGCGGTGTAGATATTTCGTAGTTTATAGAGATAGCGCTGTAGTTATTTGCATATTTATACAGAAATCTCTGTAGATATTTCCATGTATATGCAGATAGCTGTGTACATATTTCCACGTTCATGCAGATAGCGGTGTAGATATTTCCATGTTCATCCAGATGCCGGTGTAGATATATCCATGTTCATACAGATGGCGGTGAAGATATTTCCACGTTCTTACAGATGGCGGTGTAGATATTTCCATGTTCATACAAATGGCGGTGTAGATATTTCCATGTTCATAGAGATGGCGGTGTAGATATTTCCATGTTTGTACAGATATCAGAGTAGTTATTTCCATGTTTATAGAGATAGCAGTGTAGATATTTCCATTGATACACAGACAGCTGTGTAGATATTTGCATGTTCATACAGATAGCGGTGTAGATATGTCCATGCTCATACAGATAGCGGTGTAGATATTTCCATGTTCATACAGATAGCGGTGTAGACATTTCAATGTTGATACAGATAGCGGTGTAGATATTTCCATGTTCATACAGTTAGCGGTTTAGATATTTCCATTTTCATACAGATGGCGGTGTAGATATTTACATGTTCATACATATGGCGGTGTAGATATTTCCATGTTCGCACGGATGGCAGTGTAGATATTTCCATGTTCATACTGGTGGCGGTGTAGGTATTTCCATGTTTATACAGATAGCAATGTAGTTATTTCCATGTTTATAGAGATAGCAGTATAGATATTTCCATTGATATACAGATAGCTGTGTAGATATTTGCATGTTCATGCAGATAGCGGTGTAGATATTTCCATGTTCGTACAGATAGCGGTGTAGATATTTCAATGTTCATACAGATAGCGGTGTAGATATTTCCATGTTCATTCAGATAACGGTGTAGATATTTCCATGTTGATACAGATAGCCTTCTAGATATTTCCATGTTCGTACAGTTAGCGGTGTAGATATTTCCATGTTATTACAGATAGCTGTGTATTTATTTCCATGTTTATAGAGATAGCAGTGTAGATATTTCCATTGATACACAGATAGCTGTGTAGATATTTGTATGTTCATAAAGATAGCGGTGTAGATATTCCCATGCTCATACAGATAGCGGTGTAGATATTTCCATTTTCATACAGATAGCGGTGCAGATATTTCCATGTTCATACAGATAGCGGTGTAGATATTTCCATGTTCATACAGATAGCGGTGTGGTTATTTCCATGTTTATTGAGATTGCAATGTAGATAATTCCATTGATATACATATAGCTGTGTAGATATTTGCATGTTCATACTGATAGCGGTGTAGATATTTCCATGGTCTTACAGATAGCGGTGTAGATATTTTTATGTTCACACAGATAGCGGTGTAGATATTTCCATGTTCATTCAGATAACGGTGTAGATATATCCATGTTCATGCAGATAGCGGTGCAGGTATATCCATGTTCATACAGATAGCCTTGTAGATATTTCGATGTTCATACTGTTAGCGGTGTAGATATTTCCATGTTCATACAGATGGCGGTGTAGATATTTCCATGTTCATACAGATGGCGGTGTAGATATTTCCATGTTCGTACAGATGGCGGTGCAGATATTTCCATGGTCATAGAGATGGCGGTGTAGATATTTCCATGTTTATGCAGATAGCGGTATAGGTATTTCCATGTTTATACAGATGGTGGTGTAGATATTTCCATGTTTTTAGAGATGGCGGTCTAGATATTTCCATGTTTATAGAGATAGTGTTGTAGTTATTTCCAAGTTTATAGAGACAGCGTTGTAGATATTTCCATGTTTATACAGAGAGTGGTGAAGATATTTCCATGTTTATACAGATAGCGGTGTAGATATTTCCATGTTCGTACAGATAGCGGTGTAGATATTTCCATGTTCATACAGATAGCGGTGTAGATATTTCCATCTTCATTCAGTTAACGGTGTAGATATTTCCATGTTCACACAGATAGCCGTGTAGATATTTCCATGTTCATACTGTTAGCGGTGTAGATATTTATATGTTCATACAGATGGCGGTGTAGATATTTATATGTTCATACAGATGGTGGAGTAGATATTTCCATGTTTATAGAGATGGCGGTCTAGATATTTCCATGTTTATAGAGATAGTGGTGAAGTTATTTCCAACTTTATAGAGACAGCATTGTAGATATTTCCATGTTTATACAGATAGCGGTGAAGATATTTCCATGTTTATACAGATAGCGATGTAGATATTTCCATGTTTATACAGATAGCAGTGTAGATATTTCCATGTTTATAGAGATAGTGGTGTAGATAATTTCAATTTTATACAGATAGCATTGTAGTTATTTCCAAGTTCATACAGATAACGTTGTAGATATTTCCACGTTTATAGAGACGGCGGTGTAGATATTTCCATGTCCATACAGTTAGTGGTGTAGATATTTCCATGTTCATACAGATGGCGGTGTAGATATTTACATGCTCATACACATGGCGTTGTAGATATTTCCATGTTCTTAGTGATGGCAGTGTAGATATTTCCGTGTTCATACACGTGGCGGTGTAGATATTTCCATGTTCATAGAGATAGCAGTGTAGTTTTTTTCTTGTTTATAGAGATAGCAGTGTAGCTATTTCCATTGATATACAGATAGCTGTGTAGATATTTACATGTTCATACAGATGGCGGTGTAGATATTTCCATGTTCGTACGGATGGCAGTGTAGATATTTCCATGTTCGTACAGGTGGCGGCGTAGGTATTTCCATGTTTATACAGATAGCAGTGTAGTTATTTCCATGTTTATAGAGATAGCAATGTAGATATTTCCATTGATATACATATAGCTGTTTAGATATTTGCAAGTTCATACTGATAGCGGTGTAGATATTTCCATGTTCGTACAGATAGCGGTGTAGATATTTCCATGTTCATACAGATAGCGGTGTAGATATTTCCATCTTCATTCAGATAACGGTGTAGATATTTCCATGTTCATACAGATAGCGGTGTAGTTATTTCCATGTTCATACAGTTAGCGGTGTAGATATTTCCATGTTCATACAGATGGCGGTGTATTTACATGTTCATACAGATGGCGGTGTAGATATTTCCATGTTCGTAGAGATGGCGGTATAGATATTTCCATATTCATAGAGATGGCGGTGTAGATGTTTCCATGTTTATGCAGATAGCGGTATAGATATCTCCATGTTTATACAGATGGTGGTGTAGATATTTCCATGTTCATAGAGATGGCGGTCTAGATATTTCCATGTTTATAGAGATAGTGGTGTAGTTATTTCCAAGTTTATAGAGACAGCATTGTAGATATTTCCATGTTTATACAGATAGCGGTGAAGATATTTCTATGTTTGTACAGATAGCGGTGTAGATATTTCCATGTTTATATAGATAGCAGTGTAGATATTGGCATGTTTATAGAGATAGTGGTGTAGATAATATCAATTTTATACAGATAGCAGTGTCGATATTTCCAAGTTCATACAGATAGCGGTGTAGATATTTCCACGTTTATAGAGATGGCGGTGTAGATATTTCCATGTTCATACAGATGGCGGTGTAGATATTTCGTAGTTTATAGAGATAGCGCTGTAGTTATTTGCATATTTATACAGAAATCTCTGTAGATATTTCCATGTATATGCAGATAGCTGTGTACATATTTCCACGTTCATGCAGATAGCGGTGTAGATATTTCCATGTTCATCCAGATGCCGGTGTAGATATATCCATGTTCATACAGATGGCGGTGAAGATATTTCCACGTTCTTACAGATGGCGGTGTAGATATTTCCATGTTCATACAAATGGCGGTGTAGATATTTCCATGTTCATAGAGATGGCGGTGTAGATATTTCCATGTTTGTACAGATATCAGAGTAGTTATTTCCATGTTTATAGAGATAGCAGTGTAGATATTTCCATTGATACACAGACAGCTGTGTAGATATTTGCATGTTCATACAGATAGCGGTGTAGATATGTCCATGCTCATACAGATAGCGGTGTAGATATTTCCATGTTCATACAGATAGCGGTGTAGACATTTCAATGTTGATACAGATAGCGGTGTAGATATTTCCATGTTCATACAGTTAGCGGTTTAGATATTTCCATTTTCATACAGATGGCGGTGTAGATATTTACATGTTCATACATATGGCGGTGTAGATATTTCCATGTTCGCACGGATGGCAGTGTAGATATTTCCATGTTCATACTGGTGGCGGTGTAGGTATTTCCATGTTTATACAGATAGCAATGTAGTTATTTCCATGTTTATAGAGATAGCAGTATAGATATTTCCATTGATATACAGATAGCTGTGTAGATATTTGCATGTTCATGCAGATAGCGGTGTAGATATTTCCATGTTCGTACAGATAGCGGTGTAGATATTTCAATGTTCATACAGATAGCGGTGTAGATATTTCCATGTTCATTCAGATAACGGTGTAGATATTTCCATGTTGATACAGATAGCCTTCTAGATATTTCCATGTTCGTACAGTTAGCGGTGTAGATATTTCCATGTTATTACAGATAGCTGTGTATTTATTTCCATGTTTATAGAGATAGCAGTGTAGATATTTCCATTGATACACAGATAGCTGTGTAGATATTTGTATGTTCATAAAGATAGCGGTGTAGATATTCCCATGCTCATACAGATAGCGGTGTAGATATTTCCATTTTCATACAGATAGCGGTGCAGATATTTCCATGTTCATACAGATAGCGGTGTAGATATTTCCATGTTCATACAGATAGCGGTGTGGTTATTTCCATGTTTATTGAGATTGCAATGTAGATAATTCCATTGATATACATATAGCTGTGTAGATATTTGCATGTTCATACTGATAGCGGTGTAGATATTTCCATGGTCTTACAGATAGCGGTGTAGATATTTTTATGTTCACACAGATAGCGGTGTAGATATTTCCATGTTCATTCAGATAACGGTGTAGATATATCCATGTTCATGCAGATAGCGGTGTAGGTATATCCATGTTCATACAGATAGCGGTGTAGATATTTCCATGTTCATACAGTTAGCGGTGAAGATATTTCCATGTTCATACAGATGGCGGTGTAGATATTTCCATGTTCATAGAGATGGCGGTGTAGATATTTCCATGTTTATGCAGATAGCGGTATAGATATTTCCATGTTTATGCAGTTGGTGGTGTAGATATTTCCATGTTCATAGAGATGGCGGTCTAGATATTTCCATGTTTACATAGACAGTCGTGTAGTTATTTCCAAGTTTATAGAGACAGCATTGTAGATATTTCCAAGTTCATACAGATAGCGGTGTAGATATTTCCTCGTTTATAGAGATGGCGGTGTAGATATTTCGATGTTCATACAGATGGCGGTGTAGATATTTCCATGTTTTTAGAGTTGGCGGTGTAGATATTTTCATGTTTACACAGATGGCGGTGCAGATATTTTCATGTTTACACAGATAGCGGTGTAGATATTCCCATGCTCATACAGATAGCGGTGTAGATATTTCCATTTTCATACAGATAGCGGTGCAGATATTTCCATGTTCATACAGATAGCGGTGTAGATATTTTCATGTTCATACAGATAGCGGTGTAGGTATTTCCATGTTCATACAGTTAGCGGTGTAGATATTTCCATGTTCATACAGATAGCAGTGTAGACATTTCTATGTTTATAGAGATAGTGGTGTAGATAATTTCAATTTTATACAGAGAGCAGTGTAGATATTTCCAAGTTCATACAGATAGCGGTGTAGATATTTCCACGTTTACAGAGATGGCGGTGTAGATATTTCCATGTTCATACAGATGGCAGTGTAGATATTTCCACGTTTATAGGTATTGCAGTGTAGATATTTTCATGTTTAAACAGATGGCGTTGTAGATATTTCCATGTTTACACAGATAGCGGTGTAGACATTTCCATGTTTACACAGATAGCGGTGTGGATATTTCCATGTTGATACAAATGTCGGTGTAGATATTTCCATGTTCATAGAGATGACGGTGTAGATATTTCCATGTTTATACAGAGAGCAGTGTAGTTATTACCATGTTTATAGAGATAGCAGTGTAGATATTTCCATTGATATACAGATAGCTGTGTAGATATTTGCATGTTCATATAGATAGCGGTGTAGATATTTCCATGTTCATAGAGATAGCGGTGTAGATATTTCCATGCTCGTACAGAGAGCGGTGTAGATATTTCCATGTTCATACAGATAGCGGTGTAGATATTTCCATGTTCATACAGATGGCGGTGTAGATATTTCCATGTTCATGTAGTTAGCGGTGTAGATATTTACATGTTCATACAAATGGCAGTGTAGATATTTCCATGTTCATAGAGATGGCGGTGTAGATATTTCCATGTTCATACAAATGGCGGTGTAGATATTTCCATGTTCATAGAGATCGCGGTGTAGATCTTTCCATGTTTATACAGATAGCAGTGTAGTTATTTCCATGTTTATAGACATAGCAGTGTAGATATTTCCATTGATATACAGATAGCGGTGTAGATATTTCCATGTTCATACAGATAGCGGTGTAGATATTTCCATGTTCATACCGATAACGGTGTAGATATTTCCATGTTCATACAGATAGCGGTGTAGATATTTCCCTGTTCATACAGTTAGTGGTGAAGATATTTCCATGTTCATACAGATGGCGGTGTAGATATTTCCATGTTTATGCAGATAGCGGTATAGATATTTCCATGTTTATACAGATGGTGGTGTAGATATTTCCATGTTTATAGAGATGGCGGTCTAGATATTTCCATGTTTATAGAGATAGTGGTGTAGTTATTTTCAAGTTTATAGAGACAGCGTTGTAGATATTTCCATGTTTATACACATAGCGGTGAATATATTTCCATGTTTATACAGATTGCGG
The DNA here is from genome assembly GCF_029281585.2 of Gorilla gorilla gorilla. Taxonomy (NCBI): domain Eukaryota; kingdom Metazoa; phylum Chordata; class Mammalia; order Primates; family Hominidae; genus Gorilla; species Gorilla gorilla. The sequence continues at coordinate 151,500,780 of NC_073231.2, forward strand.
TGTAGATATTTCCATGTTTATACAGAGAGCAGTGTAGATATTTCCATGTTTATAGAGATAGTGGGGTTGATAATTTCAATTTTATACAGAGAGCAGTGTAGTTATTTCCAAGTTCATGCAGATAGCGGTGTAGATACTTCCACGTTTATAGAGATGGCGGTGTAGATATTTCCATGTCCATACAGATAGCAGTGTAGATATTTCCACGTTTATAGGGATGGCGGTGTAGATATTTTCATGTTTACACAGATGGCGGTGTAGATATTTCCATCTTTACACAGATAGCGGTGTAGAGATTTCCATGTTTACACAGATAGCGGTGTGGATATTTCCATGTTCATACAAATGTCGGTGTAGATATTTCCATGTTCATAGAGATGACGGTGTAGATATTTCCATGTTTATACAGATAGCAGTGTAGTTATAACCATGTTTATACAGATAGCAGTGTAGATATTTCCATTGATATGCAGATAGCTGTGTAGATATTTGCTTGTTCATACAGATAGCGGTGTAGATATTTCCATGTTTATTCAGATAGCGGTGTAGATATTTCCATATTCATACAGTTAGCGGTGTAGATATTTCCATGTTCATACAAATGGCGTTGTAGATATTTCCATGTTTATACAGATTGCAGTGTAGATATTTCCATGTTTATAGAGATAGCATTGTAGATATTTCCATTGATATACAGATAGCTGTGTAGATATTTGCATGTTCATACACATAGCGGTGTAGATATTTCCATGTTCAAACAGATAGCGGTGTATATATTTCCATGTTCGTACAGAGAGCGGTGTAGATATATCGATGTTCATACAGATAGCGGTGTAGATATTTCCATGTTCATACAGATGGCGGTGTAGATATTTCCATGTTCATACAGTTAGCGGTGTAGATATTTCCAGGTTCATACAAATGGCAGTGAAGATATTTCCATGTTCATAGAGATGGCGGTGTAGATATTTCCATGTTCATACAAATGGCGGTGTAGATATTTCCATGTTCATAGAGATGGCGGTGTAGATCTTTCCATGTTTATACAGGTAGCAGTGTAGTTATTTCCATCTTTATAGAGATAGCAGTGTAGATATTTCCATTGATATACAGATAGCTGTGTAGATATTTGCATGTTCATACAGATAGCGGTGTAGATATTTCCATGTTCATACAGTTAGCAGTGTAGATATTTCCATGTTCATACAGATGGCGGTGTAGATATTTACATGTTCATACAGATGGCGGTGTAGATATTTCCATGTTCATACAGATGGTGGTGTAGATATTTCCATGTTCATACAGATAGCGGTGTAGTTATTTCCATGTTCATACAAATAGCGGTATAGATATTTCCATGTTATACAGTTAGCGGTGCAGATACTTCCATGTTCATACAGATGGCGGTGTAGATATTTACATGTTCATACAGATGGCGGGGTAGATATTTCCATGTTCGTACGGATAGCTGTGTTGATATTTACGTGTTCATATAGGTGGCGGTGTAGATATTTCCATGTTTATACAGATAGCAGTGTAGTTATTTCCATGTTTATAGAGATAGCAGTGTGTATATTTCCATTGATATACAGATAGCTGTGTAGGTATTTGAATGTTCATACAGATAGCGGTGTAGATATTTCCATGTTCGTCCAGATAGCGGTGTAGATATTTGCATGTTCATACAGATAGCGGTGTAGATATTTCCATGTTCATACAGATAACGGTGTAGATATTTCCATGTTCATACAGATAGCGGTGTAGGTGTTTCCATGTTCATACAGTTAGCGGTGTAGATATTTCCATGTTCATAGAGATAACGGTGTAGATATTTCCATGTTCATATAGATAGCGGTGTAGATATTTCCATGTTCATACAGTTAGCGGTGTAGATATTTCCATGTTCATACAGATGGCGGTGTAGATATTTACATGTTCATACAGATGGCTGTGTAGATATTTCCATGTTCGTACAGATGGCGGTGTAGATATTTCCATGTTCATAGAGATGGCAGTGTAGATATTTCCATGTTTATACAGATAGCGGTGTAGATATTTCCATGTTCATACAGATAGCGGTGTACATATTTCCATGTTCATACAGTTAGCGGTGTAGATATTTCCATGTTCTAAGATATGGCAGTGTAGACATTTACATGTTCATACAGATGGCGGTGGAGATATTTCCATGTTCATACAGATGGCGGTGTAGATATTTCCATGTTCTTGCAGATAGCGTTGTAGATATTTCCATGTTCATACAGATAGCGGTGTAGATATTTCCATGTTCATACGGTTAGCGGTGTAGATATTTCCATGTTCATACAGATGGCGGTGTAGATATTTCCATGTTCATACAGATGGCGGTGTAGATATTTCCATGTTTACACAGATAGCAGTGTAGATATTTCCATGTTCATACAGATAGCGGTGTAGATATTTCCATGTTTATACAGATAGCGGTGTAGATATTTCCATGTTCATACAGATAGCGGTGTAGATATTTCCACATTCATTCAGATAGCGGTGTATATATTTCCACGTTCATACAGATAGCGGTGTAGATATTTCCATGTTCATACAGATAGCGGTGTAGATATTTCCATGTTCATACAGATAACGGTGTAGTTATTTCCATGTTCATCCAGATTCCGGTGTAGATACATCCATGTTCATACACATAGCGGTGAAGATATTTCCATGTTCATACAGATGGCAGTGTAGATATTTCCATGTTCATACAGGTGGCGGTGTAGATATTTCCATGTTTATACAGATAGCAGTGTAGTTATTTCCATGTTTATAGAGATAGCATTGTAGATATTTCTATTGATATACAGATAGCTGTGTAGATATTTGCATGTTCATACAGATAGCAGTGTAGATATATCCATGTTCGTACAGATAGCGGTGTAGATATTTCCATGTTCATACAGATAGCGGTGTAGATATTTCCATGTTCATACAGATAACGGTGTAGATATTTCTATGTTCATACAGATAGCGGTGTAGATATTTCCATGTTCATACAGTTAGCGGTGAAGATATTTCCATGTTCATACAGATGGCGGTGTAGATATTTACATGTTCAGACACATGGCGGTATAGATATTTCCATGTTCGTACAGATGGCGGTGTAGATATTTCCATGTTCATAGAGATGGCGGTGTAGATATTTCCATGTTTATGCAGATAGCGGTATAGATATTTCCATTTTTATACAGATGGTGGTGTAGATATTTCCATGTTTATAGAGATGGCGGTCTAGATATTTCCATGTTCACAGAGATAGTGTTGTAGTTATTTCCAAGTTTATAGAGACAGCGTTGTAGATATTTCCATGTTTATACAGATAGCGGTGAAGATATTTCCATGTTTATACAGATAGCGGTGTAGATATTTCCATGTTTATACAGATAGCAGTGTAGATATTTCCATGTTTATAGAGATAGTGGTGTAGATAATTTCAATTTTATACAGAGAGCAGTGTAGATATTTCCAAGTTCATACAGATAGCGGTGTAGATATTTCCACGTTTATAGAGATGGCGGTGTAGATATTTCCATGTTCATACAGATGGCAGTGTAGATATTTCCACGTTTATAGGGATGGCGGTGTAGATATTTTCATGTTTACACAGATGGCGGTGTAGATATTTCCATGTTTACACAGATAGCGGTGTAGACATTTCCATGTTTACACAGATAGCGGTGTGGATATTTCCATTTTCATACAAATGTCGGTGTAGATATTTCCATGTTCATAGAGATGACGGTGTAGATATTTCCATGTTTATACAGATGGTGGTGTAGATATTTCCATGTTTATAGAGATGGTGGTCTAGATATTCCCATGTTTACAGAGATAGTGGTGTAGTTATTTCCAAGTTTGTAGAGACAGCGTTGTAGATATTTCCATGTTTATACAGATAACGGTGAAGATATTTCCATGTTTATACAGATAGCGGTGTAGATATTTCCATGTTTATACAGATAGCAGTGTAGATATTTCCATGTTTATAGAGATAGTGGTGTAGATAATTTCAATTTATACCGAGAGCAGTGTAGATATTTCCAAGTTCATACAGATAGCGGTGTAGATATTTCCACATTTATAGAGATGGCGGTGTAGATATTTCCATGTTCATGCAGATGGCGGTGTAGATATTTCCATGTTCATACAAATGGCGGTGTAGGTATTTCCATGTTCATAGAGATGGCGGTGTAGATATTTCCATGTTTATACAGATAGCAGTGTAGTTATTTCCATGTTTATAGAGATAGCAGTGTAGATATTTCCATTGATATACAGATAGCTGTGTGGATATTTGCATGTTCATACAGATAGCGGTGTAGATATTTCCATGTTCATACAGTTAGCGGTGTAGATATTTCCATGTTCATACAGATGGCGGTGTAGATATTTACATGTTCATACAGATGGCGGTGTAGATATTTCCATGTTCATACAGATGGCGGTGTAGATATTTCCATGTTCATACAGATAGCGGTGTAGTTATTTCCATGTTCAAATAGCGGTATAGATATTTCCATGTTATACAGTTAGCAGTGTAGATACTTCCATGTTCATACAGATGGCGGTGTAGATATTTCCATGTTCGTACGGATAGCAGTGTTGATATTTCCGTGTTCATATAGGTGGCGGTGTAGATATTTCCATGTTTATACAGATAGCAGTGTAGTTATTTCCATGTTTATAGAGATAGCAGTGTGTATATTTCCATTGATATACAGATAGCTGTGTAGGTGTTTGCATTTTCATACAGATAGCGGTGTAGATATTTCCATGTTCGTCCAGATAGCGGTGTAGATATTTCCATGTTCAGATAGCATTGTAGATATTTCCATGTTCATACAGATAACGGTGTAGATATTTCCATGTTCATACAGATAGCGGTGTAGATGTTTCCATGTTCATACAGTTAGCGGTGTAGATAATTCCATGTTCATAGAGATAACGGTGTAGATATTTCCATGTTCATACAGATAGCGGTGTAGATATTTCCATGTTCATACAGTTAGCGGTGTAGATATTTCCATGTTCATACAGATGGCGGTGTAGATATTTACATGTTCATACAGATGGCTGTGTAGATATTTCCATGTTCGTACAGATGGCGGTGTAGATATTTCCATGTTCATAGAGATGGCAGTGTAGGTATTTCCATGTTTATACAGATAGCGCTGTAGATATTTCCATGTTCGTACAGATAGCGGTGTAGATATTTCCATGTTCATACAGTTAGCGGTGTAGGTATTTCCGTGTTCTAACATATGGCAGTGTAGACATTTACATGTTCATATAGATGGCGGTGGAGATATTTCCATGTTCATACAGATGGCGGTGTAGATATTTCCATGTTCATGCAGATAGCGGTGTAGATATTTCCATGTTCATACAGATAGTGGTGTAGATATTTCCATGTTCATACAGTTAGCGGTGTAGTTATTTCCATGTTCATACAGATGGCGGTGCAGATATTTCCATGTTCATACAGATGGCGGTGTAGATATTTCCATGTTCGTACGGATGGCAGTGTAGATATTTCCATGTTCATACAGGTGGCGGTGTAGATATTTCCATGTTTATACAGATAGCAGTGTAGTTATTTCCATGTTTATAGAGATAGCATTGTAGATATTTCTATTGATATACAGATAGCTGCGTAGATATTTGCATGTTTATACAGATAGCGGTGTAGATATTTCCATGTTCGTACAGATAGCGGTGTAGATATTTCCATGTTCATACAGATAGCGGTGTAGATATTTCCATGTTCATACAGATAACGGTGTAGATATTTCTATGTTCATACAGATAGCGGTATAGATGTTTCCATGTTCATACAGTTAGCGGTGCAGATATTTCCATGTTCATACAGATGGCGGTGTAGATATTTACATGTTCATACACATGGCGGTATAGATATTTCCATGTTCGTACAGATGGCGGTGTAGATATTTCCATGTTCATAGAGATGGTGGTGTAGATATTTCCATGTTTATGCAGATAGCGGTATAGATATTTCCATGTTTATACAGATGGTGGTGTAGATGTTTCCATGTTTATAGAGATGGCGGTCTAGATATTTCCATGTTCACAGAGATAGTGTTGTAGTTATTTCCAAGTTTATAGAGACAGCGTTGTAGATATTTCCATGTTTATACAGATAGCGGTGAAGATATTTCCATGTTTATACAGATAGCGGTGTAGATATTTCCATGTTTATACAGATAGCAGTGTAGATATTTCCATGTTTATAGAGATAGTGGTGTAGATAATTTCAATTTTATACAGAGAGCAGTGTAGATATTTCCAAGTTCATACAGATAGTGGTGTAGATATTTCCACGTTTATAGAGATGGCGGTGTAGATATTTCCATGTTCATACAGATGGCAGTGTAGATATTTCCACGTTTATAGGAATGGCGGTGTAGATATTTTCATGTTTACACAGATGGCGGTGTAGATATTTCCATGTTTACACAGATAGCGGTGTAGACATTTCCATGTTTACACAGATAGCGGTGTGGATATTTCCATTTTCATACAAATGTCGGTGTAGATATTTCCATGTTCATAGAGATGACGGTGTAGATATTTCCATGTTTATAGAGATAGCAGTGTAGATATTTCCATTGATATACAGATAGCTGTGTAGATATTTGCATGTTCATACACATAGCGGTGTAGATATTTCCATGTTCATACAGATAGCGGTGTAGATATTTCCATGTTCGTACAGAGAGCGGTGTAGATATTTCCGTGTTCATGCAGACAGCGGTGTAGATATTTCCATGTTCATACAGATAGCGGTGTAGGTATTTCCCTGTTCATACAGTTAGCGGTGTAGATATTTCCATGTTCATACAGATGGCAGTGTAGATATTTACATGTTCATACAGATGGCGGTGTAGATATTTCCATGTTCATACATGTGGCGGTGTAGATATTTCCATGTTTATACAGATAGCAGTGTAGTTATTTCCATGTTTATAGAGATAGCAGTGTGGATATTTTCATTGATATACAGATAGCTGTGTAGTTATTTGCATGTTCATACAGATAGCGGTGTAGATATTTCCATGTTCATACAGATGGCGGTGTAGATATTTACATGTTCATACAGATGGCGGTGTAAATATTTCCATGTTCATGCAGATGGCAGTGTAGATATTTGCATGTTCATAGAGAAGGCGGTGTAGATATTTCCATGTTTATGCAGATAGCGGTATAGCTATTTCCATGTTTATACAGATGGTGTTGTAGTTATTTCCATGTTTATAGAGATGGCAGTCTAGATATTTCCATCTTTATAGAGACAGTGGTGTAGTTATTTCCAAGTTTATAGAGACAGCGTTGTAGGTATTTCCATGTTTATACAGATAGCGGTGAAGATATTTTCATGTTTATACAGATGGCGGTGTAGATATTTCTATGTTTATACAGATAGCAGTGTAGATATTTCCATGTTTATAGAGATAGTGGTGTAGATAATTTCAATTTTAAACAGAGGGCAGTGTAGATATTTCCAAGTTCATACAGATAGCGGTGTAGATATTTCCACATTTATAGAGATGGCGGTGTAGATATTTCCATGTTTATACAGATAGCAGTGTAGTTATTTCCATGTTTATAGAGATAGCAGTGTAGATATTTCCATTGATATACAGATAGCTGTGTAGATATTTGCATGTTCATAGAGATAGCGGTGTAGTTATTTCCATGTTCATACAGATAGCTGTGTAGATATTTCCATGTTCATACAGAGAGCGGTGTAGATATTTCCATGTTTATACTGAAAGCGGTGCGGATATTTCCATGTTAATACAGATAGTGGTGCAGATATTTCCATGTTTATACAGATAGCTTTGTAGATATTTCAATCTTAATACAGATGGCGGTGTAGATATTTCCATGTTTATGCAGATAGCGGTATAGATATTTCTATTTTTATACATATGGTGGTGTAGATATTTCCATGTTTATGCAGATGGCGGTATAGATATTTCCATGTTTATACAGATGGTGGTGTAGATATATCCATGTTCATACAGATGGCGGTGTAGATATTTCGAAGTTTATAGAGATAGCGCTGTAGTTATTTCTATATTTATATAGAAATCTGTGTAGATATTTCCATGTATATGCAGATAGCTGTGTAGATATTTCCATGTTCATGCAGATAGCGGTGTAGTTATTTCCATGTTCATCCAGATGCCGGTGTAGATACATCCATGTTCATACAGATGGCGGTGAAGATATTTCCATGTTCATACAGATGGCTGTGTAGATATTTCCATGTTCATAGAGATGGCGGTGTAGATATTTCCATGTTGATACAGATAGCAGTGTAGTTATTTCCATGTTTATAGAGATAGCAGTGTAGATATTTCCATTGATATACAGATAGCGGTGTAGATATTTCCATGTTCATACAGATAGCGGTGTAGATATTTCCATGTTCATATAGATAGCAGTGTAGATATTTCCATTTTCATACAGATAGCGGTGTGGATATTTCCATGTTCATAGAGTTAGCGGTGTAGATATTTCCATGTTCATACAGATGGCGGTGTAGTTATTTACATGTTCATACAGATGGCGGTGTAGATATTTCCATGTTCGTACGGATGGCAGTGCAGATGTTTTCATGTTCATACAGGTGGCAGTGTAGATATTTCCATGTTTATACAGATAGCAGTATAGTTATTTCCATGTTTACAGAGATAGCAGTGAAGATATTTCCATTGATATACAGATAGCTGTGTAGATATTTGCATGTCCATACAGATAGCGGTGTAGTTATATCCATGTTCATACAGAGAGCGGTGTAGATATTTCCATGTTCATACAGATAGTGGTGTAGATATTTCCATTTTCCTACAGATAGCGGTGTAGGTATTTCCATGTTCATACAGTTAGCGGTGTAGATATTTCCATGTTCATACAGATGGCGGTTTAGATATTTACATGTTCATACAGATGGCCGTGTAAGTATTTCCAAGTTCTTACAGATGGCGCTGTAGATATTTCCATGTTCATAGAGATGGCGTTGTAGATATTTCCATGTTTATGCAGATAGCGGTATAGATATTTCCATGTTTATACAGATGGTGGTGTAGATATTTCCATGTTTATAGAGATGGCGGTCTAGATATTTCCATGTTTATAGAGATAGTGGTGTAGTTATTTCAAAGTTTATAGAGACAGCATTGTAGATATTTCCATGTTTATACAGATAGCGGTGAAGTTATTTCCATGTTTATACAGATAGCGGTATAGATATTTCCATGTTTATAGAGATAGCGGTGTAGATATTTCCATGTTTATAGAGATAGTGGTGTAGATAATTCCAATTTTATACTGATAGCAGAGTAGATATTTCCAAGCTCATACAGATAGCAGTGTAGATATTTCCACGTTTATAGAGATGGCTGTGTAGATATTTCCATGTTCATACAGATGGCGGTGTAGATATTTCCATGTTTATAGAGATGGCGGTGTAGATATTTTCAGGTTTACACAGATGGCAGTGTAGATATTTCCATGTTTACACACATAGCGGTGTAGACATTTCCATGTTTACACAGATAGCGGTGTGGATATTTCCATGTGTATGCAGATAGCGGTGTAGATATTTCCATGTTCATACAGATAGCGGTGTAGGTATTTCCATGTTCATACCAATAGTGGTGTAGATATTTCCATGTTCATACAGTTAGCGGTATAGATATTTCCATGTTTATACAGATGGTGGTGTAGATATTTCCATGTTTATGCAGATGGCGGTATAGATATTTCCATGTTTATACAGATGGTGGTGTAGATATTTCCATGTTCATACAGATGGCGGTGTAGATATTTCGAAGTTTATAGAGATAGCGCTGTAGTTATTTCTATATTTATATAGAAATCTGTGTAGATATTTCCATGTATATGCAGATAACTGTGTAGATATTTCCATGTTCATGCAGATTGCGGTGTAGTTATTTCCATGTTCATCCAGATGCCGGTGTAGATACATCCATGTTCATAGAGATGGCGGTGAAGATATTTCCATGTCCATACAGATGGCTGTGTAGATATTTCCATGTTCATAGAGATGGCGGTGTAGATATTTCCATGTTCATACAAATGGCGGTGTAGATATTTCCATGTTCATTGAGATGGCGGTGTAGATCTTTCCATGTTTATACAGATAGCAGTGTAGTTATTTCCATGTTTATAGAGATAGCAGTGTAGATATTTCCATTGATATACAGATAACGGTGTAGATATTTCCATGTTCATACAGATAGCGGTGTAGATATTTCCATGTTCATACAGTTAGCGGTGTAGATATTTCCATGTTCATACAGATGGCGGTGTAGATATTTACATGTTCATACAGATGGCAGTGTAGATATTTACATCTTCATACAGATGGCGGTGTAGATATTTCCATGTTCATACAGATGGCCGTGTAGATATTTCCATGTTCATACAGATAGCGGTGTAGATATTTCCATGTTCATACAGATAACGGTGTAGATATTTCCATGTTCATACAGATAGCGGTGTAGATATTTCCATGTTCATACTGTTAGCGCTTAAGATATTTCCATGTTCATACAGATGGCGGTGTAGATATTTCCATGTTTAAGCAGATAGCGGTATAGATATCTCCATGTTTATACAGATGGTGGTGTAGATATTTCCATGTTTATAGAGATGGCGGTCTAGAGATTTCCATGTTAACAGAGATTGTGGTGTAGTTATTTCCAAGTTTATAGAGACAGCGTTGTGGATATTTCCATGTTTATACAGATAGCGGTGAAGATATTTCCATGTTTATACAGATAGCGTTGTAGATATTTCCATGTTTATACATATAGCAGTGTAGACATTTCCATGTTTATAGAGATAGTGGTGTAGATAATTTCAATTTTATACAGAGAGCATTGTAGATATTTCCAAGTTCATACAGATAGTGGTGTAGATATTTCCACATTTACAGAGATGGCGGTGTAGATATTTCCATGTTCATACAGATGGCAGTGTAGATATTTCCACGTTTATAGGTATTGCAGTGTAGATATTTTCATGTTTACACAGATGGCGGTGTAGATATTTCCATGTTTACACAGATAGCGGTGTAGACATTTCCGAGTTTACACAGATAGCGGTGTGGATATTTCCATGTTCATACAAATGTCGGTGTAGATATTTCCATGTTCATAGAGATGACGGTGTAGATATTTCCATGTTTATACAGATAGCAGTGTAGTTATTACCATGTTTATAGAGATAGCAGTGTAGATATTTGCATGTTCATACAGATATCTGTGTAGATATTTGCATGTTCATACTGATAGCTGTGTAGATATTTCCATGTTCATACAGATAGCGGTGTAGATATTTCCATGTTCATACAGATAGCGGTGTAGATATTTCCATGTTCGTACAGAGAGCGGTGTAGATATTTCCATGTTCATACAGATAGCGGTGTAGATATTTCCATGCTCATACAGAGGGCGGTGTAGATATTTCCATGTTCATACAGTTAGCGGTGTAGATATTTACATGTTCATACAAATGGCAGTGTAGATATTTCCATGTTCATAGAGATGGCGGTGTAGATATTTCCATGTTCATACAAATGGCGGTATAGATATTTCCATGTTCATAGAGATGGCGGTGTAGATCTTTCCATGTTTGTACAGATAGCAGTGTAGTTATTTCCATGTTTATAGACATAGCATTGTAGATATTTCCATTGATATACAGATAGCGGTGTAGATATTTCCATGTTCATACAGATAGCGGTGTAGATATTTCCATGTTCATACAGTTAGCGGTGTACATATTTCCATGTTCATACAGATAGCGGTGTAGATATTTCCATGTTCATACAGATGGCGGTGTAGATATTTCCATGTTCATACAGATGGCGGTGTAGATATTTCCATGTTCGTACAGATGGCGGTGTAGATATTTCCATGTTCATAGAGATGGCGGTGTAGATATTTCCATGTTTTTGCAGATAGCGGTATTGATATTTCCATGTTTATACAGATGGCGGTGTAGATATTTACATGTTCATACAAATGGCTGTGTAGATATTTCCATGTTCGTACAGATGGCGGTGTAGATATTTCCATGTTCATAGAGATGGCAGTGTAGATATTTCCATGTTTATACAGATAGCGCTGTAGATATTTCCATGTTCGTACAGATAGCGGTGTAGATATTTCCATGTTCATACAGTTAGCGGTGTAGATATTTCCATGTTCTAACATATGGCAGTGTAGACATTTACATGTTCATACAGATGGCGGTGGAGATATTTCCATGTTCATACAGATGGCGGTGTAGATATTTCCATGTTCATGCAGATAGCGGTGTAGATATTTCCATGTTCATACAGATAGTGGTGTAGATATTTACATGTTCATACGGTTAGCGGTGTAGATATTTCCATGTTCATACAGATGGCGGTGCAGATATTTCCATGTTCATACAGATGGCGGTGTAGATATTTCCATGTTCGTACGGATGGCAGTGTAGATATTTCCATGTTCATACAGGTGGCGGTGTAGATATTTCCATGTTTATACAGATAGCAGTGTAGTTATTTCCATGTTTATAGAGATAGCATTGTAGATATTTCTATTGATATACAGATAGCAGCGTAGATATTTGCATGTTCATACAGATAGCGGTGTAGATATTTCCATGTTCGTACAGATAGCGGTGTAGATATTTCCATGTTCATAGAGATAGCGGTGTAGATATTTCCATGTTCATACAGATAACGGTGTAGATATTTCTATGTTCATACAGATAGCGGTGTAGATGTTTCCATGTTCATACAGATAGCGGTGCAGATATTTCCATGTTCATACAGATGGCGGTGTAGATATTTACATGTTCATACACATGGCGGTATAGATATTTCCATGTTCGTACAGATGGCGGTGTAGATATTTCCATGTTCATAGAGATGGCGGTGTAGATATTTCCATGTTTATGCAGATAGCGGTATAGATATTTCCATGTTTATACAGATGGTGGTGTAGATGTTTCCATGTTTATAGAGATGGCGGTCTAGATATTTCCATGTTCACAGAGATAGTGTTGTAGTTATTTCCAAGTTTATAGAGACAGCGTTGTAGATATTTCCATGTTTATACAGATAGCGGTGAAGATATTTCCATGTTTATACAGATAGCGGTGTAGATATTTCCATGTTTATACAGATAGCAGTGTAGATATTTCCATGTTTATAGAGATAGTGGTGTAGATAATTTCAATTTTATACAGAGAGCAGTGTAGATATTTCCAAGTTCATACAGATAGCGGTGTAGATATTTCCACGTTTATAGAGATGGCGGTGTAGATATTTCCATGTTCATACAGATGGCAGTGTAGATATTTCCACGTTTATAGGAATGGCGGTGTAGATATTTCCATGTTTACACAGATGGCGGTGTAGATATTTCCATGTTTACACAGATAGCGGTGTAGACATTTCCATGTTTACACAGATAGCGGTGTGGATATTTCCATTTTCATACAAATGTCGGTGTAGATATTTCCATGTTCATAGAGATGACGGTGTAGATATTTCCATGTTTATAGAGATAGCAGTGTAGATATTTCCATTGATATACAGATAGCTGTGTAGATATTTGCATGTTCATACACATAGCGGTGTAGATATTTCCATGTTCATACAGATAGCGGTGTAGATATTTCCATGTTCGTACAGAGAGCGGTGTAGATATTTCCGTGTTCATGCAGACAGCGGTGTAGATATTTCCATGTTCATACAGATAGCGGTGTAGGTATTTCCCTGTTCATACAGTTAGCGGTGTAGATATTTCCATGTTCATACAGATGGCAGTGTAGATATTTACATGTTCATACAGATGGCGGTGTAGATATTTCCATGTTCATACATGTGGCGGTGTAGATATTTCCATGTTTATACAGATAGCAGTGTAGTTATTTCCATGTTTATAGAGATAGCATTGTGGATATTTTCATTGATATACAGATAGCTGTGTAGTTATTTGCATGTTCATACAGATAGCGGTGTAGATATTTCCATGTTCATACAGATGGCGGTGTAGATATTTACATGTTTGTACAGATGGCGGTGTAAATATTTCCATGTTCATGCAGATGGCAGTGTAGATATTTGCATGTTCATAGAGAAGGCGGTGTAGATATTTCCATGTTTATGCAGAGAGCGGTATAGCTATTTCCATGTTTATACAGATGGTGTTGTAGTTATTTCCATGTTTATAGAGATGGCAGTCTAGATATTTCCATCTTTATAGAGACAGTGGTGTAGTTATTTCCAAGTTTATAGAGACAGCGTTGTAGGTATTTCCATGTTTATACAGATAGCGGTGAAGATATTTTCATGTTTATACAGATGGCGGTGTAGATATTTCTATGTTTATACAGATAGCAGTGTAGATATTTCCATGTTTATAGAGATAGTGGTGTAGATAATTTCAATTTTAAACAGAGGGCAGTGTAGATATTTCCAAGTTCATACAGATAGCGGTGTAGATATTTCCACATTTATAGAGATGGCGGTGTAGATATTTCCATGTTTATACAGATAGCAGTGTAGTTATTTCCATGTTTATAGAGATAGCAGTGTAGATATTTCCATTGATATACAGATAGCTGTGTAGATATTTGCATGTTCATAGAGATAGCGGTGTAGTTATTTCCATGTTCATACAGATAGCTGTGTAGATATTTCCATGTTCATACAGAGAGCGGTGTAGATATTTCCATGTTTATACAGAAAGCGGTGCGGATATTTCCATGTTAATACAGATAGTGGTGCAGATATTTCCATGTTTATACAGATAGCTTTGTAGATATTTCAATCTTAATACAGATGGCGGTGTAGATATTTCCATGTTTATGCAGATAGCGGTATAGATATTTCTATTTTTATACAGATGGTGGTGTAGATATTTCCATGTTTATGCAGATGGCGGTATAGATATTTCCATGTTTATACAGATGGTGGTGTAGATATATCCATGTTCATACAGATGGCGGTGTAGATATTTCGAAGTTTATAGAGATAGCGCTGTAGTTATTTCTATATTTATATAGAAATCTGTGTAGATATTTCCATGTATATGCAGATAGCTGTGTAGATATTTCCATGTTCATGGAGATAGCGGTGTAGTTATTTCCATGTTCATCCAGATGCCGGTGTAGATACATCCATGTTCATACAGATGGCGGTGAAGATATTTCCATGTTCATACAGATGGCTGTGTAGATATTTCCATGTTCATAGAGAGTGCGGTGTAGATATTTCCATGTTGATACAGATAGCAGTGTAGTTATTTCCATGTTTATAGAGATAGCAGTGTAGATATTTCCATTGATATACAGATAGCGGTGTAGATATTTCCATGTTCATACAGATAGCGGTGTAGATATTTCCATGTTCATATAGATAGCAGTGTAGATATTTCCATTTTCATACAGATAGCGGTGTGGATATTTCCATGTTCATAGAGTTAGCGGTGTAGATATTTCCATGTTCATACAGATGGCGGTGTAGATATTTACATGTTCATACAGATGGCGGTGTAGATATTTCCATGTTCGTACGGATGGCAGTGCAGATGTTTTCATGTTCATACAGGTGGCAGTGTAGATATTTCCATGTTTATACAGATAGCAGTATAGTTATTTCCATGTTTACAGAGATAGCAGTGAAGATATTTCCATTGATATGCAGATAGCTGTGTAGATATTTGCATGTTCATACAGATAGCGGTGTAGTTATATCCATGTTCATACAGAGAGCGGTGTAGATATTTCCATGTTCATACAGATAGTGGTGTAGATATTTCCATTTTCCTACAGATAGCGGTGTAGGTATTTCCATGTTCATACAGTTAGCGGTGTAGATATTTCCATGTTCATACAGATGGCGGTTTAGATATTTACATGTTCATACAGATGGCCGTGTAAGTATTTAGAAGTTCTTACAGATGGCGCTGTAGATATTTCCATGTTCATAGAGATGGCGTTGTAGATATTTCCATGTTTATGCAGATAGCGGTATAGATATTTCCATGTTTATACAGATGGTGGTGTAGATATTTCCATGTTTATAGAGATGGCGGTCTAGATATTTCCATGTTTATAGAGATAGTGGTGTAGTTATTTCAAAGTTTATAGAGACAGCATTGTAGATATTTCCATGTTTATACAGATAGCGGTGAAGTTATTTCCATGTTTATACAGATAGCGGTATAGATATTTCCATGTTTATACAGATAGCGGTGTAGATATTTCCATGTTTATAGAGATAGTGGTGTAGATAATTCCAATTTTATACTGATAGCAGAGTAGATATTTCCAAGCTCATACAGATAGCAGTGTAGATATTTCCACGTTTATAGAGATGGCTGTGTAGATATTTCCATGTTCATACAGATGGCGGTGTAGATATTTCCATGTTTATAGAGATGGCGGTGTAGATATTTTCAGGTTTACACAGATGGCAGTGTAGATATTTCCATGTTTTCACACATAGCGGTGTAGACATTTCCATGTTTACACAGATAGCGGTGTGGATATTTCCATGTGTATGCAGATAGCGGTGTAGATATTTCCATGTTCATACAGATAGCGGTGTAGGTATTTCCATGTTCATACCAATAGTGGTGTAGATATTTCCATGTTCATACAGTTAGCGGTATAGATATTTCCATGTTTATACAGATGGTGGTGTAGATATTTCCATGTTTATGCAGATGGCGGTATAGATATTTCCATGTTTATACAGATGGTGGTGTAGATATTTCCATGTTCATACAGATGGCGGTGTAGATATTTCGAAGTTTATAGAGATAGCGCTGTAGTTATTTCTATATTTATATAGAAATCTGTGTAGATATTTCCATGTATATGCAGATAACTGTGTAGATATTTCCATGTTCATGCAGATTGCGGTGTAGTTATTTCCATGTTCATCCAGATGCCGGTGTAGATACATCCATGTTCATAGAGATGGCGGTGAAGATATTTCCATGTCCATACAGATGGCTGTGTAGATATTTCCATGTTCATAGAGATGGCGGTGTAGATATTTCCATGTTCATACAAATGGCGGTGTAGATATTTCCATGTTCATTGAGATGGCGGTGTAGATCTTTCCATGTTTATACAGATAGCAGTGTAGTTATTTCCATGTTTATAGAGATAGCAGTGTAGATATTTCCATTGATATACAGATAACGGTGTAGATATTTCCATGTTCATACAGATAGCGGTGTAGATATTTCCATGTTCATACAGTTAGCGGTGTAGATATTTCCATGTTCATACAGATGGCGGTGTAGATATTTACATGTTCATACAGATGGCAGTGTAGATATTTACATCTTCATACAGATGGCGGTGTAGATATTTCCATGTTCATACAGATGGCCGTGTAGATATTTCCATGTTCATACAGATAGCGGTGTAGATATTTCCATGTTCATACAGATAACGGTGTAGATATTTCCATGTTCATACAGATAGCGGTGTAGATATTTCCATGTTCATACTGTTAGCGCTTAAGATATTTCCATGTTCATACAGATGGCGGTGTAGATATTTCCATGTTTAAGCAGATAGCGGTATAGATATCTCCATGTTTATACAGATGGTGGTGTAGATATTTCCATGTTTATAGAGATGGCGGTCTAGAGATTTCCATGTTAACAGAGATTGTGGTGTAGTTATTTCCAAGTTTATAGAGACAGCGTTGTGGATATTTCCATGTTTATACAGATAGCGGTGAAGATATTTCCATGTTTATACAGATAGCGTTGTAGATATTTCCATGTTTATACATATAGCAGTGTAGACATTTCCATGTTTATAGAGATAGTGGTGTAGATAATTTCAATTTTATACAGAGAGCAGTGTAGATATTTCCAAGTTCATACAGATAGTGGTGTAGATATTTCCACATTTACAGAGATGGCGGTGTAGATATTTCCATGTTCATACAGATGGCAGTGTAGATATTTCCACGTTTATAGGTATTGCAGTGTAGATATTTTCATGTTTACACAGATGGCGGTGTAGATATTTCCATGTTTACACAGATAGCGGTGTAGACATTTCCGAGTTTACACAGATAGCGGTGTGGATATTTCCATGTTCATACAAATGTCGGTGTAGATATTTCCATGTTCATAGAGATGACGGTGTAGATATTTCCATGTTTATACATATAGCAGTGTAGTTATTACCATGTTTATAGAGATAGCAGTGTAGATATTTGCATGTTCATACAGATATCTGTGTAGATATTTGCATGTTCATACAGATAGCTGTGTAGATATTTCCATGTTCATACAGATAGCGGTGTAGATATTTCCATGTTCATACAGAAAGCGGTGTAGATATTTCCATGTTCGTACAGAGAGCGGTGTAGATATTTCCATGTTCATACAGATAGCGGTGTAGATATTTCCATGCTCATACAGAGGGCGGTGTAGATATTTCCATGTTCATACAGTTAGCGGTGTAGATATTTACATGTTCATACAAATGGCAGTGTAGATATTTCCATGTTCATAGAGATGGCGGTGTAGATATTTCCATGTTCATACAAATGGCGGTATAGATATTTCCATGTTCATAGAGATGGCGGTGTAGATCTTTCCATGTTTGTACAGATAGCAGTGTAGTTATTTCCATGTTTATAGACATAGCAGTGTAGATATTTCCATTGATATACAGATAGCGGTGTAGATATTTCCATGTTCATACAGATAGCGGTGTAGATATTTCCATGTTCATACAGTTAGCGGTGTACATATTTCCATGTTCATACAGATAGCGGTGTAGATATTTCCATGTTCATACAGATGGCGGTGTAGATATTTCCATGTTCATACAGATGGCGGTGTAGATATTTCCATGTTCGTACAGATGGCGGTGTAGATATTTCCATGTTCATAGAGATGGCGGTGTAGATATTTCCATGTTTTTGCAGATAGCGGTATTGATATTTCCATGTTTATACAGATGGCGGTGTAGATATTTACATGTTCATACAGATGGCTGTGTAGATATTTCCATGTTCGTACAGATGGCGGTGTAGATATTTCCATGTTCATAGAGATGGCAGTGTAGATATTTCCATGTTTATACAGATAGCGCTGTAGATATTTCCATGTTCGTACAGATAGCGGTGTAGATATTTCCATGTTCATACAGTTAGCGGTGTAGATATTTCCATGTTCTAACATATGGCAGTGTAGACATTTACATGTTCATACAGATGGCGGTGGAGATATTTCCATGTTCATACAGATGGCGGTGTAGATATTTCCATGTTCATGCAGATAGCGGTGTAGATATTTCCATGTTCATACAGATAGTGGTGTAGATATTTCCATGTTCATACGGTTAGCGGTGTAGATATTTCCATGTTCATACAGATGGCGGTGCAGATATTTCCATGTTCATACAGATGGCGGTGTAGATATTTCCATGTTCGTACGGATGGCAGTGTAGATATTTCCATGTTCATACAGGTGGCGGTGTAGATATTTCCATGTTTATACAGATAGCAGTGTAGTTATTTCCATGTTTATAGAGATAGCATTGTAGATATTTCTATTGATATACAGATAGCAGCGTAGATATTTGCATGTTCATACAGATAGCGGTGTAGATATTTCCATGTTCGTACAGATAGCGGTGTAGATATTTCCATGTTCATACAGATAGCGGTGTAGATATTTCCATGTTCATACAGATAACGGTGTAGATATTTCTATGTTCATACAGATAGCGGTGTAGATGTTTCCATGTTCATACAGTTAGCGGTGCAGATATTTCCATGTTCATACAGATGGCGGTGTAGATATTTACATGTTCATACACATGGCGGTATAGATATTTCCATGTTCGTACAGATGGCGGTGTAGATATTTCCATGTTCATAGAGATGGCGGTGTAGATATTTCCATGTTTATGCAGATAGCGGTATAGATATTTCCATGTTTATACAGATGGTGGTGTAGATGTTTCCATGTTTATAGAGATGGCGGTCTAGATATTTCCATGTTCACAGAGATAGTGTTGTAGTTATTTCCAAGTTTATAGAAACAGCGTTGTAGATATTTCCATGTTTATACAGATAGCGGTGAAGATATTTCCATGTTTATACAGATAGCGGTGTAGATATTTCCATGTTTATACAGATAGCAGTGTAGATATTTCCATGTTTATAGAGATAGTGGTGTAGATAATTTCAATTTTATACAGAGAGCAGTGTAGATATTTCCAAGTTCATACAGATAGCGGTGTAGATATTTCCACGTTTATAGAGATGGCGGTGTAGATATTTCCATGTTCATACAGATGGCAGTGTAGATATTTCCACTTTTATAGGAATGGCGGTGTAGATATTTCCATGTTTACACAGATGGCGGTGTAGATATTTCCATGTTTACACAGATAGCGGTGTAGACATTTCCATGTTTACACGGATAGCGGTGTGGATATTTCCATTTTCATACAAATGTCGGTGTAGATATTTCCATGTTCATAGAGATGACGGTGTAGATATTTCCATGTTTATAGAGATAGCAGTGTAGATATTTCCATTGATATACAGATAGCTGTGTAGATATTTGCATGTTCATACACATAGTGGTGTAGATATTTCCATGTTCATACAGATAGCGGTGTAGATATTTCCATGTTCGTACAGAGAGCGGTGTAGATATTTCCGTGTTTATGCAGACAGCGGTGTAGATATTTCCATGTTCATACAGATAGCGGTGTAGGTATTTCCCTGTTCATACAGTTAGCGGTGTAGATATTTCCATGTTCATACAGATGGCAGTGTAGATATTTACATGTTCATACAGATGGCGGTGTAGATATTTCCATGTTCATACATGTGGCGGTGTAGATATTTCCATGTTTATACAGATAGCAGTGTAGTTATTTCCATGTTTATAGAGATAGCAGTGTGGATATTTTCATTGATATACAGATAGCTGTGTAGTTATTTGCATGTTCATACAGATAGCGGTGTAGATATTTCCATGTTCATACAGATGGCGGTGTAGATATTTACATGTTTGTACAGATGGCGGTGTAAATATTTCCATGTTCATGCAGATGGCAGTGTAGATATTTGCATGTTCATAGAGAAGGCGGTGTAGATATTTCCATGTTTATGCAGATAGCGGTATAGCTATTTCCGTGTTTATACAGATGGTGTTGTAGTTATTTCCATGTTTATAGAGATGGCAGTCTAGATATTTCCATCTTTATAGAGACAGTGGTGTAGTTATTTCCAAGTTTATAGAGACAGCGTTGTAGGTATTTCCATGTTTATACAGATAGCAGTGAAGATATTTTCATGTTTATACAGATGGCGGTGTAGATATTTCTATGTTTATACAGATAGCAGTGTAGATATTTCCATGTTTATAGAGATAGTGGTGTAGATAATTTCAATTTTAAACAGAGGGCAGTGTAGATATTTCCAAGTTCATACAGATAGCGTTGTAGATATTTCCACATTTATAGAGATGGCGGTGTAGATATTTCCATGTTTATACAGATAGCAGTGTAGTTATTTCCATGTTTATAGAGATAGCAGTGTAGATATTTCCATTGATATACAGATAGCTGTGTAGATATTTGCATGTTCATAGAGATAGCGGTGTAGTTATTTCCATGTTCATACAGATAGCTGTGTAGATATTTCCATGTTCATACAGAGAGCGGTGTAGATATTTCCATGTTTATACAGAAAGCGGTGCGGATATTTCCATGTTAATACAGATAGTGGTGCAGATATTTCCATGTTTATACAGATAGCTTTGTAGATATTTCAATCTTAATACAGATGGCGGTGTAGATATTTCCATGTTTATGCAGATAGCGGTATAGATATTTCTATTTTTATACAGATGGTGGTGTAGATATTTCCATGTTTATGCAGATGGCGGTATAGATATTTCCATGTTTATACAGATGGTGGTGTAGATATATCCATGTTCATACAGATGGCGGTGTAGATATTTCGAAGTTTATAGAGATAGCGCTGTAGTTATTTCTATATTTATATAGAAATCTGTGTAGATATTTCCATGTATATGCAGATAGCTGTGTAGATATTTCCATGTTCATGGAGATAGCGGTGTAGTTATTTCCATGTTCATCCAGATGCCGGTGTAGATACATCCATGTTCATACAGATGGCGGTGAAGATATTTCCATGTTCATACAGATGGCTGTGTAGATATTTCCATGTTCATAGAGATGGCGGTGTAGATATTTCCATGTTGATACAGATAGCAGTGTAGTTATTTCCATGTTTATAGAGATAGCAGTGTAGATATTTCCATTGATATACAGATAGCGGTGTAGATATTTCCATGTTCATACAGATAGCGGTGTAGATATTTCCATGTTCATATAGATAGCAGTGTAGATATTTCCATTTTCATACAGATAGCGGTGTGGATATTTCCATGTTCATAGAGTTAGCGGTGTAGATATTTCCATGTTCATACAGATGGCGGTGTAGATATTTACATGTTCATACAGATGGCGGTGTAGATATTTCCATGTTCGTACGGATGGCAGTGCAGATGTTTTCATGTTCATACAGGTGGCAGTGTAGATATTTTCATGTTTATACAGATAGCAGTATAGTTATTTCCATGTTTACAGAGATAGCAGTGAAGATATTTCCATTGATATACAGATAGCTGTGTAGATATTTGCATGTTCATACAGATAGCGGTGTAGTTATATCCATGTTCATACAGAGAGCGGTGTAGATATTTCCATGTTCATACAGATAGTGGTGTAGATATTTCCATTTTCCTACAGATAGCGGTGTAGGTATTTCCATGTTCATACAGTTAGCGGTGTAGATATTTCCATGTTCATACAGATGGCGGTTTAGATATTTACATGTTCATACAGATGGCCGTGTAAGTATTTCCAAGTTCTTACAGATGGCGCTGTAGATATTTCCATGTTCATAGAGATGGCGTTGTAGATATTTCCATGTTTATGCAGATAGCGGTATAGATATTTCCATGTTTATACAGATGGTGGTGTAGATATTTCCATGTTTATAGAGATGGCGGTCTAGATATTTCCATGTTTATAGAGATAGTGGTGTAGTTATTTCAAAGTTTATAGAGACAGCATTGTAGATATTTCCATGTTTAGACAGATAGCGGTGAAGTTATTTCCATGTTTATACAGATAGCGGTATAGATATTTCCGTGTTTATACAGATAGCGGTGTAGATATTTCCATGTTTATAGAGATAGTGGTGTAGATAATTCCAATTTTATACTGATAGCAGAGTAGATATTTCCAAGCTCATACAGATAGCAGTGTAGATATTTCCACGTTTATAGAGATGGCTGTGTAGATATTTCCATGTTCATACAGATGGCGGTGTAGATATTTCCATGTTTATAGAGATGGCGGTGTAGATATTTTCAGGTTTACACAGATGGCAGTGTAGATATTTCCATGTTTACACACATAGCGGTGTAGACATTTCCATGTTTACACAGATAGCGGTGTGGATATTTCCATGTGTATGCAGATAGCGGTGTAGATATTTCCATGTTCATACAGATAGCGGTGTAGGTATTTCCATGTTCATACCAATAGTGGTGTAGATATTTCCATGTTCATACAGTTAGCGGTATAGATATTTCCATGTTTATACAGATGGTGGTGTAGATATTTCCATGTTTATGCAGATGGCGGTATAGATATTTCCATGTTTATACAGATGGTGGTGTAGATATTTCCATGTTCATACAGATGGCGGTGTAGATATTTCGAAGTTTATAGAGATAGCGCTGTAGTTATTTCTATATTTATATAGAAATCTGTGTAGATATTTCCATGTATATGCAGATAACTGTGTAGATATTTCCATGTTCATGCAGATTGCGGTGTAGTTATTTCCATGTTCATCCAGATGCCGGTGTAGATACATCCATGTTCATAGAGATGGCGGTGAAGATATTTCCATGTCCATACAGATGGATGTGTAGATATTTCCATGTTCATAGAGATGGCGGTGTAGATATTTCCATGTTCATACAAATGGCGGTGTAGATATTTCCATGTTCATTGAGATGGCGGTGTAGATCTTTCCATGTTTATACAGATAGCAGTGTAGTTATTTCCATGTTTATAGAGATAGCAGTGTAGATATTTCCATTGATATACAGATAACGGTGTAGATATTTCCATGTTCATACAGATAGCGGTGTAGATATTTCCATGTTCATACAGTTAGCGGTGTAGATATTTCCATGTTCATACAGATGGCGGTGTAGATATTTACATGTTCATACAGATGGCAGTGTAGATATTTACATCTTCATACAGATGGCGGTGTAGATATTTCCATGTTCATACAGATGGCCGTGTAGATATTTCCATGTTCATACAGATAGCGGTGTAGATATTTCCATGTTCATACAGATAACGGTGTTGATATTTCCATGTTCATACAGATAGCGGTGTAGATATTTCCATGTTCATACTGTTAGCGCTTAAGATATTTCCATGTTCATACAGATGGCGGTGTAGATATTTCCATGTTTAAGCAGATAGCGGTATAGATATCTCCATGTTTATACAGATGGTGGTGTAGATATTTCCATGTTTATAGAGATGGCGGTCTAGAGATTTCCATGTTAACAGAGATTGTGGTGTAGTTATTTCCAAGTTTATAGAGACAGCGTTGTGGATATTTCCATGTTTATACAGATAGCGGTGAAGATATTTCCATGTTTATACAGATAGCGTTGTAGATATTTCCATGTTTATACATATAGCAGTGTAGACATTTCCATGTTTATAGAGATAGTGGTGTAGATAATTTCAATTTTATACAGAGAGCAGTGTAGATATTTCCAAGTTCATACAGATAGTGGTGTAGATATTTCCACATTTACAGAGATGGCGGTGTAGATATTTCCATGTTCATACAGATGGCAGTGTAGATATTTCCACGTTTATAGGTATTGCAGTGTAGATATTTTCATGTTTACACAGATGGCGGTGTAGATATTTCCATGTTTACACAGATAGCGGTGTAGACATTTCCGAGTTTACACAGATAGCGGTGTGGATATTTCCATGTTCATACAAATGTCGGTGTAGATATTTCCATGTTCATAGAGATGACGGTGTAGATATTTCCATGTTTATACAGATAGCAGTGTAGTTATTACCATGTTTATAGAGATAGCAGTGTAGATATTTCCATTGATATACAGATAGCTGTGTAGATATTTGCATGTTCATACAGATAGCGGTGTAGATATTTCCATGTTTATTCAGATAGCGGTGTAGATATTTCCATATTCATACAGTTAGCGGTGTAGATATTTCCATGTTCATACAAATGGCGGTGTAGATATTTCCATGTTTATACAGATAGCAGTGTAGATGTTTCCATGTTTATAGAGATAACAGTGTAGATATTTCCATTGATATACAGATAGCTGTGTGGATATTTGCAAGTTCATACACATAGCGGTGTAGATATTTCCATGTTCATACAGATAGCGGTGTAGATATTTCCATGTTCGTACAGAGAGCGGTGTAGATATTTCCATGTTCATACAGATAGCGGTGTAGATATTTCCATGCTCATACAGAGGGCGGTGTAGATATTTCCATGTTCATACAGTTAGCGGTGTAGATATTTCCATGTTCATACAAATGGCAGTGTAGATATTTCCATGTTCATAGAGATGGCGGTGTAGATATTTCCATGTTCATACAAATGGCGGTATAGATATTTCCATGTTCATAGAGATGGCGGTGTAGATCTTTCCATGTTTGTACAGATAGCAGTGTAGTTATTTCCATGTTTATAGACATAGCAGTGTAGATATTTCCATTGATATACAGATAGCGGTGCAGATATTTCCATGTTCATACAGATAGCGGTGTAGATATTTCCATGTTCATACAGTTAGCGGTGTACATATTTCCATGTTCATACAGATAGCGGTGTAGATATTTCCATGTTCATACAGATGGCGGTGTAGATATTTCCATGTTCATACAGATGGCGGTGTAGATATTTCCATGTTCGTACAGATGGCGGTGTAGATATTTCCATGTTCATAGAGATGGCGGTGTAGATATTTCCATGTTTTTGCAGATAGCGGTATTGATATTTCCATGTTTATACAGATGGTGGTGTAGATATTTCCATGTTTATAGAGATGGCGGTCTAGATATTTCCATGTTTACAGAGATAGTGGTATAGTTATTTCCAAGTTTATAGAGACAGCATGGTAGATATTTCCATGTTTATACAGATAGCGGTGAAGATATTTCCATGTTTATACAGATAGCAGTGTAGTTATTTCCATGTTTATAGAGATAGCAGTGTAGGTATTTCCATTGATATACAGATAGCTGTGTAGATATTTGCATGTTCATTCATATAGCGGTGTAGTTATTTCCATGTTCATACCAATAGCGGTGTAGATATTTCCATGTTCATACAGTTAGCGGTGTAGATATTTCCATGTTCATACAGCTGGCGGTGTAGATATTTACATGTTCATACAGATGGCGGTGTAGATATTTCCATGTTCGTACGGATGGCAGTGTAGATATTTCCATGTTCACATAGGTGGCGGTGTGGATATTTCCATGTTTATACAGATAGCAGTGAAGTTATTTCCATGTTTATAGAGATAGCAGTGTGGATATTTCCATTGATATACAGATAGCTGTGTAGATATTTCCATGTTCATGCAGATAGCGGTGTAGATATTTCCATGTTCATACAGACAACGGTGTAGATATTTCCATGTTCATTCAGATAGCGGTGTAGATATTTCCATGTTCATACAGTTAGCGGTGTAGATATTTCCATGTTCTTAGAGATAACGGTGTAGATATTTCCATGTTCATACAGATAGCGGTGTAGATATTTCCATGTTCATACAGTTAGCCGTGTAGATATTTCCATGTTCATACAGATGGCGGTGTAGATATTTACATGTTCATACAGGTGGCGGTGTAGATATTTCCATGTTCGTACAGATGGCGGTGTAGATATTTCCATGTTCATAGAGATGGCAGTGTAGATATTTCCATGTTTATGCAGATAGCGGTATAGATATTTCCATGTTTATACAGATGGTGGTGTAGGTATTTCCATGTTTATAGAGATGGCGGTCTAGATATTCCCATGTTTACAGAGATAGTGGTGTAGTTATTTCCAAGTTTATAGAGACAGCGTTGTAGATATTTCCATGTTATACAGATAACGGTGAAGATATTTCCATGTTTATACAGATAGCGGTGTAGATATTTCCATGTTTATACAGATAGCAGTGTAGATATTTCCATGTTTATAGAGATAGTGGTGTAGATAATTTCAATTTATACCGAGAGCAGTGTAGATATTTCCAAGTTCATACAGATAGCGGTGTAGATATTTCCACGTTCATAGAGATGGCGGTGTAGATATTTCCATGTTCATGCAGATGGCGGTGTAGATATTTCCATGTTCATACAAATGGCGGTTTTGGTATTTCCATGTTCATAGAGATGGCGGTGTAGATATTTCCATGTTCATACAAATGGCGGTGTAGATATTTCCATGTTCATAGAGATGGCGGTGTAGATATTTCCATGTTTATACAGATAGCAGTGTAGTTATTTCCATGTTTATAGAGATAGCAGTGTAGATATTTCCATTGATATACAGATAGCTGTGTAGATATTTGCATGTTCATACAGATAGCGGTGTAGATATTTCCATGTTCGTACAGTTAGCGGTGTAGATATTTCCATGTTCATACAGATGGCGGTGTAGATATTTACATGTTCATACAGATGGCGGTGTAGATATTTCCATGTTCATACAGATGGTGGTGTAGATATTTATATGTTCATACAGATAGCGGTCTAGTTATTTCCATGTTCATACCAATAGCGGTATAGATATTTCCATGTTATACAGTTAGCGGTGTAGATATTTCCATGTTCATACAGATGGCGGTGTAGATATTTCCATGTTCATAGAGATGGCGGTGTAGATATTTCCATGTTTATACAGATAGCAGTGTAGTTATTTCCATGTTTATAGAGATAACAGTGTAGATATTTCCATTGATATACAGATAGCTGTGTAGATATTTGCATGTTCATACAGATAGCGGTGTAGATATTTCCATGTTTATACAGATAGCGGTGTAGATATTTCCATGTTCATACAGTTAGCGGTGTAGATATTTCCATGTTCTTACAGATGGCAGTGTAGATATTTACATGTTCATACAGATGGCGGTGTAGGTATTTCCATGTTCATACAGATGGCGGTGTAGATATTTCCAAGTTCATGCAGATAGCGGTGTAGATATTTCCATGTTTATACAGATAGCGGTGTAGATATTTCCATGTTCACACGGTTAGCGGTGTAGATATTTCCATGTTCATACAGATGGCGGTGCAGATGTTTCCATGTTCATACAGATGGCGGTGTAGATATTTCCATGTTCTTACGGATGGCAGTGTGGATATTTCCATGTTCATACAGGTGGCGGTGTAGATATATCCATGTTTATACAGATAGCAGTGTAGTTATTTCCATGTTAATAGAGATAGCATTGTAGATATTTCTATTGATATACAGATAGCTGTGTAGATATTTCCATGTTCACACGGTTAGCGGTGTAGATATTTCCATGTTCATACAGATGGTGGTGTAGATATTTATATGTTCATACAGATAGCGGTGTAGTTATTTCCATGTTCATACCAATAGCGGTATAGATATTTCCATGTTATACAGTTAGCGGTGTAGATATTTCCATGTTCATACAGATGGCAGTGTAGATATTTACATGTTCATACACTTGGCGGTATAGATATTTCCATGTTCGTACAGATGGCGGTGTAGATATTTCCATGTTCATAGAGATGGCGGTGTAGATATTTCCATGTTTATGCAGATAGCGGTATAGATATTTCCATGTTTATACAGATGGTGGTGTAGATGTTTCCATGTTTATAGAGATGGTGGTCTAGATATTTCCATGTTCACAGAGATAGTGTTGTAGTTATTTCCAAGTTTATAGAGACAGCGTTGTAGATATTTCCATGTTTATACAGATAGCGGTGAAGATATTTCCATGTTTATACAGATAGCGGTGTAGATATTTCCATGTTTATACAGATAGCAGTGTAGATATTTCCATGTTTATAGAGATAGTGGTGTAGATAATTTCAATTTTATACAGAGAGCAGTGTAGATATTTCCAAGTTCATACAGATAGCGGTGTAGATATTTCCACGTTTATAGGGATGGCGGTGTAGATATTTTCATGTTTACAGAGATGGCGGTGTAGATATTTCCATGTTTACACAGATAGCGGTGTGGACATTTCCATGTTTACACAGATAGCGGTGTGGATATTTCCATGTTCATACAAATGTCGGTGTAGATATTTCCATGTTCATAGAGATGACGGTGTAGATATTTCCATGTTTATACAGTTAGCACTGTAGTTATTACCATGTTTATAGAGATAGCAGTGTAGATATTTCCATTGATATACAGATAGCTGTGTAGATATTTGCAAGTTCATACAGATAGCGGTGTAGATATTTCCATGTTTATTCAGATAGCGGTGTAGATGTTTCCATTTTTATACAGTTAGCGGTGTAGATATTTCCATGTTCATACAAATGGCGGTGTAGATATTTCCATGTTTATACAGATGGCAGTGTAGATATTTCCATGTTTATAGAGATAGCAGTGTAGATATTTCCACTGATATACAGATAGCTGTGTAGATATTTGCATGTTCATACACATAGCGGTGTAGATATTTCCATGTTCATACAGATAGCGGTGTAGATATTTCCATGTTCGTACAGAGAGCAGTGTAGATATTTCCATGTTCATGCAGACAGCGGTGTAGATATTTCCATGTGCATACAGATAGCGGTGTAGGTATTTCCCTGTTCATACAGTTAGCAGTGTAGATATTTCCATGTTCATACAGATGGCAGTGTAGATATTTACATGTTCATACAGATGGCGGTGTAGATATTTCCATGTTCATACATGTGGCGGTGTAGATATTTCCATGTTTATACAGATAGCAGTGTAGTTATTTCCATGTTTATAGAGATAGCAGTGTAGATATTTTCATTGATATACAGATAGCTGTGTAGATATTTGCATGTTCATACACATAGCGGTGTAGATATTTCCATGTTAATACAGATAGCGGTGTAGATATTTCCATATTCGTACAGAGAGCGGTGTAGATATTTCCATGTTCATGCAGACAGCGGTGTAGATATTTCCATGTTCATACAGATAGCGGTGTCGGTATTTCCCTGTTCATACAGTTAGCGGTGTAGATATTTCCATGTTCATACAGATGGCAGTGTAGATATTTACATGTTCATACAGATGGCGGTGTAGATATTTCCATGTTCATACATGTGGCGGTGTAGATATTTCCATGTTTATACAGATAGCAGTGTAGTTATTTCCATGTTTATAGAGATAGCAGTGTAGATATTTTCATTGATATACAGATAGCTGTGTAGATATTTGCATGTTCATACAGATAGTGGTGTAGATATTTCCATGTTCATACAGATGGCGGTGTAGATACTTACATGTTCGTACAGATGGCGGTGTAAATATTTCCATGTTCATGCAGATGGCAGTGTAGATATTTCCATGTTCATAGAGAAGGCGGTGTAGATATTTCCATGTTTATGCAGATAGCGGTATAGATATTTCCATGTTTATACAGATGGTGTTGTAGATATTTCCATGTTTATAGAGATGGCAGTCTAGATATTTTCATCTTTATAGAGACAGTGGTGTAGTTATTTCCAAGTTTATAGAGACAGCGTTGTAGGTATTTCCATGTTTATACAGATAGCGGTGAAGATATTTTCATGTTTATACAGATGGCGGTGTAGATATTTCCATGTTTATACAGATAGCAGTGTAGATATTTCTATGTTTATAGAGATAGTGGTGTAGATAATTTCAATTTTAAACCGAGGGCAGTGTAGATATTTCCAAGTTCATACAGATAGCGGTGTATATATTTCCACGTTTATAGAGATGGCGGTGTAGATATTTCCATGTTCATACTGATGGCGGTGTAGATATTTCCATGTTCATACAAATGGCGGTGTAGATATTTCCATGTTTATAGAGATGGCAGTGTAGATATATTCATGTTTACACAGATGGCGGTGTAGCTATTTCCATGTTTACACAGATAGCAGTGTAGTTAGTTCCATGTTTATAGAGATAGCAGTGTAGATATTTCCATTGATATACAGATAGCTGTGTAGATATTTGCATGTTCATAGAGATAGCGGTGTAGTTATTTCCATGTTCATACAGATAGCGGTGTAGATATTTCCATGTTCATACAGAGAGCGGTGTAGATATTTCCATGTTTATACAGAAAGCGGTGCGGATATTTCCATGTTAATTCAGATAGTGGTGCAGATATTTCCATGTTTATACAGATAGCTTTGTAGATATTTCCATCTTAATACAGATGGCGGTGTAGATATTTCCATGTTTATGCAGATAGCGGTATAGATATTTCCATTTTTATACAGATGGTGGTGTAGATATTTCCAAGTTTATGCAGATGGCGGTATAGATATTTCCATGTTTATACAGATGGTGGTGTAGATATTTCCATGTTCATACAGATGGCGGTGTAGATATTTCGAAGTTTATAGAGATAGCGCTGTAGTTATTTCTATATTTATATAGAAATCTGTGTAGATATTTCCATGTATATGCAGATAGCTGTGTAGATATTTCCATGTTCATGCAGATAGCGGTGCAGTTATTTCCATGTTCATCCAGATGCCGGTGTAGATTCATCCATGTTCATACAGATGGCGGTGAAGATATTTCCATGTTCATACAGATGGCTGTGTAGATATTTCCATGTTCATAGAGATGGCGGTGTAGATATTTCCATGTTGATACAGATAGCAGTGCAGTTATTTCCATGTTTATAGAGATAGCAGTGTAGATATTTCCATTGATATACAGATAGCGGTGTAGATATTTCCATGTTCATACAGATAGCAGTGTAGATATTTCCATGTTCATATAGATAGCAGTGTAGATATTTCCATGTCCATACAGATAGCGGTGTAGATATTTCCATGTTCATAGAGTTAGCGGTGTAGATATTTCCATGTTCATACAGATGGCGGTGTAGATATTTACATGTTCATACAGATGGCGGTGTAGATATTTCCATGTTCGTACGAATGGCAGTGTAGATGTTTCCATGTTCATACAGGTGGCAGTGTAGATATTTCCATGTTTATACAGATAGCAGTATAGTTATTTCCAAGTTTACAGAGATAGCAGTGAAGTTATTTCCATTGATATACAGATATCTGTGTAGATATTTGCATGTTCATACAGATAGCGGTGTAGTTATTTCCATGTTCATACAGATGGCGGTGTAGATATTTCCATGTTTATAGATATGGCGGTGTAGATATTTTCAGGTTTACACAGATGGCAGTGTAGATATTTCCATGTTTACACACATAGCGGTGTAGACATTTCCATGTTTACACAGATAGCGGTGTGGATATTTCCATGTGTATGCAGATAGCGGTGTAGATATTTCCATGTTCATACAGACAGCGGTGTAGATATTTCCATGTTCATACCAATAGTGGTGTAGATATTTCCATGTTCATACAGTTATCGGTATAGATATTTCCATGTTTATACAGATTGTGGTGTAGATATTTCCATGTTTATGCAGATGGCGGTATAGATATTTCCATGTTTATTCAGATGGTGGTGTAGATATTTCCATGTTCATACAGATGGCGGTGTAGATATTTCGAAGTTTATAGAGATAGCGCTGTAGTTATTTCTATATTTATATAGAAATCTGTGTAGATATTTCCATGTATATGCAGATAACTGTGTAGATATTTCCATGTTCATGCAGATTGTGGTGTAGTTATTTCCATGTTCATCCAGATGCCGGTGTAGATACATCCATGTTCATAGAGATGGCGGTGAAGATATTTCCATGTTCATACAGATGGCTGTGTAGATATTTCCATGTTCATAGAGATGGCGGTGTAGATATTTCCAAGTTGATACAGATAGCAGGGTGGTTATTTCCATGTTTATAGAGATAGCAGTGTAGATATCTCCATTGATATACAGATAGCGGTGTAGATATTTCCATGTTCATACAGATAGCGGTGTAGATATTTCCATGTTCATAGAGTTAGCGGTGTAGATATTTCCATGTTCATACAGATGGCAGTGTAGATATTTCCACGTTTATAGGTATTGCGGTTTAGATATTTTCATGTTTACACAGATGGCGGTGTAGATAGTTCCATGTTTGCACAGATAGCCGTGTAGACATTTCCATGTTTACACAGATAGCGGTGTGGATATTTCCATGTTCATACAAATGACGGTGTAGATATTTCCATGTTCATAGAGATGACGGTGTAGATATTTCCATGTTTATATGGATAGCAGTGTAGTTATTACCATGTTTATAGAGATAGCAGTGTAGATATTTCCATTGATATACACATAGCTGTGTAGATATTTGCATGTTCATACAGATAGCGGTGTAGATATTTCCATGTTTATTCAGATAGCGGTGTAGATATTTCCATATACATACAGTTAGCGGTGTAGATATTTCCATGTTCATACAAATGGCGGTGTAGATATTTCCATGTTTATACAGATAGCAGTGTAGATGTTTCCATGTTCATAGAGACAGCAGTGTAGATATTTCCATTGATATACAGATAGCTGTGTAGATATTTGCATGTTCATACACATAGCGGTGTCGATATTTCCATGTTCATACAGATAGCGGTGTAGATATTTCCATGTTCGTACAGAGTGCGGTGCAGATATTTCCATGTTCATACAGATAGCGGTGTAGATATTTCCATGTTCATAAAGATGGCGGTGTAGATATTTCCATGTTCATACAGATGGCGGTGTAGATATTTCCATGTTCGTACAGAGTGCGGTGCAGATATTTCCATGTTCATACAGATAGCGGTGTAGATATTTCCATGTTCATACAGATGGCGGTGTAGATATTTCCATGTTCATAGAGATGGCGGTGTAGATAATTCCATGTTCATACAAATGGCGGTGTAGATATTTCCATGTTCATAGAGATGGCGGTGTAGATATTTCCATGTTCATACAAATGGTGTAGATATTTCCATGTTCATTGAGATGGCGGTGTAGATCTTTCCATGTTTATACAGATAGCAGTGTAGTTATTTCCATGTTTATAGAGATAGCAGTGTAGATATTTCCATTGATATACAGATAGCGGTGTAGATATTTCCATGTTCATACAGATAGCGGTGTAGATATTTCCATGTTCATACAGTTAGCGGTGTAGATATTTCCATGTTCATACAAATGGCGGTGTAGATATTTTCATGTTCATAGAGATGGCGGTGTAGATATTTCCATGTTCATACAAATGGCGGTGTAGATATTTCCATGTTCATTGAGATGGCGGTGTAGATCTTTCCATGTTTATACAGATAGCAGTGTAGTTATTTCCATGTTTATAGAGATAGCAGTGTAGATATTTCCATTGATATACAGATAGCGGTGTAGATATTTCCATGTTCATACAGATAGCGGTGTAGATATTTCCATGTTCATACAGTTAGCGGTGTAGATATTTCCATGTTCATGCAGATGGCGGTGTAGATATTTACATGTTCATACAGATGGCAGTGTAGATATTTACATGTTCATACAGATGGCGGTGTAGATATTTCCATGTTCATACAGATGGCTGTGTAGATATTTCCATGTTCATAGAGATGGCGGTGTAGATATTTCCAAGTTGATACAGATAGCAGTGTAGTTATTTCCATGTTTATAGAGATAGCAGTGTAGATATATCCATTGATATACAGATAGCGGTGTAGATATTTCCATGTTCATACAGATAGCGGTGTAGATATTTCCATGTTCATAGAGTTAGCGGTGTAGATATTTCCATGTTCATACAGATGGCGGTGCAGATACTTACATGTTCATACATATGGCGGTATAGATATTTCCATGTTCGTACAGATGGCGGTGTAGATATTTCCATGTTCATAGAGATGGCGGTGTAGATATTTCCATGTTTATGCAGATAGCGGTATAGATATTTCCATGTTTATGCAGACGGTGGTGTAGATATTTCCATGTTTATGGATATGGCGGTCTAGATATTTCCATGTTTACAGAGATAGTGGTGTAGTTATTTCCAAGTTTATAGAGACAGCGTTGTAGATATTTCCATGTTTATACAGATAGCAGTGAAGATATTTCCATGTTTATACAGATTGCGTTGTAGATATTTCCATGTTTATACAGATAGCAGTGTAGATATTTCCATGTTTAAAGAGATAGTGGTGTAGATAATTTCAATTTTATACAGAGAGCAGTGTAGATATTTCCAAGTTCATACAGACAGCGGTGTAGATATTTCCACATTTACAGAGATGGTGGTGTAGATATTTCCATGTTCATACAGATGGCAGTGTAGATATTTCCACGTTTATAGGTATTGCGGTGTAGATATTTTCATGTTTACACAGATGGCGGTGTAGATAGTTCCATGTTTACACAGATAGCGGTGTAGACATTTCCATGTTTACACAGATAGCGGTGTGGATATTTGCATGTTCATACAAATGACGGTGTAGATATTTCCATGTTCATAGAGATGACGGTGTAGATATTTCCATGTTTATACGGATAGCAGTGTAGTTATTACCATGTTTATAGAGATAGCAGTGTAGATATTTCCATTGATATACACATAGCTGTGTAGATATTTGCATGTTCATACAGATAGCAGTGTAGATATTTCCATGTTTATTCAGATAGCGGTGTAGATATTTCCATATTCATACAGTTAGCGGTGTAGATATTTCCATGTTCATACAAATGGCGGTGTAGATATTTCCATGTTTATACAGATAGCAGTGTAGATGTTTCCATGTTCATAGAGATAGCAGTGTAGATATTTCCATTGATATACAGATAGCTGTGTAGATATTTGCAAGTTCATACACATAGCGGTGTAGATATTTCCATGTTCATACAGATAGCGGTGTAGATATTTCCATGTTCGTACAGAGTGCGGTGCAGATATTTCCATGTTCATACAGATAGCGGTGTAGATATTTCCATGTTCATACAGACGGCGGTGTAGATATTTCCATGTTCATAGAGATGGCGGTGTAGATATTTCCATGTTCGTACAGAGTGCGGTGCAGATATTTCCATGTTCATACAGATAGCGGTGTAGATATTTCCATGTTCATACAGATGGCGGTGTAGATATTTCCATGTTCATAGAGATGGGGGTGTAGATAATTCCATGTTCATACAAATGGCGGTGTAGATATTTCCATGTTCATAGAGATGGCGGTGTAGATATTTCCATGTTCATACAAATGGCGGTGTAGATATTTCCATGTTTATACAGATAGCGGTGAAGATATTTTCATGTTTATACAGATGGCGGTGTAGATATTTCTATGTTTATACAGATAGCAGTGTAGATATTTCCATGTTTATAGAGATAGTGGTGTAGATAATTTCAATTTTAAACAGAGGGCAGTGTAGATATTTCCAAGTTCATACAGATAGCGGTGTAGATATTTCCACATTTATAGAGATGGCGGTGTAGATATTTCCATGTTTATACAGATAGCAGTGTAGTTATTTCCATGTTTATAGAGATAGCAGTGTAGATATTTCCATTGATATACAGATAGCTGTGTAGATATTTGCATGTTCATAGAGATAGCGGTGTAGTTATTTCCATGTTCATACAGATAGCTGTGTAGATATTTCCATGTTCATACAGAGAGCGGTGTAGATATTTCCATGTTTATACAGAAAGCGGTGCGGATATTTCCATGTTAATACAGATAGTGGTGCAGATATTTCCATGTTTATACAGATAGCTTTGTAGATATTTCAATCTTAATACAGATGGCGGTGTAGATATTTCCATGTTTATGCAGATAGCGGTATAGATATTTCTATTTTTATACAGATGGTGGTGTAGATATTTCCATGTTTATGCAGATGGCGGTATAGATATTTCCATGTTTATACAGATGGTGGTGTAGATATATCCATGTTCATACAGATGGCGGTGTAGATATTTCGAAGTTTATAGAGATAGCGCTGTAGTTATTTCTATATTTATATAGAAATCTGTGTAGATATTTCCATGTATATGCAGATAGCTGTGTAGATATTTCCATGTTCATGGAGATAGCGGTGTAGTTATTTCCATGTTCATCCAGATGCCGGTGTAGATACATCCATGTTCATACAGATGGCGGTGAAGATATTTCCATGTTCATACAGATGGCTGTGTAGATATTTCCATGTTCATAGAGAGTGCGGTGTAGATATTTCCATGTTGATACAGATAGCAGTGTAGTTATTTCCATGTTTATAGAGATAGCAGTGTAGATATTTCCATTGATATACAGATAGCGGTGTAGATATTTCCATGTTCATACAGATAGCGGTGTAGATATTTCCATGTTCATATAGATAGCAGTGTAGATATTTCCATTTTCATACAGATAGCGGTGTGGATATTTCCATGTTCATAGAGTTAGCGGTGTAGATATTTCCATGTTCATACAGATGGCGGTGTAGATATTTACATGTTCATACAGATGGCGGTGTAGATATTTCCATGTTCGTACGGATGGCAGTGCAGATGTTTTCATGTTCATACAGGTGGCAGTGTAGATATTTCCATGTTTATACAGATAGCAGTATAGTTATTTCCATGTTTACAGAGATAGCAGTGAAGATATTTCCATTGATATGCAGATAGCTGTGTAGATATTTGCATGTTCATACAGATAGCGGTGTAGTTATATCCATGTTCATACAGAGAGCGGTGTAGATATTTCCATGTTCATACAGATAGTGGTGTAGATATTTCCATTTTCCTACAGATAGCGGTGTAGGTATTTCCATGTTCATACAGTTAGCGGTGTAGATATTTCCATGTTCATACAGATGGCGGTTTAGATATTTACATGTTCATACAGATGGCCGTGTAAGTATTTAGAAGTTCTTACAGATGGCGCTGTAGATATTTCCATGTTCATAGAGATGGCGTTGTAGATATTTCCATGTTTATGCAGATAGCGGTATAGATATTTCCATGTTTATACAGATGGTGGTGTAGATATTTCCATGTTTATAGAGATGGCGGTCTAGATATTTCCATGTTTATAGAGATAGTGGTGTAGTTATTTCAAAGTTTATAGAGACAGCATTGTAGATATTTCCATGTTTATACAGATAGCGGTGAAGTTATTTCCATGTTTATACAGATAGCGGTATAGATATTTCCATGTTTATACAGATAGCGGTGTAGATATTTCCATGTTTATAGAGATAGTGGTGTAGATAATTCCAATTTTATACTGATAGCAGAGTAGATATTTCCAAGCTCATACAGATAGCAGTGTAGATATTTCCACGTTTATAGAGATGGCTGTGTAGATATTTCCATGTTCATACAGATGGCGGTGTAGATATTTCCATGTTTATAGAGATGGCGGTGTAGATATTTTCAGGTTTACACAGATGGCAGTGTAGATATTTCCATGTTTTCACACATAGCGGTGTAGACATTTCCATGTTTACACAGATAGCGGTGTGGATATTTCCATGTGTATGCAGATAGCGGTGTAGATATTTCCATGTTCATACAGATAGCGGTGTAGGTATTTCCATGTTCATACCAATAGTGGTGTAGATATTTCCATGTTCATACAGTTAGCGGTATAGATATTTCCATGTTTATACAGATGGTGGTGTAGATATTTCCATGTTTATGCAGATGGCGGTATAGATATTTCCATGTTTATACAGATGGTGGTGTAGATATTTCCATGTTCATACAGATGGCGGTGTAGATATTTCGAAGTTTATAGAGATAGCGCTGTAGTTATTTCTATATTTATATAGAAATCTGTGTAGATATTTCCATGTATATGCAGATAACTGTGTAGATATTTCCATGTTCATGCAGATTGCGGTGTAGTTATTTCCATGTTCATCCAGATGCCGGTGTAGATACATCCATGTTCATAGAGATGGCGGTGAAGATATTTCCATGTCCATACAGATGGCTGTGTAGATATTTCCATGTTCATAGAGATGGCGGTGTAGATATTTCCATGTTCATACAAATGGCGGTGTAGATATTTCCATGTTCATTGAGATGGCGGTGTAGATCTTTCCATGTTTATACAGATAGCAGTGTAGTTATTTCCATGTTTATAGAGATAGCAGTGTAGATATTTCCATTGATATACAGATAACGGTGTAGATATTTCCATGTTCATACAGATAGCGGTGTAGATATTTCCATGTTCATACAGTTAGCGGTGTAGATATTTCCATGTTCATACAGATGGCGGTGTAGATATTTACATGTTCATACAGATGGCAGTGTAGATATTTACATCTTCATACAGATGGCGGTGTAGATATTTCCATGTTCATACAGATGGCCGTGTAGATATTTCCATGTTCATACAGATAGCGGTGTAGATATTTCCATGTTCATACAGATAACGGTGTAGATATTTCCATGTTCATACAGATAGCGGTGTAGATATTTCCATGTTCATACTGTTAGCGCTTAAGATATTTCCATGTTCATACAGATGGCGGTGTAGATATTTCCATGTTTAAGCAGATAGCGGTATAGATATCTCCATGTTTATACAGATGGTGGTGTAGATATTTCCATGTTTATAGAGATGGCGGTCTAGAGATTTCCATGTTAACAGAGATTGTGGTGTAGTTATTTCCAAGTTTATAGAGACAGCGTTGTGGATATTTCCATGTTTATACAGATAGCGGTGAAGATATTTCCATGTTTATACAGATAGCGTTGTAGATATTTCCATGTTTATACATATAGCAGTGTAGACATTTCCATGTTTATAGAGATAGTGGTGTAGATAATTTCAATTTT
Source organism: Gorilla gorilla gorilla (assembly GCF_029281585.2). NCBI lineage: Eukaryota > Metazoa > Chordata > Mammalia > Primates > Hominidae > Gorilla > Gorilla gorilla. The sequence continues at coordinate 151,540,973 of NC_073231.2, forward strand.
ATACAGAGAGCAGTGTAGATATTTCCAAGTTCATACAGATAGTGGTGTAGATATTTCCACATTTACAGAGATGGCGGTGTAGATATTTCCATGTTCATACAGATCGCAGTGTAGATATTTCCACGTTTATAGGTATTGCAGTGTAGATATTTTCATGTTTACACAGATGGCGGTGTAGATATTTCCATGTTTACACAGATAGCGGTGTAGACATTTCCGAGTTTACACAGATAGCGGTGTGGATATTTCCATGTTCATACAAATGTCGGTGTAGATATTTCCATGTTCATAGAGATGACGGTGTAGATATTTCCATGTTTATACATATAGCAGTGTAGTTATTACCATGTTTATAGAGATAGCAGTGTAGATATTTGCATGTTCATACAGATATCTGTGTAGATATTTGCATGTTCATACAGATAGCTGTGTAGATATTTCCATGTTCATACAGATAGCGGTGTAGATATTTCCATGTTCATACAGAAAGCGGTGTAGATATTTCCATGTTCGTACAGAGAGCGGTGTAGATATTTCCATGTTCATACAGATAGCGGTGTAGATATTTCCATGCTCATACAGAGGGCGGTGTAGATATTTCCATGTTCATACAGTTAGCGGTGTAGATATTTACATGTTCATACAAATGGCAGTGTAGATATTTCCATGTTCATAGAGATGGCGGTGTAGATATTTCCATGTTCATACAAATGGCGGTATAGATATTTCCATGTTCATAGAGATGGCGGTGTAGATCTTTCCATGTTTGTACAGATAGCAGTGTAGTTATTTCCATGTTTATAGACATAGCAGTGTAGATATTTCCATTGATATACAGATAGCGGTGTAGATATTTCCATGTTCATACAGATAGCGGTGTAGATATTTCCATGTTCATACAGTTAGCGGTGTACATATTTCCATGTTCATACAGATAGCGGTGTAGATATTTCCATGTTCATACAGATGGCGGTGTAGATATTTCCATGTTCATACAGATGGCGGTGTAGATATTTCCATGTTCGTACAGATGGCGGTGTAGATATTTCCATGTTCATAGAGATGGCGGTGTAGATATTTCCATGTTTTTGCAGATAGCGGTATTGATATTTCCATGTTTATACAGATGGCGGTGTAGATATTTACATGTTCATACAGATGGCTGTGTAGATATTTCCATGTTCGTACAGATGGCGGTGTAGATATTTCCATGTTCATAGAGATGGCAGTGTAGATATTTCCATGTTTATACAGATAGCGCTGTAGATATTTCCATGTTCGTACAGATAGCGGTGTAGATATTTCCATGTTCATACAGTTAGCGGTGTAGATATTTCCATGTTCTAACATATGGCAGTGTAGACATTTACATGTTCATACAGATGGCGGTGGAGATATTTCCATGTTCATACAGATGGCGGTGTAGATATTTCCATGTTCATGCAGATAGCGGTGTAGATATTTCCATGTTCATACAGATAGTGGTGTAGATATTTCCATGTTCATACGGTTAGCGGTGTAGATATTTCCATGTTCATACAGATGGCGGTGCAGATATTTCCATGTTCATACAGATGGCGGTGTAGATATTTCCATGTTCGTACGGATGGCAGTGTAGATATTTCCATGTTCATACAGGTGGCGGTGTAGATATTTCCATGTTTATACAGATAGCAGTGTAGTTATTTCCATGTTTATAGAGATAGCATTGTAGATATTTCTATTGATATACAGATAGCAGCGTAGATATTTGCATGTTCATACAGATAGCGGTGTAGATATTTCCATGTTCGTACAGATAGCGGTGTAGATATTTCCATGTTCATACAGATAGCGGTGTAGATATTTCCATGTTCATACAGATAACGGTGTAGATATTTCTATGTTCATACAGATAGCGGTGTAGATGTTTCCATGTTCATACAGTTAGCGGTGCAGATATTTCCATGTTCATACAGATGGCGGTGTAGATATTTACATGTTCATACACATGGCGGTATAGATATTTCCATGTTCGTACAGATGGCGGTGTAGATATTTCCATGTTCATAGAGATGGCGGTGTAGATATTTCCATGTTTATGCAGATAGCGGTATAGATATTTCCATGTTTATACAGATGGTGGTGTAGATGTTTCCATGTTTATAGAGATGGCGGTCTAGATATTTCCATGTTCACAGAGATAGTGTTGTAGTTATTTCCAAGTTTATAGAAACAGCGTTGTAGATATTTCCATGTTTATACAGATAGCGGTGAAGATATTTCCATGTTTATACAGATAGCGGTGTAGATATTTCCATGTTTATACAGATAGCAGTGTAGATATTTCCATGTTTATAGAGATAGTGGTGTAGATAATTTCAATTTTATACAGAGAGCAGTGTAGATATTTCCAAGTTCATACAGATAGCGGTGTAGATATTTCCACGTTTATAGAGATGGCGGTGTAGATATTTCCATGTTCATACAGATGGCAGTGTAGATATTTCCACTTTTATAGGAATGGCGGTGTAGATATTTCCATGTTTACACAGATGGCGGTGTAGATATTTCCATGTTTACACAGATAGCGGTGTAGACATTTCCATGTTTACACGGATAGCGGTGTGGATATTTCCATTTTCATACAAATGTCGGTGTAGATATTTCCATGTTCATAGAGATGACGGTGTAGATATTTCCATGTTTATAGAGATAGCAGTGTAGATATTTCCATTGATATACAGATAGCTGTGTAGATATTTGCATGTTCATACACATAGCGGTGTAGATATTTCCATGTTCATACAGATAGCGGTGTAGATATTTCCATGTTCGTACAGAGAGCGGTGTAGATATTTCCGTGTTTATGCAGACAGCGGTGTAGATATTTCCATGTTCATACAGATAGCGGTGTAGGTATTTCCCTGTTCATACAGTTAGCGGTGTAGATATTTCCATGTTCATACAGATGGCAGTGTAGATATTTACATGTTCATACAGATGGCGGTGTAGATATTTCCATGTTCATACATGTGGCGGTGTAGATATTTCCATGTTTATACAGATAGCAGTGTAGTTATTTCCATGTTTATAGAGATAGCAGTGTGGATATTTTCATTGATATACAGATAGCTGTGTAGTTATTTGCATGTTCATACAGATAGCGGTGTAGATATTTCCATGTTCATACAGATGGCGGTGTAGATATTTACATGTTTGTACAGATGGCGGTGTAAATATTTCCATGTTCATGCAGATGGCAGTGTAGATATTTGCATGTTCATAGAGAAGGCGGTGTAGATATTTCCATGTTTATGCAGATAGCGGTATAGCTATTTCCGTGTTTATACAGATGGTGTTGTAGTTATTTCCATGTTTATAGAGATGGCAGTCTAGATATTTCCATCTTTATAGAGACAGTGGTGTAGTTATTTCCAAGTTTATAGAGACAGCGTTGTAGGTATTTCCATGTTTATACAGATAGCGGTGAAGATATTTTCATGTTTATACAGATGGCGGTGTAGATATTTCTATGTTTATACAGATAGCAGTGTAGATATTTCCATGTTTATAGAGATAGTGGTGTAGATAATTTCAATTTTAAACAGAGGGCAGTGTAGATATTTCCAAGTTCATACAGATAGCGTTGTAGATATTTCCACATTTATAGAGATGGCGGTGTAGATATTTCCATGTTTATACAGATAGCAGTGTAGTTATTTCCATGTTTATAGAGATAGCAGTGTAGATATTTCCATTGATATACAGATAGCTGTGTAGATATTTGCATGTTCATAGAGATAGCGGTGTAGTTATTTCCATGTTCATACAGATAGCTGTGTAGATATTTCCATGTTCATACAGAGAGCGGTGTAGATATTTCCATGTTTATACAGAAAGCGGTGCGGATATTTCCATGTTAATACAGATAGTGGTGCAGATATTTCCATGTTTATACAGATAGCTTTGTAGATATTTCAATCTTAATACAGATGGCGGTGTAGATATTTCCATGTTTATGCAGATAGCGGTATAGATATTTCTATTTTTATACAGATGGTGGTGTAGATATTTCCATGTTTATGCAGATGGCGGTATAGATATTTCCATGTTTATACAGATGGTGGTGTAGATATATCCATGTTCATACAGATGGCGGTGTAGATATTTCGAAGTTTATAGAGATAGCGCTGTAGTTATTTCTATATTTATATAGAAATCTGTGTAGATATTTCCATGTATATGCAGATAGCTGTGTAGATATTTCCATGTTCATGGAGATAGCGGTGTAGTTATTTCCATGTTCATCCAGATGCCGGTGTAGATACATCCATGTTCATACAGATGGCGGTGAAGATATTTCCATGTTCATACAGATGGCTGTGTAGATATTTCCATGTTCATAGAGATGGCGGTGTAGATATTTCCATGTTGATACAGATAGCAGTGTAGTTATTTCCATGTTTATAGAGATAGCAGTGTAGATATTTCCATTGATATACAGATAGCGGTGTAGATATTTCCATGTTCATACAGATAGCGGTGTAGATATTTCCATGTTCATATAGATAGCAGTGTAGATATTTCCATTTTCATACAGATAGCGGTGTGGATATTTCCATGTTCATAGAGTTAGCGGTGTAGATATTTCCATGTTCATACAGATGGCGGTGTAGATATTTACATGTTCATACAGATGGCGGTGTAGATATTTCCATGTTCGTACGGATGGCAGTGCAGATGTTTTCATGTTCATACAGGTGGCAGTGTAGATATTTTCATGTTTATACAGATAGCAGTATAGTTATTTCCATGTTTACAGAGATAGCAGTGAAGATATTTCCATTGATATACAGATAGCTGTGTAGATATTTGCATGTTCATACAGATAGCGGTGTAGTTATATCCATGTTCATACAGAGAGCGGTGTAGATATTTCCATGTTCATACAGATAGTGGTGTAGATATTTCCATTTTCCTACAGATAGCGGTGTAGGTATTTCCATGTTCATACAGTTAGCGGTGTAGATATTTCCATGTTCATACAGATGGCGGTTTAGATATTTACATGTTCATACAGATGGCCGTGTAAGTATTTCCAAGTTCTTACAGATGGCGCTGTAGATATTTCCATGTTCATAGAGATGGCGTTGTAGATATTTCCATGTTTATGCAGATAGCGGTATAGATATTTCCATGTTTATACAGATGGTGGTGTAGATATTTCCATGTTTATAGAGATGGCGGTCTAGATATTTCCATGTTTATAGAGATAGTGGTGTAGTTATTTCAAAGTTTATAGAGACAGCATTGTAGATATTTCCATGTTTAGACAGATAGCGGTGAAGTTATTTCCATGTTTATACAGATAGCGGTATAGATATTTCCGTGTTTATACAGATAGCGGTGTAGATATTTCCATGTTTATAGAGATAGTGGTGTAGATAATTCCAATTTTATACTGATAGCAGAGTAGATATTTCCAAGCTCATACAGATAGCAGTGTAGATATTTCCACGTTTATAGAGATGGCTGTGTAGATATTTCCATGTTCATACAGATGGCGGTGTAGATATTTCCATGTTTATAGAGATGGCGGTGTAGATATTTTCAGGTTTACACAGATGGCAGTGTAGATATTTCCATGTTTACACACATAGCGGTGTAGACATTTCCATGTTTACACAGATAGCGGTGTGGATATTTCCATGTGTATGCAGATAGCGGTGTAGATATTTCCATGTTCATACAGATAGCGGTGTAGGTATTTCCATGTTCATACCAATAGTGGTGTAGATATTTCCATGTTCATACAGTTAGCGGTATAGATATTTCCATGTTTATACAGATGGTGGTGTAGATATTTCCATGTTTATGCAGATGGCGGTATAGATATTTCCATGTTTATACAGATGGTGGTGTAGATATTTCCATGTTCATACAGATGGCGGTGTAGATATTTCGAAGTTTATAGAGATAGCGCTGTAGTTATTTCTATATTTATATAGAAATCTGTGTAGATATTTCCATGTATATGCAGATAACTGTGTAGATATTTCCATGTTCATGCAGATTGCGGTGTAGTTATTTCCATGTTCATCCAGATGCCGGTGTAGATACATCCATGTTCATAGAGATGGCGGTGAAGATATTTCCATGTCCATACAGATGGATGTGTAGATATTTCCATGTTCATAGAGATGGCGGTGTAGATATTTCCATGTTCATACAAATGGCGGTGTAGATATTTCCATGTTCATTGAGATGGCGGTGTAGATCTTTCCATGTTTATACAGATAGCAGTGTAGTTATTTCCATGTTTATAGAGATAGCAGTGTAGATATTTCCATTGATATACAGATAACGGTGTAGATATTTCCATGTTCATACAGATAGCGGTGTAGATATTTCCATGTTCATACAGTTAGCGGTGTAGATATTTCCATGTTCATACAGATGGCGGTGTAGATATTTACATGTTCATACAGATGGCAGTGTAGATATTTACATCTTCATACAGATGGCGGTGTAGATATTTCCATGTTCATACAGATGGCCGTGTAGATATTTCCATGTTCATACAGATAGCGGTGTAGATATTTCCATGTTCATACAGATAACGGTGTTGATATTTCCATGTTCATACAGATAGCGGTGTAGATATTTCCATGTTCATACTGTTAGCGCTTAAGATATTTCCATGTTCATACAGATGGCGGTGTAGATATTTCCATGTTTAAGCAGATAGCGGTATAGATATCTCCATGTTTATACAGATGGTGGTGTAGATATTTCCATGTTTATAGAGATGGCGGTCTAGAGATTTCCATGTTAACAGAGATTGTGGTGTAGTTATTTCCAAGTTTATAGAGACAGCGTTGTGGATATTTCCATGTTTATACAGATAGCGGTGAAGATATTTCCATGTTTATACAGATAGCGTTGTAGATATTTCCATGTTTATACATATAGCAGTGTAGACATTTCCATGTTTATAGAGATAGTGGTGTAGATAATTTCAATTTTATACAGAGAGCAGTGTAGATATTTCCAAGTTCATACAGATAGTGGTGTAGATATTTCCACATTTACAGAGATGGCGGTGTAGATATTTCCATGTTCATACAGATGGCAGTGTAGATATTTCCACGTTTATAGGTATTGCAGTGTAGATATTTTCATGTTTACACAGATGGCGGTGTAGATATTTCCATGTTTACACAGATAGCGGTGTAGACATTTCCGAGTTTACACAGATAGCGGTGTGGATATTTCCATGTTCATACAAATGTCGGTGTAGATATTTCCATGTTCATAGAGATGACGGTGTAGATATTTCCATGTTTATACAGATAGCAGTGTAGTTATTACCATGTTTATAGAGATAGCAGTGTAGATATTTCCATTGATATACAGATAGCTGTGTAGATATTTGCATGTTCATACAGATAGCGGTGTAGATATTTCCATGTTTATTCAGATAGCGGTGTAGATATTTCCATATTCATACAGTTAGCGGTGTAGATATTTCCATGTTCATACAAATGGCGGTGTAGATATTTCCATGTTTATACAGATAGCAGTGTAGATGTTTCCATGTTTATAGAGATAACAGTGTAGATATTTCCATTGATATACAGATAGCTGTGTGGATATTTGCAAGTTCATACACATAGCGGTGTAGATATTTCCATGTTCATACAGATAGCGGTGTAGATATTTCCATGTTCGTACAGAGAGCGGTGTAGATATTTCCATGTTCATACAGATAGCGGTGTAGATATTTCCATGCTCATACAGAGGGCGGTGTAGATATTTCCATGTTCATACAGTTAGCGGTGTAGATATTTCCATGTTCATACAAATGGCAGTGTAGATATTTCCATGTTCATAGAGATGGCGGTGTAGATATTTCCATGTTCATACAAATGGCGGTATAGATATTTCCATGTTCATAGAGATGGCGGTGTAGATCTTTCCATGTTTGTACAGATAGCAGTGTAGTTATTTCCATGTTTATAGACATAGCAGTGTAGATATTTCCATTGATATACAGATAGCGGTGCAGATATTTCCATGTTCATACAGATAGCGGTGTAGATATTTCCATGTTCATACAGTTAGCGGTGTACATATTTCCATGTTCATACAGATAGCGGTGTAGATATTTCCATGTTCATACAGATGGCGGTGTAGATATTTCCATGTTCATACAGATGGCGGTGTAGATATTTCCATGTTCGTACAGATGGCGGTGTAGATATTTCCATGTTCATAGAGATGGCGGTGTAGATATTTCCATGTTTTTGCAGATAGCGGTATTGATATTTCCATGTTTATACAGATGGTGGTGTAGATATTTCCATGTTTATAGAGATGGCGGTCTAGATATTTCCATGTTTACAGAGATAGTGGTATAGTTATTTCCAAGTTTATAGAGACAGCATGGTAGATATTTCCATGTTTATACAGATAGCGGTGAAGATATTTCCATGTTTATACAGATAGCAGTGTAGTTATTTCCATGTTTATAGAGATAGCAGTGTAGGTATTTCCATTGATATACAGATAGCTGTGTAGATATTTGCATGTTCATTCATATAGCGGTGTAGTTATTTCCATGTTCATACCAATAGCGGTGTAGATATTTCCATGTTCATACAGTTAGCGGTGTAGATATTTCCATGTTCATACAGCTGGCGGTGTAGATATTTACATGTTCATACAGATGGCGGTGTAGATATTTCCATGTTCGTACGGATGGCAGTGTAGATATTTCCATGTTCACATAGGTGGCGGTGTGGATATTTCCATGTTTATACAGATAGCAGTGAAGTTATTTCCATGTTTATAGAGATAGCAGTGTGGATATTTCCATTGATATACAGATAGCTGTGTAGATATTTCCATGTTCATGCAGATAGCGGTGTAGATATTTCCATGTTCATACAGACAACGGTGTAGATATTTCCATGTTCATTCAGATAGCGGTGTAGATATTTCCATGTTCATACAGTTAGCGGTGTAGATATTTCCATGTTCTTAGAGATAACGGTGTAGATATTTCCATGTTCATACAGATAGCGGTGTAGATATTTCCATGTTCATACAGTTAGCCGTGTAGATATTTCCATGTTCATACAGATGGCGGTGTAGATATTTACATGTTCATACAGGTGGCGGTGTAGATATTTCCATGTTCGTACAGATGGCGGTGTAGATATTTCCATGTTCATAGAGATGGCAGTGTAGATATTTCCATGTTTATGCAGATAGCGGTATAGATATTTCCATGTTTATACAGATGGTGGTGTAGGTATTTCCATGTTTATAGAGATGGCGGTCTAGATATTCCCATGTTTACAGAGATAGTGGTGTAGTTATTTCCAAGTTTATAGAGACAGCGTTGTAGATATTTCCATGTTATACAGATAACGGTGAAGATATTTCCATGTTTATACAGATAGCGGTGTAGATATTTCCATGTTTATACAGATAGCAGTGTAGATATTTCCATGTTTATAGAGATAGTGGTGTAGATAATTTCAATTTATACCGAGAGCAGTGTAGATATTTCCAAGTTCATACAGATAGCGGTGTAGATATTTCCACGTTCATAGAGATGGCGGTGTAGATATTTCCATGTTCATGCAGATGGCGGTGTAGATATTTCCATGTTCATACAAATGGCGGTTTTGGTATTTCCATGTTCATAGAGATGGCGGTGTAGATATTTCCATGTTCATACAAATGGCGGTGTAGATATTTCCATGTTCATAGAGATGGCGGTGTAGATATTTCCATGTTTATACAGATAGCAGTGTAGTTATTTCCATGTTTATAGAGATAGCAGTGTAGATATTTCCATTGATATACAGATAGCTGTGTAGATATTTGCATGTTCATACAGATAGCGGTGTAGATATTTCCATGTTCGTACAGTTAGCGGTGTAGATATTTCCATGTTCATACAGATGGCGGTGTAGATATTTACATGTTCATACAGATGGCGGTGTAGATATTTCCATGTTCATACAGATGGTGGTGTAGATATTTATATGTTCATACAGATAGCGGTCTAGTTATTTCCATGTTCATACCAATAGCGGTATAGATATTTCCATGTTATACAGTTAGCGGTGTAGATATTTCCATGTTCATACAGATGGCGGTGTAGATATTTCCATGTTCATAGAGATGGCGGTGTAGATATTTCCATGTTTATACAGATAGCAGTGTAGTTATTTCCATGTTTATAGAGATAACAGTGTAGATATTTCCATTGATATACAGATAGCTGTGTAGATATTTGCATGTTCATACAGATAGCGGTGTAGATATTTCCATGTTTATACAGATAGCGGTGTAGATATTTCCATGTTCATACAGTTAGCGGTGTAGATATTTCCATGTTCTTACAGATGGCAGTGTAGATATTTACATGTTCATACAGATGGCGGTGTAGGTATTTCCATGTTCATACAGATGGCGGTGTAGATATTTCCAAGTTCATGCAGATAGCGGTGTAGATATTTCCATGTTTATACAGATAGCGGTGTAGATATTTCCATGTTCACACGGTTAGCGGTGTAGATATTTCCATGTTCATACAGATGGCGGTGCAGATGTTTCCATGTTCATACAGATGGCGGTGTAGATATTTCCATGTTCTTACGGATGGCAGTGTGGATATTTCCATGTTCATACAGGTGGCGGTGTAGATATATCCATGTTTATACAGATAGCAGTGTAGTTATTTCCATGTTAATAGAGATAGCATTGTAGATATTTCTATTGATATACAGATAGCTGTGTAGATATTTCCATGTTCACACGGTTAGCGGTGTAGATATTTCCATGTTCATACAGATGGTGGTGTAGATATTTATATGTTCATACAGATAGCGGTGTAGTTATTTCCATGTTCATACCAATAGCGGTATAGATATTTCCATGTTATACAGTTAGCGGTGTAGATATTTCCATGTTCATACAGATGGCAGTGTAGATATTTACATGTTCATACACTTGGCGGTATAGATATTTCCATGTTCGTACAGATGGCGGTGTAGATATTTCCATGTTCATAGAGATGGCGGTGTAGATATTTCCATGTTTATGCAGATAGCGGTATAGATATTTCCATGTTTATACAGATGGTGGTGTAGATGTTTCCATGTTTATAGAGATGGTGGTCTAGATATTTCCATGTTCACAGAGATAGTGTTGTAGTTATTTCCAAGTTTATAGAGACAGCGTTGTAGATATTTCCATGTTTATACAGATAGCGGTGAAGATATTTCCATGTTTATACAGATAGCGGTGTAGATATTTCCATGTTTATACAGATAGCAGTGTAGATATTTCCATGTTTATAGAGATAGTGGTGTAGATAATTTCAATTTTATACAGAGAGCAGTGTAGATATTTCCAAGTTCATACAGATAGCGGTGTAGATATTTCCACGTTTATAGGGATGGCGGTGTAGATATTTTCATGTTTACAGAGATGGCGGTGTAGATATTTCCATGTTTACACAGATAGCGGTGTGGACATTTCCATGTTTACACAGATAGCGGTGTGGATATTTCCATGTTCATACAAATGTCGGTGTAGATATTTCCATGTTCATAGAGATGACGGTGTAGATATTTCCATGTTTATACAGTTAGCACTGTAGTTATTACCATGTTTATAGAGATAGCAGTGTAGATATTTCCATTGATATACAGATAGCTGTGTAGATATTTGCAAGTTCATACAGATAGCGGTGTAGATATTTCCATGTTTATTCAGATAGCGGTGTAGATGTTTCCATTTTTATACAGTTAGCGGTGTAGATATTTCCATGTTCATACAAATGGCGGTGTAGATATTTCCATGTTTATACAGATGGCAGTGTAGATATTTCCATGTTTATAGAGATAGCAGTGTAGATATTTCCACTGATATACAGATAGCTGTGTAGATATTTGCATGTTCATACACATAGCGGTGTAGATATTTCCATGTTCATACAGATAGCGGTGTAGATATTTCCATGTTCGTACAGAGAGCGGTGTAGATATTTCCATGTTCATGCAGACAGCGGTGTAGATATTTCCATGTGCATACAGATAGCGGTGTAGGTATTTCCCTGTTCATACAGTTAGCAGTGTAGATATTTCCATGTTCATACAGATGGCAGTGTAGATATTTACATGTTCATACAGATGGCGGTGTAGATATTTCCATGTTCATACATGTGGCGGTGTAGATATTTCCATGTTTATACAGATAGCAGTGTAGTTATTTCCATGTTTATAGAGATAGCAGTGTAGATATTTTCATTGATATACAGATAGCTGTGTAGATATTTGCATGTTCATACACATAGCGGTGTAGATATTTCCATGTTAATACAGATAGCGGTGTAGATATTTCCATATTCGTACAGAGAGCGGTGTAGATATTTCCATGTTCATGCAGACAGCGGTGTAGATATTTCCATGTTCATACAGATAGCGGTGTCGGTATTTCCCTGTTCATACAGTTAGCGGTGTAGATATTTCCATGTTCATACAGATGGCAGTGTAGATATTTACATGTTCATACAGATGGCGGTGTAGATATTTCCATGTTCATACATGTGGCGGTGTAGATATTTCCATGTTTATACAGATAGCAGTGTAGTTATTTCCATGTTTATAGAGATAGCAGTGTAGATATTTTCATTGATATACAGATAGCTGTGTAGATATTTGCATGTTCATACAGATAGCGGTGTAGATATTTCCATGTTCATACAGATGGCGGTGTAGATACTTACATGTTCGTACAGATGGCGGTGTAAATATTTCCATGTTCATGCAGATGGCAGTGTAGATATTTCCATGTTCATAGAGAAGGCGGTGTAGATATTTCCATGTTTATGCAGATAGCGGTATAGATATTTCCATGTTTATACAGATGGTGTTGTAGATATTTCCATGTTTATAGAGATGGCAGTCTAGATATTTTCATCTTTATAGAGACAGTGGTGTAGTTATTTCCAAGTTTATAGAGACAGCGTTGTAGGTATTTCCATGTTTATACAGATAGCGGTGAAGATATTTTCATGTTTATACAGATGGCGGTGTAGATATTTCCATGTTTATACAGATAGCAGTGTAGATATTTCTATGTTTATAGAGATAGTGGTGTAGATAATTTCAATTTTAAACCGAGGGCAGTGTAGATATTTCCAAGTTCATACAGATAGCGGTGTATATATTTCCACGTTTATAGAGATGGCGGTGTAGATATTTCCATGTTCATACTGATGGCGGTGTAGATATTTCCATGTTCATACAAATGGCGGTGTAGATATTTCCATGTTTATAGAGATGGCAGTGTAGATATATTCATGTTTACACAGATGGCGGTGTAGCTATTTCCATGTTTACACAGATAGCAGTGTAGTTAGTTCCATGTTTATAGAGATAGCAGTGTAGATATTTCCATTGATATACAGATAGCTGTGTAGATATTTGCATGTTCATAGAGATAGCGGTGTAGTTATTTCCATGTTCATACAGATAGCGGTGTAGATATTTCCATGTTCATACAGAGAGCGGTGTAGATATTTCCATGTTTATACAGAAAGCGGTGCGGATATTTCCATGTTAATTCAGATAGTGGTGCAGATATTTCCATGTTTATACAGATAGCTTTGTAGATATTTCCATCTTAATACAGATGGCGGTGTAGATATTTCCATGTTTATGCAGATAGCGGTATAGATATTTCCATTTTTATACAGATGGTGGTGTAGATATTTCCAAGTTTATGCAGATGGCGGTATAGATATTTCCATGTTTATACAGATGGTGGTGTAGATATTTCCATGTTCATACAGATGGCGGTGTAGATATTTCGAAGTTTATAGAGATAGCGCTGTAGTTATTTCTATATTTATATAGAAATCTGTGTAGATATTTCCATGTATATGCAGATAGCTGTGTAGATATTTCCATGTTCATGCAGATAGCGGTGCAGTTATTTCCATGTTCATCCAGATGCCGGTGTAGATTCATCCATGTTCATACAGATGGCGGTGAAGATATTTCCATGTTCATACAGATGGCTGTGTAGATATTTCCATGTTCATAGAGATGGCGGTGTAGATATTTCCATGTTGATACAGATAGCAGTGCAGTTATTTCCATGTTTATAGAGATAGCAGTGTAGATATTTCCATTGATATACAGATAGCGGTGTAGATATTTCCATGTTCATACAGATAGCAGTGTAGATATTTCCATGTTCATATAGATAGCAGTGTAGATATTTCCATGTCCATACAGATAGCGGTGTAGATATTTCCATGTTCATAGAGTTAGCGGTGTAGATATTTCCATGTTCATACAGATGGCGGTGTAGATATTTACATGTTCATACAGATGGCGGTGTAGATATTTCCATGTTCGTACGAATGGCAGTGTAGATGTTTCCATGTTCATACAGGTGGCAGTGTAGATATTTCCATGTTTATACAGATAGCAGTATAGTTATTTCCAAGTTTACAGAGATAGCAGTGAAGTTATTTCCATTGATATACAGATATCTGTGTAGATATTTGCATGTTCATACAGATAGCGGTGTAGTTATTTCCATGTTCATACAGATGGCGGTGTAGATATTTCCATGTTTATAGATATGGCGGTGTAGATATTTTCAGGTTTACACAGATGGCAGTGTAGATATTTCCATGTTTACACACATAGCGGTGTAGACATTTCCATGTTTACACAGATAGCGGTGTGGATATTTCCATGTGTATGCAGATAGCGGTGTAGATATTTCCATGTTCATACAGACAGCGGTGTAGATATTTCCATGTTCATACCAATAGTGGTGTAGATATTTCTATGTTCATACAGTTATCGGTATAGATATTTCCATGTTTATACAGATTGTGGTGTAGATATTTCCATGTTTATGCAGATGGCGGTATAGATATTTCCATGTTTATTCAGATGGTGGTGTAGATATTTCCATGTTCATACAGATGGCGGTGTAGATATTTCGAAGTTTATAGAGATAGCGCTGTAGTTATTTCTATATTTATATAGAAATCTGTGTAGATATTTCCATGTATATGCAGATAACTGTGTAGATATTTCCATGTTCATGCAGATTGTGGTGTAGTTATTTCCATGTTCATCCAGATGCCGGTGTAGATACATCCATGTTCATAGAGATGGCGGTGAAGATATTTCCATGTTCATACAGATGGCTGTGTAGATATTTCCATGTTCATAGAGATGGCGGTGTAGATATTTCCAAGTTGATACAGATAGCAGGGTGGTTATTTCCATGTTTATAGAGATAGCAGTGTAGATATCTCCATTGATATACAGATAGCGGTGTAGATATTTCCATGTTCATACAGATAGCGGTGTAGATATTTCCATGTTCATAGAGTTAGCGGTGTAGATATTTCCATGTTCATACAGATGGCAGTGTAGATATTTCCACGTTTATAGGTATTGCGGTTTAGATATTTTCATGTTTACACAGATGGCGGTGTAGATAGTTCCATGTTTGCACAGATAGCCGTGTAGACATTTCCATGTTTACACAGATAGCGGTGTGGATATTTCCATGTTCATACAAATGACGGTGTAGATATTTCCATGTTCATAGAGATGACGGTGTAGATATTTCCATGTTTATATGGATAGCAGTGTAGTTATTACCATGTTTATAGAGATAGCAGTGTAGATATTTCCATTGATATACACATAGCTGTGTAGATATTTGCATGTTCATACAGATAGCGGTGTAGATATTTCCATGTTTATTCAGATAGCGGTGTAGATATTTCCATATACATACAGTTAGCGGTGTAGATATTTCCATGTTCATACAAATGGCGGTGTAGATATTTCCATGTTTATACAGATAGCAGTGTAGATGTTTCCATGTTCATAGAGACAGCAGTGTAGATATTTCCATTGATATACAGATAGCTGTGTAGATATTTGCATGTTCATACACATAGCGGTGTCGATATTTCCATGTTCATACAGATAGCGGTGTAGATATTTCCATGTTCGTACAGAGTGCGGTGCAGATATTTCCATGTTCATACAGATAGCGGTGTAGATATTTCCATGTTCATAAAGATGGCGGTGTAGATATTTCCATGTTCATACAGATGGCGGTGTAGATATTTCCATGTTCGTACAGAGTGCGGTGCAGATATTTCCATGTTCATACAGATAGCGGTGTAGATATTTCCATGTTCATACAGATGGCGGTGTAGATATTTCCATGTTCATAGAGATGGCGGTGTAGATAATTCCATGTTCATACAAATGGCGGTGTAGATATTTCCATGTTCATAGAGATGGCGGTGTAGATATTTCCATGTTCATACAAATGGTGTAGATATTTCCATGTTCATTGAGATGGCGGTGTAGATCTTTCCATGTTTATACAGATAGCAGTGTAGTTATTTCCATGTTTATAGAGATAGCAGTGTAGATATTTCCATTGATATACAGATAGCGGTGTAGATATTTCCATGTTCATACAGATAGCGGTGTAGATATTTCCATGTTCATACAGTTAGCGGTGTAGATATTTCCATGTTCATACAAATGGCGGTGTAGATATTTTCATGTTCATAGAGATGGCGGTGTAGATATTTCCATGTTCATACAAATGGCGGTGTAGATATTTCCATGTTCATTGAGATGGCGGTGTAGATCTTTCCATGTTTATACAGATAGCAGTGTAGTTATTTCCATGTTTATAGAGATAGCAGTGTAGATATTTCCATTGATATACAGATAGCGGTGTAGATATTTCCATGTTCATACAGATAGCGGTGTAGATATTTCCATGTTCATACAGTTAGCGGTGTAGATATTTCCATGTTCATGCAGATGGCGGTGTAGATATTTACATGTTCATACAGATGGCAGTGTAGATATTTACATGTTCATACAGATGGCGGTGTAGATATTTCCATGTTCATACAGATGGCTGTGTAGATATTTCCATGTTCATAGAGATGGCGGTGTAGATATTTCCAAGTTGATACAGATAGCAGTGTAGTTATTTCCATGTTTATAGAGATAGCAGTGTAGATATATCCATTGATATACAGATAGCGGTGTAGATATTTCCATGTTCATACAGATAGCGGTGTAGATATTTCCATGTTCATAGAGTTAGCGGTGTAGATATTTCCATGTTCATACAGATGGCGGTGCAGATACTTACATGTTCATACATATGGCGGTATAGATATTTCCATGTTCGTACAGATGGCGGTGTAGATATTTCCATGTTCATAGAGATGGCGGTGTAGATATTTCCATGTTTATGCAGATAGCGGTATAGATATTTCCATGTTTATGCAGACGGTGGTGTAGATATTTCCATGTTTATGGATATGGCGGTCTAGATATTTCCATGTTTACAGAGATAGTGGTGTAGTTATTTCCAAGTTTATAGAGACAGCGTTGTAGATATTTCCATGTTTATACAGATAGCAGTGAAGATATTTCCATGTTTATACAGATTGCGTTGTAGATATTTCCATGTTTATACAGATAGCAGTGTAGATATTTCCATGTTTAAAGAGATAGTGGTGTAGATAATTTCAATTTTATACAGAGAGCAGTGTAGATATTTCCAAGTTCATACAGACAGCGGTGTAGATATTTCCACATTTACGGAGATGGTGGTGTAGATATTTCCATGTTCATACAGATGGCAGTGTAGATATTTCCACGTTTATAGGTATTGCGGTGTAGATATTTTCATGTTTACACAGATGGCGGTGTAGATAGTTCCATGTTTACACAGATAGCGGTGTAGACATTTCCATGTTTACACAGATAGCGGTGTGGATATTTGCATGTTCATACAAATGACGGTGTAGATATTTCCATGTTCATAGAGATGACGGTGTAGATATTTCCATGTTTATACGGATAGCAGTGTAGTTATTACCATGTTTATAGAGATAGCAGTGTAGATATTTCCATTGATATACACATAGCTGTGTAGATATTTGCATGTTCATACAGATAGCAGTGTAGATATTTCCATGTTTATTCAGATAGCGGTGTAGATATTTCCATATTCATACAGTTAGCGGTGTAGATATTTCCATGTTCATACAAATGGCGGTGTAGATATTTCCATGTTTATACAGATAGCAGTGTAGATGTTTCCATGTTCATAGAGATAGCAGTGTAGATATTTCCATTGATATACAGATAGCTGTGTAGATATTTGCAAGTTCATACACATAGCGGTGTAGATATTTCCATGTTCATACAGATAGCGGTGTAGATATTTCCATGTTCGTACAGAGTGCGGTGCAGATATTTCCATGTTCATACAGATAGCGGTGTAGATATTTCCATGTTCATACAGACGGCGGTGTAGATATTTCCATGTTCATAGAGATGGCGGTGTAGATATTTCCATGTTCGTACAGAGTGCGGTGCAGATATTTCCATGTTCATACAGATAGCGGTGTAGATATTTCCATGTTCATACAGATGGCGGTGTAGATATTTCCATGTTCATAGAGATGGGGGTGTAGATAATTCCATGTTCATACAAATGGCGGTGTAGATATTTCCATGTTCATAGAGATGGCGGTGTAGATATTTCCATGTTCATACAAATGGCGGTGTAGATATTTCCATGTTCATTGAGATGGCGGTGTAGATCTTTCCATGTTTATACAGATAGCAGTGTTGTTATTTCCATGTTTATAGAGATAGCAGTGTAGATATTTCCATTGATATACAGATAGCGGTGTAGATATTTCCATGTTCATACAGATAGCGGTGTAGATATTTCCATGTTCATACAGTTAGCGGTGTAGATATTTCCATGTTCATACAAATGGCGGTGTAGATATTTTCATGTTCATAGAGATGGCGGTGTAGATATTTCCATGTTCATACAAATGGCGGTGTAGATATTTCCATGTTCATTGAGATGGCGGTGTAGATCTTTCCATGTTTATACAGATAGCAGTGTAGTTATTTCCATGTTTATAGAGATAGCAGTGTAGATATTTCCATTGATATACAGATAGCGGTGTAGATATTTCCATGTTCATACAGATAGCGGTGTAGATATTTCCATGTTCATACAGTTAGCGGTGTAGATATTTCCATGTTCATGCAGATGGCGGTGTAGATATTTACATGTTCATACAGATGGCAGTGTAGATATTTACATGTTCATACAGATGGCGGTGTAGATATTTCCATGTTCATACAGATGGCGGTGTAGATATTTCCATGTTCATACAGATGGCGGTGTAGATATTTCCATGTTCATACAGATAACGGTGTAGATATTTCCATGTTCATACAGATAGCGGTGTAGATATTTCCATGTTCATACTGTTAGCGGTGAAGATATTTCCATGTTCATACAGATGGCGGTGTAGATATTTACATGTTCATAGAGATGGCGGTGTAGATATTTCCATGTTTATGCAGATAGCGGTATAGATATTTCCATGTTTATACAGATGGTGGTGTAGATATTTCCATGTTTATAGAGATGGCGGTCTAGATATTTCCATGTTTACAGAGATAGTGGTGTAGTTATTTCCAAGTTTATAGAGACAGCTTTGTGGATATTTCCATGTTTATACAGATAGCGGTGAAGATATTTCCATGTTTATACAGATAGCGTTGTAGATATTTCCATGTTTATACAGACAGCAGTGTAGACATTTCCATGTTTATAGAGATAGTGGTGTAGATAATTTCAATTTTATACAGAGAGCAGTGTAGATATTTCCAAGTTCATACAGATTGCGGTGTAGATATTTCCACGTTTACAGAGATGGCGGTGTAGATATTTCCATGTTCATACAGATGGCAGTGTAGATATTTCCACGTTTATAGGTATTGCAGTGTAGATATTTTCATGTTTACACAGATGGCGGTGTAGATATTTCCATGTTTACACAGATAGCGGTGTGGATATTTCCATGTTCGTACTAATGTCGGTGTAGGTATTTCCATGTTCGAACAGAGAGCGGTGTAGATATTTCCATGTTTATACAGATAGCGGTGTAGATATTTCCATGTTCATACAGATGGCGCTGTAGATATTTCCATGTTCATACAGTTAGCGGTGTAGATATTTACATGTTCATACAAATGGCAGTGTAGATATTTCCATGTTCATAGAGATGGCGGTGTATATATTTCCATGTTCATACAAATGGCGGTGTAGATATTTCCATGTTCATAGAGATGGCGGTGTAGACCTTTCCATGTTTATACAGATAGCAGTGTAGTTATTTCCATGTTTATAGACATAGCAGTGTAGATATTTCCATTGATATACAGATAGCGGTGTAGATATTTCCATGTTCATACAGATAGTGGTGTAGATATTTCCATGTTCATACAGTTAGCGGTGTACATATTTCCATGTTCATACAGATAGCGGTGTAGATATTTCCATGTTCATACAGATAGCGGTGTAGATATTTCCATGTTCATACAGTTAGCGGTGTAGATATTTCCATGTTCATACAGGTGGCGGTGCAGATACTTACATGTTCATACAGATGGCGGTGTAGATATTTCCATGTTCGTACGGTTGGCAGTGTAGATATTTCCATGTTCATACAGGTGGCGGTGTAGATATTACCATGTTTATACAGATAGCAGTGTAGTTATTTCCATGTTTATAGAGATAGCATTGTAGATATTTCCATTGATATACAGATAGCTGTGTAGATATTTGCATGTTCATACAGATAGCGGTGTAGATATTTCCATGTTCCTACAGATAGCGGTGTTGATATTTCCATGTTCATACAGATAGCGGTGTAGATATTTCCATGTTCATACAGTTAGCGGTGAAGATATTTCCATGTTCATACAGATGGCGGTGTAGATATTTACATGTTCATACAGAGGGCGGTATAGATATTTCCATGTTCGTACAGATGGCGGTGTAGATATTTCCATGTTCATAGAGATGGCGGTGTAGATATTTCCATGTTTATGCAGATAGCGGTATAGATATTTCCATGTTTATACAGACGGTGGTGTAGATATTTCCATGTTTATAGAGATGGCGGTCTAGATATTTCCATGTTTACAGAGATAGTGGTGTAGTTATTTCAAAGTTTATAGAGACAGCGTTGCAGATATTTCCATGTTTATACAGATAGCGGTGTAGATATTTCCATGTTTATTCAGATAGCGGTGTAGATATTTCCATATTCATACAGTTAGCGGTGTAGATATTTCCATGTTCATACAAATGGCGGTGTAGATATTTCCATGTTTATACAGATAGCAGTGTAGATGTTTCCATGTTTATAGAGATAGCAGTGTAGATATTTCCATTGATATACAGATAGCTGTGTTGATATTTGCATGTTCATACAAATAGCGGTGTAGATATTTCCATGTTCATACAGAGAGCGGTGTAGATATTTCCATGTTCATACAGATAGCGGTGTAGATATTTCCATGTTCATACAGATGGCGGTGTAGATATTTCCATGTTCATACAGTTAGCGGTGTAGATATTTCCATGTTCATACAAATGGCGGTGTAGTTATTTCCATGTTCATAGAGATGGCGGTGTAGATAATTCCATGTTCATACAAATGGCGGTGTAGATATTTCCATGTTCATAGAGATGGCGGTGTAGATCTTTCCATGTTTATACAGATAGCAGTGTAGTTATTTCCATGTTTATAGAGATTGCAGTGTAGATATTTCCATTGATCTACAGATAGCGGTGTAGATATTTCCATGTTCATACAGATGGCGGTGTAGATATTTCCATGTTCATACAGTTAGTGGTGTAGATATTTCCATGTTCATACAAATGGCGGTGTAGATATTTCCATGTTCATAGAGATGGCGGTCTAGATATTTCCATGTGCATACAAATGGCGGTGTAGATATTTCCATGTTCATTGAGATGGCGGTGTAGATCTTTCCATGTTTATACAGATAGCAGTGTAGTTATTTCCATGTTTATAGAGATAGCAGTGTAGATATTTCCATTGATATACAGATAGCTGTGTAGATATTTCCATGTTCATACAGATAGCGGTGTAGATATTTCCATGTTCATACAGATAGCGGTGTAGATATTTCCATGTTCATACAGATGGCGGTGTAGATATTTACATGTTCATACAGATGGCGGTGTAGATATTTACATGTTCATACAGATGGCGGTGTAGATATTTTGATGTTCATACAGATGGCGGTGTAGATATTTCCATGTTAATACAGATAGCGGTGCAGTTATTTCCATGTTCATACCAATCGTGGTGCAGATATTTCCATGTTCATACAGTTAGCGGTGTAGATATTTCCATGTTCATACAGATGGCGGTGTAGATATTTACATGTTCATACAGATGGTGGTGTAGATATTTCCATGTTCGTACGGATGGCAGT
Organism: Gorilla gorilla gorilla; assembly: GCF_029281585.2. Classification (NCBI taxonomy): domain Eukaryota; kingdom Metazoa; phylum Chordata; class Mammalia; order Primates; family Hominidae; genus Gorilla; species Gorilla gorilla. Next base: position 151,563,412 of record NC_073231.2, read on the forward strand.
GTAGATATTTCCATGTTCATATAGGTGGCCGTGTAGATATTTCCATGTTTATACAGATAGCAGTGTCGCTATTTCCATGTTTATAGAGCTAGCAGTGTGGATATTTCCATTGATATACAAATAGCTGTGTAGGTATTTGCATGTTCATAGAGATAGCGGTGTAGATATTTCCATATTCGTATAGATAGCTGTGTAGATATTTCCATGTTCATACAGATAGCGGTGTAGATATTTCCATGTTCATACAGATAACGGTGTAGATATATCCTTGTTCATACAGATAGCGGTGTAGATATTTCCACGTTCATACAGTTAGCGGTGTAGATATTTCCATGTTCATAGAGATAACGGTGTAGATATTTCCATGTTCATACAGATAGCGGTGTAGATATTTCCATGTTCATACAGTTAGCGGTGTAGATATTTCCATGATCATACAGATGGCGGTGTAGATATTTACATGTTCATACAGATGGCGGTGTAGATATTTCCATGTTCGTACAGATGGCGGTGTAGATATTTCCATGTTCATAGAGATGGTGGTGTAGATATTTCCATGTTTATGCAGATAGCGGTATAGATATTTCCATGTTTATACAGATGGTGGTGTAGATATTTCCATGTTTATAGAGATGGCGGTGTAGATATTTCCATGTTTACAGAGATAGTGGTGTAGTTATTTCCAAGTTTATAGAGACAGCGTTGTAGATACTTCCATGTTTATACAGATAGCGGTGAAGATATTCCCATGTTTATACAGATAGCTGTGTAGATAATTCCATGTTTATACAGATAGCAGTGTAGATATTTCCATGTTTATTGAGATAGTGGTGTAGATAATTTCAATTTATACCGAGAGCAGTGTAGATATTTCCAAGTTCATACAGATAGCGGTGTAGATATTTCCACGTTTATAGAGATGGCGGTGTAGATATTTCCATGTTCATACAGATGGCGGTGTAGATATTTCCATTTTCATACAAACGGCGGTTTAGGTATTTCCATGTTCATAGGGATGGCGGTGTAGATATTTCCATGTTCATACAAATGGCGGTGTAGATATTTCCATGTTCTTATAGTTGGCAGTGTAGATATTTACATGTTCATAGAGATGGCGGTGTAGATATTTCCATGTTCATACAGATGGCGGTGTAGATATTTCCATGTTCATACAGATAGCGGTGTAGATATTTCCATGTTCATACAGATAGCGGTGTAGATATTTCCATGTTCATACAGTTAGCGGTGTAGATATTTCCATGTTCATAAAGATGGCGGTGCAGATATTTACATGTTCATACAGATGGCGGTGTAGATATTTCCATGTTCATACGGATGGCAGTGTAGATATTTCCATGTTGATACAGGTGGCGGTGTAGATATTTCCATGTTTACACAGATAGCGGTGTAGGCATTTCCATGTTTACACAGATAGCGGTGTGGATACTTCCATGTTCATACAAATGTCGGTGTAGATATTTCCATGTTCATAGAGATGACGGTGTAGATATTTCCATGTTTATACAGATAGCAGTGTAGTTATTACCATGTTTATAGATATAGCAGTGTAGATATTTCCATTGATATACAGATAGCTGTGTAGACATTTGCATGTTCATACAGATAGCGGTGTAGATATTTCCATGTTTATTCAGATAGCGGTGTAGATATTTCCATATTCATACAGTTAGCGGTGTAGATATTTCCATGTTCATACAAATGGCAGTGTAGATATTTCCATGTTTATACAGATTGCAGTGTAGATATTTCCATGTTTATAGAGATTGCATTGTAGATATTTCCATTGATATACAGATAGCTGTGTAGATATTTGCATGTTCATACACATAGCGGTGTAGATATTTCCATGTTCATACAGATAGCGGTGTAGATATTTCCATGTTCGTACAGAGAGCGGTGTAGATATTTCCATGTTCATACAGATAGCGGTGTAGATATTTCCATGTTCATACAGATGGCGGTGTAGATATTTCCATGTTCATACAGTTAGCGGTGTAGATATTTCCATGTTCATACAGATGGCAGTGTAGATATTTCCATGTTCATACAGATGGCGGTGTTGATATTTCCATGTTCATACAAATGGCGGTGTAGATATTTCCATGTTCATAGAGATGGCGGTGTAGATCTTTCCATGTTTATACAGATAGCAGTGTAGTTATTTCCATGTTTATAAAGATTGCATTGTAGATATTTCCATTGATATAAAGATAGCGGTGTAGATATTTCCATGTTCATACAGATAGCGGTGTAGATATTTCCATGTTCATACAGTTGGCGGTGTAGATATTTCCATGTTCATACAGTTAGCGGTGTAGATATTTCCATGTTCATACAGATGGCGGTGTAGATATTTCCATGTTCATACAAATGGCGGTGTAGATATTTCCATGTTCATTGAGATGGCGGTGTAGATCTTTCCATGTTTATACAGATAGCAGTGTAGTTATTTCCATGTTTATAGAGATAGCAGTGTAGATATTTCCATTGATATACAGATAGCTGTGTAGATATTTCCATGTTCATACAGATAGCGGTGTAGATATTTCCATGTTCATACAGATGGCGGTGTAGATATTTACATGTTCATACAGATGGCGGTGTAGATATTTACATGTTCATACAGATGGCGGTGTAGATATTTTCATGTTCATACAGATGGCGGTGTAGATATTTCTATGTTAATACAGATAGCGGTGCAGTTATTTCCATGTTCATACCAATCGTGGTGCAGATATTTCCATGTTCATACAGTTAGCGGTGTAGATATTTCCATGTTCATACAGATGGCGGTGTAGATATTTACATGTTCATACAGATGGCGGTGTAGATATTTCCATGTTCGTACGGATGGCAGTGTAGATATTTCCATGTTCATATAGGTGGCCGTGTAGATATTTCCATGTTTATACAGATAGCAGTGTCGCTATTTCCATGTTTATAGAGCTAGCAGTGTGGATATTTCCATTGATATACAGATAGCTGTGTAGGTATTTGCATGTTCATACAGATAGCGGTGTAGATATTTCCATATTCGTATAGATAGCTGTGTAGATATTTCCATGTTCATACAGATAGCGGTGTAGATATTTCCATGTTCATACAGATAACGGTGTAGATATATCCATGTTCATACAGATAGCAGTGTAGATATTTCCTAATTCTTACATATAGTGGTGTAGATATTTCCACGTTTATAGAGATGGCGGTGTAGATATTTCCATGTTCATACAGATGGCAGTGTAGATATTTCCATGTTTATAGAGATGGCGGTGTAGATATTTTCATGTTTACACAGATGGAGGAGTAGATATTTCCGTGTTTACACAGATAGCGGTGTAGACATTTACATGTTTACATGGATAGCGGTGTGGATATTTCCATGTATATGCAGATAGCGGTGTGGATATTTACATGTTTATACAGATAGCAGTGGGGATATTTCCATGTTTATACAGATAGTGGTGCTGATATTTCCATGTTTATACAGATAGCGGTGTAGATATTTCCATCTTATTACAGATTGCGGTGTAGGTATGTCCATGTTCGTACAGATGGCGGTGTAGATATTTCCATGTTCTTACAGATGGCGGTGTAGATATTTCGAAGTTTATAGAGATAGCGCTGTAGTTATTTCCATATTTATAGAGAAATCTGTGTAGATATTTCCATGTATATGCAGATAGCGGTGTAGATATTTCCCAATTCATACAGATAGTGGTGTAGATATTTCCACGGTGATAGAGATGGCGGTGGAGATTTTTCCATGTTCATACAGATGGCAGTGTAGATATTTCCATGTTTTTATTGATGGCGGTGTAGATATTTTCAGGTTTACACAGATGGCAGTGTAGATATTTCCATGTTCATACAAATGGCGGTGTATATACTTCGATGTTCATAGAGATGGCGGTGTAGATATTTCCGTGTTCATACAAATGGCGGTGTAGATATTTCCATGTTTATAGACATGGCGGTGTAGATATTTCCATGTTTATACAGATAGCAGTGTAGTTATTTCCATGTTTATAGAGACAGCAGTGTTGATATTTCCATTGATATAGAGTTAGCTGTGTAGATATTTGCAAGTTTATACAGATAGCGGTGTAGATATTTCCATGTTCATACAGATAGCGGTGTAGATATTTCCATGTTCATACATATAACGGTGTAGATATTTCCATGTTCATACAGAGAGCGGTGTAGATATTTCCATGTTCATACATATAACGGTGTAGATATTTCCATGTTCATACAGATAGCGGTGTAGATATTTCCATGTTTTTATTGATGGCGGTGAATTTTCAGGTTTACACAGATGGCGGTGTAGATATTTCCATGTTCATACAAATGGCGGTGTATATACTTCGATGTTCATAGAGATGGCGGTGTAGATATTTCCGTGTTCATACAAATGGCGGTGTAGATATTTCCATGTTCATAGACATGGCGGTGTAGATATTTCCATGTTTATACAGATAGCAGTGTAGTTATTTCCATGTTTATAGAGACAGCAGTGTAGATATTTCCATTGATATAGAGATAGCTGTGTAGATATTTGCAAGTTTATACAGATAGCGGTGTAGATATTTCCATGTTCATACAGATAGCGGTGTAGATATTTGCATGTTTATACAGATAGAGGTGTAGATATTTCCATTTTCATTCAGAGAGCAGTGTAGATATTTCCATGTTCATACATATAACGGTGTAGATATTTCCATGTTCATACAGATAGCGTTGTAGATATTTCCATGTTCATACAGTTAGCGGTGTAGATATTTCCATGTTCACACAGATAGCGGTGTAGATATTTCCATGTTCATACAGTTAGCCGTGTAGATATTTCCACGTTCATACAGATGGCGGTGTAAATATTTACATGTTCATACAGATGGCGGTGTAGATATTTCCATGTTCGTACGGATGGCAGTGTAGATATTTCCATGTTCGTACAGGTGGCCGTGTAGATATTTCCATGTTTATACAGATAGCAGTGTAGTTATATCCATGTTTATAGAGATAGCAATGTAGATATTTCCATTGATATACAGATAGCTGTGTAGATATTTGCATGTTCATACAGATAGCGGTGTAGATATTTCCGTGTTCGTACAGATAGCGGTGTAGATATTTCCATGTTCATACAGATAGCGGTGTATATATTTCCATGTTCATACAGATAACGGTGTAGATATTTCCATGTTCATACAGATAGCGGTGTAGACATTTCCATGTTCATAAAGTTAGCGGTGTAGATATTTCCATGTTCATACAGATGGCGGTGTAGATATTTACATGTTCATACAGATGGCGGTGTAGATATTTCCATGTTCGTACAGATGGCGGTGTAGATATTTCCATGTTCATAGACGTGGCGGTGTAGATATTTCCATGTTTATGCAGATAGCGGTATAGATATTTCCATGTTTATACAGATAGCGGTGTAGATATTTCCATGTTTATACAGATAGCAGTGTAGATATTTCCATGTTTATAGAGATAGTGGTGTAGATATTTCCTATTTTATACAGATAGCAGTGTAGATATTTCCTAATTCTTACAGATAGCGGTGTAGATATTTCCACGTTTATAGAGATGGCGGTGTTGATATTTCCATGTTCATACAGATGGCGGTGGAGATATTTCCATGTTTATAGAGATGGCGGTGTAGATATTTTCATGTTTACACAGATGGCGGAGTAGATATTTCCGTTTTTACACAGATAGCGGTGTAGACATTTACATGTTTACATGGATAGCGGTGTGGATATTTCCATGTTTATGCAGATAGTGGTGTAGATATTTACATGTTTATACAGATAGCGGTGGGGATATTTCCATGTTTATACAGATAGTGGTGCTGATATTTCCATGTTTATACAGATAGCGGTGTAGATATTTCCATGTTCACAAAGATAGCGGTGTAGATATTTCCATGTTCATACAGTTAGCGGTGTAGATATTTTCATGTTCACCCAGATAGCGGTGTAGATATTTCCATGTTCATACAGTTAGCGGTGTAGATATTTCCATGTTCATACAGATGGCGGTGTAAACATTTACATGTTCATACAGATGGCGGTGTAGATATTTCCATGTTCGTACAGATGGCAGTGTAGATATTTCCAAGTTCATACAGGTGGCGGTGTAGATATTTCCATGTTTATACAGATAGCAGTGTAGTTATTTCCATGTTTATAGATATAGCAATGTATATATTTCCATTGATATACAGATAGCTGTGTAGATATTTGCATGTTCATACAGATAGCGGTGTAGATATTTCCATGTTCATACATATAGCGGCGTAGATATTTCCATGTTCATACAGATAGCGGTGTAGATATTTCCATGTTCGTACAGATAGCGGTGTAGATATTTCCATGTTCATACAGATAGCGGTGTAGATATTTCCATGTTCATACAGATAACATTGTAGATATTTCCAACTTCATACATATAGCAGTGTAGTTATTTCCACGTTTATAGAGATGGCGGTGTAGATATTTCCATGTTCATATAGATGGCGGTGTAGATATTTCCATGTTTAAAGGGATGGCGCTGTAGATATTTTCATGTTTATACAGATGGCGGTGTACATATTTCCATGTTTACACAGATAACGGTGTAGACATTTCCATGTTTACAGAGATAGCGGTGTAGATATTTCCATGTTTATACAGATAGCGGTGCGGATATTTCCATGTTTATGCAGATAGCGGTGTAGATATTTCCATGTTTATACATATAGCGGTGCGGGTATTTCCATGTTTATACAGATAGTGGTGCAGATATTTCCATGTTTATAAAGATAGCGGTGTAGATATTTCCATCTTAATACAGATGGCCGTGTAGTTATGTCCATATTCGTACAGATGGCGGTGTAGATATTTCCATGTTCATACAGATGGCGGTGTAGATATTTCGAAGTTTATAGAGATAGCGCTGTAGTTATTTCCATATTTATATTGAAATCTGTGTAGATATTTCCATGTATATGCATATAGCTGTGTAGATATTTCCATGTTCATGCAGATAGCAGTGTAGATATCTCCATGTTCATCCAGATGCCGGTGTAGATATTTGCATGTTCATACAGATAGCGGTGTAGATATTTCCATGTTCATACAGATAGCGGTGTAGATATTTCCATGTTCATACAGAGAGCAGTGTAGATATTTCCATGTTTATACAGATAGCAGTGAAGATGTATGCATGTTTACACAGATAGCGGTGTAGATATTTCCATGTTCATAAAGATAGCGGTGTAGATATTTCCATGTTCATCCAGATGGCTGTGTAGATATTTCCATGTTCATACAGATAGCGGTGTAGATATTTCCATGTTCATAGAGATGGCAGTGTAGATATTTCCATGTTTATACAGATAGTGGTGCGGATATTTCCATGTTTATACAGATAGTTGGGCAGATATTTCCATGTTTATACAGATAGCGGTGTAGATATTTTTATCTTAATACAGATGGCGGTGTAGATATTTCCATGTTCATAGTGATGGTGGTGTAGATATTTCCATGTACATACAAATGGCGGTGTAGATATTTAAATGTTCGTCCAGATGGCGGTGCAGATATTTCCATGTTCATACAGTTAGCCGTGTGGATATTTCCATGTTCATACAGAGGGCGATGTAGATATTTACATGTTCATACTGATGGCGTTGTAGATATTTCCATGTTCGTATGGATGGCAGTGTAGATATTTCCATGTTCATACAGGTGGCGGTGTAGATATTTCCATGTTTATACAGATAGCAGTGTAGTTATTTCCACGTTTATAGACATAGCAGTGTAGATATTTCCATTGATATACAGATAGCTGTGTAGATATTTGCATGTTCGCACAGATGGTGGTGTAGATATTTCCATGTTCATACAGAGAGCGGTGTAGATATTTCCATGTTCATACAGATAGCGGTGTAGTTATTTCCATGCTCATACAGATAGCGGTGTAGATATTTCCATGTTCATACAGATAGCGTTGTTGATATTTCCATGCTCATACAGTCAGCGGTGTAGATATTTTCATGTTCATACAGATGGCATTGTAGATATTTACATGTTCATACTGATGGCGGTGTAGATATTTCCATGTTCGTACGGATGGCAGTGTAGATATTTCCATGTTCATACAGGTGGCGGTGTAGATATTTCCATGTTTATACAGATAGCAGTGTAGTTATTTCCGTGTTTATAGAGATAGCGGTGCAGATATTTCCATTGATGAACAGATAGCTGTGTAGATATTTGCATGTTCTTACAGATAGCGGTATAGATATTTCCATGTTCATACAGATAGCGGTGTAGATATTTCCATGTTCATACAGATGGCGGTGTAGATATTTACATGTTCATAGAGATGGCAGTGTAGACATTTCCATGTTTATGCAGATAGCGGTATAGATATTTCCATGTTTATACAGATGGTGGTGTAGATATTTCCATGTTTATAGAGATGGCGGTGTAGATATTTCCATGTTTATGGAGATAGTGGTGTAGTTATTTCCAAGTTTATAGAGACAGCGTTGTAGATATTTCCATGTTTATACAGATAGCGGTGAAGATGTTTCCATGTTTATACAGATAGCGGTGTAGATATTTCCATGTTTATACAGATAGAAGTGTAGATATTTCCATGTTTATAGAGATAGTGGTGTAGATAATTCCAATTTTGTACAGATAGCTATGTAGATATTTCCAAGTTCATACAGATAGCAGTGTAGATATTCCCACGTTTATAGAGATGGCGTTGTAGATATTTCCATGTTCATACAGATGGCGGTGTAGATATTTCCATGTTTATGGAGATGGCGGTGTAGATATTTTCATGTTTACACAGATGGCTTTGTAGATATTTCCATGTTTACACAGATAGCGTTGTGGACATTTCCATGTTTACACAGATAGCGGTGTGGATATTTCCATGTTTATGCAGATAGCGGTATAGATATTTCCATGTTTATACAGATAGCGGTGCGGATATTTCCATGTTTATACAGAGAGTGGTGCAGATATTTCCATGTTTATAAAGATAGCGGTGTAGATATTTCCATCTTAATACAGATGGCGGTGTAGATATGTCCATGTTCGTACAGATGGCGGTGTAGATATGTCCACGTTCATACAGATGGCGGTGTAGATATTTCGAAGTTTATAGAGATAGCGCTGTTGTTATTTCCATATTTATAGAGAAATCTGTGTAGATATTTCCATGTATATGCAGATAGCTGTGTAGATATTTCCATGTTCATGCAGATAGCGGTGTAGATATTTCCATGCTCATACTGATAGCGGTGTAGATATTTCCATGTTCATACAGATAACGGTGTAGATATTTCCATGTTCATACAGATGGCGGTGTAGATATTTCCATGTTCATACAGTTAGCGGTGTAGATATTTCCATGTGCATACAGATGGCGGTGCAGATATTTCCATGTTCATGCAGATGGCGGTGAAGATATTTCCATGTTCGTACAGATGGCGGGGTAGATATTTCCATGTTCATAGAGATGGCGGTGTAGATATTTCCAAGTTTATGCAGATAGCGGTATAGATATTTCCATGTTAATACAGATGGTGGTGTAGATATTTCCATGTTTATAGAGATGGCGGTCTAGATATTTCCATGTTTATAGAGATAGTGGTGTAGTTATTTCTAAGTTTATAGAGACAGCGTTGTAGATGTTTGCATGTTTATACAGATAGCGGTGAAAATATTTCCATGTTTATACAGATAGCGGTGTAGATATTTCCATGTTTATAGAGATAGAGGTGTAGATAATTTCAATTTTATACAGATAGCAGTGTAGATATTTCCAAGTTCATACAGATAGCAGTGTAGATATTTCCACGTTTATAGAGATGGCGGTGTAGATATTTCCATGTTCATACAGATGGTGGTGTAGATATTTCCAAGTTTATAGAGATGGCGGTGTAGATATTTTCATCTTCATACAGACGGCGGTGTAGATATTCCCATGTTTACACGGATAACGGTGTAGACATTTCCATGTTTACACAGATAGCGGTGTGGATATTTCCATGTTTATGCATATAGCGGTGTAGATATTTCCATGTTTATACAGATAGCGGTGCGGATATTTCCATGTTTATAGAGATAGAGGTGTAGATAATTTCAATTTTATACAGATAGCAGTGTAGATATTTCCAAGTTCATACAGATAGCAGTGTAGATATTTCCATGTTTATAGAGATAGCGGTGAAGATGTTTCCATGTTTATACAGATAGCGGTGTAGATATTTCCATGTTTATAGAGATAGAGGTGTAGATAATTTCAATTTTATACAGATAGCAGTGTAGATATTTCCAAGTTCATACAGATAGCAGTGTAGATATTTCCATGTTTATAGAGATAGAGGTGTAGATAATTTGAATTTTATACAGAGAGCAGTGTAGATATTTCCAAGTTCATACAGATAGCAGTGTAGATATTTCCACGTTTATAGAGATGGCGGTGTAGATATTTCCATGTTCATAGAGATGGCGGTGTAGATATTTCCAAGTTTATAGAGATGGCGGTGTAGATATTTTCATGTTCATACAGACGGCGGTGTAGATATTCCCATGTTTACACAGATAACGGTGTAGACATTTCCATGTTTACACAGATAGCGGTGTGGATATTTCCATGTTTATGCAGATAGCGGTGTAGATATTTCCATGTTTATACAGATAGCGGTGTGGATATTTCCATGTTTATGCAGATAGCGGTGTAGATATTTCCATGTTTATACAGATAGCAGTGTAGTTATTTCCATGTTTATAGACATAGCAGTGTAGATATTTCCATTGATATACAGATAGCTGTGTAGATATTTGCATGTTCGCACAGATGGCGGTGTAGATATTTCCATGTTCCTACAGAGAGCGGTGTAGATATTTGCATGTTCATACAGATAGCGGTGTAGTTATTTCCATGCTCATACAGATAGCGGTGTAGATATTTCCATGTTCATACAGATAGCGTTGTAGATATTTCCATGCTCATACAGTCAGCGGTGTAGATATTTTCATGTTCATACAGATGGCATTGTAGATATTTATATGTTCAGACAGATGGCGGTGTAGATATTTTCATGTTCATACAGATGGCATTGTAGATATTTATATGTTCATACAGATGGTGGTGTAGATATTTCCAAGTTTATAGAGATGGCGGTGTAGATATTTTCATCTTCATACAGATAGCGGTGTAGATATTTCCATGTTCATACAGATGGCGGTGTAGATATTTCCATGTTCATACAGTTAGCGGTGTAGATATTTCCATGTGCATACAGATGGCGGTGCAGTTGTTTACATGTTCATGCAGATGGCGGTTTAGATATTTCCATGTTCGTACAGATGGCGGTGTAGATATTTCCATGTTCATAGAGATGGCGGTGTAGATATTTCCATGTTTATGCAGATAGCGGTATAGATATTTCCATGTTAATACAGATGGTGGTGTAGATATTTCCATGTTTATAGAGATGGCGGTCTAGATATTTCCATGTTTATAGAGATAGTGGTGTAGTTATTTCTAAGTTTATAGAGACAGCGTTGTAGATGTTTGCATGTTTATACAGATAGCAGTGAAAATATTTCCATGTTTATACAGATAGCGGTGTAGATATTTCCATGTTTATAGAGATTGAGGTGTAGATAATTTCAATTTTATACAGATAGCAGTGTAGATATTTCCAAGTTCATACAGATAGCAGTGTAGATATTTCCATGTTTATAGAGATAGAGGTGTAGGTAATTTCAATTTTATACAGATAGCAGTGTAGATATTTCCAAGTTCATACAGATAGCAGTGTAGATATTTCCACGTTTATAGAGATGGCGGTGTAGATATTTCCATGTTCATACAGATGGCGGTGTAGATATTTCCAAGTTTATAGAGATGGCGGTGTAGATATTTTCATGTTCATACAGACGGCGGTGTAGATATTCCCATGTTTACACAGATAACGGTGTAGACATTTCCATGTTTACACAGATAGCGGTGTGGATATTTCCATGTTTATGCTGATAGCGGTGTAGATATTTCCATGTTTATACAGATATCGGTGCGGATATTTCCATGTTTATGCAGATAGCGGTGTAGATATTTCCATGTTTATACAGATAGCGGTGCGGGTATTTCCATGTTTATACAGATAGTGGTGCAGATATTTCCATGTTTATAAAGATAGCGGTGTAGATATTTCCATCTTAATACAGATGGCGGTGTAGATATGTCCATGTTCGTACAGATGGCGGTGTAGATATTTCCATGTTCATACAGATGGCGGTGTAGATATTTCGAAGTTTATGGAGATAGCGCTGTAGTTATTTCCATATTTTTAGAGAAATCTGTGTAGATATTTCCTTGTATATGCAGATAGCTGTGTAGATATTTCCATGTTCATGCAGATAGCGGTGTAGATATTTCCATGTTCATACAGATAACAGTGTAGATATTTCCATGTTCATACAGATAGCGTTGTAGATATTTCCATGATCATACAGTTAGTGGTGAAGATATTTCCATGTTCATACAGATGGCGGTGTAGATATTTCCATGTTTATGCAGATAGCGGTATAGATATTTCCATGTTTATACAGATGGTGGTGTAGATATTTCCATGTTTATGGAGATGGCGGTCTAGATATTTCCATGTTTATAGAGATAGTGGTGTAGTTATTTTCAAGTTTATAGAGACAGCGTTGTAGATATTTCCATGTTTATGCAGATAGCGGTGAAGATATTTCCATGTTTATACAGATAGCGGTGTAGATATTTCCATGTTTATACAGATAGCAGTGTAGATATTTCCATGTTTATAGAGATAGTGGGGTAGATAATTTCAATTTTATACAGAGAGCAGTGTAGATATTTCCAAGTTCATGCAGATAGCGGTGTAGATATTTCCACGTTTATAGAGATGGCGGTGTAGATATTTCCATGTTCATACAGATAGCTGTGTAGATATTTCGCGTTTATAGGGATGGCGGTGTAGATATTTTCATGTTTACACAGATGGCGGTGTAGATATTTCCATGTTTGCACAGATAGCGGTGTAGACATTTCCATGTTTACACAGATAGCGGTGTGGATATTTCCATGTTCATAGAAATGTCGGTGTAGATATTTCCATGTTCATAGAGATGATGGTGTAGATATTTCCATGTTTATACAGATAGCAGTGTAGTTATTACCATGTTTATAGAGATAGCAGTGTAGATATTTCCTTTGATATACAGATAGCTGTGTAGATATTTGCATGTTCATACAGATAGCGGTGTAGATATCTCCATGTTTATTCAGATAGCGGTGTCGATATTTCCATATTCATACAGTTAGCGGTGTAGATATTTCCATGTTCATACAAATGGCGGTGTAGATATTTCCATGTTCATGCAGATTGCAGTGTAGATATTTCCATGTTTATAGAGATAGCATTGTAGATATTTCCATTGATATACAGATAGCTGTGTAGATATTTGCATGTTCATACACATAGCGGTGTAGATATTTCCATGTTCAAACAGATAGCGGTGTATATATTTCCATGTTCGTACAGAGAGCGGTGTATATATTTCCATGTTCATACAGATAGCGGTGTAGATATTTCCATGTTCATACAGATGGCGGTGTAGATATTTACATGTTCATACAGATGGCGGTGTAGATATTTCCATGTTCGTACGGACGGCAGTGTAGATATTTCCATGTTCATATAGGTGGCGGTGTTGTTATTTCCATGTTTATACAGATAGCAGTGAAGTTATTTCCATGTTTATAGAGATAGCAGTGTGGATATTTCCATTGATATACAGATAGCGGTGTAGATATTTCCATGTTCGTACAGATAGCTGTGTAGATATTTCCATGTTCATACAGATAGCGGTGTAGATATTTCCATGTTCATACAGATAACGGTGTAGATATATCCATGTTCATACAGATAACGGTGTAGATATTTACATGTTCATACAGTTAGCGGTGTAGATATTTCCATGTTCATAGAGATAACGGTGTAGATATTTCCATGTTCATACAGATAGCGGTGTAGATAGTTCCATGTTCATACAGTTAGCGGGGTAGATAGTTCCATGTTCATACAGATGGCAGTGTAGATATTTACATGTTCATACAGATGGCGGTGTAGATATTTCCATGTTCATACAGATGGCGGTGTAGGTATTTCCATGTTCATAGAGATGGCAGTGTAGATATTTCCATGTTTATGCAGATAGCGGTATAGATATTTCCATGTTTATACAGATGGTGGTGTAGATATTTCCATGTTTATAGAGATGGCGGTCTAGATATTTCCATGTTTACAGAGATAGTGGTGTTGTTATTTCCAAGTTTATAGAGACAGCGTTGTAGATATTTCCATGTTTATGCAGATAGCGGTGAAGATATTTCCATGTTTATACAGATAGCGGTGTAGATATTTCCATGTTTATACAGATAGCAGTGTAGATATTTCCATGTTTATAGAGATAGTGGTGTAGATATTTCCTATTTTATACAGATAGCAGTGTAGATATTTCCTAATTCTTACAGATAGCGGTGTAGATATTTCCACGTTTATAGAGATGGCGGTGTTGATATTTCCATGTTCATACAGATGGCGGTGGAGATATTTCCATGTTTATAGAGATGGCGGTGTAGATATTTTCATGTTTACACAGATGGCGGAGTAGATATTTCCGTTTTTACACAGATAGCGGTGTAGACATTTACATGTTTACATGGATAGCGGTGTGGATATTTCCATGTTTATGCAGATAGTGGTGTAGATATTTACATGTTTATACAGATAGCGGTGGGGATATTTCCATGTTTATACAGATAGTGGTGCTGATATTTCCATGTTTATACAGATAGCGGTGTAGATATTTCCATGTTCACAAAGATAGCGGTGTAGATATTTCCATGTTCATACAGTTAGCGGTGTAGATATTTTCATGTTCACCCAGATAGCGGTGTAGATATTTCCATGTTCATACAGTTAGCGGTGTAGATATTTCCATGTTCATACAGATGGCGGTGTAAACATTTACATGTTCATACAGATGGCGGTGTAGATATTTCCATGTTCGTACAGATGGCAGTGTAGATATTTCCAAGTTCATACAGGTGGCGGTGTAGATATTTCCATGTTTATACAGATAGCAGTGTAGTTATTTCCATGTTTATAGATATAGCAATGTATATATTTCCATTGATATACAGATAGCTGTGTAGATATTTGCATGTTCATACAGATAGCGGTGTAGATATTTCCATGTTCATACATATAGCGGCGTAGATATTTCCATGTTCATACAGATAGCGGTGTAGATATTTCCATGTTCGTACAGATAGCGGTGTAGATATTTCCATGTTCATACAGATAGCGGTGTAGATATTTCCATGTTCATACAGATAACATTGTAGATATTTCCAACTTCATACATATAGCAGTGTAGTTATTTCCACGTTTATAGAGATGGCGGTGTAGATATTTCCATGTTCATATAGATGGCGGTGTAGATATTTCCATGTTTAAAGGGATGGCGCTGTAGATATTTTCATGTTTATACAGATGGCGGTGTACATATTTCCATGTTTACACAGATAACGGTGTAGACATTTCCATGTTTACAGAGATAGCGGTGTAGATATTTCCATGTTTATACAGATAGCGGTGCGGATATTTCCATGTTTATGCAGATAGCGGTGTAGATATTTCCATGTTTATACATATAGCGGTGCGGGTATTTCCATGTTTATACAGATAGTGGTGCAGATATTTCCATGTTTATAAAGATAGCGGTGTAGATATTTCCATCTTAATACAGATGGCCGTGTAGTTATGTCCATATTCGTACAGATGGCGGTGTAGATATTTCCATGTTCATACAGATGGCGGTGTAGATATTTCGAAGTTTATAGAGATAGCGCTGTAGTTATTTCCATATTTATATAGAAATCTGTGTAGATATTTCCATGTATATGCATATAGCTGTGTAGATATTTCCATGTTCATGCAGATAGCAGTGTAGATATCTCCATGTTCATCCAGATGCCGGTGTAGATATTTGCATGTTCATACAGATAGCGGTGTAGATATTTCCATGTTCATACAGATAGCGGTGTAGATATTTCCATGTTCATACAGAGAGCAGTGTAGATATTTCCATGTTTATACAGATAGCAGTGAAGATGTATGCATGTTTACACAGATAGCGGTGTAGATATTTCCATGTTCATAAAGATAGCGGTGTAGATATTTCCATGTTCATCCAGATGGCTGTGTAGATATTTCCATGTTCATACAGATAGCGGTGTAGATATTTCCATGTTCATAGAGATGGCAGTGTAGATATTTCCATGTTTATACAGATAGTGGTGCGGATATTTCCATGTTTATACAGATAGTTGGGCAGATATTTCCATGTTTATACAGATAGCGGTGTAGATATTTTTATCTTAATACAGATGGCGGTGTAGATATTTCCATGTTCATAGTGATGGTGGTGTAGATATTTCCATGTACATACAAATGGCGGTGTAGATATTTAAATGTTCGTCCAGATGGCGGTGCAGATATTTCCATGTTCATACAGTTAGCCGTGTGGATATTTCCATGTTCATACAGAGGGCGATGTAGATATTTACATGTTCATACTGATGGCGTTGTAGATATTTCCATGTTCGTATGGATGGCAGTGTAGATATTTCCATGTTCATACAGGTGGCGGTGTAGATATTTCCATGTTTATACAGATAGCAGTGTAGTTATTTCCACGTTTATAGACATAGCAGTGTAGATATTTCCATTGATATACAGATAGCTGTGTAGATATTTGCATGTTCGCACAGATGGTGGTGTAGATATTTCCATGTTCATACAGAGAGCGGTGTAGATATTTCCATGTTCATACAGATAGCGGTGTAGTTATTTCCATGCTCATACAGATAGCGGTGTAGATATTTCCATGTTCATACAGATAGCGTTGTTGATATTTCCATGCTCATACAGTCAGCGGTGTAGATATTTTCATGTTCATACAGATGGCATTGTAGATATTTACATGTTCATACTGATGGCGGTGTAGATATTTCCATGTTCGTACGGATGGCAGTGTAGATATTTCCATGTTCATACAGGTGGCGGTGTAGATATTTCCATGTTTATACAGATAGCAGTGTAGTTATTTCCGTGTTTATAGAGATAGCGGTGCAGATATTTCCATTGATGAACAGATAGCTGTGTAGATATTTGCATGTTCTTACAGATAGCGGTATAGATATTTCCATGTTCATACAGATAGCGGTGTAGATATTTCCATGTTCATACAGATGGCGGTGTAGATATTTACATGTTCATAGAGATGGCAGTGTAGACATTTCCATGTTTATGCAGATAGCGGTATAGATATTTCCATGTTTATACAGATGGTGGTGTAGATATTTCCATGTTTATAGAGATGGCGGTGTAGATATTTCCATGTTTATGGAGATAGTGGTGTAGTTATTTCCAAGTTTATAGAGACAGCGTTGTAGATATTTCCATGTTTATACAGATAGCGGTGAAGATGTTTCCATGTTTATACAGATAGCGGTGTAGATATTTCCATGTTTATACAGATAGAAGTGTAGATATTTCCATGTTTATAGAGATAGTGGTGTAGATAATTCCAATTTTGTACAGATAGCTATGTAGATATTTCCAAGTTCATACAGATAGCAGTGTAGATATTCCCACGTTTATAGAGATGGCGTTGTAGATATTTCCATGTTCATACAGATGGCGGTGTAGATATTTCCATGTTTATGGAGATGGCGGTGTAGATATTTTCATGTTTACACAGATGGCTTTGTAGATATTTCCATGTTTACACAGATAGCGTTGTGGACATTTCCATGTTTACACAGATAGCGGTGTGGATATTTCCATGTTTATGCAGATAGCGGTATAGATATTTCCATGTTTATACAGATAGCGGTGCGGATATTTCCATGTTTATACAGAGAGTGGTGCAGATATTTCCATGTTTATAAAGATAGCGGTGTAGATATTTCCATCTTAATACAGATGGCGGTGTAGATATGTCCATGTTCGTACAGATGGCGGTGTAGATATGTCCACGTTCATACAGATGGCGGTGTAGATATTTCGAAGTTTATAGAGATAGCGCTGTTGTTATTTCCATATTTATAGAGAAATCTGTGTAGATATTTCCATGTATATGCAGATAGCTGTGTAGATATTTCCATGTTCATGCAGATAGCGGTGTAGATATTTCCATGCTCATACTGATAGCGGTGTAGATATTTCCATGTTCATACAGATAACGGTGTAGATATTTCCATGTTCATACAGATGGCGGTGTAGATATTTCCATGTTCATACAGTTAGCGGTGTAGATATTTCCATGTGCATACAGATGGCGGTGCAGATATTTCCATGTTCATGCAGATGGCGGTGAAGATATTTCCATGTTCGTACAGATGGCGGGGTAGATATTTCCATGTTCATAGAGATGGCGGTGTAGATATTTCCAAGTTTATGCAGATAGCGGTATAGATATTTCCATGTTAATACAGATGGTGGTGTAGATATTTCCATGTTTATAGAGATGGCGGTCTAGATATTTCCATGTTTATAGAGATAGTGGTGTAGTTATTTCTAAGTTTATAGAGACAGCGTTGTAGATGTTTGCATGTTTATACAGATAGCGGTGAAAATATTTCCATGTTTATACAGATAGCGGTGTAGATATTTCCATGTTTATAGAGATAGAGGTGTAGATAATTTCAATTTTATACAGATAGCAGTGTAGATATTTCCAAGTTCATACAGATAGCAGTGTAGATATTTCCACGTTTATAGAGATGGCGGTGTAGATATTTCCATGTTCATACAGATGGTGGTGTAGATATTTCCAAGTTTATAGAGATGGCGGTGTAGATATTTTCATCTTCATACAGACGGCGGTGTAGATATTCCCATGTTTACACGGATAACGGTGTAGACATTTCCATGTTTACACAGATAGCGGTGTGGATATTTCCATGTTTATGCATATAGCGGTGTAGATATTTCCATGTTTATACAGATAGCGGTGCGGATATTTCCATGTTTATAGAGATAGAGGTGTAGATAATTTCAATTTTATACAGATAGCAGTGTAGATATTTCCAAGTTCATACAGATAGCAGTGTAGATATTTCCATGTTTATAGAGATAGCGGTGAAGATGTTTCCATGTTTATACAGATAGCGGTGTAGATATTTCCATGTTTATAGAGATAGAGGTGTAGATAATTTCAATTTTATACAGATAGCAGTGTAGATATTTCCAAGTTCATACAGATAGCAGTGTAGATATTTCCATGTTTATAGAGATAGAGGTGTAGATAATTTGAATTTTATACAGAGAGCAGTGTAGATATTTCCAAGTTCATACAGATAGCAGTGTAGATATTTCCACGTTTATAGAGATGGCGGTGTAGATATTTCCATGTTCATAGAGATGGCGGTGTAGATATTTCCAAGTTTATAGAGATGGCGGTGTAGATATTTTCATGTTCATACAGACGGCGGTGTAGATATTCCCATGTTTACACAGATAACGGTGTAGACATTTCCATGTTTACACAGATAGCGGTGTGGATATTTCCATGTTTATGCAGATAGCGGTGTAGATATTTCCATGTTTATACAGATAGCGGTGTGGATATTTCCATGTTTATGCAGATAGCGGTGTAGATATTTCCATGTTTATACAGATAGCAGTGTAGTTATTTCCATGTTTATAGACATAGCAGTGTAGATATTTCCATTGATATACAGATAGCTGTGTAGATATTTGCATGTTCGCACAGATGGCGGTGTAGATATTTCCATGTTCCTACAGAGAGCGGTGTAGATATTTGCATGTTCATACAGATAGCGGTGTAGTTATTTCCATGCTCATACAGATAGCGGTGTAGATATTTCCATGTTCATACAGATAGCGTTGTAGATATTTCCATGCTCATACAGTCAGCGGTGTAGATATTTTCATGTTCATACAGATGGCATTGTAGATATTTATATGTTCAGACAGATGGCGGTGTAGATATTTTCATGTTCATACAGATGGCATTGTAGATATTTATATGTTCATACAGATGGTGGTGTAGATATTTCCAAGTTTATAGAGATGGCGGTGTAGATATTTTCATCTTCATACAGATAGCGGTGTAGATATTTCCATGTTCATACAGATGGCGGTGTAGATATTTCCATGTTCATACAGTTAGCGGTGTAGATATTTCCATGTGCATACAGATGGCGGTGCAGTTGTTTACATGTTCATGCAGATGGCGGTTTAGATATTTCCATGTTCGTACAGATGGCGGTGTAGATATTTCCATGTTCATAGAGATGGCGGTGTAGATATTTCCATGTTTATGCAGATAGCGGTATAGATATTTCCATGTTAATACAGATGGTGGTGTAGATATTTCCATGTTTATAGAGATGGCGGTCTAGATATTTCCATGTTTATAGAGATAGTGGTGTAGTTATTTCTAAGTTTATAGAGACAGCGTTGTAGATGTTTGCATGTTTATACAGATAGCAGTGAAAATATTTCCATGTTTATACAGATAGCGGTGTAGATATTTCCATGTTTATAGAGATTGAGGTGTAGATAATTTCAATTTTATACAGATAGCAGTGTAGATATTTCCAAGTTCATACAGATAGCAGTGTAGATATTTCCATGTTTATAGAGATAGAGGTGTAGGTAATTTCAATTTTATACAGATAGCAGTGTAGATATTTCCAAGTTCATACAGATAGCAGTGTAGATATTTCCACGTTTATAGAGATGGCGGTGTAGATATTTCCATGTTCATACAGATGGCGGTGTAGATATTTCCAAGTTTATAGAGATGGCGGTGTAGATATTTTCATGTTCATACAGACGGCGGTGTAGATATTCCCATGTTTACACAGATAACGGTGTAGACATTTCCATGTTTACACAGATAGCGGTGTGGATATTTCCATGTTTATGCTGATAGCGGTGTAGATATTTCCATGTTTATACAGATATCGGTGCGGATATTTCCATGTTTATGCAGATAGCGGTGTAGATATTTCCATGTTTATACAGATAGCGGTGCGGGTATTTCCATGTTTATACAGATAGTGGTGCAGATATTTCCATGTTTATAAAGATAGCGGTGTAGATATTTCCATCTTAATACAGATGGCGGTGTAGATATGTCCATGTTCGTACAGATGGCGGTGTAGATATTTCCATGTTCATACAGATGGCGGTGTAGATATTTCGAAGTTTATGGAGATAGCGCTGTAGTTATTTCCATATTTTTAGAGAAATCTGTGTAGATATTTCCTTGTATATGCAGATAGCTGTGTAGATATTTCCATGTTCATGCAGATAGCGGTGTAGATATTTCCATGTTCATACAGATAACAGTGTAGATATTTCCATGTTCATACAGATAGCGTTGTAGATATTTCCATGATCATACAGTTAGTGGTGAAGATATTTCCATGTTCATACAGATGGCGGTGTAGATATTTCCATGTTTATGCAGATAGCGGTATAGATATTTCCATGTTTATACAGATGGTGGTGTAGATATTTCCATGTTTATGGAGATGGCGGTCTAGATATTTCCATGTTTATAGAGATAGTGGTGTAGTTATTTTCAAGTTTATAGAGACAGCGTTGTAGATATTTCCATGTTTATGCAGATAGCGGTGAAGATATTTCCATGTTTATACAGATAGCGGTGTAGATATTTCCATGTTTATACAGATAGCAGTGTAGATATTTCCATGTTTATAGAGATAGTGGGGTAGATAATTTCAATTTTATACAGAGAGCAGTGTAGATATTTCCAAGTTCATGCAGATAGCGGTGTAGATATTTCCACGTTTATAGAGATGGCGGTGTAGATATTTCCATGTTCATACAGATAGCTGTGTAGATATTTCGCGTTTATAGGGATGGCGGTGTAGATATTTTCATGTTTACACAGATGGCGGTGTAGATATTTCCATGTTTGCACAGATAGCGGTGTAGACATTTCCATGTTTACACAGATAGCGGTGTGGATATTTCCATGTTCATAGAAATGTCGGTGTAGATATTTCCATGTTCATAGAGATGATGGTGTAGATATTTCCATGTTTATACAGATAGCAGTGTAGTTATTACCATGTTTATAGAGATAGCAGTGTAGATATTTCCTTTGATATACAGATAGCTGTGTAGATATTTGCATGTTCATACAGATAGCGGTGTAGATATCTCCATGTTTATTCAGATAGCGGTGTCGATATTTCCATATTCATACAGTTAGCGGTGTAGATATTTCCATGTTCATACAAATGGCGGTGTAGATATTTCCATGTTCATGCAGATTGCAGTGTAGATATTTCCATGTTTATAGAGATAGCATTGTAGATATTTCCATTGATATACAGATAGCTGTGTAGATATTTGCATGTTCATACACATAGCGGTGTAGATATTTCCATGTTCAAACAGATAGCGGTGTATATATTTCCATGTTCGTACAGAGAGCGGTGTATATATTTCCATGTTCATACAGATAGCGGTGTAGATATTTCCATGTTCATACAGATGGCGGTGTAGATATTTACATGTTCATACAGATGGCGGTGTAGATATTTCCATGTTCGTACGGACGGCAGTGTAGATATTTCCATGTTCATATAGGTGGCGGTGTTGTTATTTCCATGTTTATACAGATAGCAGTGAAGTTATTTCCATGTTTATAGAGATAGCAGTGTGGATATTTCCATTGATATACAGATAGCGGTGTAGATATTTCCATGTTCGTACAGATAGCTGTGTAGATATTTCCATGTTCATACAGATAGCGGTGTAGATATTTCCATGTTCATACAGATAACGGTGTAGATATATCCATGTTCATACAGATAACGGTGTAGATATTTACATGTTCATACAGTTAGCGGTGTAGATATTTCCATGTTCATAGAGATAACGGTGTAGATATTTCCATGTTCATACAGATAGCGGTGTAGATAGTTCCATGTTCATACAGTTAGCGGGGTAGATAGTTCCATGTTCATACAGATGGCAGTGTAGATATTTACATGTTCATACAGATGGCGGTGTAGTTATTTCCATGTTCATACAGATGGCGGTGTAGGTATTTCCATGTTCATAGAGATGGCAGTGTAGATATTTCCATGTTTATGCAGATAGCGGTATAGATATTTCCATGTTTATACAGATGGTGGTGTAGATATTTCCATGTTTATAGAGATGGCGGTCTAGATATTTCCATGTTTACAGAGATAGTGGTGTTGTTATTTCCAAGTTTATAGAGACAGCGTTGTAGATATTTCCATGTTTATACAGATATCGGTGAAGATATTTCCATGTTTATACAGATAGCTGTGTAGATAATTCCATGTTTATACAGATAGCAGTGCAGATATTTCCATGTTTATTGAGATAGTGGTGTAGATTATTTCAATTTATACCGAGAGCACTGTAGATATTTCCAAGTTCATACAGATAGCGGTGTAGATATTTCCACGTTTATAGAGATGGCGGTGTAGATATTTCCATGTTCATGCAGATGGCGGTGTAGATATTTCCATGTTCATACAAATGGCGGTGTAGATATTTCCATGTTCTTATAGATGGCAGTGTAGATATTTACATGTTCATACAGATGGCGGTGTAGATATTTCCATGTTCATACAGATGGCGGTGTAGATATTTCAATGTTCATAAAGATAGCGGTGTAGATTTTTCCATGTTCATACAGATAGCGGTGTAGATATTTCCTTTTTCATACAGTTAGCGGTGTAGATATTTCCACGTTCATACAGATGGCGGTGCAGATATTTACATGTTCATACAGATGGTGGTGTAGATATTTCCATGTTCGTACGGATGGCAGTGTAGATATTTCCATGTTCATACAGGTGGCGGTGTAGATATTTCCATGTTTATACAGATAGCAGTGTAGTTATTTCCATGTTTATAGAGTTAGCATTGTAGATATTTCCATTGATATACAGATAGCTGTGTAGATATTTGCATGTTCATACAGATAGCGATGTAGATATTTCCATGTTTGTACAGATAGCGGTGTAGATATTTCCATGTTCATGCAGATAGCGGTGTAGATATTTCCAAGTTCATACAGATAACAGTGTAGATATTTCCATGTTCATACAGATAGCGGTGTAGATATTTCCATGATCATACAGTTAGTGGTGAAGATTTTTCCATGTTCATACAGATGGCGGTGTAGATATTTCCATGTTTATGCAGATAGCGGTATAGATATTTCCATGTTTATACAGATGGTGGTGTAGATATTTCCATGTTTATAGAGATGGCGGTCTAGATATTTCCATGTTTATAGAGATAGTGGTATAGTTATTTTCAAGTTTATAGAGACAGCGTTGTAGATATTTCCATGTTTATA
Organism: Gorilla gorilla gorilla; assembly: GCF_029281585.2. Classification (NCBI taxonomy): domain Eukaryota; kingdom Metazoa; phylum Chordata; class Mammalia; order Primates; family Hominidae; genus Gorilla; species Gorilla gorilla. The sequence goes on from NC_073231.2 coordinate 151,587,969, forward strand.
CAGATAGCAGTGAAGTTATTTCCATGTTTATAGAGATAGCAGTGTGGATATTTCCATTGATATACAGATAGCTGTGTAGGTATTTGCATGTTCATACAGATAGCGGTGTAGATATTTCCATGTTCGTACAGATAGCGGTGTAGATATTTCCATGTTCATGCAGATGGCGGTGTAGATATTTCCATGTTCATACAAATGGCGGTGTAGGTATTTCCATGTTCATAGAGATGGCGGTGTAGATATTTCCATGTTCATACAAATGGCGGTGTAGATATTTCCATGTTCATAGAGATGGCGGTGTAGATATTTCCATGTTTATACAGATAGCAGTGTAGTTATTTCCATGTTTATAGAGATAGCAGTGTAGATATTTCCATTGATATACAGATAGCTGTGTAGATATTTGCATGTTCATACAGATAGCGGTGTAGATATTTCCATGTTCATACAGTTAGCGGTGTAGATATTTCCATGTTCATACAGATGGCGGTGTAGATATTTACATGTTCATACAGATGGCGGTGTAGATATTTCCATGTTCATACAGATGGTGGTGTAGCTATTTCCATGTTCATACAGATAGCGGTGTAGTTATTTCCATGTTCTTACCAATAGCGGTATAGATATTTCCATGTTATATAGTTAGCGGTGTAGATATTTCCATGTTCATACAGATGGCGGTGTAGATATTTACATGTTCATACAGATGGCGGTGTAGATATTTCCATGTTCGTATGGATAGCAGTGTAGATATTTCCATGTTCATATAGGTGGTGGTGTAGATATTTCCATGTTTATACAGATAGCAGTGTAGTTATTTCCATGTTTATAGAGATAGCAGTGTGTATATTTCCATTGATATACAGATAGCTGTGTAGGTATTTGCATGTTCATACAGATAGCGGTGTAGATATTTCCATGTTCATACAGATAGCGGTGTAGATATTTCCACGTTTATAGAGATGGCGGTGTAGATATTACCATGTTCATGCAGATGGCGGTGTAGATATTTCCATGTTCATACAAATGGCGGTGTAGGTATTTCCATGTTCATAGAGATGGCGGTTTAGATATTTCCATGTTCATACAAATGGCGGTGTAGATATTTCCATGTTCATAGAGGTGGCGGTGTAGATATTTCCATGCTTATACAGATAGCAGTGTAGTTATTTCCATGTTTATAGAGATAGCAGTGTAGATATTTCCATTGATATACAGATAGCTGTGTAGATATTTGCATGTTCATACAGATAGCGGTGTCGATATTTCCATGTTTATACAGATAGCGGTGTAGATATTTCCATGTTCATACAGATAGCGGTGTAGATATTTCCATGTTCATACAGTTAGCGGTGTAGATATTTCCATGTTCTTACAGATGGCAGTGTGGATATTTACATGTTCATACAGATGGCGGTGTAGATATTTCCATGTTCATACAGATGGCGGTGTAGATATTTCCATGTTCATGCAGATAGCGGTGTAGATATTTCCATGTTCATACAGATAGCGGTGTAGATATTTCCATGTTCATACGGTTAGCGGTGTAGATATTTCCATGTTCACACAGATGGCGGTGCCGATATTTCCATGTTCATACAGATGGCGGTGTAGATATTTCCATGTTCGTACGGATGGCAGTGTAGATATTTCCATGTTCATACAGGTGGCGGTGTAGATATTTCCATGTTTATACAGATAGCAGTGTAGTTATTTCCATGTTAATAGAGATAGCATTGTAGATATTTCTATTGATATACAGATAGCTGTGTAGATATTTGCATGTTCATACAGATAGCGGTGGAGATATTTCCATGTTCGTACAGATAGCGGTGTAGATATTTCCATGTTCATACAGATAGCGGTGTAGATATTTCCATGTTCATACAGATAACGGTGTAGATATTTCTATGTTCATACAGATAGCGGTGTAGATATTTCCATGTTCATACAGTTAGCGGTGAAGATATTTCCATGTTCATACAGATGGCGGTGTAGATATTTACATGTTCAAACACATGGCGGTATAGATATTTCCATGTTCGTACAGATGGCGGTATAGATATTTCCATGTTCATACAGATAGCGGTGTAGATATTTCCATGTTCATACAGATGGCGGTGTAGATATTTACATGTTCATAGAGATGGCAGTGTAGACATTTCCATGTTTATGTAGATAGCGGTGTAGATATTTCCATGTTTATACAGATAGCAGTGTAGTTATTTCCATGTATATAGACATAGCAGTGTAGATATTTCCATTGATATACCGATAGCTGTGTAGATATTTGCATGTTCGCACAGATGGCGGTGTAGATATTTCCATGTTCATACAGAGAGCGGTGTAGATATTTCCATGTTCATACAGATAGCGGTGTAGTTATTTCCATGCTCATACAGATAGCGGTGTAGATATTTCCATGTTCATACAGATAGCGGTGTAGATATTTCCTTTTTCATACAGTTAGCGGTGTAGATATTTCCATGTTTATAGAGATGGCGGTCTAGATATTTCCATGTTTATAGAGATAGTGGTATAGTTATTTTCAAGTTTATAGAGACAGCGTTGTAGATATTTCCATGTTTATACAGATAGCAGTGAAGTTATTTCCATGTTTATAGAGATAGCAGTGTGGATATTTCCATTGATATACAGATAGCTGTGTAGGTATTTCCATGTTCATACAGATAGCGGTGTAGATATTTCCATGTTCGTACAGATAGCGGTGTAGATATTTCCATGTTCATGCAGATGGCGGTGTAGATATTTCCATGTTCATACAAATGGCGGTGTAGGTATTTCCATGTTCATAGAGATGGCGGTGTAGATATTTCCATGTTCATAGAGATGGCGGTGTAGATATTTCCATGTTCATACAGAGAGCGGTATAGATATTTCCATGTTCATACAGATAGCGGTGTAGTTATTTCCATGCTCATACAGATAGCGGTGTAGATATTTCCATGTTCATTCAGTTAGCGGTGTAGATATTTCCATGTTCATAGAGATAACGGTGTAGATATTTCCATGTTCATACAGATAGCGGTGTAGATAGTTCCATGTTCATACAGTTAGCTGTGTAGTTATTTCCATGTTCATACAGATGGCAGTGTAGATATTTCCATGTTCATACAGATGGCGGTGTAGATATTTCCATGTTCGTACAGATGGCGGTGTAGATATTTCCATGTTCATAGAGATGGCAGTGTAGATATTTCCATGTTTATGCAGATAGCGGTATAGATATTTCCATGTTTATACAGATGGTGGTGTAGATATTTCCATGTTTATAGAGATGGCGGTCTAGATATTTCCATGTTTACAGAGATAGTGGTGTTGTTATTTCCAAGTTTATAGAGACAGCGTTGTAGATATTTCCATGTTTATACAGATATCGATGAAGATATTTCCATGCTTATACAGATAGCTGTGTAGATAATTCCATGTTTATACAGATAGCAGTGTAGATATTTCCATGTTTATTGAGATAGTGGTGTAGATAATTTCAATTTATACCGAGAGCAGTGTAGATATTTCCAAGTTCATACAGATAGCGGAGTAGATATTTCCACGTTTATAGAGATGGCGGTGTAGATATTTCCATGTTTATGCAGATGGCGGTGTAGATATTTCCATGTTCATACAAATGGCGGTGTAGATATTTCCATGTTCTTATAGATGGCAGTGTAGATATTTACATGTTCATACAGATGGCGGTGTAGATATTTCCATGTTCATACAGATGGCGGTGTAGATATTTCAATGTTCATAAAGATAGCGGTGTAGATATTTCCATGTTCATACAGATAGCGGTGTAGATATTTCCTTTTTCATACAGTTAGCGGTGTAGATATTTCCATGTTTATAGAGATGGCGGTCTAGATATTTCCATGTTTATAGAGATAGTGGTATAGTTATTTTCAAGTTTATAGAGACAGCGTTGTAGATATTTCCATGTTCATACAGATAGCGGTGTAGATATTTCCATGTTCATACAGATAGCGTTGTAGATATTTCCATGCTCATACAGTCAGCGGTGTAGATATTTTCATGTTCATACAGATGGCATTGTAGATATTTACATGTTCAGACAGATGGCGGTGTAGATATTTCCATGTTCGTACGGATGGCAGTGTAGATATTTCCATGTTCATACAGGTGGCGGTGTAGATATTTCCATGTTTATACAGATAGCAGTGTAGTTATTTCCGTGTTTATAGAGATAGCGGTGCAGATATTTCCATTGATGAACAGATAGCTGTGTAGATATTTGCATGTTCTTACAGATAGCGGTATAGATATTTCCATGTTCATACAGATGGCGGTGTAGATATTTCCATGTTCATACAGATGGCGGTGTAGGTATTTCCAAGTTTATAGAGATGACGGTGTAGATATTTTCATGTTCATACAGACGGCGGTGTAGATATTCCCATGTTTACACAGATAACGGTGTAGACATTTCCATGTTTACACAGATAGCGGTGTGGATATTTCCATGTTTATGCTGATAGCGGTGTAGATATTTCCATGTTTATACAGATAGCGGTGTGGATATTTCCATGTTTATGCAGATAGCGGTGTAGATATTTCCATGTTTATACAGATAGCGGTGCGGGTATTTCCATGTTTATACAGATAGTGGTGCAGATATTTCCATGTTTATAAAGATAGCGGTGTAGATATTTCCATCTTAATACAGATGGCGGTGTAGATATGTCCATGTTCGTACAGATGGCGGTGTAGATATTTCCATGTTCATACAGATGGCGGTGTAGATATTTCGAAGTTTATGGAGATAGCGCTGTAGTTATTTCCATATTTATAGAGAAATCTGTGTAGATATTTCCTTGTGTATGCAGATAGCTGTGTAGATATTTCCATGTTCATGCAGATAGCGGTGTAGATATTTCCATGTTCATCCAGATGCCGGTGTAGATATTTGCATGTTCATACAGATAGCGGTGTTGATATTTCCATGTTCATACGGATAGCGGTGTAGATATTTCCATGTTCATACAGAGTGCGGTGTAGATATTTCCATGTTCATACAGATAGCGGTGTAGATATTTCCATGTTCATACAGATAGCGGTGTAGGTATTTCCATGTTCTTACAGTTAGCGGTGTAGATATTTCCATGTTCATACAGATGGCGGTGTAGATATTTCTATGTTCATACAGATGGCAGTGTAGATCTTTCCATGTTCATACAGGTGGCGGTGTAGGTATTTCCATGTTTATACAGATAGCAGTGTAGTTATTTCCATGTTTATAGAGATAGCAGTGTAGATATTTCCATTGATATACAGATATCTGTGTAGATATTTGCATGTTCATACAGATATCGGTGTAGATATTTCCATGTTCATACAGATGGCGGTGTAGATATTTACATGTTCATAGAGATGGCGGTATAGATATTTCCATTTTCGTACAGATGGCGGTGTAGATATTTCCATGTTCATAGAGATGGCGGTTTAGATATTTCCATGTTTATGCAGATAGCGGTATAGATATTTCCATGTTTATACAGATGGTGGTGTAGATATTTCCATGTTTATAGAGATGGCGGTCTAGATATTTCCATGTTTACAGAGATAGTGGTGTAGTTATTTCCAAGTTTATAGAGACAGCGTTGTAGATATTTCCATGTTTATACAGATAGCGGTGATGATATTTCCATGTTTATACAGAAAGCGGTGTAGATATTTCCATGTTTATACAGATAGCAGTGTAGATAATTTCAATTTAATACAGAGAGAAGTGTAGATATTTCCAAGTTCATACAGATAGTGGTGTAGATATTTCCACGTTTATAGAGATGGCGGTGTAGATATTTCCATGTTCATACAGAAGACGGTGTAGATATTTCCATGTTTACACAGATAGCTGTGTAGACATTTCCATGTTTACACAGATAGCGGTGTGGATATTTCCATGTTTATGCAGATAGCAGTGTAGATATTTCCATGTTTATACAGATAGTTGGGCAGATATTTCCATGTTTATACAGATAGCGGTGTAGATATTTCCATGTTTATACAGATAGCAGTGTAGACATTTCCATGTTTATAGAGATAGTGGTGTAGATAATTTCAATTTTATACAGAGAGCAGTGTAGATATTTCCAAGTTCATACAGATAGCGGTGTAGATATTTCCACGTTTACTGAGATGGCGGTGTAGATATTTCCATGTTCATACAGATGGCAGTGTAGATATTTCCACGTTTATAGGTATTGCAGTGTAGATATTTTCATGTTTACACAGATGGCGGTGTAGATATTTCCATGTTTACACAGATAGCGGTGTAGACATTTCCATGTTTACACAGATAGCGGTGTGGATATTTCCATGTTCATACAAATGTCGGTGTAGATATTTCCATGTTCATAGAGATGACGGTGTAGATATTTCCATGTTTATTCAGATAGCGGTGTAGATATTTCCATATTCATACAGTTAGCGGTGTAGATATTTCCATGTTCATACAAATGGCGGTGTAGATATTTCCATGTTTATACAGATAGCAGTGTAGATGTTTCCATTTTTATAGAGATAGCAGTGTAGATATTTCCATTGATATACAGATAGCTGTGTAGATATTTGCATGTTCATACAGATAGCGGTGTAGATATTTCCATGTTCATACAGATAGCTGTGTAGATATTTCCATGTTTATACAGATAGCGGTGTAGATATTTACGTCTTTATACACATAATGGTGTAGATCTTTCCATGTTTTCAGAGATAGCGGTGTAGATCTTTCCATGTTTACACAGATAGCGGTGTAGATATTTCCATGTTTATACAGATAGCAGTGTAGATATTTCCATGTTTATAGAGATAGTGGTGTAGATAATTTCAATTTATACCGAGAGCAGTGTAGATATTTCCAAGTTCATACAGATAGCGGTGTAGATATTTCCACGTTTATAGAGATGGCGGTGTAGATATTACCATGTTCATGCAGATGGCGGTGTAGATATTTCCATGTTCATACAAATGGCGGTGTAAGTATTTACATGCTCATAGAGATGGCGGTGTAGATATTTCCATGTTCATACAAATGGCGGTGTAGATATTTCCATGTTCATAGAGATGGCGGTGTAGATATTTCCATGCTTATACAGATAGCAGTGTAGTTATTTCCATGTTTATAGAGATAGCAGTGTAGATATTTCCATTGATATACAGATAGCTGTGTAGATATTTGCATGTTCATACATATAGCGGTGTAGATATTTCCATGTTTATACAGATAGCGGTGTAGATATTTCCATGTTCATACAGATAGCGTTGTAGATATTTCCATGTTCATACAGTTAGCGGTGTAGATATTTCCATGTTCTTACAGATGGCAGTGTAGATATTTACATGTTCATACAGATGGCGGTGTAGATATTTCCATGTTCATACAGATGGCGGTGTAGATATTTCCATGTTCATGGAGATAGCGGTGTAGATATTTCCATGTTCATACAGATAGCGGTGTAGATATTTCCATGTTAATACGGTTAGCGGTGTAGATGTTTCCACGTTCATACAGATGGCGGTGCAGATATTTCCATGTTCATACAGATGGCGGTGTAGATATTTCCATGTTCGTACGGATGGCAGTGTAGATATTTCCATGTTCATACAGGTGGCGGTGTAGATATTTCCATGTTTATACAGATAGCAGTGTAGTTATTTCCATGTTTATAGAGATAGCATTGTAGATATTTCTATTGATATACAGATAGCTGTGTAGATATTTGCATGTTCATACAGATAGCGGTGTAGATATTTCCATGTTCGTACAGATAGCGGTGTAGATATTTCCATGTTCATACAGATAGCGGTGTAGATATTTCCATGTTCATACAGATAACGGTGTAGATATTTCTATGTTCATACAGATAGCGGTGTAGATATTTCCATGTTCATACAGTTAGCGGTGAAGATATTTCCATGTTCATACAGATGGCGGTGTAGATATTTACATGTTCATACACATGGCGGTATAGATATTTCCATGTTCGTACAGATGGCGGTGTAGATATTTCCATGTTCATAGAGATGGCGGTTTAGATATTTCCATGTTTATGCAGATAGCGGTATAGATATTTCCATGTTTATACAGATGGTGGTGTATATATTTCCATGTTTATAGAGATGGCGGTCTAGATATTTCCATGTTCACAGAGATAGTGTTGTAGTTATTTCCAATTTTATAGAGACAGCATTGTAGATATTTCCATGTTTATACAGATAGCGGTGAAGATATTTCCATGTTTATACAGATAGCGGTGTAGATATTTCCATGTTTATACAGATAGCAGTGTAGATATTTGTATGTTTATAGAGATAGTGGTGTAGATAATTTCAATTTTATACAGAGAGCAGTGTAGATATTTCCAAGTTCATACAGATAGCGGTGTAGATATTTCCACGTTTATAGAGATGACGGTGTAGGTATTTCCATGTTCATACAGATGGCAGTGTAGATATTTCCACGTTTATAGGGATGGCGGTGTAGATATTTTCATGTTTACACAGATGGCGGTGTAGATATTTCCATGTTTACACAGATAGCGGTGTAGACATTTCCATGTTTACACAGATAGCGGTGTGGATATTTCCATGTTCATACAAATGTCGGTGTAGATATTTCCGTGTTCATAGAGATGACGGTGTAGATATTTCCATGTTTATAGAGATAGCAGTGTAGATATTTCCATTGATATACAGATAGCTGTGTAGATATTTGCATGTTCATACACATAGCGGTGTAGATATTTCCATGTTCATACAGATAGCGGTGTTGATATTTCCATGTTCGTACAGAGAGCGGTGTAGATATTTCCATGTTCATGCAGACAGCGGTGTAGATATTTCCATGTTAATACAGATAGCGGTGTAGGTATTTCCCTGTTCATACTGTTAGGGGTGTAGATATTTCCATGTTCATACAGATGGCAGTGTAGATATTTCCATGTTCATACAGATGGCGGTGTAGATATTTCCATGTTCATACATGTGGCGGTGTAGATATTTCCATGTTTATACAGATAGCAGTGTAGTTATTTCCATGTTTATAGAGATAGCAGTGTAGATATTTTCATTGATATACAGATAGCTGTGTAGATATTTGCATGTTCATACAGATAGCGGTGTAGATATTTCCATGTTCATACAGATGGCGGTGTAGATATTTACATGTTCGTACAGATGGCGGTGTAAATATTTCCATGTTCATGCAGATGGCAGTGTAGATATTTCCATGTTCATAGGGAAGGCGGTGTAGATATTTCCATGTTTATGCAGATAGCGGTATAGCTTTTTCCATGTTTATACAGATGGTGTTGTAGATATTTCCATGTTTATAGAGATGGCAGTCTAGATATTTCCATCTTTATAGAGACTGTGGTGTAGTTATTTCCAAGTTTATAGAGACAGCGTTGTAGGTATTTCCATGTTTATACAGATAGCGGTGAAGATATTTTCATGTTTATACAGATGGCGGTGTAGATATTTCCATGTTTATACAGATAGCAGTGTAGATATTTCCATGTTTATAGAGATAGTGGTGTAGATAATTTCAATTTTAAACCGAGGGCATTGTAGATATTTCCAAGTTCATACAGATAGCGGTGTAGATATTTCCACGATTATAGAGATGGCGGTGTAGATATTTCCATGTTCATACTGATGGCGGTGTAGATATTTCCATGTTCATACAAATGGCGGTGTAGATATTTCCATGTTTATAGAGATGGCAGTGTAGATATTTTCATGTTTACACAGATGGCGGTGTAGCTATTTCCATGTTTATACAGATAGCAGTGTAGTAATTTCCATGTTTATAGAGATAGCATTGTAGATATTTCCATTGATATACAGATAGCTGTGTAGACATTTGCATGTTCATAGAGATAGCGGTGTAGTTATTTCCATGTTCATACAGATAGCAGTGTAGATATTTCCATGTTCATACAGAGAGCGGTGTAGATATTTCCATGTTTACACAGAAAGCGGTGCGGATATTTCCATGTTAATACAGATAGTGGTGCAGATATTTCCATGTTTATACAGATAGCTTTGTAGATATTTCCATCTTAATACAGATGGCGGTGTAGATATTTCCATGTTTATGCAGATAGCGGTATAGATATTTCCATTTTTATACAGATGGTGGTGTAGATATTTCCATGTTTATGCCGATGGCGGTATAGATATTTCAATGTTTATACAGATGGTGGTGTAGATATTTCCATGTTCATACAGATGGCGGTGTAGATATTTCGAAGTTTATAGAGATAGCGCTGTAGTTATTTCTATATCTATATAGAAATCTGTGTAGATATTTCCATGTATATGCAGATAGCTGTGTAGATATTTCCATGTTCATGCAGATAGCGGTGTAGATATTTCCATGTTTATAGAGATAGTGGGGTAGATATATCCATGTTCATACAGATAGCGGTGTAGATATTTCCACGTTAATACAGTTAGCGGTTTAGATATTTCCATGTTCATTGAGATAACGGTGTAGATATTTCCATGTTCATACAGATAGCGGTGTAGATAGTTCCATGTTCATACAGTTAGCGGTGTAGATATTTCCATGTTCATACAGATGGCAGTGTAGATATTTACATGTTCATACAGATGGCGGTGTAGATATTTCCATGTTCGTACAGATGGCGGTGTAGATATTTCCATGTTCATAGAGATGGCGGTGTAGATATTTCCATGTTTATGCAGATAGCGGAATAGATATTTCCATGTTTATACGGATGGTGGTGTAGATATTTCCATGTTTAAAGAGATGGCGGTCTAGATATTTCCATGTTTACAGAGATAGTGGTGTACTTATTTCCAAGTTTATAGAGACAGCGTTGTAGATATTTCCATGTTTATACAGATAGCGGTGAAGATATTTCCATGTTTATACAGATAGCTGTGTAGATAATTCCATGTTTATACAGATAGCAGTGTAGATATTTCCATGTTTATTGAGATAGTGGTGTAGATAATTTCAATTTATACCGAGAGCAGTGTAGATATTTCCAAGTTCATACAGATAGCGGTGTAGATATTTCCACGTTTATAGAGATGGCGGTGTAGATATTTCCATGTTCATGCAGATGGCGGTCTAGATATTTCCATGTTCATACAAAGGGCGGTGTAGATATTTCCATGTTCTTATAGATGGCAGTGTAGATATTTACATGTTCATACAGACGGCGGTGTAGATATTTCCATGTTCATACAGATGGCGGTGTAGATATTTCCATGTTCATACAGATAGCAGTGTAGATATTTCCATGTTCATACAGATAGCGGTGTAGATATTTCCTTTTTCATACAGTTAGCGGTGTAGATATTTCCATGTTCATACAGATGGCGGTGCAGATATTTCCATGTTCATACAGATGGCAGTGTAGATATTTCCATGTTCGTACGGATGGCAGTGTAGATATTTCCATGTTCATACAGGTGGCGGTGTAGATATTTCCATGTTTATACAGATAGCAGTGTAGTTATTTCCATGTTTATAGAGATAGCATTGTAGATATTTCCATTGATATAAAGATAGCTGTGTAGATATTTGCATGTTCATACAGATAGCGATGTAGATATTTCCATGTTTGTACAGATAGCGGTGTAGATATTTCCATGTTCATGCAGATAGCGGTGTAGATATTTCCATGTTCATACAGATAACAGTGTAGATATTTCCATGTTCATACAGATGGCGGTGTAGATATTTCCATGTTCATACATGTGGCGGTGTAGATATTTCCATGTTTATACAGATAGCAGTGTAGTTATTTCCATGTTTATAGAGATAGCAGTGTAGATATTTTCATTGATATACAGATAGCTGTGTAGATATTTGCATGTTCATACAGATAGCGGTGTAGATATTTCCATGTTCATACAGATGGCGGTGTAGATATTTACATGTTCGTACAGATGGCGGTGTAAATATTTCCATGTTCATGCAGATGGCAGTGTAGATATTTCCATGTTCATAGAGAAGGCGGTGTAGATATTTCCATGTTTATGCAGATAGCGGTATAGCTATTTCCATGTTTATACAGATGGTGTTGTAGATATTTCCATGTTTATAGAGATGGCAGTCTAGATATTTCCATCTTTATAGAGACTGTGGTGTAGTTATTTCCAAGTTTATAGAGACAGCGTTGTAGGTATTTCCATGTTTATACAGATAGCGGTGAAGATATTTTCATGTTTATACAGATGGCGGTGTAGATATTTCCATGTTTATACAGATAGCAGTGTAGATATTTCCATGTTTATAGAGATAGTGGTGTAGATAATTTCAATTTTAAACCGAGGGCAGTGTAGATATTTCCAAGTTCATACAGATAGCGTTGTAGATATTTCCACGTTTATAGAGATGGCGGTGTAGATATTTCCATGTTCATACTGATGGCGGTGTAGATATTTCCATGTTCATACAAATGGCGGTGTAGATATTTCCATGTTTATAGAGATGGCAGTGTAGATATTTTCATGTTTACACAGATGGCGGTGTAGCTATTTCCATGTTTATACAGATAGCAGTGTAGTAATTTCCATGTTTATAGAGATAGCAGTGTAGATATTTCCATTGATATACAGATAGCTGTGTAGACATTTGCATGTTCATAGAGATAGCGGTGTAGTTATTTCCATGTTCATACAGATAGCAGTGTAGATATTTCCATGTTCATACAGAGAGCGGTGTAGATATTTCCATGTTTACACAGCGGTGCGGATATTTCCATGTTAATACAGATAGTGGTGCAGATATTTCCATGTTTATACAGATAGCTTTGTAGATATTTCCATCTTAATACAGATGGCGGTGTAGATATTTCCATGTTTATGCGGATAGCGGTATAGATATTTCCATTTTTATACAGATGGTGGTGTAGATATTTCCATGTTTATGCCGATGGCGGTATAGATATTTCCATGTTTATACAGATGGTGGTGTAGATATTTCCATGTTCATACAGATGGCGGTGTAGATATTTCGAAGTTTATAGAGATAGCGCTGTAGTTATTTCTATATCTATATAGAAATCTGTGTAGATATTTCCATGTATATGCTGATAGCTGTGTAGATATTTCCATGTTCACGCAGATAGCGGTGTAGATATTTCCAAGTTTATAGAGATAGTGGGGTAGATATATCCATGTTCATACAGATAGCGGTGTAGATATTTCCACGTTAATACAGTTAGCGGTTTAGATATTTCCATGTTCATTGAGATAACGGTGTAGATATTTCCATGTTCATACAGATAGCGGTGTAGATAGTTCCATGTTCATACAGTTAGCGGTGTAGATATTTCCATGTTCATACAGATGGCAGTGTAGATATTTACATGTTCATACAGATGGCGGTGTAGATATTTCCATGTTCGTACAGATGGCGGTGTAGATATTTCCATGTTCATAGAGATGGCGGTGTAGATATTTCCATGTTTATGCAGATAGCGGAATAGATATTTCCATGTTTATACAGATGGTGGTGTAGATATTTGCATGTTTAAAGAGATGGCGGTCTAGGTATTTCCATGTTTACAGAGATAGTGGTGTACTTATTTCCAAGTTTATAGAGACAGCGTTGTAGATATTTCCATGTTTATACAGATAGCGGTGAAGATATTTCCATGTTTATACAGATAGCTGTGTAGATAATTCCATGTTTATACAGATAGCAGTGTAGATATTTCCATGTTTATTGAGATAGTGGTGTAGATAATTTCAATTTATACCGAGAGCAGTGTAGATATTTCCAAGTTCATACAGATAGCGGTGTAGATATTTCCACGTTTATAGAGATGGCGGTGTAGATATTTCCATGTTCATGCAGATGGCGGTCTAGATATTTCCATGTTCATACAAAGGGCGGTGTAGATATTTCCATGTTCTTATAGATGGCAGTGTAGATATTTCCATGTTCATACAGATGGCGGTGTAGATATTTCCATGTTCATACAGATGGCGGTGTAGATATTTCCATGTTCATACAGATAGCAGTGTAGATATTTCCATGTTCATACAGATAGCGGTGTAGATATTTCCTTTTTCATACAGTTAGCGGTGTAGATATTTCCATGTTCATACAGATGGCGGTGCAGATATTTCCATTTTCATACAGATGGCGGTGTAGATATTTCCATGTTCGTACGGATGGCAGTGTAGATATTTCCATGTTCATACAGGTGGCGGTGTAGATATTTCCATGTTTATACAGATAGCAGTGTAGTTATTTCCATGTTTATAGAGATAGCATTGTAGATATTTCCATTGATATAAAGATAGCTGTGTAGATATTTGCATGTTCATACAGATAGCGATGTAGATATTTCCATGTTTGTACAGATAGCGGTGTAGATATTTCCATGTTCATGCAGATAGCGGTGTAGATATTTCCATTTTCATACAGATAACAGTGTAGATATTTCCATGTTCATACAGATAGCGTTGTAGATATTTCCATGATCATACAGTTAGTGGTGAAGATATTTCCATGTTCATACAGATGGCGGTGTAGATATTTCCATGTTTATGCAGATAGCGGTATAGATATTTCCATGTTTATACAGATGGTGGTGTAGATATTTCCATGTTTATAGAGATGGCGGTCTAGATATTTCCATGTTTATAGAGATAGTGGTGTAGTTATTTTCAAGTTTATAGAGACAGCGTTGTAGATATTTCCATGTTTATGCAGATAGCGGTGAAGATATTTCCATGTTTATACAGATAGCAGTGTAGATATTTCCATGTTTATAGAGATAGTGGGGTAGATAATTTCAATTTTATACAGAGAGCAGTGTAGATATTTCCAAGTTCATGCAGATAGCGGTGTAGATATTTCCACGTTTACAGAGATGGCGGTGTAGATATTTCCATGTTCATACAGATAGCTGTGTAGATATTTCCACGTTTATAGGGAAGGCGGTGTAGATATTTTCATGTTTACACAGATGGCGGTGTAGATATTTCCATGTTCAGATAGCGGTGTATATATTTCCATGTTCGTATAGACAGCGGTGTACATATTTCCATGTTCATACAGATAGCCGTGTAGATATTTCCATGTTCATACAGATGGCGGTGTAGATATTTCCATGTTCATACAGTTAGCGGTGTAGATATTTCCATGTTCATACAAATGGCAGTGAAGATATTTACATGTTCATAGAGATGGCGGTGTAGATATTTCCATGTTCATACAAATGGCGGTGTAGATATTTCCATGTTCATAGAGATGGCGGTGTAGATATTTCCATGTTTATACAGATAGCAGTGAAGTTATTTCCATGTTTATAGAGATAGCAGTGTGGATATTTCCATTGATATACAGATAGCTGTGTAGGTATTTGCATGTTCATACAGATAGCGGTGTAGATATTTCCATGTTCGTACAGATAGCGGTGTAGATATTTCCATGTTCATGCAGATGGCGGTGTAGATATTTCCATGTTCAATCAAATGGCGGTGTAGGTATTTCCATGTTCATAGAGATGGCGGTGTAGATATTTCCATGTTCATACAAATGGCGGTGTAGATATTTCCATGTTCATAGAGATGGCGGTGTAGATATTTCCATGTTTATACAGATAGCAGTGTAGTTATTTCCATGTTTATAGAGATAGCAGTGTAGATATTTCCATTGATATACAGATAGCTGTGTAGATATTTCCATGTTCGTACACATAGCGGTGTAGATATTTCCATGTTCATACAGATAGCGGTGTAGATATTTCCATGTTCATACAGTTAGCGGTGTAGATATTTCCATGTTCATACAGATGGCGGTGTAGATATTTCCATGTTCATACAGATGGCGGTGTAGATATTTCCATGTTCATACAGATGGTGGTGTAGATATTTCCATGTTCATACAGATAGCGGTGTAGTTATTTCCATGTTCATACCAATAGCGGTATAGATATTCCCATGTTATACAGTTAGCGGTGTAGATATTTCCATCTTCATACAGATGGCGGTGTAGATATTTACATGTTCATACAGATGGCGTTGTAGATATTTCCATGTTCGTACGGATAGCAGTGTAGATATTTCCATGTTCATATAGGTGGCGGTGTAGATATTTCCATGTTTATACAGATAGCAGTGTAGTTATTTCCATGTTTATAGAGATAGCAGTGTGTATATTTCCATTGATATACAGATAGCTGTGTAGGTATTTGCATGTTCATACAGATAGCGGTGTAGATATTTCCATGTTCGTACAGATAGCGGTGTAGATATTTCCATGTTCATACAGATAGCGGTGTAGATATTTCCATGTTCCTACAGATAACGGTGTAGATATTTCCATGTTCATACAGATAGCGGTGTAGATATTTCCATGTTCATACAGTTAGCGGTGTAGATATTTCCATGTTCATACAGATGGCGGTGTAGATATTTACATGTTCATACAGATGGCGGTGTAGATATTTCCATGTTCGTACGGATGGCAGTGTAGATATTTCCATGTTCATATAGGTGGCGGTGTAGATATTTCCATGGTTTATACAGATAGCAGTGTAGTTATTTCCATGTTTATAGAGATAGTAGTGTAGGTATTTATGTTGATATACAGATAGCTGTGTAGATATTTGCATGGTCATACAGATAGCGGTATAGATATTTCCATGTTCGTACAGATAGCGGTGTAGATATTTCCATGTTCATACAGTTAGCGGTGCAGATATTTCCATGTTCATACAGATGGCGGTGTAGATATTTACATGTTCATACAGATGGTGGTGTTGATATTTCCATGTTCGTACAGATGGCGGTGTAGATATTTCCATATTCATAGAGATGGCAGTGTAGATATTTCCATGTTTATGCAGATAGCGGTATAGATATTTCCATGTTTATACAGATGGTGGTGTAGATATTTCCATGTTTATAGAGATGGTGGTCTAGATATTTCCATGTTTACAGAGATAGTGGTGCAGTTATTTTCAAGTTTATAGAGACAGCGTGGTAGATATTTCCATGTTTATACATATAACGGTGAAGATATTTCCATGTTTATACAGATAGCGGTGTAGATATTTCCATGTTTATACAGATAGCAGTGTAGATATTTCCATGTTTATAGAGATAGTGGTGTAGATAATTTCAATTTATACCGAGAGCAGTGTAGATATTTCCAAGTTCATACAGATAGCGGTGTAGATATTTCCATGTTTATAGAGATGGCGGTGTAGATATTTCCATGTTCATGCAGATGTCCGTGTAGATATTTCCATGTTCATACAAATGGCGGTGTAGGTATTTCCATGTTCATAGAGATGGTGGTGTAGATATTTCCATGTTCATACAAATGGCGGTGTAGATATTTCCATGTTCATAGAGATGGCGGTGTAGATATTTCCATGTTTATACAGATAGCAGTGTAGTTATTTCCATGTTTATATAGATAGCAGTGTAGATATTTCCATTGATATACAGATAGCTGTGTAGTTATTTGCATGTACATACAGATAGCGGTGTAGATATTTCCATGTTTATACAGATAGCGGTGTAGATATTTCCATGTTCATACAGATAGCGGTGTAGATATTTCCATGTTCATACCAATAGCGGTGTAGACATTTCCATGTTCATACATTTAGCGGTGTAGATATTTCCATGTTCATACAGATGGCGGTGCAGATATTTACATGTTCATACAGATGGCGGTGTAGATATTTCCATGTTTGTACGGATGGCAGTGTAGATATTTCCATGTTCATACAGGTGGCGGTGTAGATATTTCCATGTTTATACAGATAGCAGTGTAGTTATTTCCATGTTAATAGAGATAGCGATGTAGATATTTCCATTGATATACAGATAGCTGTGTAGATATTTGCATGTTCATACAGATAGCGGTGTAGATATTTCCATGTTCGTACAGATAGCGGTGTAGCTATTTCCATGTTCATACAGATAGCGGTGTAGATATTTCTGTGTTTATTCAGATAACGGTGTAGATATTTCCATGTTCATACAGACAGCGGTGTATATATTTCCATGTTCATACAGTTAGCGGTGTAGATATTTCCATGTTCCTACAGACGGCGGTGTAGATATTTACATGTTCATACAGATGGCGGTATAGATATTTCCATGTTCGTACAGATGGCGGTGTAGATATTTCCATGTTCATAGAGATGGCGGTGTAGATATTTCCATGTTTATGCAGATAGCGGTATAGATATTTCCATGTTTATACACATGGTGGTGTAGATATTTCCATGTTTATAGAGATGGCGCTCTAGATATTTCCATGTTTACAGAGATAGTGGTGTAGTTATTTCCAAGTTTATAGAGAGTGAGTTGTAGATATTTCCATGTTTATACACATAGCGGTGAAGAGATTTCCATGTTTATACAGATAGCGGTGTAGATATTTCCATGTTTATACAGATAGCAGTGTAGATGTTTCCATGTTTATAGAGATAATGGTGTAGATAATTTCAATTTTGTACAGAGAGCAGTGTAGATATTTCCAAGTTCATACGGATAGCGGTGTAGATATTTCCACATTTATAGAGATGGCGGTGTAGATATTTCCATGTTCATACAGATGGCGGTGTAGATATTTCCATGTTTATATGGATGGCGGTGTAGATATTTTCATGTTTACACAGATGGCGGTGTAGATATTTCCCTGTTTACACAGATAGCGGTGTAGACATTTCCATGTTTACACAGATAGCGGTGTGGATATTTCCATGTTTATGCAGATAGCAGTGTAGATATTTCCATGTTTATACAGATAGCGGTGCAGATATTTCCATGTTTATACAGATAGTTGGGTAGATATTTCCATGTTTGTACAGATGGCGGTGTAGATATTTCCATGTTCATACAGATGGCGGTATGGATATTTCGAAGTTTATAGAGATAGCACTTTAGTTATTTCCATATTTATAGAGAAATCTGTGTAGAGATTTCCATGTATATTCAGATTGCTGTGTAGATATTTCCATGTTCATGTAGATAGCGGTGTAGATATTTCCATGTTCATCCAGATGCCTGTGAACATATATCCATGTTCATACAGATGGCGGTGAAGATATTTCCATGTTCATACAGATGGTGGTGTAGATATTTCCATGTTCATACAAATGGCGGTGTAGATATTTCCCTGTTCATAGAGATGGCGGTGTAGATATTTCCATGTTCATACAAACGGCGGTGTAGATATTTCCATGTTCATAGAGATGGCGGTGTAGATATTTCCATATTTATAGAGATAGCAGTGTAGTTATTTCCATGTTTATAGAGATAGCAGTGTAGATATTTCCATTGATATACAGATAGCAGTGTAGTTATTTCCATGTTAATAGAGATAGCGGTGTAGATATTTCCAGTGATATACAGATAGCTGTGTAGATATTTGCATGTTCATACAGATAGCGGTGTAGCTATTTCCATGTTCATACAGATAGCGGTGTAGATATTTGCATGTTCATACAGATAGCGGTGTAGATATTTCCATGTTCATACAGTTAGCGGTGAAGATATTTCCATGTTCATACAGATGGCGGTGTAGATATTTACATGTTCATACAGATGGCGGTATAGATATTTCCATGTTCGTACAGATGGCGGTGTAGATATTTCCATGTTTATAGAGATGGCGGTCTAGATATTTCCATGTTTAGAGAGATAGTGGTGTAGTTATTTCCAAGTTTATAGAGGCAGCATTGTAGATATTTCCATGTTTATACAGATAGCGGTGAAGATATTTCCATATTTATACAGATAGCGGTGTAGATGTTTCCATGTTTATACAGATAGCAGTGTAGATATTTCCATGTTTATAGAGATAGTGGTGTAGATAATTTCAATTTTAAACCGAGGGCAGTGTAGATATTTCCAAGTTCATACAGATAGCGGTGTAGATATTTCCACGTTTATAGAGATGGCGGTGTAGATATTTCCATGTTCATACAGATGGCAGTGTAGATATTTCCACGTTTATAGTGATGGCTGTGTAGATATTTTCATGTTTACACTGATGGCGGTGTAGATATTTCCATGTTTACACAGATAGCGGTGTAGACATTTCCATGTTTACTCAGATAGCGGTGTGGATATTTCCATGTTCATACAGATGGCGGTGTAGATATTTCGAAGTTTATTGAGATAGCGCTGTAGTTATTTCCATATTTATAGAGAAATCTGTGTAGATATTTCCATGTATATTCAGATAGCTGTGTAGATATTTCCATGTTCATGCAGATAGCGGTGTAGATATTTCCATGTTCATCCAGATGCCTGTGTACATATATCCATGTTCATACAGATGGCGGTGAAGATAATTCCATGTTCATACAGATGGTGGTGTAGATATTTCCATGTTCATACAAATGGCAGTGTAGATATTTCCATGTTCATAGAGATGGCGGTGTAGATATTTCCATGTTCATACAGATGGCGGTGTAGATATTTCCATGTTCATAGAGATGGCGGTGTAGATATTTCCATATTTATAGAGATAGCAGTGTAGTTATTTCCATGTTTATAGAGATAGCAGTGTAGATATTTCCATTGATATACAGATAGCTGTGTAGATATTTGCATGTTCATACAGATAGCGGTGTAGATATTTCCATGTTTGTTCAGATAGCGGTGTAGATATTTCCATATTCATACAGTTAGCGGTGTAGATATTTCCATGTTCATACAAATGGCGGTGTAGATGTTTCCATGTTTATACAGATTGCAGTGTAGATATTTCCATGTTTATAGAGATTGCATTGTAGATATTTCCATTGATATACAGATAGCTGTGTAGATATTTGCATGTTCATACACATAGCGGTGTAGATATTTCCATGTTCATACGGATAGCGGTGTAGATATTTCCATGTTCATACAGAGAGCGGTGTAGATATTTCCATCTTCATACAGATAGCGGTGTAGATATTTCCATGTTCATACAGATGGCGGTGTAGATATTTCCATGTTCATACAGTTAGCGGTGTAGATATTTCCATGTTCATACAAATGGCGGTGTAGATATTTCCATGTTCATAGAGATGGCGGTGTAGATATTTCCATGTTCATACAAATGGCGGTGTAGATATTTCCATGTTCATAGAGATGGCGGTGTAGATCTTTCCATGATTATACAGATAGCAGTGTAGTTATTTCCATGTTTATAAAGATTGCAGTGTAGATATTTCCATTGATATGCAGATAGCGGTGTAGATATTTCCATGTTCATACAGATAGCGGTGTAGATATTTCCATGTTCATACAGTTAGTGGTGTAGATATTTCCATGTTCATACAGATGGCGGTGTAGATATTTACATGTTCATACAGATGGCGGTGTAGATATTTCCATGTTCATACAGATGGCGGTGTAGATATTTCCATGTTCATACAGATATCGGTGTAGTTATTGCCATGTTCATACCAATAGCGGTGTAGGTATTTCCTGGTTCATACAGTTAGCGGTGTAGATATTTCCATGTTCATACAGATGGCGGTTTAGATATTTACATGTTCATACAGATGGCGGTGTAGATATTTCCATGTTCGTACGGATGGCAGTGTAGATATTTCCATGTTCATATAGGTGGCGGTGTAGATATTTCCATGTTTATACAGATAGCAGTGTAGTTATTTCCCTGTTTATAGAGATAGTAGTGTAGGTATTTATATTGATATACAGATAGCTGTGTAGATATTTGCATGGTCATACAGATAGCGGTGTAGATATTTCCATGTTCGTACAGATAGCGGTGTAGATATTTCCATGTTCATACAGTTAGCGGTGCAGATATTTCCATGTTCATACAGATGGCGGTGTAGATATTTACATGTTCATACAGACGGCGGTGTAGATATTTCCATGTTCGTACAGATGGCGGTGTAGTTATTTCCATATTCATAGAGATGGCATTGTAGATATTTCCATGTTTATGCAGATAGCGGTATAGATATTTCCATGTTTATACAGATGGTTGTGTAGATATTTCCATGTTTATAGAGATGGCGGTCTAGATATTTCCATGTTTACAGAGATAGTGGTGCAGTTATTTCCAAGTTTATAGAGACAGCGTGGTAGATATTTCCATGTTTATACATATAACGGTGAAGATATTTCCATGTTTATACAGATAGCGGTGTAGATATTTCCATGTTTATACAGATAGCAGTGTAGATATTTCCATGTTTATAGAGATAGTGGTGTAGATAATTTCAATTTATACCGAGAGCAGTGTAGATATTTCCAAGTTCATACAGATAGCGGTGTAGATATTTCCATGTTTATAGAGATGGCGGTGTAGATATTTCATTGTTCATGCAGATGTCCGTGTAGATATTTCCATGTTCATAGAGATTGCGGTGTAGATATTTCCATGTTCATACAAATGGCGGTGTAGGTATTTCCATGTTCATAGAGATGGCGGTGTAGATATTTCCATGTTTTTTCAGATAGCAGTGTAGTTATTTCCATGTTTATAGAGATAGCAGTGTAGATATTTCCATCGATATACAGATAGCTGTGTAGTTATTTGCATGTTCATACAGATAGCGGTGTAGATATTTCCATGTTTATACAGATAGCGGTGTAGATATTTCCATGTTCATACAGATAGCGGTGTAGATATTTCCATGTTCATACCAATAGCGGTGTAGACATTTCCATGTTCATACATTTAGAGGTGAAGATATTTCCATGTTCATACAGATGGCGGTGCAGATATTTACATGTTCATACAGATGGCGGTGTAGATATTTCCATGTTTGTACGGATGGCAGTGTAGATATTTCCATGTTCATACAGGTGGCGGTGTAGATATTTCCATGTTTATACAGATAGCAGTGTAGTTATTTCCATCTTATTAGAGATAGCGATGTAGATATTTCCATTGATATACAGATAGCTATGTAGATATTTGCATGTTCATACAGATAGCGGTGTAGATATTTCCATGTTCGTACAGATAGCGGTGTAGCTATTTCCATGTTCATACAGATAGCGGTGTAGATATTTCTGTGTTCATACAGATAACGGTGTAGATATTTCCATGTTCATACAGACAGCGGTGTATATATTTCCATGTTCATACAGTTAGCGGTGTAGATATTTCCATGTTCCTACAGACGGCGGTGTAGATATTTACATGTTCATACAGATGGCGGTATAGATATTTCCATGTTCGTACAGATGGCGGTGTAGATATTTCCATGTGCATAGAGATGGCGGTGTAGATATTTCCATGTTTATGCAGATAGCGGTATAGATATTTCCATGTTTATACACATGGTGGCGTAGATATTTCCATGTTTATAGAGATGGCGCTCTAGATATTTCCATGTTTACAGAGATAGTGGTGTAGTTATTTCCAAGTTAATAGAGAGAGAGTTGTAGATATTTCCATGTTTATACAGATAGCGGTGAAGATATTTCCATGTTTATACAGATAGCGGTGTAGATATTTCCATGTTTATACAGATAGCAGTGTAGATGTTTCCATGTTTATAGAGATAATGGTGTAGATAATTTCAATTTTGTACAGAGAGCAGTGTAGATATTTCCATGTTCATACAGATGGCGGTGTAGATATTTCCATGTTTATATGGATGGCGGTGTAGATATTTTCATGTTTACACAGATGGCGGTGTAGATATTTCCCTGTTTACACAGATAGCGGTGTAGACATTTCCATGTTTACACAGATAGCGGTGTGGATATTTCCATGTTTATGCAGATAGCAGTGTAGATATTTCCATGTTTATACAGATAGCGGTGCGGATATTTCCATGTTTATACAGATAGTTGGGCAGATATTTCCATGTTTGTACAGATGGCGGTGTAGATATTTCCATGTTCATACAGATGGCGGTATAGATATTTCGAAGTTTATAGAGATAGCACTTTAGTTATTTCCATATTTATAGAGAAATCTGTGTAGAGATTTCCATGTATATTCGGATTGCTGTGTAGATATTTCCATGTTCATTTAGATAGCGGTGTAGATATTTCCATGTTCATCCAGATGCCTGTGTACATATATCCATGTTCATACAGATGGCGGTGAAGATATTTCCATGTTCATACAGATGGTGGTGTAGATATTTCCATGTTCATACAAATGGCGGTGTAGATATTTCCCTGTTCATAGAGATGGCGGTGTAGATATTTCCATGTTCATACAAATGGCGGTGTAGATATTTCCATGTTCATAGAGATGGCGGTGTAGATATTTCCATATTTATAGAGATAGCAGTGTAGTTATTTCCATGTTTATAGAGATAGCAGTGTAGATATTTCCATTGATATACAGATAGCAGTGTAGTTATTTCCATGTTAATAGAGATAGCGGTGTAGATATTTCCATTGATATACAGATAGCTGTGTAGATATTTGCATGTTCATACAGATAGCGGTGTAGCTATTTCCATGTTTATACAGATAGCGGTGTAGATATTTCTATGTTCATACAGATAACGGTGTTGATATTTGCATGTTCATACAGATAGCGGTGTAGATATTTCCATGTTCATACAGTTAGCGGTGAAGATATTTCCATGTTCATACAGATGGCGGTGTAGATATTTACATGTTCATACAGATGGCGGTATAGATATTTCCATGTTCGTACAGATGGCGGTGTAGATATTTCCATGTTTATAGAGATGGTGGTCTAGATATTTCCATGTTTACAGAGATAGTGGTGTAGTTATTTTCAAGTTTATAGAGACAGCATTGTAGATATTTCCATGTTTATACAGATAGCGGTGAAGATATTTCCATATTTATACAGATAGCGGTGTAGATATTTCCATGTTTATACAGATAGAAGTGTAGATATTTCCATGTTTATAGAGATAGTGGTGTAGATAATTTCAGTTTTAAACCGAGGGCAGTGTAGATATTTCCAAGTTCATACAGATAGCGGTGTAGATATTTCCACGTTTATAGAGATGGCGGTGTAGATATTTCCATGTTCATACAGATGGCAGTGTAGATATTTCCACGTTTATAGTGATGGCGGTGTAGATATTTTCATGTTTACACTGATGGCGGTGTAGATATTTCCATGTTTACACAGATAGCGGTGTAGACATTTCCATGTTTACTCAGATAGCGGTGTGGATATTTCCATGTTCATACAGATGGCGGTGTAGATATTTCGAAGCTTATTGAGATAGCGCTGTAGTTATTTCCATATTTATAGAGAAATCTGTGTAGATATTTCCATGTATATTCAGATAGCTGTGTAGATATTTCCATGTTCATGCAGATAGCGGTGTAGATATTTCCATGTTCATCCAGATGCCTGTGTACATATATCCATGTTCATACAGATGGCGGTGAAGATAATTCCATGTTCATACAGATGGTGGTGTAGATATTTCCATGTTCATACAAATCGCAGTGTAGATATTTCCATGTTCATAGAGATGGCGGTGTAGATATTTCCATGTTCATACAGATGGCGGTGTAGATATTTCCATGTTCATAGAGATGGCGGTGTAGATATTTCCATATTTATAGAGATAGCAGTGTAGTTATTTCCATGTTTATAGAGATAGCAGTGTAGATATTTCCATTGATATACAGATAGCTGTGAAGATATTTGCATGTTCATACAGATAGCGGTGTAGATATTTCCATGTTTATTCAGATAGCGGTGTAGATATTTCCATATTCATACAGTTAGCGGTGTAGATATTTCCATGTTCATACAAATGGCGGTGTAGATGTTTCCATGTTTATACAGATTGCAGTGTAGATATTTCCATGTTTATAGCGATTGCATTGTAGATATTTCCATTGATATACAGATAGCTGTGTAGATATTTGCATGTTCATACACATAGCGGTGCAGATATTTCCATGTTCATACAGATAGCGGTGTAGATATTTCCATGTTCGTACAGAGAGCGGTGTAGATATTTCCATGTTCATACAGATAGCGGTGTAGATATTTCCATGTTCATACAGATGGCGGTGTAGATATTTCCATGTTCATACAGTTAGCGGTGTAGATATTTCCATGTTCATACAAATGGCGGTGTAGATATTTCCATGTTCATAGAGATGGCGGTGTAGATATTTCCATGTTCATACAAATGGCGGTGTAGATATTTCCATGTTCATAGAGATGGCGGTGTAGATCTTTCCATGATTATACAGATAGCAGTGTAGTTATTTCCATGTTTATAAAGATTGCAGTGTAGATATTTCCATTGATATACAGATAGCGGTGTAGATATTTCCATGTTCATACAGATAGCGGTGTAGATATTTCCATGTTCATACAGTTAGCGGTGTAGATATTTCCATGTTCAAACAGATGGCGGTGTAGATATTTACATGTTCATACAGATGGCGGTGTAGATATTTCCATGTTCATACAGATGGCGGTGTAGATATTTCCATGTTCATACAGATATCGCTGTAGTTATTTCCATGTTCATACCAATAGCGGTGTAGATATTTCCATGTTCATACAGTTAGTGGTGTAGATATTTCCATGTTCATACAGATGGCGGTGTAGATATTTACATGTTCATACAGATGGCGGTGTAGATATTTCCATGTTCGTACGGATGGCAGTGTAGATATTTCCATGTTCATATAGGTGGCGGTGTAGATATTTCCATGTTTATTCAGAAAGCAGTGTAGTTATTTCCATGTTTATAGAGATAGTAGTGTAGGTATTTATATTGATATACAGATAGCTGTGTAGATATTTGCATGGTCATACAGATAGCGGTGTAGATATTTCCATGTTCGTACAGATAGCGGTGTAGATATTTCCATGTTCATACAGTTAGCGGTGCAGATATTTCCATGTTCATACAGATGGCGGTGTAGATATTTACATGTTCATACAGATGGCGGTGTAGATATTTCCATGTTCGTACAGAAGGCGGTGTAGATATTTCCATATTCATAGAGATGGCATTGTAGATATTTACATGTTTATGAGGATAGCGGTATAGATATTTCCATGTTTATACAGATGGTGGTGTAGATATTTCCATGTTTATAGAGATGGCGGTCTAGATATTTCCATGTTTACAGAGATAGTGGTGCAGTTATTTAAAAGTTTATAGAGACAGCGTGGTAGATATTTCCATATTTATACATATAACGGTGAAGATATTTCCATGTTTATACAGATAGCGGTGTAGATATTTCCATCTTTATACAGATAGCAGTGTAGATATTTCCATGTTTATAGAGATAGTGGTGTAGATAATTTCAATTTATACCGAGAGCAGTGTAGATATTTCCAAGTTCATACAGATAGCGGTGTAGATATTTCCATGTTTATAGAGATGGCGGTGTAGATATTTCCATGTTCATGCAGAAGTCCGTGTAGATATTTCCATGTTCATACAAATGGCGGTGTAGGTATTTCCATGTTCATAGAGATGGCGGTGTAGATATTTCCATGTTCATACAAATGGCGGTGTAGATATTTCCATGTTCATAGAGATGGCGGTGTAGATATTTCCATGTTTATACAGATAGCAGTGTAGTTATTTCCATGTTTATACAGATAGCAGTGTAGGTATTTCCATTGATATACAGATAGCTGTTTAGTTATTTGCATGTTCATACAGATAGCGGTGTAGATATTTCCATGTTTATACAGATAGCGGTGTAGATATTTCCATGTTCATGCAGATAGCGGTGTAGATATTTCCATGTTTATACAGATAGCAGTGTAGATATTTCCATGTTTATACAGATAGCGGTGCGGATATTTCCATGTTTATACAGATAGTTGGGCAGATATTTCCATGTTTATACAGATAGCGGTGTAGATATTTCCATCTTAATACAGATGGCGGTGTAGATATGTCCATGTTTGTACAGATGGCGGTGTAGATATTTCCATGTTCATATAGATGGCGGTGTAGATATTTCCATATTTATAGAGATAGCAGTGTAGTTATTTCCATGTTTATAGAGATAGCAGTGTAGATATTTCCATTGATATACAGATACCTGTGTAGATATTTCCATGTTCATAGAGATAGCGGTGTAGATATTTGCATGTTCATAGAGATAGTGGTGTAGATATTTCCATGTTCATACAGATAGCGGTGTTGTTATTTCCATGTTCATACAGATAGCGGTGTAGATATTTCCATGTTCATACAGATAGCGGTGTAGATATTTCCATGTTCATACAGATGGCGGTGTAGATATTTCCATTTTGATACCAATAGCGGTGTAGATATTTCCATGTTCATACAGTTAGCGGTGTAGATATTTCCATGTTCATACAGATGGCTGTGTAGATAGTTACATGTTCATACAGATGGCGGTGTAGATATTTCCAAGTTCGTACAGATGGCAGTGCAGATATTTCCATTTTCATACAGGTGGCGGTGTAGACATTTCCATGTTTATACAGATAGCACTGCAGTTATTTCCATGTTTATGGAGACAGCTGTGTAGATATTTCCATTGATATATAGATAGCTGTGTAGATATTTGCATGTACATACAGATAGCGGTGTAGATATTTCCATGTTCATACAGATAGCGGTGTAGATATTTCCATGTTTATACAGAGTGCGGTGTAGATATTTACATGTTCATACAGATGGCACTATAGATATTTCCATGTTCGTACAGATGGCGGTGTAGATATTTCCATGTTCATAGAGATGGCGGTGTAGATATTTCCATGTTTATGCAGATAGCGGTATAGATATTTCCATTTTTATACAGATGGTGGTGTAGATATTTCCATGTTTATAGAGATGGCGCTCTAGATATTTCCATGTTTACAGAGATAGTGGTGTAGTTATTTCCAAGTTTATAAAGACAGAGTTGTAGATATTTCCATGTTTATACACATAGCGGTGTAGAGATTTCCATGTTTATACAGATAGCGGTGTAGATATTTCCGTGTTTATACAGATAGCAGTGTAGATATTTCCATGTTTATAGAGATAATGGTGTAGATAATTTCAATTTTGTACAGAGAGCAGTGTAGATATTTCCAAGTTCATACTGATAGCGGTGTAGATATTTCCACGTTTATAGAGATGGCGGTGTAGATATTTCCATGTTCATACAGATGGCGGTGTAGGTATTTCCATGTTTATAGGGATGGCGGTGCAGATATTTTCATGTTTACACAGATGGCGGTGTAGATATTTCCCTGTTTACACAGATAGCGGTGTAGACATTTCCATGTTTACACAGATAGCGGTGTGGATATTTCCATGTTTATGCAGATAGCAGTGTAGATATTTCCATGTTTATACAGACAGCGGTGCGGATATTTCCATGTTTATACAGATAGTTGGGCAGATATTTCCATGTTTATACAGATAGCGGTGTAGATATTTCCATCTTAATACAGATGGCGGTGTAGATGTGTCCATGTTTGTACAGATGGCGGTGTAGATATTTCCATGTTCATACAGATGGCGGTGTAGATATTTCGAAGTTTATAGAGATAGCGCTTTAGTTATTTCCATATTTATTGAGAAATCTGTGTAGAGATTTCCATGTATATTCAGATTGCTGTGTAGATATTTCCATGTTCATGCAGATAGCAGTGTAGATATTTCCATGTTCATCCAGATGCCTGTGTACATATATCCATGTTCATACAGATGGCGGTGAACATATTTCCATGTTCATACAGATGGTGGTGTAGATATTTCCATGTTCATACAAATGGCGGTGTAGATATTTCCCTGTTCATAGAGATGGCGGTGTAGATATTTCCATGTTTTACAGAAGGCGGTGTAGATACTTCCATGTTCATAGAGACGGCGGTGTAGATATTTCCGTATTTATAGAGATAGCAGTGTAGTTATTTCCATGTTTATAGAGATAGCAGTGTAGATATTTCCATTGATATACAGATAGCTGTGTAGATATTTGCATGTTCATAGAGATAGCGGTGTAGATATTTAAATGTTCATACAGATAGCGGTGTAGATATTTCCATGTTCATACAGATAGCAGTGTAGATATATCCATGTTTATACAGATGGTGGTGTAGATATTTCCATGTTTATAGAGATGGCGGTCTAGATATTTCCATGTTTATAGAGATAGTGTTGTAGTTATTTCCAAGTTTATAGAGACAGCGTTGTAGATATTTCCATGTTTATACAGATAGCGGTGAAGATATTTCCATGTTTATACAGAGAGCGGTGTAGATATTTCCATGTTTATACAGATAGCAGTGTAGATATTTCCATGTTTATAGAGATAGTGGGGTAGATAATTTCAATTTTACACAGAGAGCAGTGTAGATATTTCCAAGTTCATACAGATAGCGGTGTAGATATTTCCACGTTTATAGAGATGGCGGTGTAGATATTTCCATGTTTACACAAATGGCGGTGTAAATATTTCCATGTTTACACAGATAGCGGTGTAGACATTTCCATGTTTACACAGATAGCGGTGTGGATATTTCCATGTTCATACAAATGACGGTGTAGATATTTCCATGTTCATACAGATGGCGGTGTAGATATTTCCATGTTCATACAGATAGCGGTGTAGTTATTTCCATGTTCATACCAATAGCGGTGTAGATATTTCCATGTTCATACAGCTAGCGGTGTAGATATTTCCATGTTCATACAGATAGCGGTGTAGTTATTTCCATGTTCATACCAATAGCGGTGTAGATATTTCCATGTTCATACAGCTAGCGGTGTAGATATTTCCATGTTCATACAGATGGCGGTGTAGATAATTACATGTTCATACAGATGGCCGTGTAGATATTTCCATGTTCGTACGGATGGCAGTGTAGATATTTCCATGTTCATAGAGGTGGCGGTGTAGATATTTCCATGTTTATACAGATAGCAGTGTAGTTATTTCCATGTTTATAGAGATAGCAGTGTGGATATTTCCACTGATATACAGATAGCTGTGTAGGTATTTGCATGTTCATACAGATAGCGGTGAAGATATTTCCATGTTCATACAGATGGCGGTGTAGATATTTCCATGTTCATACAGATAGTGGTGTAGATATTTCCATGTTCATACAGATAACGGTGTAGATATTTCCATGTTCATACAGATAGCGGTGTATATATTTCCATGTTCATACAGTTAGTGGTGTAGATATTTCCATGTTCACAGAGATAACGGTGTAGATATTTCCATGTTCATACAGATAGCGGTGTAGATATTTCCATGTTCATACAGTTAGCCGTGTAGATATTTCCATGCTCATACAGATGGCGGTTCAGATATTTACATGTTCATACAGATGGCGGTGTAGATATTTCCATGTTCATACAGTTAGCGGTGTAGATATTTCCATGTTCATACAGATAGCGGTGTAGATATTTCCATGTTCATACAGTTAGCGGTGTAGATATTTCCATGTTCATACAGATAGCGGTGTAGATATTTCCATGTTCATACAGTTAGCCGTGTAGATATTTCCATGTTCATACAGACGGCGGTGCAGATATTTACATGTTCATACAGATGGCGGTGTAGATATTTCCATGTTCGTACGGATGGCTGTGTAGATATTTCCATGTTCATACACGTGGCGGTGTGGATATTTCCATGTTTATACAGATAGCAGTGTAGTTATTTCCATGTTTATAGAGATAGCATTGTACATATTTCCATTGATATACAGATAGCTGTGTAGATATTTGCATGTTCATACAGGTAGCGGTGTAGATATTTCCATGTTCGTACAGATAGTGGTGTAGATATTTCCATGTTCATACAGATAGCGGTGTAGATATTTCCATGTTCATGCAGATAACGGTGTAGATATTTCTATGTTCATACAGATAGCGGTGTAGGTATTTCCATGTTCTTACAGTTAGCGGTGAAGATATTTCCATGTTCACACAGATGGCGGTGTAGATATTCACATGTTCATACAGATGGCGGGATAGATATTTCCATGTTCGTACAGATGGCGGTGTAGATATTTCCAAGTTCATAGAGATGGCGGTGTAGATATTTCCATGTTTATGCAGATAGCAGTATAGATATTTCCATGTTTATGCAGATAGCAGTATAGATATTTCCATGTTTATACAGATGGCGGTGTAGATATTTCCATGTTTATGCAGATAGCAGTATAGATATTTCCATGTTTATGCAGATAGCAGTATAGATATTTCCATGTTTATACAGATGGCGGTGTAGATATTTCCATGTTCATACAGATGGCGGTGTAGATATTTCAAAGTTTATAGAGATAGCGCTGTAGTTATTTCCATATTTATAGAGAAATCTGTGTAGATATTTCCATGTATATGCAGATAGCTGTGTAGATATTTCCATGTTCATACAGATAGCGGTGTAGATATTTCCATGTTCATACAGATAGCGGTGTAGATATTTCGATGTTCATACAGATAGCGGTGTAGATATTTCCATGTTCATACAGATAGCGGTGTAGATATTTCCATGTTCAGTTAGCGGTGTAGATATTTCCATGTTCATACAGATAGCGGTGTAGATATTTACATGTTCATACAGATGGCGGTGTTGATATTTCCATGTTCATACAGATGGCGGTGTAGAGATTTCCATGTTCATACAGATAGCGGTGTAGATATTTCCATGTTCATACAGATAGCGGTCTAGATACTTCCAGGTTCATACCAATGGCGGTGTAGACATTTCCATGTTCATACAGTTAGCGGTGTAGATATTTCCATGTTCGTACAGATAGCGGTGTAGATATTTCCATTTTCATACAGATACCGGTGTAGATATTCCCATGTTCATACAGATGGCGGTGTAGATATTTACATGTTCATACAGGTGGCGGTGTAGATATTTCCATGTTCTTACAGAAAGCGGTGTGGATATTTACATGTTCATACAGGTGGCGGTGTAGATATTTCCATGTTCATACAGATAGCGGTGTAGATATTTCCATGTTCATACCAATAGTGGTGTAGACATTTCCATGTTCATACATTTAGCGGTGTAGATATTTCCATGTTCATTCAGATGGCGGTGAAGATATTTACATGTTCATACAGATTGCGGTGTAGATATTTCCATGTTTGTACGGATGGCAGTGTAGGTATTTCCATGTTCATACAGGTGGCGGTGTAGATTTTTCCATGTTTATACAGATAGCAGGGTAGTTATTTCCATGTTAATAGAGATAGCGGTGTAGATATTTCCATTGATATACAGATAGCTGTGTAGATATTTGCATGTTCATACAGATAGCGGTTTAGATATTTCCATGTTCGTACAGATAGCGGTGTAGCTATTTCCATGTTCATACAGATAGCGGTGTAGATATTTCTATGTTCATACAGATAACGATGTAGATATTTCCATGTTCCTACAGACAGCGGTGTAGATATTTCCATGTTCGTACAGATGGCGGTGTAGATATTTCCATGTTCATAGAGATGGCGGTGTAGATATTTCCATGCTTATGCAGATAGCGGTATAGATATTTCCATGTTTATACAGACGGTGGTGTAGATATTTCCATGTTTATAGAGGTGGCCGTCTAGATATTTCCATGTTTACAGAGATAGTGGTGTAGTTATTTCCAAGTTTATAGAGACAGCATTGTAGATATTTCCATGTTTATACAGATAGCGGTGAAGATAT
This sequence comes from Gorilla gorilla gorilla, assembly GCF_029281585.2. Classification (NCBI taxonomy): domain Eukaryota; kingdom Metazoa; phylum Chordata; class Mammalia; order Primates; family Hominidae; genus Gorilla; species Gorilla gorilla. The sequence goes on from NC_073231.2 coordinate 151,621,599, forward strand.
TTCCATGTTTATACAGATAGCGGTGTAGATATTTCCATGTTTATACAGATAGCAGTGTAGATATTTCCATGTTTATAGAGATAATGGTGTAGATAATTTCAATTTGATACAGAGAGCAGTGTAGATATTTCCAAGTTCATAGAGACAGCGGTGCAGACATTTCCACGTTTATAGAGATGGCGGTGTAGATATTTCCACGTTCAAACAGATGGCGGTGTAGATATTTCCATGTTTATAGGGATGGCGGTGTAGATATTTTCATGTTTACACAGATGGCGGTGTTGATATTTCCCTGTTTTCACTGATAGCGGTGTAGACATTTCCACGTTTACACAGATAGTGGTGTGGATATTTCCATGTTTATGCAGATGGCAGTGTAGATGTTTCCATGTTTATACAGATAGCGGTGCGGATATTTCCATGTTTATTCAGATAGCGGTGCGGATATTTCCATGTTTATACAGATAGTTGAGCAGATATTTCCATGTTTATACAGATAGCGGTGTAGATAATTCCATGTTCATACAGATGGCGGTGTAGATACTTACATGTTCATACAGATGGTGGTGTAGATATTTCCAAGTTCGTACGGATGGCTGTGTAGATATTTCCATGTTCATACAGGTGGCGGTGTAGATATTTCCATGTTTATACATATCGCAGTGTAGTTATTTCCATGTTTATAGAGACAGCTGTTTAGATATTTCCATTGATATACAGATAGCTGTTTAGATATTTGCATGTTCATACAGATAGCGGTGTAGATATTTACATGTTCGTACAGATAGCGGTGTAGATATTTCCATGTTCATACAGATAGCGGTGTAGATATTTCCACGTTCATACAGATAACGGTGTAGATATTTCCATGTTCATACAGATAACGGTGTAGATATTTCCATGTTCATACAGATAGCAGTGTAGATATTTCCATGTTCACACAGTTAGCGGTGCAGATATTTCCATGTTCATACAGATGGCGGTGTAGATATTTACATGTTCATTCAGATGGCGGTATAGATATTTCCATGTTCGTACAGATGGCGCTGTAGATATTTCCATGTTCATAGAGATGGCGGTGTAGATATTTCCATGTTTATGCAGATAGTAGTATAGGTATTTCCATGTTTATTCAGATGGTGGTGTAGATATTTCCATGTTTATAGAGATGGCGGTCTAGATATTTCCATGTTTACAGAGATAGTGGTGTAGTTATTTCCAAGTTTATAGAGACAGCGTTGTAGATATTTCCATGTTTATACAGATAGCGGTGAAGATATTTCCATGTTTATACAGATAGCGGTGTAGATATTTCCATGTTTATACAGATAGCAGTGTACATATTTACATGTTTATAGAGATAATGGTGTAGATAATTTGAATTTTATACAGAGAGCAGTGTAGATATTTCCAAGTTCATAGAGACAGCGGTGTAGACATTTCCACGTTTATAGAGATGGCAGTGTAGATATTTCCACGTTCATACAGATGGCGGTGTAGATATTTCCATGTTTATAGGGATGGCGGTGTAGATATTTTCATGTTTACACAGATGGCGGTGTTGATATTTCCCTGTTTTCACTGATAGCGGTGTAGACATTTCCACGTTTACACAGATAGCGGTGTGGATATTTCCATGTTTATGCAGATAGCAGTGTAGATGTTTCCATGTTTATACAGATAGCGGTGCGGATATTTCCATGTTTATTCAGATAGCGGTGCGGACATTTCCATGTTTATACAGATAGTTGAGCAGATATTTCCATGTTTATAAAGATAGCGGTGTAGATATTTCCATGTTCATACAGATGGCGGTGTAGATACTTACATGTTCATACAGATGGCGGTGTAGATATTTCCAAGTTCGTACGGATGGCAGTGTAGATATTTCCATGTTCATACAGGTGGCGGTGTAGATATTTCCATGTTTTTACATATAGCAGTGTAGTTATTTCCATGTTTATAGAGACAGCTGTGTAGATATTTCCATTGATATAAAGATAGCTGTGTAGATATTTGCATGTTTATACAGATAGCGGTGTAGATATTTCCATGTTTGTACAGATAGCGGTGTAGATATTTCCATGTTCATACAGATAGCGGTGTAGATATTTCCACGTTCATACAGATAACGGTGTAGATATTTCCATGTTCATACAGATAACGGTGTAGATATTTCCATGTTCATACAGATAGCAGTGTAGATATTTCCATGTTCACACAGTTAGCGGTGTAGATATTTCCATGTTCATACAGATGGCGGTGTAGATATTTACATGTTCATTCAGATGGCGGTATAGATATTTCCATGTTCGTACAGATGGCGCTGTAGATATTTCCATGTTCATAGAGATGGCGGTGTAGATATTTCCATGTTTATGCAGATAGCGGTATAGATATTTCCATGTTTATACAGATGGTGGTGTAGATATTTCCATGTTTATAGAGATGGCGGTCTAGATATTTCCATGTTTACAGAGATAGTGGTGTAGTTATTTCCAAGTATATAGAGACAGCGTTGTAGATATTTCCATGTTTATACAGATAGCGGTGAAGATATTTCCAAGTTGATACTGATAGCGGTGTAGATATTTCCACGTTTATAGAGATGGCGGTGTAGATATTTCCACGTTCATACAGAGGACGGTGTAGATATTTCCATGTTTATAGGGATGGCGGTGTAGATATTTTCATGTTTACACAGATGGCGGTGTAGATATTTCCATGTTTACACAGATAGTGATGTAGACATTTCCATGTTTACACAGATAGCGGTGTGGATATTTCCATGTTTATGCAGATAGCGGTGTAGATGTTTCCATGTTTATACAGATAGCGGTGCGGATATTTCCATGTTTATTCAGATAGTTGGGCAGATATTTCCATGTTTATACAGATAGCGGTGTCGATATTTCCATCTTAATACAGATGGCGGTGTAGATATGTCCATGATCGTACAGATGGCGGTGTAGATATTTCCATGCTCATACAGATGGCGGTGTAGATATTTCGAAGTTTATAGAGATAGCGATGTAGTTATTTCCATATTTATAGAGAAATCTGTTTAGATATTTCCATGTAGATTCAGATAGCTGTGTAGATATTTCCATGTTCATGCAGATTACGGTGTAGATATTTCCATGTTCGTCAAGATGCCGGTGTAAATATATCCATGTTCATACAAATGGCGGTGTAGATATTTCCATGTTCATACAGATAGCGGTGTAGATATTTCCATGTTCATACAGATAGCGGTGTAGATGTTTCCATGTTCATACCAATAGCGGTGTAGACATTTCCATGTTCATACATTTATCGGTGTAGATATTTCCATGTTCATTCAGATGGCGGTGAAGATATTTACATGTTCATACAAATGGCGGTGTAGATATTTCCATGTTTGTATGGATGGCAGTGTAGATATTTCCATGTTCATACAGATGGCGGTGTAGATATTTACATGTTTATACAGATATCAGTGTAGTTATTTCCATGTTAATAGAGATAGCAGTGTAGATATTTCCATTGATATACAGATAGCTGTGTAGATATTTGCATGTTCATACAGATAGCGGTGTAGATATTTCCATGTTCATACAGATAGCGGTGTAGCTATTTCCATGTTCATACAGATAGCGGTGTAGATATTTCTATGTTCATACAGATAACGGTGTAGATATTTCCATGTTCATACAGATGGCGGTGTAGATATTTACATGTTCATTCAGATGGCGGTATAGATATTTCCATGTTCGTACAGATGGCGCTGTAGATATTTCCATGTTCATAGAGATGGCGGTGTAGATATTTCCATGTTTATGCAGATAGCGGTATAGATATTTCCATGTTTATACAGATGGTGGTGTAGATATTTCCATGTTTATAGAGATGGCGGTCTAGATATTTCCATGTTTACAGAGATAGTGGTGTAGTTATTTCCAAGTATATAGAGACAGCGTTGTAGATATTTCCATGTTTATACAGATAGCGGTGAAGATATTTCCAAGTTGATACTGATAGCGGTGTAGATATTTCCACGTTTATAGAGATGGCGGTGTAGATATTTCCACGTTCATACAGAGGACGGTGTAGATATTTCCATGTTTATAGGGATGGCGGTGTAGATATTTTCATGTTTACACAGATGGCGGTGTAGATATTTCCATGTTTACACAGATAGTGATGTAGACATTTCCATGTTTACACAGATAGCGGTGTGGATATTTCCATGTTTATGCAGATAGCGGTGTAGATGTTTCCATGTTTATACAGATAGCGGTGCGGATATTTCCATGTTTATTCAGATAGTTGGGCAGATATTTCCATGTTTATACAGATAGCGGTGTCGATATTTCCATCTTAATACAGATGGCGGTGTAGATATGTCCATGATCGTACAGATGGCGGTGTAGATATTTCCATGCTCATACAGATGGCGGTGTAGATATTTCGAAGTTTATAGAGATAGCGATGTAGTTATTTCCATATTTATAGAGAAATCTGTTTAGATATTTCCATGTAGATTCAGATAGCTGTGTAGATATTTCCATGTTCATGCAGATTACGGTGTAGATATTTCCATGTTCGTCAAGATGCCGGTGTAAATATATCCATGTTCATACAAATGGCGGTGTAGATATTTCCATGTTCATACAGATAGCGGTGTAGATATTTCCATGTTCATACAGATAGCGGTGTAGATGTTTCCATGTTCATACCAATAGCGGTGTAGACATTTCCATGTTCATACATTTATCGGTGTAGATATTTCCATGTTCATTCAGATGGCGGTGAAGATATTTACATGTTCATACAAATGGCGGTGTAGATATTTCCATGTTTGTATGGATGGCAGTGTAGATATTTCCATGTTCATACAGATGGCGGTGTAGATATTTACATGTTTATACAGATATCAGTGTAGTTATTTCCATGTTAATAGAGATAGCAGTGTAGATATTTCCATTGATATACAGATAGCTGTGTAGATATTTGCATGTTCATACAGATAGCGGTGTAGATATTTCCATGTTCATACAGATAGCGGTGTAGCTATTTCCATGTTCATACAGATAGCGGTGTAGATATTTCTATGTTCATACAGATAACGGTGTAGATATTTCCATGTTCATACAGTTAGCGGTGTAGATATTTCCCTGTTCATACAGATGGAGGTATAGATATTTCCATGTTCGTACAGATGGCGGTGTAGATATTTCCATGTTCATAGAGATGGCAGTGTAGATATTTCCATGTTTATGCAGATAGCGGTATAGCTATTTCCATGTTTATACAGATGGTGGTGTAGATATTTCCATGTTTATAGAGATGGCGGTCTAGATATTTCCATGTTTACAGAGATAGTGGTGTAGTTATTTCCAAGTTTATAGAGACAGCATTGTAGATATTTCCATGTTTATACAGATAGCGGTGAAGATATTTCCATGTTTATACAGATAGCGGTGTAGATATTTCAATGTTTATACAGATAGCAATGTAGATATTTCCATGTTTATAGAGATAATGGTGTAGATAATTTCAATTTTATACAGAGAGCAGTGTAGATATTTCCAAGTTCAAAGAGATAGCGGTGTAGATATTTCCACGTTTATAAAGATGGCGGTGTAGATATTTCCACGTTCATACAGATGGCGGTGTAGATATTTCCATGTTTATAGGGATGGCGGTGTAGATATTTCCATGTTTACACAGATAGCGGTGTAGACATTTCCATGTTTACCCAGATAGTGGTGTGGATATTTCCATGTTTACGCAGATAGCAGTGTAGATATTTCCATGTTTATACAGATAGCGGTGTGGTTATTTCCATGTTTATAAAGATAGTTGTGCAGATATTTCCATTTTCATACAGATAGCGGTGTAGATATTTCCACGTTCATACAGAGGACGGTGTAGATATTTCCATGTTTATAGGGATGGCGGTGTAGATATTTTCATGTTTACACAGATGGCGGTGTAGATATTTCCATGTTTACACAGATAGCGGTGTAGACATTTCTATGTTTACACAGATAGCGGTGTGGATATTTCCATGTTTATGCAGATAGCAGTGTAGATGTTTCCATGTTTATACAGATAGCGGTGCGGATATTTCCATGTTTATTCAGATAGCGGTGCGGATATTTCCATGTTTATACAGATAGTTGGGCAGATATTTCCATGTTTATACAGATAGCGGTGTAGATATTTCCATCTTAATACAGATGGCGGTGTAGATATGTCCATGATCGTACAGATGGCGGTGTAGATATTTCCATGCTCATACAGATGGCGGTGTAGATATTTCGAAGTTTATAGAGATAGCGATGTAGTTATTTCCATATTTATAGAGAAATCTGTGTAGATATTTCCATGTAGATTCAGATAGCTGTGTAGATATTTCCATGTTCATGCAGATTACGGTGTAGATATTTCCATGTTCATCAAGATGCCGGTGTAAATATATCCATGTTCATACAAATGGCGGTGAAGATATTTCCATGTTCATACAGATGGCGGTGTAGGTATTTCCATGTTCATACAGTTAGCGGTGTAGATATTCCCATGTTCATACAGATGGCGGTGTAGATATTTACATGTTCATACAGGTGGCGGTGTAGATATTTCCATGTTCATACAGATAGCGGTGTAGATATTTCCATGTTCATACAGATAGCGGTGTAGATGTTTCCATGTTCATACCAATAGCGGTGTAGACATTTCCATGTTCATACATTTAGCGGTGTAGATATTTCCATGTTCATTCAGATGGCGGTGAAGATATTTACATGTTCATACAAATGGCGGTGTAGATATTTCCATGTTTGTATGGATGGCAGTGTAGATATTTCCATGTTCATACAGGTAGCGGTGTAGATATTTACATGTTTATACAGATATCAGTGTAGTTATTTCCATGTTAATAGAGATAGCAGTGTAGATATTTCCGTTGATATACAGATAGCTGTGTAGATATTTGCATGTTCATACAGATAGCGGTGTCGATATTTCCATGTTCATACAGATAGCGGTGTAGCTATTTCCATGTTCATACAGATAGCGGTGTAGATATTTCTATGTTCATACAGATAACGGTGTAGATATTTCCATGTTCATACAGTTAGCGGTGTAGATATTTCCCTGTTCATACAGATGGCAGTATAGATATTTACATGTTCATACAGATGGCGGTATAGATATTTCCATGTTCGTACAGATGGCGGTGTAGATATTTCCATGTTCATAGAGATGGCAGTGTAGATATTTCCATGTTTATGCAGATAGCGGTATAGCTATTTCCATGTTTATACAGATGGTGGTGTAGATATTTCCATGTTTATAGAGATGGCGGTCTAGATATTTCCATGTTTACAGAGATAGTGGTGTAGTTATTTCCAGGTTTATAGAGACAGCATTGTAGATATTTCCATGTTTATACAGATAGCGGTGAAGATATTTCCATGTTTATACAGATAGCGGTGTAGATATTTCAATGTTTATACAGATAGCAATGTAGATATTTCCATGTTTATAGAGATAATGGTGTAGATAATTTCAATTTTATACAGAGAGCAGTGTAGATATTTCCAAGTTCAAAGAGATAGCGGTGTAGATATTTCCACGTTTATAAAGATGGCGGTGTAGATATTTCCACGTTCATACAGATGGCGGTGTAGATATTTCCATGTTTATAGGGATGGCGGTGTAGATATTTCCATGTTTACACAGATAGCGGTGTAGACATTTCCATGTTTACCCAGATAGTGGTGTGGATATTTCCATGTTTACGCAGATAGCAGTGTAGATATTTCCATGTTTATACAGATAGCGGTGTGGTTATTTCCATGTTTATAAAGATAGTTGTGCAGATATTTCCATTTTCATACAGATAGCGGTGTAGATATTTCCACGTTCATACAGAGGACGGTGTAGATATTTCCATGTTTATAGGGATGGCGGTGTAGATATTTTCATGTTTACACAGATGGCGGTGTAGATATTTCCATGTTTACACAGATAGCGGTGTAGACATTTCTATGTTTACACAGATAGCGGTGTGGATATTTCCATGTTTATGCAGATAGCAGTGTAGATGTTTCCATGTTTATACAGATAGCGGTGCGGATATTTCCATGTTTATTCAGATAGCGGTGCGGATATTTCCATGTTTATACAGATAGTTGGGCAGATATTTCCATGTTTATACAGATAGCGGTGTAGATATTTCCATCTTAATACAGATGGCGGTGTAGATATGTCCATGATCGTACAGATGGCGGTGTAGATATTTCCATGCTCATACAGATGGCGGTGTAGATATTTCGAAGTTTATAGAGATAGCGATGTAGTTATTTCCATATTTATAGAGAAATCTGTGTAGATATTTCCATGTAGATTCAGATAGCTGTGTAGATATTTCCATGTTCATGCAGATTACGGTGTAGATATTTCAATGTTCATCAAGATGCCGGTGTAAATATATCCATGTTCATACAAATGGCGGTGAAGATATTTCCATGTTCATACAGATGGCGGTGTAGGTATTTCCATGTTCATACAGTTAGCGGTGTAGATATTCCCATGTTCATACAGATGGCGGTGTAGATATTTACATGTTCATACAGGTGGCGGTGTAGATATTTCCATGTTCATACAGATAGCGGTGTAGATATTTCCATGTTCATACAGATAGCGGTGTAGATGTTTCCATGTTCATACCAATAGCGGTGTAGACATTTCCATGTTCATACATTTAGCGGTGTAGATATTTCCATGTTCATTCAGATGGCGGTGAAGATATTTACATGTTCATACAAATGGCGGTGTAGATATTTCCATGTTTGTATGGATGGCAGTGTAGATATTTCCATGTTCATACAGGTAGCGGTGTAGATATTTACATGTTTATACAGATATCAGTGTAGTTATTTCCATGTTAATAGAGATAGCAGTGTAGATATTTCCGTTGATATACAGATAGCTGTGTAGATATTTGCATGTTCATACAGATAGCGGTGTCGATATTTCCATGTTCATACAGATAGCGGTGTAGCTATTTCCATGTTCATACAGATAGCGGTGTAGATATTTCTATGTTCGTACAGATAACGGTGTAGATATTTCCATGTTCATACAGTTAGCTGTGTAGATATTTCCCTGTTCATACAGATGGCGGTATAGATATTTACATGTTCATACAGATGGCGGTATAGATATTTCCATGTTCGTACAGATGGCGGTGTAGATATTTCCATGTTCATAGAGATGGCAGTGTAGATATTTCCATGTTTATGCAGATAGCGGTATAGATATTTCCATGTTTATACAGATGGTGGTGTAGATATTTCCATGTTTATAGAGATGGCGGTCTAGATATTTCCATGTTTACAGAGATAGTGGTGTTGTTATTTCCAAGTTTATAGAGACAGCATTGTAGATATTTCCATGTTTATACAGATAGCGGTGAAGATATCTCCATGTTTATACAGATAGCGGTGTAGATATTTCCATGTTTATACAGATAGCAGTGTAGATATTTCCATGTTTATAGAGATAATGGTGTAGATAATTTCAATTTGATACAGAGAGCAGTGTAGATATTTCCAAGTTCAAAGAGATAGCGGTGTAGATATTTCCACGTTTATAGAGATGGCGGTGTAGATATTTCCACGTTCATACAGATGGCGGTGTAGATATTTCCATGTTTATAGGGATGGCGGTGTAGATATTTCCCTGTTTACACAGATAGCGGAGTAGACATTTCCATGTTTACACAGATAGCGGTGTGGATATTTCCATGTTTACGCAGATAGCAGTGTAGATATTTCCATGTTTATACAGATAGCGGTGTGGATATTTCCATGTTTATACGGATAGTTGTGCAGATATTTCCATTTTCATACAGATAGCGGTGTAGATATTTCCATCTTAATACAGATGGCGGTGTAGATATGTCCATGTTTGTACAGATGGCGGTGTAGATATTTCCATGTTCATACAGATGGCGGTGTAGATATTTCGAAGTTTATAGAGATAGCGATGTAGTTATTTCCATATTTATAGAGAAATCTGTGTAGATATTTCCATGTATATTCAGATAGCTCTGTAGATATTTCCATGTTCATACAGATGGCGGTGTAGATATTTCAAAGTTTATAGAGATAGCGTTTTAGTTATTTCCATATTTATAGAGAAATATGTGTAGATATTTCCATGTATATTCAGATAGCTGTGTAGATATTTCCATGTTCATGCAGATAGCGGTGTAGATATTTCCATGTTCATCCAGATGCCTGTGTACATATATCCAAGTTCATACAGATGGCGGTGAAGATATTTCCATGTTCATACAGATGGCGGTGTAGATATTCCCAGGTTCATACAAATGGCGGTGTAGATATTTCCATATTCATAGAGATGGCGGTGTAGATATTTCCATCTTTATACAGATAGCAGTGTAGATATTTCCATGTTTATAGAGATACCAGTCTGGATATTTCCAATGATATACAGATAGCTGTGTAGATATTTGCATGTTCATACAGATAGCGGTGTAGATATTTCCATGTTCATACAGATAGTGGTGTAGATATTTCCATGTTCATACAGATAACGGTGTAGATATTTCCATGTTCATACAGACAGCGGTGTAGACATTTCCATGTTCAAACAGTTAGCGGTGTAGATATTTCCATGTTCATACAGATGGCAGTGTAGATATTTCCATGTTCATACAGATGGCGGTATACATATTTCCATGTTCGTACAGATGGCGGTGTAGATATATCTATGTTCATAGAGATGGCGGTGTAGATATTTCCATGTTTTTGCAGATAGCGGTATAGATATTTCCATGTTTACAGAGATAGTGGTGTAGTTATTTCCAAGTTTATAGAGACAACGTTGTAGATATTTCCATGTTTATACAGATAGCGGTGAAGATATTTCCATGTTTATACAGATAGTGGTGTAGATATTTCCATGTTTATGCAGATAGCAGTGTAGATATTTCCATGTTTATAGAGATAGTGGTGTATATAATTTCAATTTTATACAGAGAGCAGTGTAGATATTTCCAAGTTCAAACAGATAGCGGTGTAGATATTTCCACGTTTATAGAGATGGCAGTGTAGATATTTCCATGTTCATACAGATGGTGGTGTAGATATTTCCTTGTTTATAGGGATGGCGGTGTAGATATTTTCATGTTTACACAGATGGCAGTGTAGATATTCCCATGTTTACACAGATGGCGGTGTAGACATTTCCATGTTTACACAGATAGCGGTGTGGATATTTCCATGTTTATGCAGATAGCAGTGTAGATATTTCCATGTTTATACAGATAGCGGTTCGGATATTTCCATGTTTATACAGATAGTTGGGCAGATATTTCCATGTTTATACAGATAGCAGTATAGATATTTCCACCTTAATACAGATGGTGGTGTAGATATGTCCATGTTTGTACAGATGGCGGTGTAGATATTTCCATGTTCATACAGATGGCGGTGTAGATATTTCGAAGTTTATAGAGATAGCGCTGTAGTTATTTCCATATTTATAGGGAAATCTCTGTAGATATTTCCATGTATATTCAGATAGCTGTGTAGATATTTCCATGTTCATGCAGATAGCGGTGTAGATATTTCCATGTTCATCCAGATGCCGGTGTACATATATCCATGTTCATACAGATGGCAGTGAACATATTTCCATGTTCATACAGATGGCGGTGTAGATATTTCCATGTTCATACAAATGGCGGTGTAGATATTTCCATGTTCATAGAGATGGCGGTGTAGATATTTCCATGTTCATACAAATGGCGGTGTAGATATTTCCATGTTTATAGAGATGGCGATGTAGATATTTCCATATTTATACAGATAGCAGTGTAGTTATTTCCATGATTATAGAGATAGCAGTGTAGATATCTCCATTGATATACACATAGCTGTGTAGATATTTGCATGTTCATACAGATAGCGGTGTAGATATTTCCATGTTCATTCAGATAGCGGTGTAGATATTTCCATGTTCATACAGATAGCGGTGTAGATATTTCCATGTTCATACAGATAGCGGTGTAGATATTTCCATGTTAATACAGATAGCGATGTAGATATTTCCATGTTCTTACCGATAGCGGTGTAGATATTTCCATGTTCAGTTAGCGGTGCAGATATTTCCATGTTCATACAGATGGCGGTATAGATATTTCCGTGTTCGTATGGATGGCAGTGTAGATATTTCCATGTTCATAAAGGTGGTGTAGATATTTCCATGTTTATGCAGATAGCAGTGTAGTTATTTCCATGTTCATACAGATGGCGGTGTAGATATTTACATGTTCATACAGATGGCGGTGTAGATATTTCCATGTTCGTACGGATGGCACTTTAGGTATTTCCATGTTCATACAGGTGGCGGTGTAGATATTTCCATGTTTATACAGATAGCAGTGTAGTTATTTCCATGTTTATAGAGATAGAAGTGTAGATATTTCCATTGATATACAGAGAGCTGTGTAGATATTTGCATGGTCATACAGATAGCGGTGTAGATATTTCCATGTTCGTACAGATAGCGGTGTAGATATTTCCATGTTCATACAGATAGCAGTGTAGATATTTCCATGTTCATACAGATAACGGCATAGATATTTCCATGTTCATACAGATAGCGGTGTAGATATTTAAATGTTCATACAGTTAGCGGTGCAGATATTTCCATGTTCATACAGATGGCGGTGTAGATATTTCCATGTTCATAGAGATTGCGGTGTGGATATTTCCATGTTCATACAAATGGCGGTGTAGATATTTCCATGTTCATAGAGATGGCGGTGTTGATATTTCCATATTTGTAGAGATAGCAGTGTAGTTATTTCCATGTTTATAGTGATAGTAGTGTAGATATTTCCATTGATTTACAGATAGCTCTGTAGATATTTGCATGTTCATAGAGATAGCGGTGTAGATATTTCCATGTTCATACAGATAGCGGTGTAGATATTTCCATGTTCATACAGATAGCGGTGTAGATATTTCCATGTTCATACAGATAGCGGTGTAGATATTTCCATGTTCATACAGATAATGGTGTAGATATTTCCATGTTTATACAGTTAGCGGTTTAGATATTTCCATGTTCATACAGATGGCGGTGTAGATATTTACATGTTCATAGAGATGGGGGTGTAGATATTTCCATGTTCATACAGATGGCGGTGTAGATATTTCCATGTTCATACAGATGGCGGTGTAGATATTTCCATGTTCATACACATGGCGGTGTAGATATTTCCATGTTCATACAGATGGTGGTGTAGATATTTCCATGTTCATACCGATAGCAGTGTAGATATTTCCATGTTCATACAGTTAGCGGTGTAGATATTTCCATGTTCATACAGATGGCGGTGTAGATATTTCCATGTTCATACAGATGGCGATGTGGATATTTCCATGTTCGTACGGATGGCAGTGTAGATATTTCCATGTTCATACAGGTGGCGGTGTAGATATTTCCATGTTTATACAGATAGCAGTGTAGTTATTTCGATGTTTATAGAGACAGCTGTGTAGATATTTCCATTGATATACAGATAGCTTTGTAGATATTTGCATGTTCATACAGATAGCGGTGTAGATATTTCCATCTTCGTACAGATAGCGGTGTAGATATTTCCATGTTCATACAGATAGCGGTGTAGATATTTCCATGTTCATACAGATAACGGTGTAGATATTTCCATGTTCATACAGATAGCGGTGTAGATATTTCCATGTTCATACAGATGGCGGTGTAGATATTTACATGTTCATACAGATGGCGGTATAGATATTTCCATGTTCGTACAGATGGCGGTTTAGATATTTCCATGTTCATAGAGATGGCGGTGTAGATATTTCCATGTTCATGCAGTTAGCGGTATAGATATTTCCATGTTTATACAGATGGTGGTGTAGATATTTCCATGTTTATAGAGATGGCGGTCTAGTTATTTCCATGTTTACAGAGATAGTGGTGTAGTTATTTCCAAGTTTATAGAGACAGCATTGTAGATATTTCCATGTTTATACAGATAGCGGTGAAGATATTTCCATGTTTATACAGATAGCGGTGTAGATATTTCCATGTTTATACAGATAGCAGTGTAGATATTTCCATGTTTAAAGAGATAGTGTTGTAGATAATTTCAATTTCATACAGAGAGCAGTGTAGATATTTCCAAGTACATACAGATAGCGGTGTAGATATTTCCACGTTTATAGAGATGGCGGTGTAGATATTTCCATGTTCATACAGAGGACGGTGTAGATATTTCCATGTTTATAAGGATGGCAGTGTAGATATTTTCATGTTTACACAGATGGCGGTGTAGATATTTCCATGTTTACACAGATAGCGGTGTAGACATTTCCAAGTTTACACAGATAGCGGTGTGGATATTTCCATGTTTATGCAGATAGCAGTGTAGATATTTCCATGTTTATACAGATAGCGGTGCGGATATTTCCATGTTTACTCAGATAGCGGTGCGGATATTTCCATGTTTATACAGATAGTTGGGCAGATATTTCCATGTTTATACAGATAGCAGTGTAGATATTTCCATCTTAATACAGATGGCGGTGTAGATATGTCCATGATCGTACAGATGGCGGTGTAGATATTTCCATGTTCATACAGATGGCGGTGTAGATATTTCAAAGTTTATAGAGATAGCGATGTAGTTATTTCCATATTTATAGAGAAATCTGTGTAGATATTTCCATGTATATTCAGATAGCTGTGTAGATGTTTCCATGTTCATGCAGATTACGGTGTAGATATTTCCATGTTCATCCAGATGCCGGTGTACATATATCCATGTTCATACAAATGGCGGTGAAGATATTTCCATGTTCATACAGATGGCGGTGTAGGTAATTCCATGATCATACAAATGGCGGTGTACATATTTCCATGTTCATAGAGATGGCGGTGTAGATATTCCCAGGTTCATACAAATGGCGGTGTAGATATTTCCATGTTCATAGAGATGGCGGTGTAGATATTTCCATCTTTATACAGATAGCAGTGTAGTTATTTCCATGTTTATAGAGATACCAGTCTGGATATTTCCAATGTTATATAGATAGCTGTGTAGATATTTGCATGTTCATACAGATAGCGGTGTAGATATTTCCATGTTAATACAGATAGCGGTGTAGATATTTACATGTTCAGACAGATAGCCGTGTATATATTTAAATGTTCATACAGTTAGCGGTGTAGATATTTCCATGTTCATACAGATGGCGGTGTAGATATTTACATGTTGATACAGATGGCGGTGTAGATATTTCCATGTTCATACAGAAAGTGGTGTAGATATTTCCATATTCATACCAAGAGCGGTGTAGACATTTCCATGTTCATACATTTAGCGGTGTAGATATTTCCATGTTCATACAGATGGCGGTGAAGATATTTACATGTTCATACAGATGGCGGTGTAGATATTTCCATGTTTGTACGGATGGCAGTGTAGATATTTCCATGTTCATACAGGTGGCGGTGTAGATATTTCCATGTTTATACAGATAGCAGTGTAGTTATTTCCATGTTAATAGAGATAGCGGTGTGCATATTTCCATTGATATACAGATAGCTGTGTAGATATTTGCATGTTCATACAGATAGCAGTGTAGATATTTCCATGTTCGTACAGATAGCGGTGTAGCTCTTTTCATGTTCATACAGATAGCGGTGTAGATATTTCTATGTTCATACAGATAACGGTGTAGATATTTCCATGTTCATACAGACAGCGGTGGAGATATTTCCATGTTCATACAGTTAGCGGTGTAGATATTTCCATGATCATACAGATGGCGGTGTAGATATTTACATGTTCATACAGATGGCGGTATAGATATTTCCATGTTCTTACAGATGGTGGTGTAGATATTTCCATGTTCATAGAGATGGCGGTGTAGATATTTCCATGTTTATGCAGATAGCGGTATAGATATTTCCATGTTCATAGAGATGGTGGTGTAGATATTTCCATGTTTATAGAGATGGCGGTCTAGATATTTCCATGTTTACAGAGATAGTGGTGTAGTTATTTCCAAGCTTATAGAGACAGCATTGTAGATATTTCCACGTTTTTACAGATAGCGGTGAAGATATTTCCATGTTTATACAGATAGCGGTGTAGATATTTCCATGTTCATACAGATGGCGGTGTAGATATTTACATGTTCATACAGATGGCGGTGTAGATATTTCCATGTTCGTACGGATGGCAGTGTAGATATTTCCATGTTCATAAAGGTGGCGGTGTAGATATTTCCATGTTTATACAGATAGCAGTGTAGTTATTTCCAAGTTCATACAGATGGCGGTGTAGATATTTACATGTTCATACAGATGGCGGTATAGATATTTTCATCTTCGTACGGATGGCAATGTAGATATTTCCATGTTCATACAGTTGGCGGTGTAGATATTTCCATGTTTATTCAGATAGCAGTGTAGTTATTTCCATGTTTATAGAGATAGCAGTGTAGATATTTCCATTGATATACAGAGAGCTGTGTAGATATTTGCATGTTCATACAGATAGCGGTGTAGATATTTCCATGTTCGTACAGATAGCGGTGTAGATATTTCCATGTTCATACAGATAGCAGTGTAGATATTTCCATGTTCATACAGATAACGGTGTTGATATTTCCATGTTCATACAGATAGCGGTGTAGATATTTCCATGTTCATACAGTTAGCGGTGCAGATATTTCCATGTTCATACAGATGGCGGTGTAGATATTTACATGTTCATACAGATGGCGGTGTAGATATTTCCATGTTCGTACAGATTGCGGTGTAGATAATTCCATGTTCATAGAGATGGCGGTGTAGATATTTCCATGTTTATGCAGATAGCGGTATAGATATTTCCATGTTTATACAGATGGTGGTGTAGATATTTCCATGTTTATAGAGATGGCGGTCTAGATATTTCCATGTTTACAGAGATAGTGGTGTAGTTATTTCCAAGTTTATAGAGACAGCGTTGTAGATATTTCCATGTTTATACTGATATCGGTGAAGATATTTCCAAGTTCATACAGATGGCGGTGTAGATATTTCCATGTTCATACAGATAGCGGTGTAGATATTTCCATGTTCATACCAATAGCGGTGTAGACATTTCCATGTTCATATATTTAGTGGTGTAGATATTTCCATGTTCATACAGATGGCGAAGATATTTCCATGTTCATACAGATAGCGGTGTAGATATTTCCATGTTCATACAGTCAGCGGTGTAGATATTTCCATGTTCATACAGATAGCGGTGTAGATATTTCCATGTTCATACAGATAACGGTGTAGATATTTCCATGTTCATACAGAAAGCGGTGTAGGTATTTCCATGTTCATACAGTAAGCAGTGTAGATTTTTCCATGTTCATACAGATGGCGGTGTAGATATTTACATGTTCATACAGATGGCGGTGTAGATATTTCCATGTTCATACAGATGGCGGTGTAGATATTTCCATGTTCATACAGATGGCGGTGTAGATATTTCCATGTTCATACAGATAGCGGTGTAGATATTTCCATGTTCATACAGATGGTGGTGTAGATATTTCCATGTTCATACCGATAGCGGTGTAGATATTTCCATGTTCATACAGTTAGCGGTGTAGATATTTCCATGTTCATACAGATGGCGGTGTAGATATTTACATGTTCATACAGATGGCGGTGTAGATATTTCCATGTTCGTACGGATGGCGGTGTAGATATTTCCATGTTCATACAGGTGGCGGTGTAGATATTTCCATGTTTATAGAGATAGCAGTGTAGTTATTTCCATGTTTATAGAGACAGCTGTGTAGATATTTCCATTGATATACAGATAGCTTTGTAGATATTTGCATGTTCATACAGATAGCGGTGTTGATATTTCCATGTTCATACAGATAGCGGTGTAGATATTTCCATGTTCATACAGATAGCGGTGTAGATATTTCCACGTTTATAGAGATGGCTGTGTAGATATTTCCATGTTCATACGGAGGACGGTGTAGGTATTTCCATGTTCATAGAGATGGCGGTGTTGATATTTCCATATTTGTAGAGATAGCAGTGTAGTTATTTCCATGTTTATAGAGATAGAAGTGTAGATATTTCCATTGATATTCAGATAGCTCTGTAGATATTTGCGTGTTCATAGAGATACCGGTGTAGATATTTCCATGTTCATACAGATAGCGGTGTAGATATTTCCATATTCATACAGATAGCGGTGTAGATATTTCCATGTTCATACAGTTAACGGTTTAGATATTTCCATGTTCATACAGATGGCGGTGTAGATATTTACATGTTCATACAGATGGCGGTGTAGTTATTTCCATGTTCATGCAGATGGCGGTGTAGATATTTCCATGTTCATACAGATAGCGGTGTAGATATTTCCATGTTCATACCAATAGCGGTGTAGACATTTCCATGTTCATATATTTAGCGGTGTAGATATTTCCATGTTCATACAGATGGCGAAGATATTTCCATGTTCATACAGATAGCGGTGTAGATATTTCCATGTTCATACAGTTAGCGGTGTAGATATTTCCATGTTCATACAGATGGCGGTGTAGATATTTCCATGTTCATAGAGATGGCGGTGTAGATATCTCCATATTTATACAGATAGCAGTGTAGTTATTTCCATGTTTATAGAGATAGCAGTGTAGATATTTCCATTGATATACAGTCAGCTGTGTAGATATTTGCATGGTCATACAGATAGTGGTGTAGATATTTCCATGTTCGTACAGATAGCGGTGTAGATATTTCCATTTTCATACAGATAGCGGTGTAGATATTTCCATGATCATACAGATAACGGTGTAGATATTTCCATGTTCATACAGAAAGCGGTGTAGATATTTCCATGTTCATACAGTTAGCGGTGTAGACATTTCCATGTTCATACAGATGGCGGTGTAGATATTTACATGTTCATACAGATTGCGGTGTAGATATTTCCATGTTCATACAGATGGCGGTGTAGATATTTCCATGTTCATACAGATGGCGGTGTAGATATTTCCATGTTCATACAGATGGTGGTGTAGATATTTCCATGTTCATACAGATGGCGGTTTAGATATTTCCATGTTCATACCGATAGCGGTGTAGATATTTCCATGTTCATACAGATGGCGGTGTAGATATTTCCATGTTCGTACGGATGGCAGTGTAGGTATTTCCATGTTCATACAGGTGGCGGTGTAGATATTTCCATGTTTATACAGATAGCAGTGTAGTTATTTCCATATTTATAGAGACAGCTGTGTAGATATTTCCATTGATATACAGATAGCTGTGTAGATATTTGCATGTTCATACAGATAGCGGTGTAGTTATTTCCATGTTCATACAGATAGCAGTGTAGATATTTCCAAGTTCATACAGATGGCGTTGTAGATATTTACATGTTCATACAGATGGCGGTATAGATATTTCCATGTTCGTACAGATGGCGGTGTAGATATTTCCATGTTCATAGAGATGGCGGTGTAGATATTTCCATGTTTATGCAGATAGCAGTATAGATATTTCCATGTTTATACAGATGGTGGTGTAGATATTTCTATGTTTATAGAGATGGCAGTCTAGATATTTCCATGTTTACAGAGATAGTGGTGTAGTTATTTCCAAGTTTATAGAGACAGCATTGTAGATATTTCCATGTTTATACAGATAGCGGTGAAGATATTTCCATGTTTATACAGATAGCGGTGTAGATATTTCCAAGTTTATACAGATAGCAGTGTAGATATTTCCATGTTTATAGAGATAGTGGTGTAGATAACTTCAATTTTATACAGAGAGCAGTGTAGATATTTCCAAGTTCATACAGATAGCGGTGCAGATATTTCCACGTTTATAGAGATGGCGGTGCAGATATTTCCATGTTCATACAGAGGACGGTGTAGATATTTCCAAGTTTATAGGGATGGCGGTGTAGATATTTTCAAGTTTACACAGATAGCGGTGTAGACATTTACATGTTTACACAGATAGCGTTGTGGATATTTCCATGTTTATGCAGATAGCAGTGTAGATATTTCCATGTTTATACAGATAGAGGTGCGGATATTTCCATGTTTATTCAGATAGCTGTGCGGATATTTCCATGTTTGTACAGATAGTTGGGCAGATATTTCCATGTTTATATAGATAGCGGTGTAGATATTTCCATCTTAATACAGATGGCGGTGTAGATATGTCCATGTTTGTACAGATGGCGGTGTAGATATTTCCATGTTCATACAGATGTCGGTGTAGATATTTCGAAGTTTATAGAGATAGCGCTGTAGTTATTTCCATATTTAGAGAGAAATCTGTGTAGATATTTCCATGTATATTCAGATAGCTGTGTAGATAGATCCATGTTCATGCAGATAGCGGTGTAGATATTTCCATGTTTTTCCAGATGCCGGTGTACATATATCCATGTTCATATAGATGGCGGTGAAGATATTTCCATGTTCATACAGATGGTGGTGTAGATATTTCCATGTTCATACAAATGGCGGTGGAGATATTTCCATGTTCATAGAGACTGCGGTGTAGATATTTCCATGTTCATACAAATGGCGGTGTAGATATTTCCATGTTCATAGAGATGGCGGTGTTGATATTTCCATATTTGTAGAGATAGCAGTGTAGTTATTTCCATGTTTATAGAGATAGTAGTGTAGATATTTCCATTGATATTCAGATAGCTCTGTAGATATTTGCATGTTCGTAGAGATAGCTGTGTAGATATTTCCATGTTCATACAGATAGCGCTGTAGATATTTCCATGTTCATACAGATAGCGGTGTAGATATTTCCATGTTCATACAGATAGCGGTGTAGATATATCCATGTTCATACAGATAATGGTGTAGATATTTCCATGTTTATACAGTTAGCGGTTTAGATATTTCCATGTTCATACAGATGGCGGTGTAGATATTTACATGTTCATAGAGATGGGGGTGTAGATATTTCCATGTTCATACAGATGGCGGTGTAGATATTTCCATGTTCATACAGATGGCGGTGTAGATATTTCCATGTTCATACACATGGCGGTGTAGATATTTCCATGTTCATACAGATGGTGGTGTAGATATTTCCATGTTCATACCGATAGCAGTGTAGATATTTCCATGTTCATACAGTTAGCGGTGTAGATATTTCCATGTTCATACAGATGGCGGTGTAGATATTTCCATGTTCATACAGATGGCGATGTGGATATTTCCATGTTCGTACGGATGGCAGTGTAGATATTTCCATGTTCATACAGGTGGCGGTGTAGATATTTCCATGTTTATACAGATAGCAGTGTAGTTATTTCGATGTTTATAGAGACCGCTGTGTAGATATTTCCATTGATATACAGATAGCTTTGTAGATATTTGCATGTTCATACAGATAGCGGTGTAGATATTTCCATCTTCGTACAGATAGCGGTGTAGATATTTCCATGTTCATACAGATAGCGGTGTAGATATTTCCATGTTCATACAGATAACGGTGTAGATATTTCCATGTTCATACAGATAGCGGTGTAGATATTTCCATGTTCATACAGATGGCGGTGTAGATATTTACATGTTCATACAGATGGCGGTATAGATATTTCCATGTTCGTACAGATGGCGGTTTAGATATTTCCATGTTCATAGAGATGGCGGTGTAGATATTTCCATGTTCATGCAGTTAGCGGTATAGATATTTCCATGTTTATACAGATGGTGGTGTAGATATTTCCATGTTTATAGAGATGGCGGTCTAGTTATTTCCATGTTTACAGAGATAGTGGTGTAGTTATTTCCAAGTTTATAGAGACAGCATTGTAGATATTTCCATGTTTATACAGATAGCGGTGAAGATATTTCCATGTTTATACAGATAGCGGTGTAGATATTTCCATGTTTATACAGATAGCAGTGTAGATATTTCCATGTTTAAAGAGATAGTGTTGTAGATAATTTCAATTTCATACAGAGAGCAGTGTAGATATTTCCAAGTACATACAGATAGCGGTGTAGATATTTCCACGTTTATAGAGATGGCGGTGTAGATATTTCCATGTTCATACAGAGGACGGTGTAGATATTTCCATGTTTATAAGGATGGCAGTGTAGATATTTTCATGTTTACACAGATGGCGGTGTAGATATTTCCATGTTTACACAGATAGCGGTGTAGACATTTCCAAGTTTACACAGATAGCGGTGTGGATATTTCCATGTTTATGCAGATAGCAGTGTAGATATTTCCATGTTTATACAGATAGCGGTGCGGATATTTCCATGTTTACTCAGATAGCGGTGCGGATATTTCCATGTTTATACAGATAGTTGGGCAGATATTTCCATGTTTATACAGATAGCAGTGTAGATATTTCCATCTTAATACAGATGGCGGTGTAGATATGTCCATGATCGTACAGATGGCGGTGTAGATATTTCCATGTTCATACAGATGGCGGTGTAGATATTTCAAAGTTTATAGAGATAGCGATGTAGTTATTTCCATATTTATAGAGAAATCTGTGTAGATATTTCCATGTATATTCAGATAGCTGTGTAGATGTTTCCATGTTCATGCAGATTACGGTGTAGATATTTCCATGTTCATCCAGATGCCGGTGTACATATATCCATGTTCATACAAATGGCGGTGAAGATATTTCCATGTTCATACAGATGGCGGTGTAGGTAATTCCATGTTCATACAAATGGCGGTGTACATATTTCCATGTTCATAGAGATGGCGGTGTAGATATTCCCAGGTTCATACAAATGGCGGTGTAGATATTTCCATGTTCATAGAGATGGCGGTGTAGATATTTCCATCTTTATACAGATAGCAGTGTAGTTATTTCCATGTTTATAGAGATACCAGTCTGGATATTTCCAATGTTATATAGATAGCTGTGTAGATATTTGCATGTTCATACAGATAGCGGTGTAGATATTTCCATGTTAATACAGATAGCGGTGTAGATATTTACATGTTCAGACAGATAGCCGTGTATATATTTAAATGTTCATACAGTTAGCGGTGTAGATATTTCCATGTTCATACAGATGGCGGTGTAGATATTTACATGTTGATACAGATGGCGGTGTAGATATTTCCATGTTCATACAGAAAGTGGTGTAGATATTTCCATATTCATACCAAGAGCGGTGTAGACATTTCCATGTTCATACATTTAGCGGTGTAGATATTTCCATGTTCATACAGATGGCGGTGAAGATATTTACATGTTCATACAGATGGCGGTGTAGATATTTCCATGTTTGTACGGATGGCAGTGTAGATATTTCCATGTTCATACAGGTGGCGGTGTAGATATTTCCATGTTTATACAGATAGCAGTGTAGTTATTTCCATGTTAATAGAGATAGCGGTGTGCATATTTCCATTGATATACAGATAGCTGTGTAGATATTTGCATGTTCATACAGATAGCAGTGTAGATATTTCCATGTTCGTACAGATAGCGGTGTAGCTCTTTTCATGTTCATACAGATAGCGGTGTAGATATTTCTATGTTCATACAGATAACGGTGTAGATATTTCCATGTTCATACAGACAGCGGTGGAGATATTTCCATGTTCATACAGTTAGCGGTGTAGATATTTCCATGATCATACAGATGGCGGTGTAGATATTTACATGTTCATACAGATGGCGGTATAGATATTTCCATGTTCTTACAGATGGTGGTGTAGATATTTCCATGTTCATAGAGATGGCGGTGTAGATATTTCCATGTTTATGCAGATAGCGGTATAGATATTTCCATGTTCATAGAGATGGTGGTGTAGATATTTCCATGTTTATAGAGATGGCGGTCTAGATATTTCCATGTTTACAGAGATAGTGGTGTAGTTATTTCCAAGCTTATAGAGACAGCATTGTAGATATTTCCACGTTTTTACAGATAGCGGTGAAGATATTTCCATGTTTATACAGATAGCGGTGTAGATATTTCCATGTTCATACAGATGGCGGTGTAGATATTTACATGTTCATACAGATGGCGGTGTAGATATTTCCATGTTCGTACGGATGGCAGTGTAGATATTTCCATGTTCATAAAGGTGGCGGTGTAGATATTTCCATGTTTATACAGATAGCAGTGTAGTTATTTCCAAGTTCATACAGATGGCGGTGTAGATATTTACATGTTCATACAGATGGCGGTATAGATATTTTCATCTTCGTACGGATGGCAATGTAGATATTTCCATGTTCATACAGTTGGCGGTGTAGATATTTCCATGTTTATTCAGATAGCAGTGTAGTTATTTCCATGTTTATAGAGATAGCAGTGTAGATATTTCCATTGATATACAGAGAGCTGTGTAGATATTTGCATGTTCATACAGATAGCGGTGTAGATATTTCCATGTTCGTACAGATAGCGGTGTAGATATTTCCATGTTCATACAGATAGCAGTGTAGATATTTCCATGTTCATACAGATAACGGTGTTGATATTTCCATGTTCATACAGATAGCGGTGTAGATATTTCCATGTTCATACAGTTAGCGGTGCAGATATTTCCATGTTCATACAGATGGCGGTGTAGATATTTACATGTTCATACAGATGGCGGTGTAGATATTTCCATGTTCGTACAGATTGCGGTGTAGATAATTCCATGTTCATAGAGATGGCGGTGTAGATATTTCCATGTTTATGCAGATAGCGGTATAGATATTTCCATGTTTATACAGATGGTGGTGTAGATATTTCCATGTTTATAGAGATGGCGGTCTAGATATTTCCATGTTTACAGAGATAGTGGTGTAGTTATTTCCAAGTTTATAGAGACAGCGTTGTAGATATTTCCATGTTTATACTGATATCGGTGAAGATATTTCCAAGTTCATACAGATGGCGGTGTAGATATTTCCATGTTCATACAGATAGCGGTGTAGATATTTCCATGTTCATACCAATAGCGGTGTAGACATTTCCATGTTCATATATTTAGTGGTGTAGATATTTCCATGTTCATACAGATGGCGAAGATATTTCCATGTTCATACAGATAGCGGTGTAGATATTTCCATGTTCATACAGTCAGCGGTGTAGATATTTCCATGTTCATACAGATAGCGGTGTAGATATTTCCATGTTCATACAGATAACGGTGTAGATATTTCCATGTTCATACAGAAAGCGGTGTAGGTATTTCCATGTTCATACAGTAAGCAGTGTAGATTTTTCCATGTTCATACAGATGGCGGTGTAGATATTTACATGTTCATACAGATGGCGGTGTAGATATTTCCATGTTCATACAGATGGCGGTGTAGATATTTCCATGTTCATACAGATGGCGGTGTAGATATTTCCATGTTCATACAGATAGCGGTGTAGATATTTCCATGTTCATACAGATGGTGGTGTAGATATTTCCATGTTCATACCGATAGCGGTGTAGATATTTCCATGTTCATACAGTTAGCGGTGTAGATATTTCCATGTTCATACAGATGGCGGTGTAGATATTTACATGTTCATACAGATGGCGGTGTAGATATTTCCATGTTCGTACGGATGGCGGTGTAGATATTTCCATGTTCATACAGGTGGCGGTGTAGATATTTCCATGTTTATAGAGATAGCAGTGTAGTTATTTCCATGTTTATAGAGACAGCTGTGTAGATATTTCCATTGATATACAGATAGCTTTGTAGATATTTGCATGTTCATACAGATAGCGGTGTTGATATTTCCATGTTCATACAGATAGCGGTGTAGATATTTCCATGTTCATACAGATAGCGGTGTAGATATTTCCACGTTTATAGAGATGGCTGTGTAGATATTTCCATGTTCATACGGAGGACGGTGTAGGTATTTCCATGTTCATAGAGATGGCGGTGTTGATATTTCCATATTTGTAGAGATAGCAGTGTAGTTATTTCCATGTTTATAGAGATAGAAGTGTAGATATTTCCATTGATATTCAGATAGCTCTGTAGATATTTGCGTGTTCATAGAGATACCGGTGTAGATATTTCCATGTTCATACAGATAGCGGTGTAGATATTTCCATATTCATACAGATAGCGGTGTAGATATTTCCATGTTCATACAGTTAACGGTTTAGATATTTCCATGTTCATACAGATGGCGGTGTAGATATTTACATGTTCATACAGATGGCGGTGTAGTTATTTCCATGTTCATGCAGATGGCGGTGTAGATATTTCCATGTTCATACAGATAGCGGTGTAGATATTTCCATGTTCATACCAATAGCGGTGTAGACATTTCCATGTTCATATATTTAGCGGTGTAGATATTTCCATGTTCATACAGATGGCGAAGATATTTCCATGTTCATACAGATAGCGGTGTAGATATTTCCATGTTCATACAGTTAGCGGTGTAGATATTTCCATGTTCATACAGATGGCGGTGTAGATATTTCCATGTTCATAGATATGGCGGTGTAGATATCTCCATATTTATACAGATAGCAGTGTAGTTATTTCCATGTTTATAGAGATAGCAGTGTAGATATTTCCATTGATATACAGTCAGCTGTGTAGATATTTGCATGGTCATACAGATAGTGGTGTAGATATTTCCATGTTCGTACAGATAGCGGTGTAGATATTTCCATTTTCATACAGATAGCGGTGTAGATATTTCCATGATCATACAGATAACGGTGTAGATATTTCCATGTTCATACAGAAAGCGGTGTAGATATTTCCATGTTCATACAGTTAGCGGTGTAGACATTTCCATGTTCATACAGATGGCGGTGTAGATATTTACATGTTCATACAGATTGCGGTGTAGATATTTCCATGTTCATACAGATGGCGGTGTAGATATTTCCATGTTCATACAGATGGCGGTGTAGATATTTCCATGTTCATACAGATGGCGGTGTAGATATTTCCATGTTCATACAGATGGCGGTTTAGATATTTCCATGTTCATACCGATAGCGGTGTAGATATTTCCATGTTCATACAGATGGCGGTGTAGATATTTCCATGTTTGTACGGATGGCAGTGTAGGTATTTCCATGTTCATACAGGTGGCGGTGTAGATATTTCCATGTTTATACAGATAGCAGTGTAGTTATTTCCATATTTATAGAGACAGCTGTGTAGATATTTCCATTGATATACAGATAGCTGTGTAGATATTTGCATGTTCATACAGATAGCGGTGTAGTTATTTCCATGTTCATACAGATAGCAGTGTAGATATTTCCAAGTTCATACAGATGGCGTTGTAGATATTTACATGTTCATACAGATGGCGGTATAGATATTTCCATGTTCGTACAGATGGCGGTGTTGATATTTCCATGTTCATAGAGATGGCGGTGTAGATATTTCCATGTTTATGCAGATAGCAGTATAGATATTTCCATGTTTATACAGATGGTGGTGTAGATATTTCTATGTTTATAGAGATGGCGGTCTAGATATTTCCATGTTTACAGAGATAGTGGTGTAGTTATTTCCAAGTTTATAGAGACAGCATTGTAGATATTTCCATGTTTATACAGATAGCGGTGAAGATATTTCCATGTTTATACAGATAGCGGTGTAGATATTTCCAAGTTTATACAGATAGCAGTGTAGATATTTCCATGTTTATAGAGATAGTGGTGTAGATAACTTCAATTTTATACAGAGAGCAGTGTAGATATTTCCAAGTTCATACAGATAGCGGTGCAGATATTTCCACGTTTATAGAGATGGCGGTGCAGATATTTCCATGTTCATACAGAGGACGGTGTAGATATTTCCAAGTTTATAGGGATGGCGGTGTAGATATTTTCAAGTTTACACAGATAGCGGTGTAGACATTTACATGTTTACACAGATAGCGTTGTGGATATTTCCATGTTTATGCAGATAGCAGTGTAGATATTTCCATGTTTATACAGATAGAGGTGCGGATATTTCCATGTTTATTCAGATAGCTGTGCGGATATTTCCATGTTTGTACAGATAGTTGGGCAGATATTTCCATGTTTATATAGATAGCGGTGTAGATATTTCCATCTTAATACAGATGGCGGTGTAGATATGTCCATGTTTGTACAGATGGCGGTGTAGATATTTCCATGTTCATACAGATGTCGGTGTAGATATTTCGAAGTTTATAGAGATAGCGCTGTAGTTATTTCCATATTTAGAGAGAAATCTGTGTAGATATTTCCATGTATATTCAGATAGCTGTGTAGATAGATCCATGTTCATGCAGATAGCGGTGTAGATATTTCCATGTTTTTCCAGATGCCGGTGTACATATATCCATGTTCATATAGATGGCGGTGAAGATATTTCCATGTTCATACAGATGGTGGTGTAGATATTTCCATGTTCATACAAATGGCGGTGGAGATATTTCCATGTTCATAGAGACTGCGGTGTAGATATTTCCATGTTCATACAAATGGCGGTGTAGATATTTCCATGTTCATAGAGATGGCGGTGTTGATATTTCCATATTTGTAGAGATAGCAGTGTAGTTATTTCCATGTTTATAGAGATAGTAGTGTAGATATTTCCATTGATATTCAGATAGCTCTGTAGATATTTGCATGTTCGTAGAGATAGCTGTGTAGATATTTCCATGTTCATACAGATAGCGCTGTAGATATTTCCATGTTCATACAGATAGCGGTGTAGATATTTCCATGTTCATACAGATAGCGGTGTAGATATTTCCATGTTCATACAGATAATGGTGTAGATATTTCCATATTTATACAGTTAGCGGTTTAGATATTTCCATGTTCATACAGATGGCGGTGTAGATATTTACATGTTCATAGAGATGGGGGTGTAGATATTTCCATGTTCATACAGATGGCGGTGTAGATATTTCCATGTTCATACAGATGGCGGTGTAGATATTTCCATGTTCATACACATGGCGGTGTAGATATTTCCATGTTCATACAGATGGTGGTGTAGATATTTCCATGTTCATACCGATAGCAGTGTAGATATTTCCATGTTCATACAGTTAGCGGTGTAGATATTTCCATGTTCATACAGATGGCGGTGTAGATATTTCCATGTTCATACAGATGGCGATGTGGATATTTCCATGTTCGTACGGATGGCAGTGTAGATATTTCCATGTTCATACAGGTGGCGGTGTAGATATTTCCATGTTTATACAGATAGCAGTGTAGTTATTTCGATGTTTATAGAGACAGCTGTGTAGATATTTCCATTGATATACAGATAGCTTTGTAGATATTTGCATGTTCATACAGATAGCGGTGTAGATATTTCCATCTTCGTACAGATAGCGGTGTAGATATTTCCATGTTCATACAGATAGCGGTGTAGATATTTCCATGTTCATACAGATAACGGTGTAGATATTTCCATGTTCATACAGATAGCGGTGTAGATATTTCCATGTTCATACAGATGGCGGTGTAGATATTTACATGTTCATACAGATGGCGGTATAGATATTTCCATGTTCGTACAGATGGCGGTTTAGATATTTCCATGTTCATAGAGATGGCGGTGTAGATATTTCCATGTTCATGCAGTTAGCGGTATAGATATTTCCATGTTTATACAGATGGTGGTGTAGATATTTCCATGTTTATAGAGATGGCGGTCTAGTTATTTCCATGTTTACAGAGATAGTGGTGTAGTTATTTCCAAGTTTATAGAGACAGCATTGTAGATATTTCCATGTTTATACAGATAGCGGTGAAGATATTTCCATGTTTATACAGATAGCGGTGTAGATATTTCCATGTTTATACAGATAGCAGTGTAGATATTTCCATGTTTAAAGAGATAGTGTTGTAGATAATTTCAATTTCATACAGAGAGCAGTGTAGATATTTCCAAGTACATACAGATAGCGGTGTAGATATTTCCACGTTTATAGAGATGGCGGTGTAGATATTTCCATGTTCATACAGAGGACGGTGTAGATATTTCCATGTTTATAAGGATGGCAGTGTAGATATTTTCATGTTTACACAGATGGCGGTGTAGATATTTCCATGTTTACACAGATAGCGGTGTAGACATTTCCAAGTTTACACAGATAGCGGTGTGGATATTTCCATGTTTATGCAGATAGCAGTGTAGATATTTCCATGTTTATACAGATAGCGGTGCGGATATTTCCATGTTTACTCAGATAGCGGTGCGGATATTTCCATGTTTATACAGATAGTTGGGCAGATATTTCCATGTTTATACAGATAGCAGTGTAGATATTTCCATCTTAATACAGATGGCGGTGTAGATATGTCCATGATCGTACAGATGGCGGTGTAGATATTTCCATGTTCATACAGATGGCGGTGTAGATATTTCAAAGTTTATAGAGATAGCGATGTAGTTATTTCCATATTTATAGAGAAATCTGTGTAGATATTTCCATGTATATTCAGATAGCTGTGTAGATGTTTCCATGTTCATGCAGATTACGGTGTAGATATTTCCATGTTCATCCAGATGCCGGTGTACATATATCCATGTTCATACAAATGGCGGTGAAGATATTTCCATGTTCATACAGATGGCGGTGTAGGTAATTCCATGTTCATACAAATGGCGGTGTACATATTTCCATGTTCATAGAGATGGCGGTGTAGATATTCCCAGGTTCATACAAATGGCGGTGTAGATATTTCCATGTTCATAGAGATGGCGGTGTAGATATTTCCATCTTTATACAGATAGCAGTGTAGTTATTTCCATGTTTATAGAGATACCAGTCTGGATATTTCCAATGTTATATAGATAGCTGTGTAGATATTTGCATGTTCATACAGATAGCGGTGTAGATATTTCCATGTTAATACAGATAGCGGTGTAGATATTTACATGTTCAGACAGATAGCCGTGTATATATTTAAATGTTCATACAGTTAGCAGTGTAGATATTTCCATGTTCATACAGATGGCGGTGTAGATATTTACATGTTGATACAGATGGCGGTGTAGATATTTCCATGTTCATACAGAAAGTGGTGTAGATATTTCCATATTCATACCAAGAGCGGTGTAGACATTTCCATGTTCATACATTTAGCGGTGTAGATATTTCCATGTTCATACAGATGGCGGTGAAGATATTTACATGTTCATACAGATGGCGGTGTAGATATTTCCATGTTTGTACGGATGGCAGTGTAGATATTTCCATGTTCATACAGGTGGCGGTGTAGATATTTCCATGTTTATACAGATAGCAGTGTAGTTATTTCCATGTTAATAGAGATAGCGGTGTGCATATTTCCATTGATATACAGATAGCTGTGTAGATATTTGCATGTTCATACAGATAGCAGTGTAGATATTTCCATGTTCGTACAGATAGCGGTGTAGCTCTTTTCATGTTCATACAGATAGCGGTGTAGATATTTCTATGTTCATACAGATAACGGTGTAGATATTTCCATGTTCATACAGACAGCGGTGGAGATATTTCCATGTTCATACAGTTAGCGGTGTAGATATTTCCATGATCATACAGATGGCGGTGTAGATATTTACATGTTCATACAGATGGCGGTATAGATATTTCCATGTTCTTACAGATGGTGGTGTAGATATTTCCATGTTCATAGAGATGGCGGTGTAGATATTTCCATGTTTATGCAGATAGCGGTATAGATATTTCCATGTTCATAGAGATGGTGGTGTAGATATTTCCATGTTTATAGAGATGGCGGTCTAGATATTTCCATGTTTACAGAGATAGTGGTGTAGTTATTTCCAAGCTTATAGAGACAGCATTGTAGATATTTCCACGTTTTTACAGATAGCGGTGAAGATATTTCCATGTTTATACAGATAGCGGTGTAGATATTTCCATGTTCATACAGATTGCGGTGTAGATATTTACATGTTCATACAGATGGCGGTGTAGATATTTCCATGTTCGTACGGATGGCAGTGTAGATATTTCCATGTTCATAAAGGTGGCGGTGTAGATATTTCCATGTTTATACAGATAGCAGTGTAGTTATTTCCAAGTTCATACAGATGGCGGTGTAGATATTTACATGTTCATACAGATGGCGGTATAGATATTTTCATCTTCGTACGGATGGCAATGTAGATATTTCCATGTTCATACAGTTGGCGGTGTAGATATTTCCATGTTTATTCAGATAGCAGTGTAGTTATTTCCATGTTTATAGAGATAGCAGTGTAGATATTTCCATTGATATACAGAGAGCTGTGTAGATATTTGCATGTTCATACAGATAGCGGTGTAGATATTTCCATGTTCGTACAGATAGCGGTGTAGATATTTCCATGTTCATACAGATAGCAGTGTAGATATTTCCATGTTCATACAGATAACGGTGCTGATATTTCCATGTTCATACAGATAGCGGTGTAGATATTTCCATGTTCATACAGTTAGCGGTGCAGATATTTCCATGTTCATAGAGATGGCGGTGTAGATATTTACATGTTCATACAGATGGCGGTGTAGATATTTCCATGTTCGTACAGATTGCGGTGTAGATAATTCCATGTTCATAGAGATGGCGGTGTAGATATTTCCATGTTTATGCAGATAGCGGTATAGATATTTCCATGTTTATACAGATGGTGGTGTAGATATTTCCATGTTTATAGAGATGGCGGTCTAGATATTTCCATGTTTACAGAGATAGTGGTGTAGTTATTTCCAAGTTTATAGAGACAGCGTTGTAGATATTTCCATGTTTATACTGATATCGGTGAAGATATTTCCAAGTTCATACAGATGGCGGTGTAGATATTTCCATGTTCATACAGATAGCGGTGTAGATATTTCCATGTTCATACCAATAGCGGTGTAGACATTTCCATGTTCATATATTTAGTGGTGTAGATATTTCCATGTTCATACAGATGGCGAAGATATTTCCATGTTCATACAGATAGCGGTGTAGATATTTCCATGTTCATACAGTCAGCGGTGTAGATATTTCCATGTTCATACAGATAGCGGTGTAGATATTTCCATGTTCATACAGATAACGGTGTAGATATTTCCATGTTCATACAGAAAGCGGTGTAGGTTTTTCCATGTTCATACAGTAAGCAGTGTAGATTTTTCCATGTTCATACAGATGGCGGTGTAGATATTTACATGTTCATACAGATGGCGGTGTAGATATTTCCATGTTCATCCAGATGGCGGTGTAGATATTTCCATGTTCATACAGATGGCGGTGTAGATATT
This sequence comes from Gorilla gorilla gorilla, assembly GCF_029281585.2. NCBI lineage: Eukaryota > Metazoa > Chordata > Mammalia > Primates > Hominidae > Gorilla > Gorilla gorilla. Next base: position 151,654,922 of record NC_073231.2, read on the forward strand.
TCCATGTTCATACAGATAGCGGTGTAGATATTTCCATGTTCATACAGATGGTGGTGTAGATATTTCCATGTTCATACCGATAGCGGTGTAGATATTTCCATGTTCATACAGTTAGCGGTGTAGATATTTCCATGTTCATACAGATGGCGGTGTAGATATTTACATGTTCATACAGATGGCGGTGTAGATATTTCCATGTTCGTACGGATGGCGGTGTAGATATTTCCATGTTCATACAGGTGGCGGTGTAGATATTTCCATGTTTATAGAGATAGCAGTGTAGTTATTTCCATGTTTATAGAGACAGCTGTGTAGATATTTCCATTGATATACAGATAGCTTTGTAGATATTTGCATGTTCATACAGATAGCGGTGTTGATATTTCCATGTTCATACAGATAGCGGTGTAGATATTTCCATGTTCATACAGATAGCGGTGTAGATATTTCCACGTTTATAGAGATGGCTGTGTAGATATTTCCATGTTCATACGGAGGACGGTGTAGGTATTTCCATGTTCATAGAGATGGCGGTGTTGATATTTCCATATTTGTAGAGATAGCAGTGTAGTTATTTCCATGTTTATAGAGATAGAAGTGTAGATATTTCCATTGATATTCAGATAGCTCTGTAGATATTTGCGTGTTCATAGAGATACCGGTGTAGATATTTCCATGTTCATACAGATAGCGGTGTAGATATTTCCATATTCATACAGATAGCGGTGTAGATATTTCCATGTTCATACAGTTAACGGTTTAGATATTTCCATGTTCATACAGATGGCGGTGTAGATATTTACATGTTCATACAGATGGCGGTGTAGTTATTTCCATGTTCATGCAGATGGCGGTGTAGATATTTCCATGTTCATACAGATAGCGGTGTAGATATTTCCATGTTCATACCAATAGCGGTGTAGACATTTCCATGTTCATATATTTAGCGGTGTAGATATTTCCATGTTCATACAGATGGCGAAGATATTTCCATGTTCATACAGATAGCGGTGTAGATATTTCCATGTTCATACAGTTAGCGGTGTAGATATTTCCATGTTCATACAGATGGCGGTGTAGATATTTCCATGTTCATAGAGATGGCGGTGTAGATATCTCCATATTTATACAGATAGCAGTGTAGTTATTTCCATGTTTATAGAGATAGCAGTGTAGATATTTCCATTGATATACAGTCAGCTGTGTAGATATTTGCATGGTCATACAGATAGTGGTGTAGATATTTCCATGTTCGTACAGATAGCGGTGTAGATATTTCCATTTTCATACAGATAGCGGTGTAGATATTTCCATGATCATACAGATAACGGTGTAGATATTTCCATGTTCATACAGAAAGCAGTGTAGATATTTCCATGTTCATACAGTTAGCGGTGTAGACATTTCCATGTTCATACAGATGGCGGTGTAGATATTTACATGTTCATACAGATTGCGGTGTAGATATTTCCATGTTCATACAGATGGCGGTGTAGATATTTCCATGTTCATACAGATGGCGGTGTAGATATTTCCATGTTCATACAGATGGCGGTGTAGATATTTCCATGTTCATACAGATGGCGGTTTAGATATTTCCATGTTCATACCGATAGCGGTGTAGATATTTCCATGTTCATACAGATGGCGGTGTAGATATTTCCATGTTCGTACGGATGGCAGTGTAGGTATTTCCATGTTCATACAGGTGGCGGTGTAGATATTTCCATGTTTATACAGATAGCAGTGTAGTTATTTCCATATTTATAGAGACAGCTGTGTAGATATTTCCATTGATATACAGATAGCTGTGTAGATATTTGCATGTTCATACAGATAGCGGTGTAGTTATTTCCATGTTCATACAGATAGCAGTGTAGATATTTCCAAGTTCATACAGATGGCGTTGTAGATATTTACATGTTCATACAGATGGCGGTATAGATATTTCCATGTTCGTACAGATGGCGGTGTAGATATTTCCATGTTCATAGAGATGGCGGTGTAGATATTTCCATGTTTATGCAGATAGCAGTATAGATATTTCCATGTTTATACAGATGGTGGTGTAGATATTTCTATGTTTATAGAGATGGCGGTCTAGATATTTCCATGTTTACAGAGATAGTGGTGTAGTTATTTCCAAGTTTATAGAGACAGCATTGTAGATATTTCCATGTTTATACAGATAGCGGTGAAGATATTTCCATGTTTATACAGATAGCGGTGTAGATATTTCCAAGTTTATACAGATAGCAGTGTAGATATTTCCATGTTTATAGAGATAGTGGTGTAGATAACTTCAATTTTATACAGAGAGCAGTGTAGATATTTCCAAGTTCATACAGATAGCGGTGCAGATATTTCCACGTTTATAGAGATGGCGGTGCAGATATTTCCATGTTCATACAGAGGACGGTGTAGATATTTCCAAGTTTATAGGGATGGCGGTGTAGATATTTTCAAGTTTACACAGATAGCGGTGTAGACATTTACATGTTTACACAGATAGCGTTGTGGATATTTCCATGTTTATGCAGATAGCAGTGTAGATATTTCCATGTTTATACAGATAGAGGTGCGGATATTTCCATGTTTATTCAGATAGCTGTGCGGATATTTCCATGTTTGTACAGATAGTTGGGCAGATATTTCCATGTTTATATAGATAGCGGTGTAGATATTTCCATCTTAATACAGATGGCGGTGTAGATATGTCCATGTTTGTACAGATGGCGGTGTAGATATTTCCATGTTCATACAGATGTCGGTGTAGATATTTCGAAGTTTATAGAGATAGCGCTGTAGTTATTTCCATATTTAGAGAGAAATCTGTGTAGATATTTCCATGTATATTCAGATAGCTGTGTAGATAGATCCATGTTCATGCAGATAGCGGTGTAGATATTTCCATGTTTTTCCAGATGCCGGTGTACATATATCCATGTTCATATAGATGGCGGTGAAGATATTTCCATGTTCATACAGATGGTGGTGTAGATATTTCCATGTTCATACAAATGGCGGTGGAGATATTTCCATGTTCATAGAGACTGCGGTGTAGATATTTCCATGTTCATACAAATGGCGGTGTAGATATTTCCATGTTCATAGAGATGGCGGTGTTGATATTTCCATATTTGTAGAGATAGCAGTGTAGTTATTTCCATGTTTATAGAGATAGTAGTGTAGATATTTCCATTGATATTCAGATAGCTCTGTAGATATTTGCATGTTCGTAGAGATAGCTGTGTAGATATTTCCATGTTCATACAGATAGCGCTGTAGATATTTCCATGTTCATACAGATAGCGGTGTAGATATTTCCATGTTCATACAGTTAGCGGTTTAGATATTTCCATGTTCATACAGATGGCGGTGTAGATATTTACATGTTCATACAGATGGCGGTGTAGTTATTTCAATGTTTATGCAGATGGCGGTGCAGATATTTCCATGTTCATACAGATAGCGGTGTAGATATTTCCATGTTCATACCAATAGCGGTGTAGACATTTCCATGTTCATATATTTAGCGGTGTAGATATTTCCATGTTCATACAGATGGCGAAGATATTTCCATGTTCATACAGATAGCGGTGTAGATATTTCCATGTTCATACAGTTAGCGGTGTAGATATTTCCATGTTCATACAGATGGCGGTGTAGATATTTCCATGTTCATAGAGATGGCGGTGTAGATATCTCCATATTTATACAGATAGTAGTGTAGTTATTTCCATGTTTATAGAGATAGCAGTGTAGATATTTCCAATGATATACAGTCAGCTGTGTAGATATTTGCATGGTCATACAGATAGTGGTGTAGATATTTCCATGTTCGTACAGATAGCGGTGCAGATATTTCCATTTTCATACAGATAGCGGTGTAGATATTTCCATGTTCATACAGATAACGGTGTAGATATTTCCATGTTCATACAGAAAGCGGTGTAGATATTTCCATGTTCAGACAGTTAGCGGTGTAGACATTTCCATGTTCATACAGATGGCGGTGTAGATATTTCCATGTTCATACAGATAACGGTGTAGACATTTCCATGTTCATAGAGAGGGCGGTGTTGATATTTCCATATTTATAGAGATAGCAGTTTAGTTATTTCCATGTTTATAGAGATAGCAGTGTAGATATTTCCATTGATATACAGATAGCTCTGTAGATATTTGCATGTTCATAGAGATAGCGGTGTAGATATTTCCATGTTCATACAGATAGCGGTGTAGATATTTACATGTTCATACAGATGGCGGTGTAGTTATTTCCATGTTCATACAGATAGCGGTGTAGATATTTCCATGTTCATACAGATGGCGGTGTAGATATTTCCATGTTCATACAGATAGCGGTGTAGATATTTCCATGTTCATACCAATAGCGGTGTAGGCATTTCCATGTTCATATATTTAGCGGTGTAGATATTTCCATGTTCATACAGATGGCGAAGATATTTCCATGTTCATACAGATAGCGGTGTAGATATTTCCATGTTCATAGAGATGGCGGTGTAGGTATCTCCATATTTATACAGAGAGCAGTGTAGTTATTTCCATGTTTATAGAGATAGCAGTGTAGGTATTTCCATTGATATACAGACAGCTGTGTAGATATTTGCATGGTCATACAGATAGCGGTGTAGATATTTCCATGTTCGTACAGATAGCGGTGTAGATATTTCCATGTTCATACAGATAGCGGTGTAGATATTTCCATGTTCATACAGATAACGGTGTAGATATTTCCATGTTCGTACAGATGGCGTTGTAGATATTTCCATGTTCTTAGAGATGGCGGTGTAGATATCTCCATGTTTATGCAGATAGCAGTATAGATATTTCCATGTTTATACAGATGGTGGTGTAGATATTTCCATGTTTATAGAGATGGTGGTGTAGATATTTCCATGTTCATACAAATGGCGGTGTAAATATTTCCATGTTTATAGGGATGGCGGTGTAGATATTTTCATGTTTACACAGATGGCGGTGTAGATATTTCCATGTTTACACAGATAGCGGTGTAGACATTTCCATGTTTAAACAGATAGCGGTGTGGATATTTCCATGTTTATGCACATAGCAGTGTAGATATTTCCATGTTTATACAGATAGCGGTGCGGATATTTCCATGTTTATACAGATAGTTGGGCAGATATTTCCATGTTTATACAGATAGCGGTGTAGATAATTCCATCTTAATACAGATGGCGGTGTAGATATGTCCATGTTCGTACAGATGGCGGTGTAGATATTTCCATGTTCATACAGATGGCGGTGTAGATATTTCGAAGTTTATAGAGATAGCGTTGTAGTTATTTCCATATTTATAGAGAAATCTGTGTAGATATTTCCGTGTATATTCAGATAGCTGTGTAGATATTTCCATGTTCATGCAGATAGCGGTGCAGATATTTCCATGTTCATCCAGATGCCGGTGTACATATATCCATGTTCATACAGATGGCGGTGAAGATATTTCCATGTTCATACAGATGGTGGTTTAGATATTTGCATGTTCATACAAATGGCGGTGTAGATATTTCCATGTTCATAGAGATGGCGGTGTAGATATTTCCATGTTCATACAAATGGCGGTGTAGATATTTCCATGTTCATAGAGATGGCGGTGTAGATATTTCCATATTTATACAGATAGCAGTGTAGTTATTTCCATGTTTATAGGGATAGCAGTGTAGATATTTTCATTGATATACAGATAGCTGTGTAGATATTTGCATGTTCATACTGATAGCGGTCTATATATTTCCATGTTCATACAGATAGCGGTGTAGATATTTCCATGTTCATACAGAGAGCGGTGTAGATATTTCCATGTTCATACAGTTAGCGGTGTAGATATTTCCATGTTCATACAGATAGCGGTGTAGATATTTACATGTTCATACAGATGGCGGTGCAGATATTTCCATGTTCATACAGATGGCGGTGTAGATATTTCCATGTTCATACAGATAGCGGTGTAGATATTTCCATGTTCATACAGATAGCGGTGTAGATATTTCCATGTTCATACCAATAGCGGTGTAGATATTTCCATGTTCATACAGTTAGCGGTGTAGATATTTCCATGTTCATACAGATGGCGGTGTAGATATTTACATGTTCATACAGATGGCGGTGTAGATATTTCCATGTGCATACGGATGGCAGTGTAGATATTTCCATGTTCGTACAGGTGGCGGTGTAGATATTTCCATGTTTATTCAGATAGCAGTGTAGTTATTTCCATGCTTATAGAGACAGCTGTGTAGATATTTCCATTGATATACAGATAGCTGTGTAGATATTTGGGTGTTCATACAGATAGCGGTGTAGATATTTCCATGTTCGTACAGTTAGCGGTGTAGATATTTCCATGTTCATACAGATAGCGGTGTAGATATTTCCATGTTCATACAGATAACGGTGTAGATATTTCCATGTTCATACACATAGCAGTGTAGATATTTCCATGTTCATACAGTTAGCGGTGTAGATAGTTCCATGTTCATACAGATAGCGGTGTAGATATTTACATGTTCATACAGATGGCGGTATAGATATTTCCATGTTCGTACAGATGGCGGTGTAGATATTTCCATGTTCATAGAGATGGCGGTGTAGATGTTTCCATGTTTTTGCAGTTAGCGGTATAGATATTTCCATGTTTATACAGATGGTGGTGTAGATATTTCCATGTTTATAGAGATGACGGTTTAGATATTTCCATGTTTACAGAGATAGTGGTGTAGTTATTTCCAAGTTTATAGAGACAGCGTTGTAGATATTTCCATGTTTATACAGATAGCGGTGAAGATATTTCCATGTTTATACAGATAGCGGTGTAGATATTTCCATGTTTATACAGATAGCAGTGTAGATATTTCCATGTTTATAGAGATAGTGTTGTAGATAATTTCAATTTCATACAGAGAGCAGTGTAGATATTTCCAAGTTCATACAGATAGCTGTGTAGATATTTCCACGTTTATAGAGATGGCGGTGTAGATATTTCCATGTTCATACAGATGGCGGTGTAGATATTTCCATGTTAATAGGGATGGCGGTGTAGATATTTTCATGTTTACACAGATGGCGGTGTAGATATTTCCCTGTTTACACAGACAGCGGTGTAGACATTTCCATGTTTACACAGATAGCGGTGTGGATATTTCCATGTTTATGCAGATAGCAGTGTAGATATTTCCATGTTTATACAGATAGCGGTGCGGTTATTTCCATGTTTATACAGATAGTTGGGCAGATATTTCCATGTTTATACAGATAGCGGTGTAGATATTTCCATCTTAATACAGATGGCGGTGTAGATATGTCCATGTTTGTACAGATGGCGGTGTAGATATTTCCATGTTCATACAGATGGCGGTGTAGCTATTTCAAAGTTTATAGAGATAGCGCTGTAGTTATTTCCATATTTACAGAGAAATCTGTGTAGATATTTCCGTGTATATTCAGATAGCTGTGTAGATATTTCCATGTTCATGCAGATATCGGTTTAGATATTTCCATGTTCATCCAGATGCCGGTGTACATATATCCATGTTCATACAGATGACGGTGAAGATATTTCCATGTTCACACAGATGGTGGTGTAGGTATTTCCATGTTCATTAAAATGGAGGTGTAGATATTTCCATATTCATAGAGATGGCGGTGTAGATATTTCCATGTTCATACAAATGGCGGTGTAGATATTTCCAAGTTCATAGAGATGGCGGTGTAGATATTTCCATATTTATACAGATAGCAGTGTAGTAATTTCCATGTTTATAGGGATAGCAGTGCAGATGTTTTCATTGATATACAGATAGCTGTGTAGATATTTGCATGTTCTTACAGATAGCGGTCTAGATATTTCCATGTTCATACCAATAGCGGTGTAGGCATTTCCATGTTCATATATATAGCGGTGTAGATATTTCCATGTTCATACAGATGGCGAAGATATTTCCATGTTCATACAGATAGCGGTGTAGATATTTCCATGTTCATACAGTTAGCGGTGTAGATATTTCCATGTTCATACAGATGGCGGTGTAGATATTTCCATGTTCATAGAGATGGTGGTGTAGGTATCTCCATATTTATACAGAGAGCAGTGTAGTTATTTCCATGTTTATAGAGATAGCAGTGTATGTATTTCCATCGATATACAGACAGCTGTGTAGATATTTGCATGTTCATACAGATAGCAGTGTAGATATTCCCATGTTCGTACAGATAGCGGTGTAGATATTTCCATGTTCATACAGATAGCGGTGTAGATATTTCCATGTTTATAGAGATAGTGTTGTAGATAATTTCAATTTCATACAGAGAGCAGTGCAGGTATTTCCAAGTTCATACAGATAGCGGTGTAGATATTTCCACGTTTATAGAGATGGCGGTGTAGATATTTCCATGTTCATACAGAGGACGGTGTAGATATTTCCATGTTTATAGGGATGGCGGTGTAGATATTTTCATGTTTACACAGATGGCGGTGTAGATATTTCCATGTTTACACAGATAGCGGTGTAGACATTTCCATGTTTACACAGATAGCGGTGTGGATATTTCCATGTTTATACAAATATTTGGGCAGGTATTTCCATGTTTATACAGATAGCGGTGTAGATATTTCCATGTTCATACAAATGGCGGCGTAGATATGTCCATGTTTGTACAGATGGCGGTGTAGATATTTACATGTTCATACAGATGGCGGTGTAGATATTTCGAAGTTTATAGAGATAGCGCTGTAGTTATTTCCATATTTATAGAGAAATCTGTGTAGATATTTCCATGTATATTCAGATAGCTGTGTAGATATTCCCATGTTCATGCAGATAGCGGTGTAGATATTTCCATGTTCATCCAGATGCCGGTGTACATATATCCATGTTCATACAGATGGCGGTGAGGATATTTCCATGTTCATACAGATGGTGGTGTAGATATTTCCATGTTCATACAAATGGCGGTGTAGATATTTCCATGTTCACAGAGATGGCGGTGTAGATATTTCCATGTTCATACAAATGGCGGTGTAGGTATTTCCATGTTCATAGAGATGGCGGTGTAGATATTTCCATATTTATACAGATAGCAGTGTAGTTATTTCCATGTTTATAGGGATAGCAGTGTAGATATTTTCATTGATATACAGATAGCTGTGTTGTTATTTGCATGTTCATACAGATAGCGGTCTAGATATTTCCATGTTCATACAGATAGCGGTGTAGATATTTACATGTTCATACAGATGGCGGTGAAGATATTTCCATGTTCATACAGATGGCGGTGTAGATATTTCCATGTTCATACAGATAGCGGTGTAGATATTTCCATGTTCATACAGATAGCGGTGTAGATATTTCCATGTTCATACCAATAGCGGTGTAGATATTTCCATTTTCATACAGTTAGCGGTGTAGATATTTCCATGTTCATACAGATGGCGGTGTAGATATTTACATGTTCATACAGATGGCGGTGTAGATATTTCCATGTGCGTACGGATGGCAGTGTAGATATTTCCATGTTCATACAGGTGGCGGTGTAGATATTTCCATGTTTATTCAGATAGCAGTGTAGTTATTTCAATGTTTATAGAGACAGCTGTGTAGATATTTCCATTGATATACAGATAGCTGAGTACATATTTACATGTTCATACAGATAGCGGTGTAGATATTTCCATGTTCATACAGATAGCGGTGTAGATATTTCCATGTTCATACAGATAGCGGTGTAGATATTTCCATGTTCATACAGATAGTGGTGTAGATATTTCCATGTTCAAATAGATAGCGGTGTAGATATTTCCATCTTAATACAGATGGCGGTGTAGATATGTCCATGTTTGTACAGATGGCGGTGTAGATATTTCCATGTTCATACAGATGGCGGTGTAGATATTTCGAAGTTTATAGAGATAGCGCTGTAGTTATTTCCATATTTATAGAGAAATCTGTGTAGATATTTCCATGTATATGCAGATAGTTGTGTAGATATTTCCAAGTTCATGCAGATAGCGGTGTAGATATTTCCATGTTCATACAGTTAGCGGTGTAGATATTTCCATGTTCATACAGATGGCGGTATAGATATTTCCATGTTCGTACAGATGGCGTTGTAGATATTTCCAAGTTCTTAGAGATGGCGGTGTATATATCTCCATGTTTATGCCGATAGCGATATAGATATTTCCATGTTTATACAGATGGTGGTGTAGATATTTCCATGTTTATAGAGATGGCGGTGTAGATATTTCCATGTTCATACAGATGGCGGTGTTAATATTTCCATCTTTATAGGGATGGCGGTGTAGATATTTTCATGTTTACACAGATGGCGGTGTAGATATTTCCATCTTTACACAGATAGCGGTGTAGACATTTCCATGTTTACACAGATAGCGGTGTGGATATTTCCATGTTTATGCAGATAGCAGTGTAGATATTTCCATGTTTATACAGATAGCGGTGCGGATATTTCCATGTTTATACAGGTAGTTGGGCAGATATTTCCATGTTTATACAGATAGCGGTGTAGATATTTCCATCTTAATACAGATGGCGGTGTAGGTAAGTCCATGTTTGTACAGATGGCGGTATAGATATTTCCATGTTCATACAGATGGCGGTGTAGATATTTCGAAGTTTATAGAGATAGCTCTGTAGTTATTTCCATATTTATAGAGAAATCTCTGTAGATATTTCCGTGTATATTCAGATAGCTGTGTAGATATTTCCATGTTCATGCAGATATCGGTGTAGATATTTCCATGTTCATACAGATAGTGGTGTAGATATTTCCATGTTCAAATAGATAGCGGTGTAGATATTTCCATCTTAATACAGATGGCGGTGTAGATATGTCCATGTTTGTACAGATGGCGGTGTAGATATTTCCATGTTCATACAGATGGCGGTGTAGATATTTTGAAGTTTATAGAGATAGCGCTGTAGTTATTTCCATATTTATAGAGAAATCTGTGTAGATATTTCCATGTATATGCAGATAGTTGTGTAGATATTTCCATGTTCATCTAGATGTCGGTGTACATATACCCATGTTCATACAGAAGGCGGTGAAGATATTTCCATGTTCATACAGATGGTGGTGTAGATATTTCCATGTTCATACAAATGGCGGTGTAGATATTTCCATGTTCATAGAGATGGCGGTGTAGATATTTCCATGTTCATACAAATGGCGGTGTAGATATTTCCAAGTTCATAGAGATGGCGATGTAGATATTTCCATATTTATACAGATAGCAGTTTATTTATTTCCATGTTTGTAGGGATAGCAGTGCAGATATTTTCATTGATATACAGATAGCTCTGTAGATATTTGCATGTTCATACAGATAGCGGTCTAGATATTTCCATGTTCATACAGATAGCGGTGTAGATATTTCCATGTTCATACCAATAGCTTTGTAGATATTTCCATGTTCATACAGTTAGCGGTGTAGATAGTTCCATGTTCATACAGATGGCGTTGTAGATATTTACATGTTCATACAGATAGCGTTGAAGATATTTCCTTGTTCATACAGTTAGCGGTGTAGATATTTCCATGTTTATACAGATGGCGGTGAAGCTATTTCCATGTTCGTACAGATGGCGGTGTAGATACTTCCATGTTCCTAGAGATGGCGGTGTAGATATTTCCATGTTTATGCAGATAGCGGTATAGATATTTCCATGTTTATACAGATGGTGGTGTAGATATTTCCATGTTTATAGACATGGCAGTCTAGATATTTCCATGTTTATAGAGATAGTGGTGTAGTTATTTCCACATTTATAGAGACAGCGTTGTAGATATTTCCATGTTTATACAGATAGCGGTGAAGTCATTTCCATGTTTATACAGATAGCGGTGTAGATATTTCCATCTTAATAGAGATGGCGGTGTAGATATTTCCGTGTTCGTACGGATGGCAGTGTAGATATTTCCATGTTCATACAGGTGGCGTTGTAGATATTTCCATGTTTATACAGATAGCAGTGTAGTTATTTCCATGTTTATAGAGACAGCTGTGTTGAAATTTCCATTGATATACAGATAGCTGTGTAGATATTTGCATGTTCATACAGATAGCGGTGTAGTTATTCCCATGTTCGTACAGATAGCGGTGTAGATATGTCCATGTTCATACAGAGAGCGGTGTAGATATTTCCATGTTTATAGAGATAGTGTTGTAGATAATTTCAATTTCATACAGAGAGCAGTGTAGATATTTCCAAGTTCATACAGATAGCGGTGTAGATATTTCCACGTTTATAGAGATGGCGGTGTAGATATTTCCATGTTCATACAGAGGACGGTGTAGATATTTCCATGTTTATAGGGATGGCGGTGTAGATATTTTCATGTTTACACAGATGGCGGTGTAGATATTTCCATGTTTACACAGATAACGGTGTAGACATTTCCATGTTTACTCAGATAGCGGTGTGGATATTTCCATGTTTATACAAATATTTGGGCAGGTATTTCCATGTTTATACAGATAGCAGTGTAGATATTTCCATGTTCATAAAAATGGCGGTGTAGAAATGTCCATGTTTGTACAGATGGCGGTGTAGATATTTCCATGTTCATACAGATGGCGGTGTAGATATTTCGAAGCTTATAGAGATAGCGCTGTAGTTATTTCCATATTTATAGAGAAATCTGTGTAGATATTTCCATGTATATTCAGATAGCTGTGTAGATATTTCCATGTTCATGCAGATAGCGGTGTAGATATTTCCATTTTCATCCAGATGCCGGTGTACATATATCCATGTTCATACAGATGGCGGTGAGGATATTTCCATGTTCATACAGATGGTGGTGTAGATATTTCCATGTTCATACAAATGGCGGTGTAGATATTTCCATGTTCGTAGAGATGGCGGTGTGGATATTTCCACGTTCATACAAATGGCGGTGTAGATATTTCCATGTTCATAGAGATGGCGGTGTAGATATTTCCATATTTATACAAATAGCAGTGTAGTTATTTCCATGTTTATAGGGATAGCAATGTAGATATTTTCATTGATATAGAGATAGCTGTGTAGATATTTGAATGTTCATACAGATAGCGGTGTAGATATTTCCATGTTCATACAGATAGCGGTGTAGATATTTCCATGTTCATACAGATAGCGGTGAACATATTTCCATGTTCATACAGATAGCGGTGTAGATATTTCCATGTTCATACCAATAGCGGTGTAGATATTTCCATGTTCATACAGATTGCGGTGTAGATATTTCCATGTTCATACAGATGGCGGTGTAGATATTTACATGTTCATACAGGTGGCGGTGTAGATATTTCCATGTTCATACAGATAGCGTTGTATATATTTCCATGTTCATACAGATAGCGGTGTAGATATTTCCATGTTCATACCAATAGCAGTGTATATATTTCCATGTTCATACAGTTAGTGGGGCAGATATTTCCATGTTCATATAGATAGCGGTGTAGATATTTACATATTCATACAGATGGCGGTGTAGATATTTCCATGTTCGTAAGGATGGCACTGTAGATATTTCCATGTTCATACAGGTGGCGGTGTAGATATTTCCATGTTTATACAGATAGCAGTGTAGTTATTTCCATGTTTATAGAAATAGCTGTGTAGATATTTCCATTGATATACAGATAGCTGTGTAGATATTTGCATGTTCATACAGATAGCGGTGTAGATATTTCCATGTTCGTACAGATAGCGGTGTAGATATTTCCATGTTCATACAGATAACGGTGTAGATATTTCCATGTTCATACAGATAGCAGTGTGGATATTTCCATGTTCATACAGTTAGCGGTGTAGATATTTCCATGTTCATACAGATTCCGGTGTACATATTTACATGTTCATACAGATGACGGTGTAGATATTTCCATGTTCGTACAGATGGCGGTGTAGATATTTCCATGTTCATAGAGATGGCCGTGTAGTTATTTCCATGTTTATGCAGATAGCGGTATAGATATTTCCATGTTTATACAGATGGTGGTGTAGATATTTCCATGTTTATAGAGATGGCGGTCTAGGTATTTCCATGTTTACAGAGATAGTGGTGTAGTTATTTCCAAGTTTATAGAGACAGCGTTGTAGATAATTCCATGTTTATACAGATAGCGGTGAAGATATTTCCATGTTTATACAGATAGCGGTGTAGATATTTCCACGTTTATACAGATAGCAGTGTAGATATTTCCATGTTTAAAGAGATAGTGTTGTAGATAATTTCAATTTCATACAGAGAGCAGTGAAGATATTTCCAAGTTCATAGTGATAGCGGTGTAGATATTTCCACGTTTATAGAGATGGCGGTGTGGATATTTCCATGTTCATACAGAGGACGGTGTAGATATTTCCATGTTTATAGGGATGGCGTTGTAGATATTTTCATGTTTACACAGATGGCGGTGTAGATATTTCCATGTTTACACAGATAGCAGTGTAGACATTTCCATGTTTACACAGATAGCGGTGTGGATATTTCCATGTTTATGCAGATAGCAGGGTCGGTATTTCCATGTTTATACAGATAGCAGTGCGGATATTTCCATGTTTATTCAGACAGCGGTGCGGATATTTCCATGTTTATACAGATAGTTGGGCAGATATTTCCATGTTTATACAGATAGCGGTGTAGATATTTCCATCTTAATGCAGATGGCGGTGTAGATATGTCCATGATCATACAGATGGCGGTGTAGATATTTCGATGTTCATACAGATGGCCGTGTAGATATTTCGAAGTTTATAGAGATAGCGATGTAGTTATTTCCATATTTATAGAGAAATCTGTGTAGATATTTCCGTGTATATTCAGATAGCGGTGTAGATATTTCCATGTTCATACAGATGGCGGTGTAGATATTTCGAAGTTTATAGAGATAGCTCAGTAGTTATTTCCATATTTATAGAGAAATCTGTGTAGATATTTCCGTGTATATTCAGATAGCTGTGTAGATATTTCCATGTTCATGCAGATAGCAGTGTAGATATTTCCATGTTCATCCAGATGCCGGTGTACATATACCCATGTTCATACAGATGGCGGTGAAGATATTTCCATGTTCATAGAGATGGTGGTATAGATATTTCCATGTTCATACAAATGGCGGTGTAGATATTTCCATGTTCATAGAGATGGCGGTGTAGACGTTTCCATGTTCATACAAATGGCGGTGTAGATATTTCCGAGTTCATAGAGATGGCGGTGTAGATATTTCCATATTTATACAGATAGCAGTGTAGTTATTTCCATGTTGATAGGGATAGCAGTGCAGATATTTTCATTGATATACAGATAGCTGTGTAGATATTTGCATGTTCATACAGATAGCGGTCTAGATATTTCCATGTTCATACAGATAGCGGTGTAGATATTTCCATGTTCATATAGATAGCGGTGTAGATATTTCCATGTTCATACACATAGCGGTGTAGATATTTCCATGTTCATACAGATAGCGGTGTAGATATTTCCATGTTCATACAGTTAGCGGTGTAGATATTTCCATGTTCATACAGATGGCGGTGTAGATATTTACATGTTCATACAGATGGCGGTGTAGATATTTCCATGTTCATACAGATGGCGGTGTAGTTATTTCCATGTTCATACAGATAGCGGTGTAGATATTTCCATGTTCATACAGATAGCGGTGAAGATATTTCCATGTTCATACCAATAGCTTTGTAGATATTTCCATGTTCATAGAGTTAGCGGTGTAGATAGTTCCATGTTCATACAGATGGCGTTGTGGATATTTACATGTTCATACAGATAGCGTTGCAGATATTTCCTAGTTCATACAGTTAGCGGTGTAGATATTTCCATGTTTATACAGATGGCGGTGTAGCTATTTCCATGTTCGTACAGATGGCGGTGTAGATACTTCCATGTTCATAGAGATGGCGGTGTAGATATTTCCATGTTTATGCAGATAGCGGTATAGATATTTCCATGTTTATACAGATGGTGGTGTAGATATTTCCATGTTTATAGAGATGGCAGTCTAGATATTTCCATGTTTATAGAGATAGTGGTGTAGTTATTTCCACGTTTATACAGACAGCGTTGTAGATATTTCCATGTTTATACAGATAGCAGTGAAGTTATTTCCATGTTTATACAGATAGCGGTGTAGATATTTCCATCTTAATACAGATGGCGGTGTAGATATTTCCATGTTCGTACGGATGGCAGTGTAGATATTTCCATGTTCATACAGGTGGCAGTGTAGATATTTCCATGTTTATACAGATAGCAGTGTAGTTATTTCCATGTTTATAGAGACAGCTGTGTAGATATTTCCATTGATATACAGATAGCTGTGTAGATATTTGCATGTTCATACAGATAGCGGTGTAGATATTCCCATGTTCGTACAGATAGCGGTGTAGATATGTCCATGTTCATACAGATAGCGGTGTAGATATTTCCATGTTGATTGAGATAGTGTTGTACATAATTTCAATTTCATACAGAGAGCAGTGTAGATATTTCCAAGTTCATACAGATAGCGGTGTGGATATTTCCACGTTTATAGAGATGGCGGTGTAGATATTTCCATGTTCATACAGAGGACGGTGTAGATATTTCCATGTTTATAGGGATGGCGGTGTAGATTTTTTCATGTTTTCACAGATGGCTGTGTAGATATTTCCATGTTTACACAGATAGCGGTGTAGACATTTCCATGTTTACACAGATAGCGGTGTGGATATTTCCAAGTTTGTACAAATATTTTGGCAGGTATTTCCATGTTTATACAGATAGCGGTGTAGATATTTCCATGTTCATACAAATGGCGATGTAGATATGTCCATGTTTGTACAGATGGCGGTGTAGATATTTCCATGTTCATACAGATGGCGGTGTAGATATTTCGAAGTTTATTGAGATAGCGCTGTAGTTATTTCCATATTTATAGAGAAATCTGTGTAGATATTTCCATGTATATTCAGATAGCTGTGTAGATATTTCCATGTTCATTCTGATGCCGGTGTACATATATCCATGTTCATACAGATGGCGGTGAAAATATTTCCATGTTCATAAAGATAGTGGTGTAGATATTTCCATGTTCATACAAATGGCGGTGTAGTTATTTCCATGTTCATAGAGATGGCGGTGTAGATATTTCCATGTTCATACAAATGGCGGTGTAGATATTTCCATGTTCATAGAGATGGTGGTGTAGATATTTCCATATTTATACAGATAGCAGTGTAGTTATTTCCATGTTTATTGGGATAGCAGTGTAGATATTTTCATTGATATACAGATAGCTGTGTAGATATTTGAATGTTCATACAGATAGCGGTGTAGATATTTATATGTTCATACAGATAGCGGTGTAGATATTTCCATGTTCATATAGATAGCGGTGTAGATATTTCCATGTTCATACAAATAGCGGTGTAGATATTTCCATGTTCATACAGATAGCGGTGTAGATATTTCCATGTTCATACAGTTAGCGGTGTAGATATTTCCACGTTCATACAGATGGCGGTGTAGATATTTCCATGTTCATACAGATGGCGGTGTAGATATTTCCATGTTCATACAGATGGCGGTGTAGTTATTTCCATGTTCATACAGATAGCGGTGTAGATATTTCCATGTTCATACAGATAGCGGTGAAGATATTTCCATGTTCATACCAATAGCTTTGCAGATATTTCCATGTTCATACAGTTAGCGGTGTAGATAGTTCCATGTTCATACAGATGGCGTTGTGGATATTTACATGTTCATACAGATAGCGTTGCAGATATTTCCTAGTTCATACAGTTAGCGGTGTAGATATTTCCATGTTTATACAGATGGCGGTGTAGCTATTTCCATGTTCGTACAGATGGCGGTGTAGATACTTCCATGTTCATAGAGATGGCGGTGTAGATATTTCCATGTTTATGCAGATAGCGGTATAGATATTTCCATGTTTATACAGATGGTGGTGTAGATATTTCCATGTTTATAGAGATGGCAGTCTAGATATTTCCATGTTTATAGAGATAGTGGTGTAGTTATTTCCACGTTTATACAGACAGCGTTGTAGATATTTCCATGTTTATACAGATAGCGGTGAAGTTATTTCCATGTTTATACAGATAGCGGTGTAGATATTTCCATCTTAATACAGATGGCGGTGTAGATATTTCCATGTTCGTACGGATGGCAGTGTAGATATTTCCATGTTCATACAGGTGGCAGTGTAGATATTTCCATGTTTATACAGATAGCAGTGCAGTTATTTCCATGTTTATAGAGACAGCTGTGTAGATATTTCCATTGATATACAGATAGCTGTGTAGATATTTGCATGTTCATACAGATAGCGGTGTAGATATTCCCATGTTCGTACAGATAGCGGTGTAGATATGTCCATGTTCATACAGATAGCGGTGTAGATATTTCCATGTTGATAGAGATAGTGTTGTAGATAATTTCAATTTCATACAGAGAGCAGTGTAGATATTTCCAAGTTCATACAGATAGCGGTGTGGATATTTCCACGTTTATAGAGATGGCGGTGTAGATATTTCCATGTTCATACAGAGGACGGTGTAGATATTTCCATGTTTATAGGGATGGCGGTGTAGATTTTTTCATGTTTTCACAGATGGCGGTGTAGGTATTTCCATGTTTACACAGATAGCGGTGTAGACATTTCCATGTTTACACAGATAGCGGTGTGGATATTTCCAAGTTTGTACAAATATTTGGGCAGGTATTTCCATGTTTATACAGATAGCGGTGTAGATATTTCCATGTTCATACAAATGGCGGTGTAGATATGTCCATGTTTGAACAGATGGCGGTGTAGATATTTCCATGTTCATACAGATGGCGGTGTAGATATTTCCAAGTTTATTGAGATAGCGCTGTAGTTATTTCCATATTTATAGAGAAATCTGTATAGATATTTCCATGTATATTCAGATAGCTCTGTAGATATTTCCATGTTCATTCTGATGCCGGTGTACATATATCCATGTTCATACAGATGGCGGTGAAGATATTTCCATGTTCATACAGATAGTGGTGTAGATATTTCCATGTTCATACAAATGGCGGTGTAGTTATTTCCATGTTCATAGAGATGGCGGTGTAGATATTTCCATGTTCATAGAGATGGTGGTGTAGATATTTCCATATTTATACAGATAGCAGTGTAGTTATTTCCATGTTTATTGGGATAGCAGTGTAGATATTTTCATTGATATACAGATAGCTGTGTAGATATTTGAATGTTCATACAGATAGCGGTGTAGATATTTCCATGTTCATACAGATAGCGGTGTAGATATTTCCATGTTCATACAGATAACGGTGTAGATATTTGCATATTTATACAGATAGCGGTGTAGATATTTCCATGTTTATACAGATAGCAGTGTAGATATTTCCATGTTTATAGAGATAGTGGGGTAGATAATTTCAATTTTACGCAGAGAGCAGTGTAGATATTTCCAAGTTCATACAGATAGCGGTGTAGATATTTCCACGTTTATAGAGATGGCGGTGTAGATATTTCCATGTTCATACAGATGGCGGTGTAGATATTTCCACGTTTATAGGGATGGCGGTGTAGATATTTTCATGTTTACACAGATGGCGGTGTAGATATTTCCATGTTCATAGAGATGGCCGTGTAGATATTTCCATATTTATAGAGATAGCAGTGTAGTTATTTCCATGTTTATAGAGATAGCAGTGTAGATATTTCCATTGATATACAGATAGCTGTGTAGATATTTGCATGTTCATAGAGATAGTGGTGTAGATATTTGCATGTTCATAGAGATAGCGGTGTAGATATTTAAATGTTCATACAGATAGCGGTGTAGATATTTCCATGTTCATACAGATAGCAGTGTAGATATTTCCATGTTCATACAGATAGCGGTGTAGATATTTCCATGTTCATACAGTTAGCGGTGTAGATATTCCCATGCTCATACAGATGGCAGTGTAGATATTTACATGTTCATTCAGATGGCGGTGTAGATATTTCCATGTTCATACAGATAGCGGTGTAGATATTTCCATGTTCATACAGATGGCGGTGTAGATATTTCCATGTTCATACAGATAGCGGTGTAGATATTTCCATGTTCATACTAATAGCGGTGTAGGCATTTCCATGTTCATACATTTAGCGGTGTAGATATTTCCATGTTCATACAGATGGCGGTGAAGATGTTTACATGTTCGTACAGATGGCGGTGTAGATATTACCATGTTTGTACGGATGGCAGTGTAGATATTTCCATGTTCGTACAGGTGGCGGTGTAGATATTTCCATGTTTATACAGATAGCAGTGTAGTTATTTCCATGTTAATAGAGATAGCGGTGTAGATATTTCCATTGATATACAGATAGCTGTGTAGATATTTGCATGTTTATACAGATAGCGGTGTAGCTATTTCCATGTTCATACAGATAGCAGTGTAGATATTTCTATGTTCATACAGAGAGCGGTGTAGATATTTCCATGTTCATACTGTTAGCGGTGAAGATATTTCCATGTTCATACAGATGGCGGTGTAGATATTTACATGTTCATACAGATAGCGGTGTAGATATTTCCATGTTCATACAGATAGCGGTGTAGATATTTCCAAGTTCATACAGATAGCGGTGTAGATATTTCCACGTTTATAGAGATGGCGGTGTAGATATTTCCATGTTCATACAGATGGCGGTGTAGATATTTCCATGTTTATAGGAATGGCGGTGTAGATATTTTCATGTTTACACAGATGGCGGTGTAGATATTTCCCTGTTTACACAGATAGCGGTGTAGACATTTCCATGTTTACACAGATAGCGGTGTGGATATTTCCATGTTTATGCAGATAGCAGTGTAGTTATTTCCATGTTAATAGAGATAGCGGTGTAGATATTTCCATTGATATACAGATAGCTGTGTAGATATTTGCATGTTTATACAGATAGCGGTGTAGCTATTTGCATGTTCATACAGATAGCGGTGTAGATATTTCTATGTTCATACAGAGAGCGGTGTAGATATTTCCATGTTCATACAGATATCGGTGTAGATATTTCCATGTTCATACAGTTAGCGGTGAAGATATTTCCATGTTCATACAGATGGCGGTGTAGATATTTCCATGTTCATTGAGATGGCGGTGTAGATATTTCCATGTTTATGCAGATAGCGGTATAGATATTTCCATGTTTATACAGATGGTGGTGTAGATATTTCCATGTTTATACAGATGGCGGTCTAGATATTTCCATGTTTTTAGAGAAAGTGGTGTAGTTATTTCCAAGTTTATAGAGACAGCGTTGTAGATATTTCCATGTTTATACAGATAGCGGTGAAGATATTTCCATATTTATACAGATAGCGGTGTAGATATTTCCATGTTTATACAGATAGCAGTGTAGATATTTCCATGTTTATAGAGATAGTGGGGTAGATAATTTCAATTTTACGCAGAGAGCAGTGCAGATATTTCCAAGTTCATACAGATAGCGGTGTAGATATTTCCACGTTTATAGAGATGGCGGTGTAGATATTTCCATGTTCATACAGATGGCAGTGTAGATATTTCAACGTTTATAGGGATGGCGGTGTAGATATTTTCATGTTTACACAGACGGCGGTGTAGATATTTCCATGTTTACACAGATAGCGGTGTAGACATTTCCATGTTTACACAGATAGCGGTGTGGATATTTCCATGTTCATACAAATGTCGGTGTAGATATTTCCATGTTCATAGAGATGACGGTGTAGATATTTCCATGTTTATACAGAGAGCAGTGTAGTTATTACCATGTTTATAGAGATAGCAGTGTAGATATTTCCATTGATATACAGATAGCTGTGTAGATATTTGCATGTACATACAGATAGCGGTGTAGATATTTCCATGTTTATTTAGATAGCGGTGTAGTTATTTCCCTGTTCATACAGATAGCGGTGTAGATATTTCCATGTTCATACAGATAGCGGTTTAGATATTTCCGTGTTCATACAGATAGCGGTGTAGATATTTCCATGTTCATACCAATAGCGGTGTAGACATTTCCATGTTCATACATTTAGCGGTGTAGATATTTCCATGTTCATACAGATGGCGTTGCAGATATTTACATGTTCATACAGATGGCGGTGTAGATATTTCCATGTTTGTACGGATGGCAGTGTAGATATTTCCATGTTCATACAGGTGGCGGTGTAGATATTTCCATGTTTATACAGATAGCAGTGTAGTTATTTCCATGTTAATAGAGATAGCGGTGTAGATATTTCCATTGATATACAGATAGCTGTGTAGATATTTGCATGTTCATACAGATAGCGGTGTAGATATTTCCATGTTCGTACAGATAGCGGTGTAGCTATTTCCATGTTCATACAGATAGCGGTGTAGATATTTCTGTGTTCATACAGATAACGGTGTAGATATTTCCATGTTCATACAGACAGCGGTGTATATATTTCCATGTTCATACAGTTAGCGGTGTAGATATTTCCATGTTCCTACAGACGGCGGTGTAGATATTTACATGTTCATACAGATGGCGGTATAGATATTTCCATGTTCGTACAGATGGCGGAGTAGATATTTACATGTTCATAGAGATGGCGGTGTAGATATTTCCATGTTTATGCAGATAGCGGTATAGATATTTCCATTTTATACACATGGTGGTGTAGATATTTCCATGTTTATAGAGATGGCGCTCTAGATATTTCCACGTTTACAGAGATAGTGGTGTAGTTATTTCCAAGTTTATAGAGAGAGAGTTGTAGATATTTCCATGTTTATACACATAGTGGTGAAGAGATTTCCATGTTTATACAGATAGCAGTGTAGATATTTCCATGTTTATACAGATAGCAGTGTAGATGTTTCCATGTTTATAGAGATAATGGTGTAGATAATTTCAATTTTGTACAGAGAGCAGTGTAGATATTTCCAAGTTCATACAGATAGCGGTGTAGATATTTCCACGTTTATAGAGATGGCGGTGTAGATATTTCCATGTTCATACAGATGGCGGTGTAGATATTTCCATGTTTATAGGAATGGCGGTGTAGATATTTTCATGTTTACACAGATGGCGGTGTAGATATTTCCCTGTTTACACAGATAGCGGTGTAGACATTTCCATGTTTACACAGATAGCGGTGTGGATATTTCCATGTTTATGCAGATAGCAGTGTAGATATTTCCATGTTTATACAGATAGTGGTGCGGATATTTCCATGTTTATACAGATAGTTGGGCAGATATTTCCATGTTTGTACAGATGGCGGTGTAGATATTTCCATGTTCATACAGATGGCGGTATAGATATTTCGAAGTTTATAGAGAAAGCACTTTAGTTATTTCCATATTTATAGAGAAATCTGTGTAGAGATTTCCATGTATATTCAGATTGCTGTGTAGATATTTCCATGTTCATGTAGATAGCGGTGTAGATATTTCCATGTTCATCCAGATGCCTGTGTACATATATCCATGTTCATACAGATGGCGGTGAAGATATTTCCATGTTCATACAGATGGTGGTGTAGATATTTCCATGTTCATACAAATGGCGGTGTAGATATTTCCCTGTTCATAGAGATGGCGGTGTAGATATTTCCATGTTCATACAAATGGCGGTGTAGATATTTCCATGTTCATAGAGATGGCGGTGTAGATATTTCCATATTTATAGAGATAGCAGTGTAGATATTTCCATGTTTATAGAGATAGCAGTGTAGATATTTTCATTCATATACAGATAGCAGTGTAGTTATTTCCATGTTAATAGAGAAAGCGGTGTAGATATTTCCAGTGATATACAGATAGCTGTGTAGATATTTGCATGTTCATACAGATAGCGGTGTAGCTATTTCCATGTTCATACAGATAGCGGTGTAGATATTTCTATGTTGATACAGATAACGGTGTAGATATTTGCATGTTCATACAGATAGCGGTGTAGATATTTCCATGTTCATACAGTTAGCGGTGAAGATATTTCCATGTTCATACAGATGGCGGTGTAGATATTTACATGTTCATACAGATGGCGGTATAGATATTTCCATTTTCGTACAGATGGCGGTGTAGATATTTCCATGTTTATAGAGATGGCGTTCTAGATATTTCCATGTTTACAGAGATAGTGGTGTAGTTATTTCCAAGTTTATAGAGACAGCATTGTAGATATTTCCATGTTTATACAGATAGCGGTGAAGATATTTCCATATTTATACAGATAGCGGTGTAGATATTTCCATGTTTATACAGATAGCAGTGTAGATATTTCCATGTTTATAGAGATAGTGGTGTAGATAATTTCAATTTTAAACCGAGGGCAGTGTAGGTATTTCCAAGTTCATACAGATAGCGGTGTAGATATTTCCACGTTTATAGAGATGGCGGTGTAGATATTTCCATGTTCATACAGATGGCAGTGTAGATATTTCCACGTTTATAGTGATGGCGGTGTAGATACTTTCATGTTTACACTGATGGCGGTGTAGATATTTCCATGTTTACACAGATAGCGGTGTAGACATTTCCATGTTTACTCAGATAGCGGTGTGGATATTTCCATGTTCATACAGATGGCGGTGTAGATATTTCGAAGTTTATAGAGATAGCGCTGTAGTTATTTCCATATTTATAGAGAAATCTGTGTAGATATTTCCATGTATATTCAGATAGCTGTGTAGATATTTCCATGTTCATGCAGATAGCGGTGTAGATATTTCCATGTTCATCCAGATGCCTGTGTACATATATCTATTTTCATACAGATGGCGGTGAAGATAATTCCATGTTCATACAGATGGTGGTGTAGATATTTCCATGTTCATACAAATCGCAGTGTAGATATTTCCATGTTCATAGAGATGGCGGTGTAGATATTTCCATGTTCATACAGATGGCGGTGTAGATATTTCCATGTTCATAGAGATGGCAGTGTAGATATTTCCATATTTATAGAGATAGCAGTGTAGTTATTTCCATGTTTATAGAGATAGCAGTGTAGATATTTCCATTGATATACAGATAGCTGTGTAGATATTTGCATGTTCATACAGATAGCGGTGTAGATATTTCCATGTTTATTCAGATAGCCGTGTAGATATTTCCATATTCATACAGTTAGCGGTGTAGATATTTCCATGTTCATACAAATGTCGGTGTAGATGTTTCCATGTTTATACAGATTGCAGTGTAGATATTTCCATGTTTATATAGATTGCATTGTAGATATTTCCATTGATATACAGATAGCTGTGTAGATATTTGCATGTTCATACACATAGCGGTGTAGATATTTCCATGTTCATACAGATAGCGGTGTAGATATTTCCATGTTCATACAGAGAGCGGTGTAGATATTTCCATGTTCATACAGATAGCGGTGTAGATATTTCCATGTTCATACAGATGGCGGTGTAGATATTTCCATGTTCATACAGTTAGCTGTGTAGATATTTCCATGTTCATACAAATGGCGATGTAGATATTTCCATGTTCATAGAGATGGCGGTGTAGATATTTCCATGTTCATACAAATGGCGGTGTAGACATTTCCATGTTCATAGAGATGGCGGTGTAGATCTTTCCATGATTATACAGATAGCAGTGTAGTTATTTCCATGTTTATAAAGATTGCAGTGTAGATATTTCCATTGATATACAGATAGCGGTGTAGATATTTCCATGTTCATACAGATAGCGGTGTAGATATTTCCATGTTCATACAGTTAGCGGTGTAGATATTTCCATGTTCATGCAGATGGCGGTGTAGATATTTACATGTTCATACAGATGGCGGTGTAGATATTTCCATGTTCATACAGATGGCGGTGTAGATATTTCCATGTTCATACAGATATCGGTGTAGTTATTTCCATGTTCATACCAATAGCGGTGTAGATATTTCCATGTTCATACAGTTAGCGGTGTAGATATTTCCATGTTCATACAGATGGCGGTGTAGATATTTACATGTTCATACAGATGGCGGTGTAGATATTTCCATGTTCGTACGGATGGCAGTGTAGATATTTCCATGTTCATATAGGTGGCGGTGTAGATATTTCCATGTTTATACAGATAGCAGTGTAGTTATTTCCATGTTTATAGAGATAGTAGTGTAGGTATTTATGTTGATATACAGATAGCTGTGTAGATATTTGCATGGTCATACAGATAGCGGTATAGATATTTCCATGTTCGTACAGATAGCGGTGTAGATATTTCCATGTTCATACAGTTAGCGGTGCAGATATTTCCATGTTCATACAGATGGCGGTGTAGATATTTACATGTTCATACAGATGGTGGTGTTGATATTTCCATGTTCGTACAGATGGCGGTGTAGATATTTCCATATTCATAGAGATGGCAGTGTAGATATTTCCATGTTTATGCAGATAGCGGTATAGATATTTCCATGTTTATACAGATGGTGGTGTAGATATTTCCATGTTTATAGAGATGGTGGTCTAGATATTTCCATGTTTACAGAGATAGTGGTGCAGTTATTTTCAAGTTTATAGAGACAGCGTGGTAGATATTTCCATGTTTATACATATAACGGTGAAGATATTTCCATGTTTATACAGATAGCGGTGTAGATATTTCCATGTTTATACAGATAGCAGTGTAGATATTTCCATGTTTATAGAGATAGTGGTGTAGATAATTTCAATTTATACCGAGAGCAGTGTAGATATTTCCAAGTTCATACAGATAGCGGTGTAGATATTTCCATGTTTATAGAGATGGCGGTGTAGATATTTCCATGTTCATGCAGATGTCCGTGTAGATATTTCCATGTTCATACAAATGGCGGTGTAGGTATTTCCATGTTCATAGAGATGGTGGTGTAGATATTTCCATGTTCATACAAATGGCGGTGTAGATATTTCCATGTTCATAGAGATGGCGGTGTAGATATTTCCATGTTTATACAGATAGCAGTGTAGTTATTTCCATGTTTATATAGATAGCAGTGTAGATATTTCCATTGATATACAGATAGCTGTGTAGTTATTTGCATGTACATACAGATAGCGGTGTAGATATTTCCATGTTTATACAGATAGCGGTGTAGATATTTCCATGTTCATACAGATAGCGGTGTAGATATTTCCATGTTCATACCAATAGCGGTGTAGACATTTCCATGTTCATACATTTAGCGGTGTAGATATTTCCATGTTCATACAGATGGCGGTGCAGATATTTACATGTTCATACAGATGGCGGTGTAGATATTTCCATGTTTGTACGGATGGCAGTGTAGATATTTCCATGTTCATATAGGTGGCGGTGTAGATATTTCCATGTTTATACAGATAGCAGTGTAGTTATTTCCATGTTAATAGAGATAGCGATGTAGATATTTCCATTGATATACAGATAGCTGTGTAGATATTTGCATGTTCATACAGATAGCGGTGTAGATATTTCCATGTTCGTACAGATAGCGGTGTAGCTATTTCCATGTTCATACAGATAGCGGTGTAGATATTTCTGTGTTTATTCAGATAACGGTGTAGATATTTCCATGTTCATACAGACAGCGGTGTATATATTTCCATGTTCATACAGTTAGCGGTGTAGATATTTCCATGTTCCTACAGACGGCGGTGTAGATATTTACATGTTCATACAGATGGCGGTATAGATATTTCCATGTTCGTACAGATGGCGGTGTAGATATTTCCATGTTCATAGAGATGGCGGTGTAGATATTTCCATGTTTATGCAGATAGCGGTATAGATATTTCCATGTTTATACACATGGTGGTGTAGATATTTCCATGTTTATAGAGATGGCGCTCTAGATATTTCCATGTTTACAGAGATAGTGGTGTAGTTATTTCCAAGTTTATAGAGAGTGAGTTGTAGATATTTCCATGTTTATACACATAGCGGTGAAGAGATTTCCATGTTTATACAGATAGCGGTGTAGATATTTCCATGTTTATACAGATAGCAGTGTAGATGTTTCCATGTTTATAGAGATAATGGTGTAGATAATTTCAATTTTGTACAGAGAGCAGTGTAGATATTTCCAAGTTCATACGGATAGCGGTGTAGATATTTCCACATTTATAGAGATGGCGGTGTAGATATTTCCATGTTCATACAGATGGCGGTGTAGATATTTCCATGTTTATATGGATGGCGGTGTAGATATTTTCATGTTTACACAGATGGCGGTGTAGATATTTCCCTGTTTACACAGATAGCGGTGTAGACATTTCCATGTTTACACAGATAGCGGTGTGGATATTTCCATGTTTATGCAGATAGCAGTGTAGATATTTCCATGTTTATACAGATAGCGGTGCAGATATTTCCATGTTTATACAGATAGTTGGGTAGATATTTCCATGTTTGTACAGATGGCGGTGTAGATATTTCCATGTTCATACAGATGGCGGTATGGATATTTCGAAGTTTATAGAGATAGCACTTTAGTTATTTCCATATTTATAGAGAAATCTGTGTAGAGATTTCCATGTATATTCAGATTGCTGTGTAGATATTTCCATGTTCATGTAGATAGCGGTGTAGATATTTCCATGTTCATCCAGATGCCTGTGAACATATATCCATGTTCATACAGATGGCGGTGAAGATATTTCCATGTTCATACAGATGGTGGTGTAGATATTTCCATGTTCATAAAAATGGCGGTGTAGATATTTCCCTGTTCATAGAGATGGCGGTGTAGATATTTCCATGTTCATACAAACGGCGGTGTAGATATTTCCATGTTCATAGAGATGGCGGTGTAGATATTTCCATATTTATAGAGATAGCAGTGTAGTTATTTCCATGTTTATAGAGATAGCAGTGTAGATATTTCCATTGATATACAGATAGCAGTGTAGTTATTTCCATGTTAATAGAGATAGCGGTGTAGATATTTCCAGTGATATACAGATAGCTGTGTAGATATTTGCATGTTCATACAGATAGCGGTGTAGCTATTTCCATGTTCATACAGATAGCGGTGTAGATATTTGCATGTTCATACAGATAGCGGTGTAGATATTTCCATGTTCATACAGTTAGCGGTGAAGATATTTCCATGTTCATGCAGATGGCGGTGTAGATATTTACATGTTCATACAGATGGCGGTATAGATATTTCCATGTTCGTACAGATGGCGGTGTAGATATTTCCATGTTTATAGAGATGGCGGTCTAGATATTTCCATGTTTAGAGAGATAGTGGTGTAGTTATTTCCAAGTTTATAGAGGCAGCATTGTAGATATTTCCATGTTTATACAGATAGCGGTGAAGATATTTCCATATTTATACAGATAGCGGTGTAGATGTTTCCATGTTTATACAGATAGCAGTGTAGATATTTCCATGTTTATAGAGATAGTGGTGTAGATAATTTCAATTTTAAACCGAGGGCAGTGTAGATATTTCCAAGTTCATACAGATAGCGGTGTAGATATTTCCACGTTTATAGAGATGGCGGTGTAGATATTTCCATGTTCATACAGATGGCAGTGTAGATATTTCCACGTTTATAGTGATGGCTGTGTAGATATTTTCATGTTTACACTGATGGCGGTGTAGATATTTCCATGTTTACACAGATAGCGGTGTAGACATTTCCATGTTTACTCAGATAGCGGTGTGGATATTTCCATGTTCATACAGATGGCGGTGTAGATATTTCGAAGTTTATTGAGATAGCGCTGTAGTTATTTCCATATTTATAGAGAAATCTGTGTAGATATTTCCATGTATATTCAGATAGCTGTGTAGATATTTCCATGTTCATGCAGATAGCGGTGTAGATATTTCCATGTTCATCCAGATGCCTGTGTACATATATCCATGTTCATACAGATGGCGGTGAAGATAATTCCATGTTCATACAGATGGTGGTGTAGATATTTCCATGTTCATACAAATGGCAGTGTAGATATTTCCATGTTCATAGAGATGGCGGTGTAGATATTTCCATGTTCATACAGATGGCGGTGTAGATATTTCCATGTTCATAGAGATGGCGGTGTAGATATTTCCATATTTATAGAGATAGCAGTGTAGTTATTTCCATGTTTATAGAGATAGCAGTGTAGATATTTCCATTGATATACAGATAGCTGTGTAGATATTTGCATGTTCATACAGATAGCGGTGTAGATATTTCCATGTTTGTTCAGATAGCGGTGTAGATATTTCCATATTCATACAGTTAGCGGTGTAGATATTTCCATGTTCATACAAATGGCGGTGTAGATGTTTCCATGTTTATACAGATTGCAGTGTAGATATTTCCATGTTTATAGAGATTGCATTGTAGATATTTCCATTGATATACAGATAGCTGTGTAGATATTTGCATGTTCATACACATAGCGGTGTAGATATTTCCATGTTCATACAGATAGCGGTGTAGATATTTCCATGTTCATACAGAGAGCGGTGTAGATATTTCCATCTTCATACAGATAGCGGTGTAGATATTTCCATGTTCATACAGATGGCGGTGTAGATATTTCCATGTTCATACAGTTAGCGGTGTAGATATTTCCATGTTCATACAAATGGCGGTGTAGATATTTCCATGTTCATAGAGATGGCGGTGTAGATATTTCCATGTTCATACAAATGGCGGTGTAGATATTTCCATGTTCATAGAGATGGCGGTGTAGATCTTTCCATGATTATACAGATAGCAGTGTAGTTATTTCCATGTTTATAAAGATTGCAGTGTAGATATTTCCATTGATATGCAGATAGCGGTGTAGATATTTCCATGTTCATACAGATAGCGGTGTAGATATTTCCATGTTCATACAGTTAGCGGTGTAGATATTTCCATGTTCATACAGATGGCGGTGTAGATATTTACATGTTCATACAGATGGCGGTGTAGATATTTCCATGTTCATACAGATGGCGGTGTAGATATTTCCATGTTCATACAGATATCGGTGTAGTTATTGCCATGTTCATACCAATAGCGGTGTAGGTATTTCCTGGTTCATACAGTTATCGGTGTAGATATTTCCATGTTCATACAGATGGCGGTTTAGATATTTACATGTTCATACAGATGGCGGTGTAGATATTTCCATGTTCGTACGGATGGCAGTGTAGATATTTCCATGTTCATATAGGTGGCGGTGTAGATATTTCCATGTTTATACAGATAGCAGTGTAGTTATTTCCCTGTTTATAGAGATAGTAGTGTAGGTATTTATATTGATATACAGATAGCTGTGTAGATATTTGCATGGTCATACAGATAGCGGTGTAGATATTTCCATGTTCATACAGATAGCGGTGTAGATATTTCCATGTTCATACAGTTAGCGGTGCAGATATTTCCATGTTCATACAGATGGCGGTGTAGATATTTACATGTTCATACAGACGGCGGTGTAGATATTTCCATGTTCGTACAGATGGCGGTGTAGTTATTTCCATATTCATAGAGATGGCATTGTAGATATTTCCATGTTTATGCAGATAGCGGTATAGATATTTCCATGTTTATACAGATGGTTGTGTAGATATTTCCATGTTTATAGAGATGGCGGTCTAGATATTTCCATGTTTACAGAGATAGTGGTGCAGTTATTTCCAAGTTTATAGAGACAGCGTGGTAGATATTTCCATGTTTATACATATAACGGTGAAGATATTTCCATGTTTATACAGATAGCGGTGTAGATATTTCCATGTTTATACAGATAGCAGTGTAGATATTTCCATGTTTATAGAGATAGTGGTGTAGATAATTTCAATTTATACCGAGAGCAGTGTAGATATTTCCAAGTTCATACAGATAGCGGTGTAGATATTTCCATGTTTATAGAGATGGCGGTGTAGATATTTCATTGTTCATGCAGATGTCCGTGTAGATATTTCCATGTTCATAGAGATTGCGGTGTAGATATTTCCATGTTCATACAAATGGCGGTGTAGGTATTTCCATGTTCATAGAGATGGCGGTGTAGATATTTCCATGTTTTTTCAGATAGCAGTGTAGTTATTTCCATGTTTATAGAGATAGCAGTGTAGATATTTCCATCGATATACAGATAGCTGTGTAGTTATTTGCATGTTCATACAGATAGCGGTGTAGATATTTCCATGTTTATACAGATAGCGGTGTAGATATTTCCATGTTCATACAGATAGCGGTGTAGATATTTCCATGTTCATACCAATAGCGGTGTAGACATTTCCATGTTCATACATTTAGAGGTGAAGATATTTCCATGTTCATACAGATGGCGGTGCAGATATTTACATGTTCATACAGATGGCGGTGTAGATATTTCCATGTTTGTACGGATGGCAGTGTAGATATTTCCATGTTCATACAGGTGGCGGTGTAGATATTTCCATGTTTATACAGATAGCAGTGTAGTTATTTCCATGTTATTAGAGATAGCGATGTAGATATTTCCATTGATATACAGATAGCTATGTAGATATTTGCATGTTCATACAGATAGCGGTGTAGATATTTCCATGTTCGTACAGATAGCGGTGTAGCTATTTCCATGTTCATACAGATAGCGGTGTAGATATTTCTGTGTTCATACAGATAACGGTGTAGATATTTCCATGTTCATACAGACAGCGGTGTATATATTTCCATGTTCATACAGTTAGCGGTGTAGATATTTCCATGTTCCTACAGACGGCGGTGTAGATATTTACATGTTCATACAGATGGCGGTATAGATATTTCCATGTTCGTACAGATGGCGGTGTAGATATTTCCATGTGCATAGAGATGGCGGTGTAGATATTTCCATGTTTATGCAGATAGCGGTATAGATATTTCCATGTTTATACACATGGTGGCGTAGATATTTCCATGTTTATAGAGATGGCGCTCTAGATATTTCCATGTTTACAGAGATAGTGGTGTAGTTATTTCCAAGTTAATAGAGAGAGAGTTGTAGATATTTCCATGTTTATACAGATAGCGGTGAAGATATTTCCATGTTTATACAGATAGCGGTGTAGATATTTCCATGTTTATACAGATAGCAGTGTAGATGTTTCCATGTTTATAGAGATAATGGTGTAGATAATTTCAATTTTGTACAGAGAGCAGTGTAGATATTTCCATGTTCATACAGATGGCGGTGTAGATATTTCCATGTTTATATGGATGGCGGTGTAGATATTTTCATGTTTACACAGATGGCGGTGTAGATATTTCCCTGTTTACACAGATAGCGGTGTAGACATTTCCATGTTTACACAGATAGCGGTGTGGATATTTCCATGTTTATGCAGATAGCAGTGTAGATATTTCCATGTTTATACAGATAGCGGTGCGGATATTTCCATGTTTATACAGATAGTTGGGCAGATATTTCCATGTTTGTACAGATGGCGGTGTAGATATTTCCATGTTCATACAGATGGCGGTATAGATATTTCGAAGTTTATAGAGATAGCACTTTAGTTATTTCCATATTTATAGAGAAATCTGTGTAGAGATTTCCATGTATATTCGGATTGCTGTGTAGATATTTCCATGTTCATTTAGATAGCGGTGTAGATATTTCCATGTTCATCCAGATGCCTGTGTACATATATCCATGTTCATACAGATGGCGGTGAAGATATTTCCATGTTCATACAGATGGTGGTGTAGATATTTCCATGTTCATACAAATGGCGGTGTAGATATTTCCCTGTTCATAGAGATGGCGGTGTAGATATTTCCATGTTCATACAAATGGCGGTGTAGATATTTCCATGTTCATAGAGATGGCGGTGTAGATATTTCCATATTTATAGAGATAGCAGTGTAGTTATTTCCATGTTTATAGAGATAGCAGTGTAGATATTTCCATTGATATACAGATAGCAGTGTAGTTATTTCCATGTTAATAGAGATAGCGGTGTAGATATTTCCATTGATATACAGATAGCTGTGTAGATATTTGCATGTTCATACAGATAGCGGTGTAGCTATTTCCATGTTTATACAGATAGCGGTGTAGATATTTCTATGTTCATACAGATAACGGTGTAGATATTTGCATGTTCATACAGATAGCGGTGTAGATATTTCCATGTTCATACAGTTAGCGGTGAAGATATTTCCATGTTCATACAGATGGCGGTGTAGATATTTACATGTTCATACAGATGGCGGTATAGATATTTCCATGTTCGTACAGATGGCGGTGTAGATATTTCCATGTTTATAGAGATGGTGGTCTAGATATTTCCATGTTTACAGAGATAGTGGTGTAGTTATTTTCAAGTTTATAGAGACAGCATTGTAGATATTTCCATGTTTATACAGATAGCGGTGAAGATATTTCCATATTTATACAGATAGCGGTGTAGATATTTCCATGTTTATACAGATAGAAGTGTAGATATTTCCATGTTTATAGAGATAGTGGTGTAGATAATTTCAGTTTTAAACCGAGGGCAGTGTAGATATTTCCAAGTTCATACAGATAGCGGTGTAGATATTTCCACGTTTATAGAGATGGCGGTGTAGATATTTCCATGTTCATACAGATGGCAGTGTAGATATTTCCACGTTTATAGTGATGGCGGTGTAGATATTTTCATGTTTACACTGATGGCGGTGTAGATATTTCCATGTTTACACAGATAGCGGTGTAGACATTTCCATGTTTACTCAGATAGCGGTGTGGATATTTCCATGTTCATACAGATGGCGGTGTAGATATTTCGAAGCTTATTGAGATAGCGCTGTAGTTATTTCCATATTTATAGAGAAATCTGTGTAGATATTTCCATGTATATTCAGATAGCTGTGTAGATATTTCCATGTTCATGCAGATAGCGGTGTAGATATTTCCATGTTCATCCAGATGCCTGTGTACATATATCCATGTTCATACAGATGGCGGTGAAGATAATTCCATGTTCATACAGATGGTGGTGTAGATATTTCCATGTTCATACAAATCGCAGTGTAGATATTTCCATGTTCATAGAGATGGCGGTGTAGATATTTCCATGTTCATACAGATGGCGGTGTAGATATTTCCATGTTCATAGAGATGGCGGTGTAGATATTTCCATATTTATAGAGATAGCAGTGTAGTTATTTCCATGTTTATAGAGATAGCAGTGTAGATATTTCCGTTGATATACAGATAGCTGTGAAGATATTTGCATGTTCATACAGATAGCGGTGTAGATATTTCCATGTTTATTCAGATAGCGGTGTAGATATTTCCATATTCATACAGTTAGCGGTGTAGATATTTCCATGTTCATACAAATGGCGGTGTAGATGTTTCCATGTTTATACAGATTGCAGTGTAGATATTTCCATGTTTATAGCGATTGCATTGTAGATATTTCCATTGATATACAGATAGCTGTGTAGATATTTGCATGTTCATACACATAGCGGTGCAGATATTTCCATGTTCATACAGATAGCGGTGTAGATATTTCCATGTTCGTACAGAGAGCGGTGTAGATATTTCCATGTTCATACAGATAGCGGTGTAGATATTTCCATGTTCATACAGATGGCGGTGTAGATATTTCCATGTTCATACAGTTAGCGGTGTAGATATTTCCATGTTCATACAAATGGCGGTGTAGATATTTCCATGTTCATAGAGATGGCGGTGTAGATATTTCCATGTTCATACAAATGGCGGTGTAGATATTTCCATGTTCATAGAGATGGCGGTGTAGATCTTTCCATGATTATACAGATAGCAGTGTAGTTATTTCCATGTTTATAAAGATTGCAGTGTAGATATTTCCATTGATATACAGATAGCGGTGTAGATATTTCCATGTTCATACAGATAGCGGTGTAGATATTTCCATGTTCATACAGTTAGCGGTGTAGATATTTCCATGTTCAAACAGATGGCGGTGTAGATATTTACATGTTCATACAGATGGCGGTGTAGATATTTCCATGTTCATACAGATGGCGGTGTAGATATTTCCATGTTCATACAGATATCGCTGTAGTTATTTCCATGTTCATACCAATAGCGGTGTAGATATTTCCATGTTCATACAGTTAGTGGTGTAGATATTTCCATGTTCATACAGATGGCGGTGTAGATATTTACATGTTCATACAGATGCCGGTGTAGATATTTCCATGTTCGTACGGATGGCAGTGTAGATATTTCCATGTTCATATAGGTGGCGGTGTAGATATTTCCATGTTTATTCAGAAAGCAGTGTAGTTATTTCCATGTTTATAGAGATAGTAGTGTAGGTATTTATATTGATATACAGATAGCTGTGTAGATATTTGCATGGTCATACAGATAGCGGTGTAGATATTTCCATGTTCGTACAGATAGCGGTGTAGATATTTCCATGTTCATACAGTTAGCGGTGCAGATATTTCCATGTTCATACAGATGGCGGTGTAGATATTTACATGTTCATACAGATGGCGGTGTAGATATTTCCATGTTCGTACAGAAGGCGGTGTAGATATTTCCATATTCATAGAGATGGCATTGTAGATATTTACATGTTTATGAGGATAGCGGTATAGATATTTCCATGTTTATACAGATGGTGGTGTAGATATTTCCATGTTTATAGAGATGGCGGTCTAGATATTTCCATGTTTACAGAGATAGTGGTGCAGTTATTTAAAAGTTTATAGAGACAGCGTGGTAGATATTTCCATATTTATACATATAACGGTGAAGATATTTCCATGTTTATACAGATAGCGGTGTAGATATTTCCATCTTTATACAGATAGCAGTGTAGATATTTCCATGTTTATAGAGATAGTGGTGTAGATAATTTCAATTTATACCGAGAGCAGTGTAGATATTTCCAAGTTCATACAGATAGCGGTGTAGATATTTCCATGTTTATAGAGATGGCGGTGTAGATATTTCCATGTTCATGCAGAAGTCCGTGTAGATATTTCCATGTTCATACAAATGGCGGTGTAGGTATTTCCATGTTCATAGAGATGGCGGTGTAGATATTTCCATGTTCATACAAATGGCGGTGTAGATATTTCCATGTTCATAGAGATGGCGGTGTAGATATTTCCATGTTTATACAGATAGCAGTGTAGTTATTTCCATGTTTATACAGATAGCAGTGTAGGTATTTCCATTGATATACAGATAGCTGTTTAGTTATTTGCATGTTCATACAGATAGCGGTGTAGATATTTCCATGTTTATACAGATAGCGGTGTAGATATTTCCATGTTCATGCAGATAGCGGTGTAGATATTTCCATGTTTATACAGATAGCAGTGTAGATATTTCCATGTTTATACAGATAGCGGTGCGGATATTTCCATGTTTATACAGATAGTTGGGCAGATATTTCCATGTTTATACAGATAGCGGTGTAGATATTTCCATCTTAATACAGATGGCGGTGTAGATATGTCCATGTTTGTACAGATGGCGGTGTAGATATTTCCATGTTCATATAGATGGCGGTGTAGATATTTCCATATTTATAGAGATAGCAGTGTAGTTATTTCCATGTTTATAGAGATAGCAGTGTAGATATTTCCATTGATATACAGATACCTGTGTAGATATTTCCATGTTCATAGAGATAGCGGTGTAGATATTTGCATGTTCATAGAGATAGTGGTGTAGATATTTCCATGTTCATACAGATAGCGGTGTTGTTATTTCCATGTTCATACAGATAGCGGTGTAGATATTTCCATGTTCATACAGATAGCGGTGTAGATATTTCCATGTTCATACAGATGGCGCTGTAGATATTTCCATTTTGATACCAATAGCGGTGTAGATATTTCCATGTTCATACAGTTAGCGGTGTAGATATTTCCATGTTCATACAGATGGCGGTGTAGATAGTTACATGTTCATACAGATGGCGGTGTAGATATTTCCAAGTTCGTACAGATGGCAGTGCAGATATTTCCATTTTCATACAGGTGGCGGTGTAGACATTTCCATGTTTATACAGATAGCACTGCAGTTATTTCCATGTTTATGGAGACAGCTGTGTAGATATTTCCATTGATATATAGATAGCTGTGTAGATATTTGCATGTACATACAGATAGCGGTGTAGATATTTCCATGTTCATACAGATAGCGGTGTAGATATTTCCATGTTTATACAGAGTGCGGTGTAGATATTTACATGTTCATACAGATGGCACTATAGATATTTCCATGTTCGTACAGATGGCGGTGTAGATATTTCCATGTTCATAGAGATGGCGGTGTAGATATTTCCATGTTTATGCAGATAGCGGTATAGATATTTCCATTTTTATACAGATGGTGGTGTAGATATTTCCATGTTTATAGAGATGGCGCTCTAGATATTTCCATGTTTACAGAGATAGTGGTGTAGTTATTTCCAAGTTTATAAAGACAGAGTTGTAGATATTTCCATGTTTATACACATAGCGGTGTAGAGATTTCCATGTTTATACAGATAGCGGTGTAGATATTTCCGTGTTTATACAGATAGCAGTGTAGATATTTCCATGTTTATAGAGATAATGGTGTAGATAATTTCAATTTTGTACAGAGAGCAGTGTAGATATTTCCAAGTTCATACTGATAGCGGTGTAGATATTTCCACGTTTATAGAGATGGCGGTGTAGATATTTCCATGTTCATACAGATGGCGGTGTAGGTATTTCCATGTTTATAGGGATGGCGGTGCAGATATTTTCATGTTTACACAGATGGCGGTGTAGATATTTCCCTGTTTACACAGATAGCGGTGTAGACATTTCCATGTTTACACAGATAGCGGTGTGGATATTTCCATGTTTATGCAGATAGCAGTGTAGATATTTCCATGTTTATACAGACAGCGGTGCGGATATTTCCATGTTTATACAGATAGTTGGGCAGATATTTCCATGTTTATACAGATAGCGGTGTAGATATTTCCATGGTCATACAGATAGCGGTGTAGTTATTTCCATGTTCATCCATATGGCTGTGTAGATATATCCATGTTCATACAGATGGCGGTGAAGATATTTCCATGTTCATAGAGATAGCGGTGTAGATATTTAAATGTTCATACAGATAACGGTGTAGATATTTCCATGTTCATACAGATAGCAGTGTAGATATATCCATGTTTATACAGATGGTGGTGTAGATATTTCCATGTTTATAGAGATGGCGGTCTAGATATTTCCATGTTTATAGAGATAGTGTTGTAGTTATTTCCAAGTTTATAGAGACAGCGTTGTAGATATTTCCATGTTTATACAGATAGCGGTGAAGATATTTCCATGTTTATACAGAGAGCGGTGTAGATATTTCCATGTTTATACAGATAGCAGTGTAGATATTTCCATGTTTATAGAGATAGTGGGGTAGATAATTTCAATTTTACACAGAGAGCAGTGTAGATATTTCCAAGTTCATACAGATAGCGGTGTAGATATTTCCACGTTTATAGAGATGGCGGTGTAGATATTTCCATGTTTACACAAATGGCGGTGTAAATATTTCCATGTTTACACAGATAGCGGTGTAGACATTTCCATGTTTACACAGATAGCGGTGTGGATATTTCCATGTTCATACAAATGACGGTGTAGATATTTCCATGTTCATACAGATGGCGGTGTAGATATTTCCATGTTCATACAGATAGCGGTGTAGTTATTTCCATGTTCATACCAATAGCGGTGTAGATATTTCCATGTTCATACAGCTAGCGGTGTAGATATTTCCATGTTCATACAGATAGCGGTGTAGTTATTTCCATGTTCATACCAATAGCGGTGTAGATATTTCCATGTTCATACAGCTAGCGGTGTAGATATTTCCATGTTCATACAGATGGCGGTGTAGATAATTACATGTTCATACAGATGGCCGTGTAGATATTTCCATGTTCGTACGGATGGCAGTGTAGATATTTCCATGTTCATAGAGGTGGCGGTGTAGATATTTCCATGTTTATACAGATAGCAGTGTAGTTATTTCCATGTTTATAGAGATAGCAGTGTGGATATTTCCACTGATATACAGATAGCTGTGTAGGTATTTGCATGTTCATACAGATAGCGGTGAAGATATTTCCATGTTCATACAGATGGCGGTGTAGATATTTCCATGTTCATACAGATAGTGGTGTAGATATTTCCATGTTCATACAGATAACGGTGTAGATATTTCCATGTTCATACAGATAGCGGTGTATATATTTCCATGTTCATACAGTTAGTGGTGTAGATATTTCCATGTTCACAGAGATAACGGTGTAGATATTTCCATGTTCATACAGATAGCGGTGTAGATATTTCCATGTTCATACAGTTAGCGGTGTAGATATTTCCATGCTCATACAGATGGCGGTTCAGATATTTACATGTTCATACAGATGGCGGTGTAGATATTTCCATGTTCATACAGTTAGCGGTGTAGATATTTCCATGTTCATACAGATAGCGGTGTAGATATTTCCATGTTCATACAGTTAGCGGTGTAGATATTTCCATGTTCATACAGATAGCGGTGTAGATATTTCCATGTTCATACAGTTAGCCGTGTAGATATTTCCATGTTCATACAGACGGCGGTGCAGATATTTACATGTTCATACAGATGGCGGTGTAGATATTTCCATGTTCGTACGGATGGCTGTGTAGATATTTCTATGTTCATACACGTGGCGGTGTGGATATTTCCATGTTTATACAGATAGCAGTGTAGTTATTTCCATGTTTATAGAGATAGCATTGTACATATTTCCATTGATATACAGATAGCTGTGTAGATATTTGCATGTTCATACAGGTAGCGGTGTAGATATTTCCATGTTCGTACAGATAGTGGTGTAGATATTTCCATGTTCATACAGATAGCGGTGTAGATATTTACATGTTCATACAGATGGCGGTGTAGATATTTCCATGTTCATACAGATGGCGGTGTAGATATTTCCATATTCATACAGTTAGCGGTGTAGATATTTCCATGTTCATACAAATGGCGGTGTAGATGTTTCCATGTTTATACAGATTGCAGTGTAGATATTTCCATGTTTATAGCGATTGCATTGTAGATATTTCCATTGATATACAGATAGCTGTGTAGATATTTGCATGTTCATACACATAGCGGTGCAGATATTTCCATGTTCATACAGATAGCGGTGTAGATATTTCCATGTTCGTACAGAGAGCGGTGTAGATATTTCCATGTTCATACAGATAGCGGTGTAGATATTTCCATGTTCATACAGATGGCGGTGTAGATATTTCCATGTTCATACAGTTAGCGGTGTAGATATTTCCATGTTCATACAAATGGCGGTGTAGATATTTCCATGTTCATAGAGATGGCGGTGTAGATATTTCCATGTTCATACAAATGGCGGTGTAGATATTTCCATGTTCATAGAGATGGCGGTGTAGATCTTTCCATGATTATACAGATAGCAGTGTAGTTATTTCCATGTTTATAAAGATTGCAGTGTAGATATTTCCATTGATATACAGATAGCGGTGTAGATATTTCCATGTTCATACAGATAGCGGTGTAGATATTTCCATGTTCATACAGTTAGCGGTGTAGATATTTCCATGTTCAAACAGATGGCGGTGTAGATATTTACATGTTCATACAGATGGCGGTTTAGATATTTCCATGTTCATACAGATGGCGGTGTAGATATTTCCATGTTCATACAGATATCGCTGTAGTTATTTCCATGTTCATACCAATAGCGGTGTAGATATTTCCATGTTCATACAGTTAGTGGTGTAGATATTTCCATGTTCATACAGATGGCGGTGTAGATATTTACATGTTCATACAGATGCCGGTGTAGATATTTCCATGTTCGTACGGATGGCAGTGTAGATATTTCCATGTTCATATAGGTGGCGGTGTAGATATTTCCATGTTTATTCAGAAAGCAGTGTAGTTATTTCCATGTTTATAGAGATAGTAGTGTAGGTATTTATATTGATATACAGATAGCTGTGTAGATATTTGCATGGTCATACAGATAGCGGTGTAGATATTTCCATGTTCGTACAGATAGCGGTGTAGATATTTCCATGTTCATACAGTTAGCGGTGCAGATATTTCCATGTTCATACAGATGGCGGTGTAGATATTTACATGTTCATACAGATGGCGGTGTAGATATTTCCATGTTCGTACAGAAGGCGGTGTAGATATTTCCATATTCATAGAGATGGCATTGTAGATATTTACATGTTTATGAGGATAGCGGTATAGATATTTCCATGTTTATACAGATGGTGGTGTAGATATTTCCATGTTTATAGAGATGGCGGTCTAGATATTTCCATGTTTACAGAGATAGTGGTGCAGTTATTTAAAAGTTTATAGAGACAGCGTGGTAGATATTTCCATATTTATACATATAACGGTGAAGATATTTCCATGTTTATACAGATAGCGGTGTAGATATTTCCATCTTTATACAGATAGCAGTGTAGATATTTCCATGTTTATAGAGATAGTGGTGTAGATAATTTCAATTTATACCGAGAGCAGTGTAGATATTTCCAAGTTCATACAGATAGCGGTGTAGATATTTCCATGTTTATAGAGATGGCGGTGTAGATATTTCCATGTTCATGCAGAAGTCCGTGTAGATATTTCCATGTTCATACAAATGGCGGTGTAGGTATTTCCATGTTCATAGAGATGGCGGTGTAGATATTTCCATGTTCATACAAATGGCGGTGTAGATATTTCCATGTTCATAGAGATGGCGGTGTAGATATTTCCATGTTTATACAGATAGCAGTGTAGTTATTTCCATGTTTATACAGATAGCAGTGTAGGTATTTCCATTGATATACAGATAGCTGTTTAGTTATTTGCATGTTCATACAGATAGCGGTGTAGATATTTCCATGTTTATACAGATAGCGGTGTAGATATTTCCATGTTCATGCAGATAGCGGTGTAGATATTTCCATGTTTATACAGATAGCAGTGTAGATATTTCCATGTTTATACAGATAGCGGTGCGGATATTTCCATGTTTATACAGATAGTTGGGCAGATATTTCCATGTTTATACAGATAGCGGTGTAGATATTTCCATCTTAATACAGATGGCGGTGTAGATATGTCCATGTTTGTACAGATGGCGGTGTAGATATTTCCATGTTCATATAGATGGCGGTGTAGATATTTCCATATTTATAGAGATAGCAGTGTAGTTATTTCCATGTTTATAGAGATAGCAGTGTAGATATTTCCATTGATATACAGATACCTGTGTAGATATTTCCATGTTCATAGAGATAGCGGTGTAGATATTTGCATGTTCATAGAGATAGTGGTGTAGATATTTCCATGTTCATACAGATAGAGGTGTTGTTATTTCCATGTTCATACAGATAGCGGTGTAGATATTTCCATGTTCATACAGATAGCGGTGTAGATATTTCCATGTTCATACAGATGGCGCTGTAGATATTTCCATTTTGATACCAATAGCGGTGTAGATATTTCCATGTTCATACAGTTAGCGGTGTAGATATTTCCATGTTCATACAGATGGCGGTGTAGATAGTTACATGTTCATACAGATGGCGGTGTAGATATTTCCAAGTTCGTACAGATGGCAGTGCAGATATTTCCATTTTCATACAGGTGGCGGTGTAGACATTTCCATGTTTATACAGATAGCACTGCAGTTATTTCCATGTTTATGGAGACAGCTGTGTAGATATTTCCATTGATATATAGATAGCTGTGTAGATATTTGCATGTACATACAGATAGCGGTGTAGATATTTCCATGTTCATACAGATAGCGGTGTAGATATTTCCATGTTTATACAGAGTGCGGTGTAGATATTTACATGTTCATACAGATGGCACTATAGATATTTCCATGTTCGTACAGATGGCGGTGTAGATATTTCCATGTTCATAGAGATGGCGGTGTAGATATTTCCATGTTTATGCAGATAGCGGTATAGATATTTCCATTTTTATACAGATGGTGGTGTAGATATTTCCATGTTTATAGAGATGGCGCTCTAGATATTTCCATGTTTACAGAGATAGTGGTGTAGTTATTTCCAAGTTTATAAAGACAGAGTTGTAGATATTTCCATGTTTATACACATAGCGGTGTAGAGATTTCCATGTTTATACAGATAGCGGTGTAGATATTTCCGTGTTTATACAGATAGCAGTGTAGATATTTCCATGTTTATAGAGATAATGGTGTAGATAATTTCAATTTTGTACAGAGAGCAGTGTAGATATTTCCAAGTTCATACTGATAGCGGTGTAGATATTTCCACGTTTATAGAGATGGCGGTGTAGATATTTCCATGTTCATACAGATGGCGGTGTAGGTATTTCCATGTTTATAGGGATGGCGGTGCAGATATTTTCATGTTTACACAGATGGCGGTGTAGATATTTCCCTGTTTACACAGATAGCGGTGTAGACATTTCCATGTTTACACAGATAGCGGTGTGGATATTTCCATGTTTATGCAGATAGCAGTGTAGATATTTCCATGTTTATACAGACAGCGGTGCGGATATTTCCATGTTTATACAGATAGTTGGGCAGATATTTCCATGTTTATACAGATAGCGGTGTAGATATTTCCATGGTCATACAGATAGCGGTGTAGTTAT
This sequence comes from Gorilla gorilla gorilla, assembly GCF_029281585.2. Taxonomy (NCBI): domain Eukaryota; kingdom Metazoa; phylum Chordata; class Mammalia; order Primates; family Hominidae; genus Gorilla; species Gorilla gorilla. The sequence continues at coordinate 151,699,640 of NC_073231.2, forward strand.
TTCCATGTTCATCCATATGGCTGTGTAGATATATCCATGTTCATACAGATGGCGGTGAAGATATTTCCATGTTCATAGAGATAGCGGTGTAGATATTTAAATGTTCATACAGATAACGGTGTAGATATTTCCATGTTCATACAGATAGCAGTGTAGATATATCCATGTTTATACAGATGGTGGTGTAGATATTTCCATGTTTATAGAGATGGCGGTCTAGATATTTCCATGTTTATAGAGATAGTGTTGTAGTTATTTCCAAGTTTATAGAGACAGCGTTGTAGATATTTCCATGTTTATACAGATAGCGGTGAAGATATTTCCATGTTTATACAGAGAGCGGTGTAGATATTTCCATGTTTATACAGATAGCAGTGTAGATATTTCCATGTTTATAGAGATAGTGGGGTAGATAATTTCAATTTTACACAGAGAGCAGTGTAGATATTTCCAAGTTCATACAGATAGCGGTGTAGATATTTCCACGTTTATAGAGATGGCGGTGTAGATATTTCCATGTTTACACAAATGGCGGTGTAAATATTTCCATGTTTACACAGATAGCGGTGTAGACATTTCCATGTTTACACAGATAGCGGTGTGGATATTTCCATGTTCATACAAATGACGGTGTAGATATTTCCATGTTCATACAGATGGCGGTGTAGATATTTCCATGTTCATACAGATAGCGGTGTAGTTATTTCCATGTTCATACCAATAGCGGTGTAGATATTTCCATGTTCATACAGCTAGCGGTGTAGATATTTCCATGTTCATACAGATAGCGGTGTAGTTATTTCCATGTTCATACCAATAGCGGTGTAGATATTTCCATGTTCATACAGCTAGCGGTGTAGATATTTCCATGTTCATACAGATGGCGGTGTAGATAATTACATGTTCATACAGAGGGCCGTGTAGATATTTCCATGTTCGTACGGATGGCAGTGTAGATATTTCCATGTTCATAGAGGTGGCGGTGTAGATATTTCCATGTTTATACAGATAGCAGTGTAGTTATTTCCATGTTTATAGAGATAGCAGTGTGGATATTTCCACTGATATACAGATAGCTGTGTAGGTATTTGCATGTTCATACAGATAGCGGTGAAGATATTTCCATGTTCATACAGATGGCGGTGTAGATATTTCCATGTTCATACAGATAGTGGTGTAGATATTTCCATGTTCATACAGATAACGGTGTAGATATTTCCATGTTCATACAGATAGCGGTGTATATATTTCCATGTTCATACAGTTAGTGGTGTAGATATTTCCATGTTCACAGAGATAACGGTGTAGATATTTCCATGTTCATACAGATAGCGGTGTAGATATTTCCATGTTCATACAGTTAGCGGTGTAGATATTTCCATGCTCATACAGATGGCGGTTCAGATATTTACATGTTCATACAGATGGCGGTGTAGATATTTCCATGTTCATACAGTTAGCGGTGTAGATATTTCCATGTTCATACAGATAGCGGTGTAGATATTTCCATGTTCATACAGTTAGCGGTGTAGATATTTCCATGTTCATACAGATAGCGGTGTAGATATTTCCATGTTCATACAGTTAGCCGTGTAGATATTTCCATGTTCATACAGACGGCGGTGCAGATATTTACATGTTCATACAGATGGCGGTGTAGATATTTCCATGTTCGTACGGATGGCTGTGTAGATATTTCCATGTTCATACACGTGGCGGTGTGGATATTTCCATGTTTATACAGATAGCAGTGTAGTTATTTCCATGTTTATAGAGATAGCATTGTACATATTTCCATTGATATACAGATAGCTGTGTAGATATTTGCATGTTCATACAGGTAGCGGTGTAGATATTTCCATGTTCGTACAGATAGTGGTGTAGATATTTCCATGTTCATACAGATAGCGGTGTAGATATTTCCATGTTCATGCAGATAACGGTGTAGATATTTCTATGTTCATACAGATAGCGGTGTAGGTATTTCCATGTTCTTACAGTTAGCGGTGAAGATATTTCCATGTTCACACAGATGGCGGTGTAGATATTCACATGTTCATACAGATGGCGGGATAGATATTTCCATGTTCGTACAGATGGCGGTGTAGATATTTCCAAGTTCATAGAGATGGCGGTGTAGATATTTCCATGTTTATGCAGATAGCAGTATAGATATTTCCATGTTTATGCAGATAGCAGTATAGATATTTCCATGTTTATACAGATGGCGGTGTAGATATTTCCATGTTTATGCAGATAGCAGTATAGATATTTCCATGTTTATGCAGATAGCAGTATAGATATTTCCATGTTTATACAGATGGCGGTGTAGATATTTCCATGTTCATACAGATGGCGGTGTAGATATTTCAAAGTTTATAGAGATAGCGCTGTAGTTATTTCCATATTTATAGAGAAATCTGTGTAGATATTTCCATGTATATGCAGATAGCTGTGTAGATATTTCCATGTTCATACAGATAGCGGTGTAGATATTTCCATGTTCATACAGATAGCGGTGTAGATATTTCGATGTTCATACAGATAGCGGTGTAGATATTTCCATGTTCATACAGATAGCGGTGTAGATATTTCCATGTTCAGTTAGCGGTGTAGATATTTCCATGTTCATACAGATAGCGGTGTAGATATTTACATGTTCATACAGATGGCGGTGTAGATATTTCCATGTTCATACAGATGGCGGTGTAGAGATTTCCATGTTCATACAGATAGCGGTGTAGATATTTCCATGTTCATACAGATAGCGGTCTAGATACTTCCAGGTTCATACCAATGGCGGTGTAGACATTTCCATGTTCATACAGTTAGCGGTGTAGATATTTCCATGTTCGTACAGACAGCGGTGTAGATATTTCCATTTTCATACAGATACCGGTGTAGATATTCCCATGTTCATACAGATGGCGGTGTAGATATTTACATGTTCATACAGGTGGCGGTGTAGATATTTCCATGTTCTTACAGAAAGCGGTGTGGATATTTACATGTTCATACAGGTGGCGGTGTAGATATTTCCATGTTCATACAGATAGCGGTGTAGATATTTCCATGTTCATACCAATAGTGGTGTAGACATTTCCATGTTCATACATTTAGCGGTGTAGATATTTCCATGTTCATTCAGATGGCGGTGAAGATATTTACATGTTCATACAGATTGCGGTGTAGATATTTCCATGTTTGTACGGATGGCAGTGTAGGTATTTCCATGTTCATACAGGTGGCGGTGTAGATTTTTCCATGTTTATACAGATAGCAGGGTAGTTATTTCCATGTTAATAGAGATAGCGGTGTAGATATTTCCATTGATATACAGATAGCTGTGTAGATATTTGCATGTTCATACAGATAGCGGTTTAGATATTTCCATGTTCGTACAGATAGCGGTGTAGCTATTTCCATGTTCATACAGATAGCGGTGTAGATATTTCTATGTTCATACAGATAACGATGTAGATATTTCCATGTTCCTACAGACAGCGGTGTAGATATTTCCATGTTCGTACAGATGGCGGTGTAGATATTTCCATGTTCATAGAGATGGCGGTGTAGATATTTCCATGCTTATGCAGATAGCGGTATAGATATTTCCATGTTTATACAGACGGTGGTGTAGATATTTCCATGTTTATAGAGGTGGCCGTCTAGATATTTCCATGTTTACAGAGATAGTGGTGTAGTTATTTCCAAGTTTATAGAGACAGCATTGTAGATATTTCCATGTTTATACAGATAGCGGTGAAGATATTTCCATGTTTATACAGATAGCGGTGTAGATATTTCCATGTTTATACAGATAGCAGTGTAGATATTTCCATGTTTATAGAGATAATGGTGTAGATAATTTCAATTTGATACAGAGAGCAGTGTAGATATTTCCAAGTTCATAGAGACAGCGGTGCAGACATTTCCACGTTTATAGAGATGGCGGTGTAGATATTTCCACGTTCAAACAGATGGCGGTGTAGATATTTCCATGTTTATAGGGATGGCGGTGTAGATATTTTCATGTTTACACAGATGGCGGTGTTGATATTTCCCTGTTTTCACTGATAGCGGTGTAGACATTTCCACGTTTACACAGATAGTGGTGTGGATATTTCCATGTTTATGCAGATGGCAGTGTAGATGTTTCCATGTTTATACAGATAGCGGTGCGGATATTTCCATGTTTATTCAGATAGCGGTGCGGATATTTCCATGTTTATACAGATAGTTGAGCAGATATTTCCATGTTTATACAGATAGCGGTGTAGATAATTCCATGTTCATACAGATGGCGGTGTAGATACTTACATGTTCATACAGATGGTGGTGTAGATATTTCCAAGTTCGTACGGATGGCTGTGTAGATATTTCCATGTTCATACAGGTGGCGGTGTAGATATTTCCATGTTTATACATATCGCAGTGTAGTTATTTCCATGTTTATAGAGACAGCTGTTTAGATATTTCCATTGATATACAGATAGCTGTTTAGATATTTGCATGTTCATACAGATAGCGGTGTAGATATTTACATGTTCGTACAGATAGCGGTGTAGATATTTCCATGTTCATACAGATAGCGGTGTAGATATTTCCACGTTCATACAGATAACGGTGTAGATATTTCCATGTTCATACAGATAACGGTGTAGATATTTCCATGTTCATACAGATAGCAGTGTAGATATTTCCATGTTCACACAGTTAGCGGTGCAGATATTTCCATGTTCATACAGATGGCGGTGTAGATATTTACATGTTCATTCAGATGGCGGTATAGATATTTCCATGTTCGTACAGATGGCGCTGTAGATATTTCCATGTTCATAGAGATGGCGGTGTAGATATTTCCATGTTTATGCAGATAGTAGTATAGGTATTTCCATGTTTATTCAGATGGTGGTGTAGATATTTCCATGTTTATAGAGATGGCGGTCTAGATATTTCCATGTTTACAGAGATAGTGGTGTAGTTATTTCCAAGTTTATAGAGACAGCGTTGTAGATATTTCCATGTTTATACAGATAGCGGTGAAGATATTTCCATGTTTATACAGATAGCGGTGTAGATATTTCCATGTTTATACAGATAGCAGTGTACATATTTACATGTTTATAGAGATAATGGTGTAGATAATTTGAATTTTATACAGAGAGCAGTGTAGATATTTCCAAGTTCATAGAGACAGCGGTGTAGACATTTCCACGTTTATAGAGATGGCAGTGTAGATATTTCCACGTTCATACAGATGGCGGTGTAGATATTTCCATGTTTATAGGGATGGCGGTGTAGATATTTTCATGTTTACACAGATGGCGGTGTTGATATTTCCCTGTTTTCACTGATAGCGGTGTAGACATTTCCACGTTTACACAGATAGCGGTGTGGATATTTCCATGTTTATGCAGATAGCAGTGTAGATGTTTCCATGTTTATACAGATAGCGGTGCGGATATTTCCATGTTTATTCAGATAGCGGTGCGGACATTTCCATGTTTATACAGATAGTTGAGCAGATATTTCCATGTTTATAAAGATAGCGGTGTAGATATTTCCATGTTCATACAGATGGCGGTGTAGATACTTACATGTTCATACAGATGGCGGTGTAGATATTTCCAAGTTCGTACGGATGGCAGTGTAGATATTTCCATGTTCATACAGGTGGCGGTGTAGATATTTCCATGTTTTTACATATAGCAGTGTAGTTATTTCCATGTTTATAGAGACAGCTGTGTAGATATTTCCATTGATATAAAGATAGCTGTGTAGATATTTGCATGTTTATACAGATAGCGGTGTAGATATTTCCATGTTTGTACAGATAGCGGTGTAGATATTTCCATGTTCATACAGATAGCGGTGTAGATATTTCCACGTTCATACAGATAACGGTGTAGATATTTCCATGTTCATACAGATAACGGTGTAGATATTTCCATGTTCATACAGATAGCAGTGTAGATATTTCCATGTTCACACAGTTAGCGGTGTAGATATTTCCATGTTCATACAGATGGCGGTGTAGATATTTACATGTTCATTCAGATGGCGGTATAGATATTTCCATGTTCGTACAGATGGCGCTGTAGATATTTCCATGTTCATAGAGATGGCGGTGTAGATATTTCCATGTTTATGCAGATAGCGGTATAGATATTTCCATGTTTATACAGATGGTGGTGTAGATATTTCCATGTTTATAGAGATGGCGGTCTAGATATTTCCATGTTTACAGAGATAGTGGTGTAGTTATTTCCAAGTATATAGAGACAGCGTTGTAGATATTTCCATGTTTATACAGATAGCGGTGAAGATATTTCCAAGTTGATACTGATAGCGGTGTAGATATTTCCACGTTTATAGAGATGGCGGTGTAGATATTTCCACGTTCATACAGAGGACGGTGTAGATATTTCCATGTTTATAGGGATGGCGGTGTAGATATTTTCATGTTTACACAGATGGCGGTGTAGATATTTCCATGTTTACACAGATAGTGATGTAGACATTTCCATGTTTACACAGATAGCGGTGTGGATATTTCCATGTTTATGCAGATAGCGGTGTAGATGTTTCCATGTTTATACAGATAGCGGTGCGGATATTTCCATGTTTATTCAGATAGTTGGGCAGATATTTCCATGTTTATACAGATAGCGGTGTCGATATTTCCATCTTAATACAGATGGCGGTGTAGATATGTCCATGATCGTACAGATGGCGGTGTAGATATTTCCATGCTCATACAGATGGCGGTGTAGATATTTCGAAGTTTATAGAGATAGCGATGTAGTTATTTCCATATTTATAGAGAAATCTGTGTAGATATTTCCATGTAGATTCAGATAGCTGTGTAGATATTTCCATGTTCATGCAGATTACGGTGTAGATATTTCCATGTTCGTCAAGATGCCGGTGTAAATATATCCATGTTCATACAAATGGCGGTGTAGATATTTCCATGTTCATACAGATAGCGGTGTAGATATTTCCATGTTCATACAGATAGCGGTGTAGATGTTTCCATGTTCATACCAATAGCGGTGTAGACATTTCCATGTTCATACATTTATCGGTGTAGATATTTCCATGTTCATTCAGATGGCGGTGAAGATATTTACATGTTCATACAAATGGCGGTGTAGATATTTCCATGTTTGTATGGATGGCAGTGTAGATATTTCCATGTTCATACAGATGGCGGTGTAGATATTTACATGTTTATACAGATATCAGTGTAGTTATTTCCATGTTAATAGAGATAGCAGTGTAGATATTTCCATTGATATACAGATAGCTGTGTAGATATTTGCATGTTCATACAGATAGCGGTGTAGATATTTCCATGTTCATACAGATAGCGGTGTAGCTATTTCCATGTTCATACAGATAGCGGTGTAGATATTTCTATGTTCATACAGATAACGGTGTAGATATTTCCATGTTCATACAGTTAGCGGTGTAGATATTTCCCTGTTCATACAGATGGAGGTATAGATATTTCCATGTTCGTACAGATGGCGGTGTAGATATTTCCATGTTCATAGAGATGGCAGTGTAGATATTTCCATGTTTATGCAGATAGCGGTATAGCTATTTCCATGTTTATACAGATGGTGGTGTAGATATTTCCATGTTTATAGAGATGGCGGTCTAGATATTTCCATGTTTACAGAGATAGTGGTGTAGTTATTTCCAAGTTTATAGAGACAGCATTGTAGATATTTCCATGTTTATACAGATAGCGGTGAAGATATTTCCATGTTTATACAGATAGCGGTGTAGATATTTCAATGTTTATACAGATAGCAATGTAGATATTTCCATGTTTATAGAGATAATGGTGTAGATAATTTCAATTTTATACAGAGAGCAGTGTAGATATTTCCAAGTTCAAAGAGATAGCGGTGTAGATATTTCCACGTTTATAAAGATGGCGGTGTAGATATTTCCACGTTCATACAGATGGCGGTGTAGATATTTCCATGTTTATAGGGATGGCGGTGTAGATATTTCCATGTTTACACAGATAGCGGTGTAGACATTTCCATGTTTACCCAGATAGTGGTGTGGATATTTCCATGTTTACGCAGATAGCAGTGTAGATATTTCCATGTTTATACAGATAGCGGTGTGGTTATTTCCATGTTTATAAAGATAGTTGTGCAGATATTTCCATTTTCATACAGATAGCGGTGTAGATATTTCCACGTTCATACAGAGGACGGTGTAGATATTTCCATGTTTATAGGGATGGCGGTGTAGATATTTTCATGTTTACACAGATGGCGGTGTAGATATTTCCATGTTTACACAGATAGCGGTGTAGACATTTCTATGTTTACACAGATAGCGGTGTGGATATTTCCATGTTTATGCAGATAGCAGTGTAGATGTTTCCATGTTTATACAGATAGCGGTGCGGATATTTCCATGTTTATTCAGATAGCGGTGCGGATATTTCCATGTTTATACAGATAGTTGGGCAGATATTTCCATGTTTATACAGATAGCGGTGTAGATATTTCCATCTTAATACAGATGGCGGTGTAGATATGTCCATGATCGTACAGATGGCGGTGTAGATATTTCCATGCTCATACAGATGGCGGTGTAGATATTTCGAAGTTTATAGAGATAGCGATGTAGTTATTTCCATATTTATAGAGAAATCTGTGTAGATATTTCCATGTAGATTCAGATAGCTGTGTAGATATTTCCATGTTCATGCAGATTACGGTGTAGATATTTCCATGTTCATCAAGATGCCGGTGTAAATATATCCATGTTCATACAAATGGCGGTGAAGATATTTCCATGTTCATACAGATGGCGGTGTAGGTATTTCCATGTTCATACAGTTAGCGGTGTAGATATTCCCATGTTCATACAGATGGCGGTGTAGATATTTACATGTTCATACAGGTGGCGGTGTAGATATTTCCATGTTCATACAGATAGCGGTGTAGATATTTCCATGTTCATACAGATAGCGGTGTAGATGTTTCCATGTTCATACCAATAGCGGTGTAGACATTTCCATGTTCATACATTTAGCGGTGTAGATATTTCCATGTTCATTCAGATGGCGGTGAAGATATTTACATGTTCATACAAATGGCGGTGTAGATATTTCCATGTTTGTATGGATGGCAGTGTAGATATTTCCATGTTCATACAGGTAGCGGTGTAGATATTTACATGTTTATACAGATATCAGTGTAGTTATTTCCATGTTAATAGAGATAGCAGTGTAGATATTTCCGTTGATATACAGATAGCTGTGTAGATATTTGCATGTTCATACAGATAGCGGTGTCGATATTTCCATGTTCATACAGATAGCGGTGTAGCTATTTCCATGTTCATACAGATAGCGGTGTAGATATTTCTATGTTCATACAGATAACGGTGTAGATATTTCCATGTTCATACAGTTAGCGGTGTAGATATTTCCCTGTTCATACAGATGGCAGTATAGATATTTACATGTTCATACAGATGGCGGTATAGATATTTCCATGTTCGTACAGATGGCGGTGTAGATATTTCCATGTTCATAGAGATGGCAGTGTAGATATTTCCATGTTTATGCAGATAGCGGTATAGCTATTTCCATGTTTATACAGATGGTGGTGTAGATATTTCCATGTTTATAGAGATGGCGGTCTAGATATTTCCATGTTTACAGAGATAGTGGTGTAGTTATTTCCAAGTTTATAGAGACAGCATTGTAGATATTTCCATGTTTATACAGATAGCGGTGAAGATATTTCCATGTTTATACAGATAGCGGTGTAGATATTTCAATGTTTATACAGATAGCAATGTAGATATTTCCATGTTTATAGAGATAATGGTGTAGATAATTTCAATTTTATACAGAGAGCAGTGTAGATATTTCCAAGTTCAAAGAGATAGCGGTGTAGATATTTCCACGTTTATAAAGATGGCGGTGTAGATATTTCCACGTTCATACAGATGGCGGTGTAGATATTTCCATGTTTATAGGGATGGCGGTGTAGATATTTCCATGTTTACACAGATAGCGGTGTAGACATTTCCATGTTTACCCAGATAGTGGTGTGGATATTTCCATGTTTACGCAGATAGCAGTGTAGATATTTCCATGTTTATACAGATAGCGGTGTGGTTATTTCCATGTTTATAAAGATAGTTGTGCAGATATTTCCATTTTCATACAGATAGCGGTGTAGATATTTCCACGTTCATACAGAGGACGGTGTAGATATTTCCATGTTTATAGGGATGGCGGTGTAGATATTTTCATGTTTACACAGATGGCGGTGTAGATATTTCCATGTTTACACAGATAGCGGTGTAGACATTTCTATGTTTACACAGATAGCGGTGTGGATATTTCCATGTTTATGCAGATAGCAGTGTAGATGTTTCCATGTTTATACAGATAGCGGTGCGGATATTTCCATGTTTATTCAGATAGCGGTGCGGATATTTCCATGTTTATACAGATAGTTGGGCAGATATTTCCATGTTTATACAGATAGCGGTGTAGATATTTCCATCTTAATACAGATGGCGGTGTAGATATGTCCATGATCGTACAGATGGCGGTGTAGATATTTCCATGCTCATACAGATGGCGGTGTAGATATTTCGAAGTTTATAGAGATAGCGATGTAGTTATTTCCATATTTATAGAGAAATCTGTGTAGATATTTCCATGTAGATTCAGATAGCTGTGTAGATATTTCCATGTTCATGCAGATTACGGTGTAGATATTTCAATGTTCATCAAGATGCCGGTGTAAATATATCCATGTTCATACAAATGGCGGTGAAGATATTTCCATGTTCATACAGATGGCGGTGTAGGTATTTCCATGTTCATACAGTTAGCGGTGTAGATATTCCCATGTTCATACAGATGGCGGTGTAGATATTTACATGTTCATACAGGTGGCGGTGTAGATATTTCCATGTTCATACAGATAGCGGTGTAGATATTTCCATGTTCATACAGATAGCGGTGTAGATGTTTCCATGTTCATACCAATAGCGGTGTAGACATTTCCATGTTCATACATTTAGCGGTGTAGATATTTCCATGTTCATTCAGATGGCGGTGAAGATATTTACATGTTCATACAAATGGCGGTGTAGATATTTCCATGTTTGTATGGATGGCAGTGTAGATATTTCCATGTTCATACAGGTAGCGGTGTAGATATTTACATGTTTATACAGATATCAGTGTAGTTATTTCCATGTTAATAGAGATAGCAGTGTAGATATTTCCGTTGATATACAGATAGCTGTGTAGATATTTGCATGTTCATACAGATAGCGGTGTCGATATTTCCATGTTCATACAGATAGCGGTGTAGCTATTTCCATGTTCATACAGATAGCGGTGTAGATATTTCTATGTTCGTACAGATAACGGTGTAGATATTTCCATGTTCATACAGTTAGCTGTGTAGATATTTCCCTGTTCATACAGATGGCGGTATAGATATTTACATGTTCATACAGATGGCGGTATAGATATTTCCATGTTCGTACAGATGGCGGTGTAGATATTTCCATGTTCATAGAGATGGCAGTGTAGATATTTCCATGTTTATGCAGATAGCGGTATAGATATTTCCATGTTTATACAGATGGTGGTGTAGATATTTCCATGTTTATAGAGATGGCGGTCTAGATATTTCCATGTTTACAGAGATAGTGGTGTTGTTATTTCCAAGTTTATAGAGACAGCATTGTAGATATTTCCATGTTTATACAGATAGCGGTGAAGATATCTCCATGTTTATACAGATAGCGGTGTAGATATTTCCATGTTTATACAGATAGCAGTGTAGATATTTCCATGTTTATAGAGATAATGGTGTAGATAATTTCAATTTGATACAGAGAGCAGTGTAGATATTTCCAAGTTCAAAGAGATAGCGGTGTAGATATTTCCACGTTTATAGAGATGGCGGTGTAGATATTTCCACGTTCATACAGATGGCGGTGTAGATATTTCCATGTTTATAGGGATGGCGGTGTAGATATTTCCCTGTTTACACAGATAGCGGAGTAGACATTTCCATGTTTACACAGATAGCGGTGTGGATATTTCCATGTTTACGCAGATAGCAGTGTAGATATTTCCATGTTTATACAGATAGCGGTGTGGATATTTCCATGTTTATACGGATAGTTGTGCAGATATTTCCATTTTCATACAGATAGCGGTGTAGATATTTCCATCTTAATACAGATGGCGGTGTAGATATGTCCATGTTTGTACAGATGGCGGTGTAGATATTTCCATGTTCATACAGATGGCGGTGTAGATATTTCGAAGTTTATAGAGATAGCGATGTAGTTATTTCCATATTTATAGAGAAATCTGTGTAGATATTTCCATGTATATTCAGATAGCTCTGTAGATATTTCCATGTTCATACAGATGGCGGTGTAGATATTTCAAAGTTTATAGAGATAGCGTTTTAGTTATTTCCATATTTATAGAGAAATATGTGTAGATATTTCCATGTATATTCAGATAGCTGTGTAGATATTTCCATGTTCATGCAGATAGCGGTGTAGATATTTCCATGTTCATCCAGATGCCTGTGTACATATATCCAAGTTCATACAGATGGCGGTGAAGATATTTCCATGTTCATACAGATGGCGGTGTAGATATTCCCAGGTTCATACAAATGGCGGTGTAGATATTTCCATATTCATAGAGATGGCGGTGTAGATATTTCCATCTTTATACAGATAGCAGTGTAGATATTTCCATGTTTATAGAGATACCAGTCTGGATATTTCCAATGATATACAGATAGCTGTGTAGATATTTGCATGTTCATACAGATAGCGGTGTAGATATTTCCATGTTCATACAGATAGTGGTGTAGATATTTCCATGTTCATACAGATAACGGTGTAGATATTTCCATGTTCATACAGACAGCGGTGTAGACATTTCCATGTTCAAACAGTTAGCGGTGTAGATATTTCCATGTTCATACAGATGGCAGTGTAGATATTTCCATGTTCATACAGATGGCGGTATACATATTTCCATGTTCGTACAGATGGCGGTGTAGATATATCTATGTTCATAGAGATGGCGGTGTAGATATTTCCATGTTTATGCAGATAGCGGTATAGATATTTCCATGTTTACAGAGATAGTGGTGTAGTTATTTCCAAGTTTATAGAGACAACGTTGTAGATATTTCCATGTTTATACAGATAGCGGTGAAGATATTTCCATGTTTATACAGATAGTGGTGTAGATATTTCCATGTTTATGCAGATAGCAGTGTAGATATTTCCATGTTTATAGAGATAGTGGTGTATATAATTTCAATTTTATACAGAGAGCAGTGTAGATATTTCCAAGTTCAAAGAGATAGCGGTGTAGATATTTCCACGTTTATAGAGATGGCAGTGTAGATATTTCCATGTTCATACAGATGGTGGTGTAGATATTTCCTTGTTTATAGGGATGGCGGTGTAGATATTTTCATGTTTACACAGATGGCAGTGTAGATATTCCCATGTTTACACAGATGGCGGTGTAGACATTTCCATGTTTACACAGATAGCGGTGTGGATATTTCCATGTTTATGCAGATAGCAGTGTAGATATTTCCATGTTTATACAGATAGCGGTTCGGATATTTCCATGTTTATACAGATAGTTGGGCAGATATTTCCATGTTTATACAGATAGCAGTATAGATATTTCCACCTTAATACAGATGGTGGTGTAGATATGTCCATGTTTGTACAGATGGCGGTGTAGATATTTCCATGTTCATACAGATGGCGGTGTAGATATTTCGAAGTTTATAGAGATAGCGCTGTAGTTATTTCCATATTTATAGGGAAATCTCTGTAGATATTTCCATGTATATTCAGATAGCTGTGTAGATATTTCCATGTTCATGCAGATAGCGGTGTAGATATTTCCATGTTCATCCAGATGCCGGTGTACATATATCCATGTTCATACAGATGGCAGTGAACATATTTCCATGTTCATACAGATGGCGGTGTAGATATTTCCATGTTCATACAAATGGCGGTGTAGATATTTCCATGTTCATAGAGATGGCGGTGTAGATATTTCCATGTTCATACAAATGGCGGTGTAGATATTTCCATGTTTATAGAGATGGCGATGTAGATATTTCCATATTTATACAGATAGCAGTGTAGTTATTTCCATGATTATAGAGATAGCAGTGTAGATATCTCCATTGATATACACATAGCTGTGTAGATATTTGCATGTTCATACAGATAGCGGTGTAGATATTTCCATGTTCATTCAGATAGCGGTGTAGATATTTCCATGTTCATACAGATAGCGGTGTAGATATTTCCATGTTCATACAGATAGCGGTGTAGATATTTCCATGTTAATACAGATAGCGATGTAGATATTTCCATGTTCTTACCGATAGCGGTGTAGATATTTCCATGTTCAGTTAGCGGTGCAGATATTTCCATGTTCATACAGATGGCGGTATAGATATTTCCGTGTTCGTATGGATGGCAGTGTAGATATTTCCATGTTCATAAAGGTGGTGTAGATATTTCCATGTTTATGCAGATAGCAGTGTAGTTATTTCCATGTTCATACAGATGGCGGTGTAGATATTTACATGTTCATACAGATGGCGGTGTAGATATTTCCATGTTCGTACGGATGGCACTTTAGGTATTTCCATGTTCATACAGGTGGCGGTGTAGATATTTCCATGTTTATACAGATAGCAGTGTAGTTATTTCCATGTTTATAGAGATAGAAGTGTAGATATTTCCATTGATATACAGAGAGCTGTGTAGATATTTGCATGGTCATACAGATAGCGGTGTAGATATTTCCATGTTCGTACAGATAGCGGTGTAGATATTTCCATGTTCATACAGATAGCAGTGTAGATATTTCCATGTTCATACAGATAACGGCATAGATATTTCCATGTTCATACAGATAGCGGTGTAGATATTTAAATGTTCATACAGTTAGCGGTGCAGATATTTCCATGTTCATACAGATGGCGGTGTAGATATTTCCATGTTCATAGAGATTGCGGTGTGGATATTTCCATGTTCATACAAATGGCGGTGTAGATATTTCCATGTTCATAGAGATGGCGGTGTTGATATTTCCATATTTGTAGAGATAGCAGTGTAGTTATTTCCATGTTTATAGTGATAGTAGTGTAGATATTTCCATTGATTTACAGATAGCTCTGTAGATATTTGCATGTTCATAGAGATAGCGGTGTAGATATTTCCATGTTCATACAGATAGCGGTGTAGATATTTCCATGTTCATACAGATAGCGGTGTAGATATTTCCATGTTCATACAGATAGCGGTGTAGATATTTCCATGTTCATACAGATAATGGTGTAGATATTTCCATGTTTATACAGTTAGCGGTTTAGATATTTCCATGTTCATACAGATGGCGGTGTAGATATTTACATGTTCATAGAGATGGGGGTGTAGATATTTCCATGTTCATACAGATGGCGGTGTAGATATTTCCATGTTCATACAGATGGCGGTGTAGATATTTCCATGTTCATACACATGGCGGTGTAGATATTTCCATGTTCATACAGATGGTGGTGTAGATATTTCCATGTTCATACCGATAGCAGTGTAGATATTTCCATGTTCATACAGTTAGCGGTGTAGATATTTCCATGTTCATACAGATGGCGGTGTAGATATTTCCATGTTCATACAGATGGCGATGTGGATATTTCCATGTTCGTACGGATGGCAGTGTAGATATTTCCATGTTCATACAGGTGGCGGTGTAGATATTTCCATGTTTATACAGATAGCAGTGTAGTTATTTCGATGTTTATAGAGACAGCTGTGTAGATATTTCCATTGATATACAGATAGCTTTGTAGATATTTGCATGTTCATACAGATAGCGGTGTAGATATTTCCATCTTCGTACAGATAGCGGTGTAGATATTTCCATGTTCATACAGATAGCGGTGTAGATATTTCCATGTTCATACAGATAACGGTGTAGATATTTCCATGTTCATACAGATAGCGGTGTAGATATTTCCATGTTCATACAGATGGCGGTGTAGATATTTACATGTTCATACAGATGGCGGTATAGATATTTCCATGTTCGTACAGTTAGCGGTGTAGATATTTCCATGTTCATACAGATGGCGGTGTAGATATTTACATGTTGATACAGATGGCGGTGTAGATATTTCCATGTTCATACAGAAAGTGGTGTAGATATTTCCATATTCATACCAAGAGCGGTGTAGACATTTCCATGTTCATACATTTAGCGGTGTAGATATTTCCATGTTCATACAGATGGCGGTGAAGATATTTACATGTTCATACAGATGGCGGTGTAGATATTTCCATGTTTGTACGGATGGCAGTGTAGATATTTCCATGTTCATACAGGTGGCGGTGTAGATATTTCCATGTTTATACAGATAGCAGTGTAGTTATTTCCATGTTAATAGAGATAGCGGTGTGCATATTTCCATTGATATACAGATAGCTGTGTAGATATTTGCATGTTCATACAGATAGCAGTGTAGATATTTCCATGTTCGTACAGATAGCGGTGTAGCTCTTTTCATGTTCATACAGATAGCGGTGTAGATATTTCTATGTTCATACAGATAACGGTGTAGATATTTCCATGTTCATACAGACAGCGGTGGAGATATTTCCATGTTCATACAGTTAGCGGTGTAGATATTTCCATGATCATACAGATGGCGGTGTAGATATTTACATGTTCATACAGATGGCGGTATAGATATTTCCATGTTCTTACAGATGGTGGTGTAGATATTTCCATGTTCATAGAGATGGCGGTGTAGATATTTCCATGTTTATGCAGATAGCGGTATAGATATTTCCATGTTCATAGAGATGGTGGTGTAGATATTTCCATGTTTATAGAGATGGCGGTCTAGATATTTCCATGTTTACAGAGATAGTGGTGTAGTTATTTCCAAGCTTATAGAGACAGCATTGTAGATATTTCCACGTTTTTACAGATAGCGGTGAAGATATTTCCATGTTTATACAGATAGCGGTGTAGATATTTCCATGTTCATACAGATGGCGGTGTAGATATTTACATGTTCATACAGATGGCGGTGTAGATATTTCCATGTTCGTACGGATGGCAGTGTAGATATTTCCATGTTCATAAAGGTGGCGGTGTAGATATTTCCATGTTTATACAGATAGCAGTGTAGTTATTTCCAAGTTCATACAGATGGCGGTGTAGATATTTACATGTTCATACAGATGGCGGTATAGATATTTTCATCTTCGTACGGATGGCAATGTAGATATTTCCATGTTCATACAGTTGGCGGTGTAGATATTTCCATGTTTATTCAGATAGCAGTGTAGTTATTTCCATGTTTATAGAGATAGCAGTGTAGATATTTCCATTGATATACAGAGAGCTGTGTAGATATTTGCATGTTCATACAGATAGCGGTGTAGATATTTCCATGTTCGTACAGATAGCGGTGTAGATATTTCCATGTTCATACAGATAGCAGTGTAGATATTTCCATGTTCATACAGATAACGGTGTTGATATTTCCATGTTCATACAGATAGCGGTGTAGATATTTCCATGTTCATACAGTTAGCGGTGCAGATATTTCCATGTTCATACAGATGGCGGTGTAGATATTTACATGTTCATACAGATGGCGGTGTAGATATTTCCATGTTCGTACAGATTGCGGTGTAGATAATTCCATGTTCATAGAGATGGCGGTGTAGATATTTCCATGTTTATGCAGATAGCGGTATAGATATTTCCATGTTTATACAGATGGTGGTGTAGATATTTCCATGTTTATAGAGATGGCGGTCTAGATATTTCCATGTTTACAGAGATAGTGGTGTAGTTATTTCCAAGTTTATAGAGACAGCGTTGTAGATATTTCCATGTTTATACTGATATCGGTGAAGATATTTCCAAGTTCATACAGATGGCGGTGTAGATATTTCCATGTTCATACAGATAGCGGTGTAGATATTTCCATGTTCATACCAATAGCGGTGTAGACATTTCCATGTTCATATATTTAGTGGTGTAGATATTTCCATGTTCATACAGATGGCGAAGATATTTCCATGTTCATACAGATAGCGGTGTAGATATTTCCATGTTCATACAGTCAGCGGTGTAGATATTTCCATGTTCATACAGATAGCGGTGTAGATATTTCCATGTTCATACAGATAACGGTGTAGATATTTCCATGTTCATACAGAAAGCGGTGTAGGTATTTCCATGTTCATACAGTAAGCAGTGTAGATTTTTCCATGTTCATACAGATGGCGGTGTAGATATTTACATGTTCATACAGATGGCGGTGTAGATATTTCCATGTTCATACAGATGGCGGTGTAGATATTTCCATGTTCATACAGATGGCGGTGTAGATATTTCCATGTTCATACAGATAGCGGTGTAGATATTTCCATGTTCATACAGATGGTGGTGTAGATATTTCCATGTTCATACCGATAGCGGTGTAGATATTTCCATGTTCATACAGTTAGCGGTGTAGATATTTCCATGTTCATACAGATGGCGGTGTAGATATTTACATGTTCATACAGATGGCGGTGTAGATATTTCCATGTTCGTACGGATGGCGGTGTAGATATTTCCATGTTCATACAGGTGGCGGTGTAGATATTTCCATGTTTATAGAGATAGCAGTGTAGTTATTTCCATGTTTATAGAGACAGCTGTGTAGATATTTCCATTGATATACAGATAGCTTTGTAGATATTTGCATGTTCATACAGATAGCGGTGTTGATATTTCCATGTTCATACAGATAGCGGTGTAGATATTTCCATGTTCATACAGATAGCGGTGTAGATATTTCCACGTTTATAGAGATGGCTGTGTAGATATTTCCATGTTCATACGGAGGACGGTGTAGGTATTTCCATGTTCATAGAGATGGCGGTGTTGATATTTCCATATTTGTAGAGATAGCAGTGTAGTTATTTCCATGTTTATAGAGATAGAAGTGTAGATATTTCCATTGATATTCAGATAGCTCTGTAGATATTTGCGTGTTCATAGAGATACCGGTGTAGATATTTCCATGTTCATACAGATAGCGGTGTAGATATTTCCATATTCATACAGATAGCGGTGTAGATATTTCCATGTTCATACAGTTAACGGTTTAGATATTTCCATGTTCATACAGATGGCGGTGTAGATATTTACATGTTCATACAGATGGCGGTGTAGTTATTTCCATGTTCATGCAGATGGCGGTGTAGATATTTCCATGTTCATACAGATAGCGGTGTAGATATTTCCATGTTCATACCAATAGCGGTGTAGACATTTCCATGTTCATATATTTAGCGGTGTAGATATATCCATGTTCATACAGATGGCGAAGATATTTCCATGTTCATACAGATAGCGGTGTAGATATTTCCATGTTCATACAGTTAGCGGTGTAGATATTTCCATGTTCATACAGATGGCGGTGTAGATATTTCCATGTTCATAGAGATGGCGGTGTAGATATCTCCATATTTATACAGATAGCAGTGTAGTTATTTCCATGTTTATAGAGATAGCAGTGTAGATATTTCCATTGATATACAGTCAGCTGTGTAGATATTTGCATGGTCATACAGATAGTGGTGTAGATATTTCCATGTTCGTACAGATAGCGGTGTAGATATTTCCATTTTCATACAGATAGCGGTGTAGATATTTCCATGATCATACAGATAACGGTGTAGATATTTCCATGTTCATACAGAAAGCAGTGTAGATATTTCCATGTTCATACAGTTAGCGGTGTAGACATTTCCATGTTCATACAGATGGCGGTGTAGATATTTACATGTTCATACAGATTGCGGTGTAGATATTTCCATGTTCATACAGATGGCGGTGTAGATATTTCCATGTTCATACAGATGGCGGTGTAGATATTTCCATGTTCATACAGATGGCGGTGTAGATATTTCCATGTTCATACAGATGGCGGTTTAGATATTTCCATGTTCATACCGATAGCGGTGTAGATATTTCCATGTTCATACAGATGGCGGTGTAGATATTTCCATGTTCGTACGGATGGCAGTGTAGGTATTTCCATGTTCATACAGGTGGCGGTGTAGATATTTCCATGTTTATACAGATAGCAGTGTAGTTATTTCCATATTTATAGAGACAGCTGTGTAGATATTTCCATTGATATACAGATAGCTGTGTAGATATTTGCATGTTCATACAGATAGCGGTGTAGTTATTTCCATGTTCATACAGATAGCAGTGTAGATATTTCCAAGTTCATACAGATGGCGTTGTAGATATTTACATGTTCATACAGATGGCGGTATAGATATTTCCATGTTCGTACAGATGGCGGTGTAGATATTTCCATGTTCATAGAGATGGCGGTGTAGATATTTCCATGTTTATGCAGATAGCAGTATAGATATTTCCATGTTTATACAGATGGTGGTGTAGATATTTCTATGTTTATAGAGATGGCGGTCTAGATATTTCCATGTTTACAGAGATAGTGGTGTAGTTATTTCCAAGTTTATAGAGACAGCATTGTAGATATTTCCATGTTTATACAGATAGCGGTGAAGATATTTCCATGTTTATACAGATAGCGGTGTAGATATTTCCAAGTTTATACAGATAGCAGTGTAGATATTTCCATGTTTATAGAGATAGTGGTGTAGATAACTTCAATTTTATACAGAGAGCAGTGTAGATATTTCCAAGTTCATACAGATAGCGGTGCAGATATTTCCACGTTTATAGAGATGGCGGTGCAGATATTTCCATGTTCATACAGAGGACGGTGTAGATATTTCCAAGTTTATAGGGATGGCGGTGTAGATATTTTCAAGTTTACACAGATAGCGGTGTAGACATTTACATGTTTACACAGATAGCGTTGTGGATATTTCCATGTTTATGCAGATAGCAGTGTAGATATTTCCATGTTTATACAGATAGAGGTGCGGATATTTCCATGTTTATTCAGATAGCTGTGCGGATATTTCCATGTTTGTACAGATAGTTGGGCAGATATTTCCATGTTTATATAGATAGCGGTGTAGATATTTCCATCTTAATACAGATGGCGGTGTAGATATGTCCATGTTTGTACAGATGGCGGTGTAGATATTTCCATGTTCATACAGATGTCGGTGTAGATATTTCGAAGTTTATAGAGATAGCGCTGTAGTTATTTCCATATTTAGAGAGAAATCTGTGTAGATATTTCCATGTATATTCAGATAGCTGTGTAGATAGATCCATGTTCATGCAGATAGCGGTGTAGATATTTCCATGTTTTTCCAGATGCCGGTGTACATATATCCATGTTCATATAGATGGCGGTGAAGATATTTCCATGTTCATACAGATGGTGGTGTAGATATTTCCATGTTCATACAAATGGCGGTGGAGATATTTCCATGTTCATAGAGACTGCGGTGTAGATATTTCCATGTTCATACAAATGGCGGTGTAGATATTTCCATGTTCATAGAGATGGCGGTGTTGATATTTCCATATTTGTAGAGATAGCAGTGTAGTTATTTCCATGTTTATAGAGATAGTAGTGTAGATATTTCCATTGATATTCAGATAGCTCTGTAGATATTTGCATGTTCGTAGAGATAGCTGTGTAGATATTTCCATGTTCATACAGATAGCGCTGTAGATATTTCCATGTTCATACAGATAGCGGTGTAGATATTTCCATGTTCATACAGTTAGCGGTTTAGATATTTCCATGTTCATACAGATGGCGGTGTAGATATTTACATGTTCATACAGATGGCGGTGTAGTTATTTCAATGTTTATGCAGATGGCGGTGCAGATATTTCCATGTTCATACAGATAGCGGTGTAGATATTTCCATGTTCATACCAATAGCGGTGTAGACATTTCCATGTTCATATATTTAGCGGTGTAGATATTTCCATGTTCATACAGATGGCGAAGATATTTCCATGTTCATACAGATAGCGGTGTAGATATTTCCATGTTCATACAGTTAGCGGTGTAGATATTTCCATGTTCATACAGATGGCGGTGTAGATATTTCCATGTTCATAGAGATGGCGGTGTAGATATCTCCATATTTATACAGATAGTAGTGTAGTTATTTCCATGTTTATAGAGATAGCAGTGTAGATATTTCCATTGATATACAGTCAGCTGTGTAGATATTTGCATGGACATACAGATAGTGGTGTAGATATTTCCATGTTCGTACAGATAGCGGTGCAGATATTTCCATTTTCATACAGATAGCGGTGTAGATATTTCCATGTTCATACAGATAACGGTGTAGATATTTCCATGTTCATACAGAAAGCGGTGTAGATATTTCCATGTTCAGACAGTTAGCGGTGTAGACATTTCCATGTTCATACAGATGGCGGTGTAGATATTTCCATGTTCATACAGATAACGGTGTAGACATTTCCATGTTCATAGAGAGGGCGGTGTTGATATTTCCATATTTATAGAGATAGCAGTTTAGTTATTTCCATGTTTATAGAGATAGCAGTGTAGATATTTCCATTGATATACAGATAGCTCTGTAGATATTTGCATGTTCATAGAGATAGCGGTGTAGATATTTCCATGTTCATACAGATAGCGGTGTAGATATTTACATGTTCATACAGATGGCGGTGTAGTTATTTCCATGTTCATACAGATAGCGGTGTAGATATTTCCATGTTCATACAGATAGCGGTGTAGATATTTCCATGTTCATACAGATAGCGGTGTAGATATTTCCATGTTCATACCAATAGCGGTGTAGGCATTTCCATGTTCATATATTTAGCGGTGTAGATATTTCCATGTTCATACAGATGTCGAAGATATTTCCATGTTCATACAGATAGCGGTGTAGATATTTCCATGTTCATAGAGATGGCGGTGTAGGTATCTCCATATTTATACAGAGAGCAGTGTAGTTATTTCCATGTTTATAGAGATAGCAGTGTAGGTATTTCCATTGATATACAGACAGCTGTGTAGATATTTGCATGGTCATACAGATAGCGGTGTAGATATTTCCATGTTCGTACAGATAGCGGTGTAGATATTTCCATGTTCATACAGATAGCGGTGTAGATATTTCCATGTTCATACAGATAACGGTGTAGATATTTCCATGTTCGTACAGATGGCGTTGTAGATATTTCCATGTTCTTAGAGATGGCGGTGTAGATATCTCCATGTTTATGCAGATAGCAGTATAGATATTTCCATGTTTATACAGATGGTGGTGTAGATATTTCCATGTTTATAGAGATGGTGGTGTAGATATTTCCGTGTTCATACAAATGGCGGTGTAAATATTTCCATGTTTATAGGGATGGCGGTGTAGATATTTTCATGTTTACACAGATGGCGGTGTAGATATTTCCATGTTTACACAGATAGCGGTGTAGACATTTCCATGTTTAAACAGATAGCGGTGTGGATATTTCCATGTTTATGCACATAGCAGTGTAGATATTTCCATGTTTATACAGATAGCGGTGCGGATATTTCCATGTTTATACAGATAGTTGGGCAGATATTTCCATGTTTATACAGATAGCGGTGTAGATAATTCCATCTTAATACAGATGGCGGTGTAGATATGTCCATGTTCGTACAGATGGCGGTGTAGATATTTCCATGTTCATACAGATGGCGGTGTAGATATTTCGAAGTTTATAGAGATAGCGTTGTAGTTATTTCCATATTTATAGAGAAATCTGTGTAGATATTTCCGTGTATATTCAGATAGCTGTGTAGATATTTCCATGTTCATGCAGATAGCGGTGCAGATATTTCCATGTTCATCCAGATGCCGGTGTACATATATCCATGTTCATACAGATGGCGGTGAAGATATTTCCATGTTCATACAGATGGTGGTTTAGATATTTGCATGTTCATACAAATGGCGGTGTAGATATTTCCATGTTCATAGAGATGGCGGTGTAGATATTTCCATGTTCATACAAATGGCGGTGTAGATATTTCCATGTTCATAGAGATGGCGGTGTAGATATTTCCATATTTATACAGATAGCAGTGTAGTTATTTCCATGTTTATAGGGATAGCAGTGTAGATATTTTCATTGATATACAGATAGCTGTGTAGATATTTGCATGTTCATACTGATAGCGGTCTATATATTTCCATGTTCATACAGATAGCGGTGTAGATATTTCCATGTTCATACAGAGAGCGGTGTAGATATTTCCATGTTCATACAGTTAGCGGTGTAGATATTTCCATGTTCATACAGATAGCGGTGTAGATATTTACATGTTCATACAGATGGCGGTGCAGATATTTCCATGTTCATACAGATGGCGGTGTAGATATTTCCATGTTCATACAGATAGCGGTGTAGATATTTCCATGTTCATACAGATAGCGGTGTAGATATTTCCATGTTCATACCAATAGCGGTGTAGATATTTCCATGTTCATACAGTTAGCGGTGTAGATATTTCCATGTTCATACAGATGGCGGTGTAGATATTTACATGTTCATACAGATGGCGGTGTAGATATTTCCATGTGCATACGGATGGCAGTGTAGATATTTCCATGTTCGTACAGGTGGCGGTGTAGATATTTCCATGTTTATTCAGATAGCAGTGTAGTTATTTCCATGCTTATAGAGACAGCTGTGTAGATATTTCCATTGATATACAGATAGCTGTGTAGATATTTGGGTGTTCATACAGATAGCGGTGTAGATATTTCCATGTTCGTACAGTTAGCGGTGTAGATATTTCCATGTTCATACAGATAGCGGTGTAGATATTTCCATGTTCATACAGATAACGGTGTAGATATTTCCATGTTCATACACATAGCAGTGTAGATATTTCCATGTTCATACAGTTAGCGGTGTAGATAGTTCCATGTTCATACAGATAGCGGTGTAGATATTTACATGTTCATACAGATGGCGGTATAGATATTTCCATGTTCGTACAGATGGCGGTGTAGATATTTCCATGTTCATAGAGATGGCGGTGTAGATGTTTCCATGTTTTTGCAGTTAGCGGTATAGATATTTCCATGTTTATACAGATGGTGGTGTAGATATTTCCATGTTTATAGAGATGACGGTTTAGATATTTCCATGTTTACAGAGATAGTGGTGTAGTTATTTCCAAGTTTATAGAGACAGCGTTGTAGATATTTCCATGTTTATACAGATAGCGGTGAAGATATTTCCATGTTTATACAGATAGCGGTGTAGATATTTCCATGTTTATACAGATAGCAGTGTAGATATTTCCATGTTTATAGAGATAGTGTTGTAGATAATTTCAATTTCATACAGAGAGCAGTGTAGATATTTCCAAGTTCATACAGATAGCTGTGTAGATATTTCCACGTTTATAGAGATGGCGGTGTAGATATTTCCATGTTCATACAGATGGCGGTGTAGATATTTCCATGTTAATAGGGATGGCGGTGTAGATATTTTCATGTTTACACAGATGGCGGTGTAGATATTTCCCTGTTTACACAGACAGCGGTGTAGACATTTCCATGTTTACACAGATAGCGGTGTGGATATTTCCATGTTTATGCAGATAGCAGTGTAGATATTTCCATGTTTATACAGATAGCGGTGCGGTTATTTCCATGTTTATACAGATAGTTGGGCAGATATTTCCATGTTTATACAGATAGCGGTGTAGATATTTCCATCTTAATACAGATGGCGGTGTAGATATGTCCATGTTTGTACAGATGGCGGTGTAGATATTTCCATGTTCATACAGATGGCGGTGTAGCTATTTCAAAGTTTATAGAGATAGCGCTGTAGTTATTTCCATATTTACAGAGAAATCTGTGTAGATATTTCCGTGTATATTCAGATAGCTGTGTAGATATTTCCATGTTCATGCAGATATCGGTTTAGATATTTCCATGTTCATCCAGATGCCGGTGTACATATATCCATGTTCATACAGATGACGGTGAAGATATTTCCATGTTCACACAGATGGTGGTGTAGGTATTTCCATGTTCATTAAAATGGAGGTGTAGATATTTCCATATTCATAGAGATGGCGGTGTAGATATTTCCATGTTCATACAAATGGCGGTGTAGATATTTCCAAGTTCATAGAGATGGCGGTGTAGATATTTCCATATTTATACAGATAGCAGTGTAGTTATTTCCATGTTTATAGGGATAGCAGTGCAGATGTTTTCATTGATATACAGATAGCTGTGTAGATATTTGCATGTTCTTACAGATAGCGGTCTAGATATTTCCATGTTCATACCAATAGCGGTGTAGGCATTTCCATGTTCATATATATAGCGGTGTAGATATTTCCATGTTCATACAGATGGCGAAGATATTTCCATGTTCATACAGATAGCGGTGTAGATATTTCCATGTTCATACAGTTAGCGGTGTAGATATTTCCATGTTCATACAGATGGCGGTGTAGATATTTCCATGTTCATAGAGATGGTGGTGTAGGTATCTCCATATTTATACAGAGAGCAGTGTAGTTATTTCCATGTTTATAGAGATAGCAGTGTATGTATTTCCATCGATATACAGACAGCTGTGTAGATATTTGCATGTTCATACAGATAGCAGTGTAGATATTCCCATGTTCGTACAGATAGCGGTGTAGATATTTCCATGTTCATACAGATAGCGGTGTAGATATTTCCATGTTTATAGAGATAGTGTTGTAGATAATTTCAATTTCATACAGAGAGCAGTGCAGGTATTTCCAAGTTCATACAGATAGCGGTGTAGATATTTCCACGTTTATAGAGATGGCGGTGTAGATATTTCCATGTTCATACAGAGGACGGTGTAGATATTTCCATGTTTATAGGGATGGCGGTGTAGATATTTTCATGTTTACACAGATGGCGGTGTAGATATTTCCATGTTTACACAGATAGCGGTGTAGACATTTCCATGTTTACACAGATAGCGGTGTGGATATTTCCATGTTTATACAAATATTTGGGCAGGTATTTCCATGTTTATACAGATAGCGGTGTAGATATTTCCATGTTCATACAAATGGCGGCGTAGATATGTCCATGTTTGTACAGATGGCGGTGTAGATATTTACATGTTCATACAGATGGCGGTGTAGATATTTCGAAGTTTATAGAGATAGCGCTGTAGTTATTTCCATATTTATAGAGAAATCTGTGTAGATATTTCCATGTATATTCAGATAGCTGTGTAGATATTCCCATGTTCATGCAGATAGCGGTGTAGATATTTCCATGTTCATCCAGATGCCGGTGTACATATATCCATGTTCATACAGATGGCGGTGAGGATATTTCCATGTTCATACAGATGGTGGTGTAGATATTTCCATGTTCATACAAATGGCGGTGTAGATATTTCCATGTTCACAGAGATGGCGGTGTAGATATTTCCATGTTCATACAAATGGCGGTGTAGGTATTTCCATGTTCATAGAGATGGCGGTGTAGATATTTCCATATTTATACAGATAGCAGTGTAGTTATTTCCATGTTTATAGGGATAGCAGTGTAGATATTTTCATTGATATACAGATAGCTGTGTTGTTATTTGCATGTTCATACAGATAGCGGTCTAGATATTTCCATGTTCATACAGATAGCGGTGTAGATATTTACATGTTCATACAGATGGCGGTGAAGATATTTCCATGTTCATACAGATGGCGGTGTAGATATTTCCATGTTCATACAGATAGCGGTGTAGATATTTCCATGTTCATACAGATAGCGGTGTAGATATTTCCATGTTCATACCAATAGCGGTGTAGATATTTCCATTTTCATACAGTTAGCGGTGTAGATATTTCCATGTTCATACAGATGGCGGTGTAGATATTTACATGTTCATACAGATGGCGGTGTAGATATTTCCATGTGCGTACGGATGGCAGTGTAGATATTTCCATGTTCATACAGGTGGCGGTGTAGATATTTCCATGTTTATTCAGATAGCAGTGTAGTTATTTCAATGTTTATAGAGACAGCTGTGTAGATATTTCCATTGATATACAGATAGCTGAGTACATATTTACATGTTCATACAGATAGCGGTGTAGATATTTCCATGTTCATACAGATAGCGGTGTAGATATTTCCATGTTCATACAGATAGCGGTGTAGATATTTCCATGTTCATACAGATAGTGGTGTAGATATTTCCATGTTCAAATAGATAGCGGTGTAGATATTTCCATCTTAATACAGATGGCGGTGTAGATATGTCCATGTTTGTACAGATGGCGGTGTAGATATTTCCATGTTCATACAGATGGCGGTGTAGATATTTCGAAGTTTATAGAGATAGCGCTGTAGTTATTTCCATATTTATAGAGAAATCTGTGTAGATATTTCCATGTATATGCAGATAGTTGTGTAGATATTTCCAAGTTCATGCAGATAGCGGTGTAGATATTTCCATGTTCATACAGTTAGCGGTGTAGATATTTCCATGTTCATACAGATGGCGGTATAGATATTTCCATGTTCGTACAGATGGCGTTGTAGATATTTCCAAGTTCTTAGAGATGGCGGTGTATATATCTCCATGTTTATGCCGATAGCGATATAGATATTTCCATGTTTATACAGATGGTGGTGTAGATATTTCCATGTTTATAGAGATGGCGGTGTAGATATTTCCATGTTCATACAGATGGCGGTGTTAATATTTCCATCTTTATAGGGATGGCGGTGTAGATATTTTCATGTTTACACAGATGGCGGTGTAGATATTTCCATCTTTACACAGATAGCGGTGTAGACATTTCCATGTTTACACAGATAGCGGTGTGGATATTTCCATGTTTATGCAGATAGCAGTGTAGATATTTCCATGTTTATACAGATAGCGGTGCGGATATTTCCATGTTTATACAGGTAGTTGGGCAGATATTTCCATGTTTATACAGATAGCGGTGTAGATATTTCCATCTTAATACAGATGGCGGTGTAGGTAAGTCCATGTTTGTACAGATGGCGGTATAGATATTTCCATGTTCATACAGATGGCGGTGTAGATATTTCGAAGTTTATAGAGATAGCTCTGTAGTTATTTCCATATTTATAGAGAAATCTCTGTAGATATTTCCGTGTATATTCAGATAGCTGTGTAGATATTTCCATGTTCATGCAGATATCGGTGTAGATATTTCCATGTTCATACAGATAGTGGTGTAGATATTTCCATGTTCAAATAGATAGCGGTGTAGATATTTCCATCTTAATACAGATGGCGGTGTAGATATGTCCATGTTTGTACAGATGGCGGTGTAGATATTTCCATGTTCATACAGATGGCGGTGTAGATATTTTGAAGTTTATAGAGATAGCGCTGTAGTTATTTCCATATTTATAGAGAAATCTGTGTAGATATTTCCATGTATATGCAGATAGTTGTGTAGATATTTCCATGTTCATCTAGATGTCGGTGTACATATACCCATGTTCATACAGAAGGCGGTGAAGATATTTCCATGTTCATACAGATGGTGGTGTAGATATTTCCATGTTCATACAAATGGCGGTGTAGATATTTCCATGTTCATAGAGATGGCGGTGTAGATATTTCCATGTTCATACAAATGGCGGTGTAGATATTTCCAAGTTCATAGAGATGGCGATGTAGATATTTCCATATTTATACAGATAGCAGTTTATTTATTTCCATGTTTGTAGGGATAGCAGTGCAGATATTTTCATTGATATACAGATAGCTCTGTAGATATTTGCATGTTCATACAGATAGCGGTCTAGATATTTCCATGTTCATACAGATAGCGGTGTAGATATTTCCATGTTCATACCAATAGCTTTGTAGATATTTCCATGTTCATACAGTTAGCGGTGTAGATAGTTCCATGTTCATACAGATGGCGTTGTAGATATTTACATGTTCATACAGATAGCGTTGAAGATATTTCCTTGTTCATACAGTTAGCGGTGTAGATATTTCCATGTTTATACAGATGGCGGTGAAGCTATTTCCATGTTCGTACAGATGGCGGTGTAGATACTTCCATGTTCCTAGAGATGGCGGTGTAGATATTTCCATGTTTATGCAGATAGCGGTATAGATATTTCCATGTTTATACAGATGGTGGTGTAGATATTTCCATGTTTATAGACATGGCAGTCTAGATATTTCCATGTTTATAGAGATAGTGGTGTAGTTATTTCCACATTTATAGAGACAGCGTTGTAGATATTTCCATGTTTATACAGATAGCGGTGAAGTCATTTCCATGTTTATACAGATAGCGGTGTAGATATTTCCATCTTAATAGAGATGGCGGTGTAGATATTTCCGTGTTCGTACGGATGGCAGTGTAGATATTTCCATGTTCATACAGGTGGCGTTGTAGATATTTCCATGTTTATACAGATAGCAGTGTAGTTATTTCCATGTTTATAGAGACAGCTGTGTTGAAATTTCCATTGATATACAGATAGCTGTGTAGATATTTGCATGTTCATACAGATAGCGGTGTAGTTATTCCCATGTTCGTACAGATAGCGGTGTAGATATGTCCATGTTCATACAGAGAGCGGTGTAGATATTTCCATGTTTATAGAGATAGTGTTGTAGATAATTTCAATTTCATACAGAGAGCAGTGTAGATATTTCCAAGTTCATACAGATAGCGGTGTAGATATTTCCACGTTTATAGAGATGGCGGTGTAGATATTTCCATGTTCATACAGAGGACGGTGTAGATATTTCCATGTTTATAGGGATGGCGGTGTAGATATTTTCATGTTTACACAGATGGCGGTGTAGATATTTCCATGTTTACACAGATAACGGTGTAGACATTTCCATGTTTACTCAGATAGCGGTGTGGATATTTCCATGTTTATACAAATATTTGGGCAGGTATTTCCATGTTTATACAGATAGCAGTGTAGATATTTCCATGTTCATAAAAATGGCGGTGTAGAAATGTCCATGTTTGTACAGATGGCGGTGTAGATATTTCCATGTTCATACAGATGGCGGTGTAGATATTTCGAAGCTTATAGAGATAGCGCTGTAGTTATTTCCATATTTATAGAGAAATCTGTGTAGATATTTCCATGTATATTCAGATAGCTGTGTAGATATTTCCATGTTCATGCAGATAGCGGTGTAGATATTTCCATTTTCATCCAGATGCCGGTGTACATATATCCATGTTCATACAGATGGCGGTGAGGATATTTCCATGTTCATACAGATGGTGGTGTAGATATTTCCATGTTCATACAAATGGCGGTGTAGATATTTCCATGTTCGTAGAGATGGCGGTGTGGATATTTCCACGTTCATACAAATGGCGGTGTAGATATTTCCATGTTCATAGAGATGGCGGTGTAGATATTTCCATATTTATACAAATAGCAGTGTAGTTATTTCCATGTTTATAGGGATAGCAATGTAGATATTTTCATTGATATAGAGATAGCTGTGTAGATATTTGAATGTTCATACAGATAGCGGTGTAGATATTTCCATGTTCATACAGATAGCGGTGTAGATATTTCCATGTTCATACAGATAGCGGTGAACATATTTCCATGTTCATACAGATAGCGGTGTAGATATTTCCATGTTCATACCAATAGCGGTGTAGATATTTCCATGTTCATACAGATTGCGGTGTAGATATTTCCATGTTCATACAGATGGCGGTGTAGATATTTACATGTTCATACAGGTGGCGGTGTAGATATTTCCATGTTCATACAGATAGCGTTGTATATATTTCCATGTTCATACAGATAGCGGTGTAGATATTTCCATGTTCATACCAATAGCAGTGTATATATTTCCATGTTCATACAGTTAGTGGGGCAGATATTTCCATGTTCATATAGATAGCGGTGTAGATATTTACATATTCATACAGATGGCGGTGTAGATATTTCCATGTTCGTAAGGATGGCACTGTAGATATTTCCATGTTCATACAGGTGGCGGTGTAGATATTTCCATGTTTATACAGATAGCAGTGTAGTTATTTCCATGTTTATAGAAATAGCTGTGTAGATATTTCCATTGATATACAGATAGCTGTGTAGATATTTGCATGTTCATACAGATAGCGGTGTAGATATTTCCATGTTCGTACAGATAGCGGTGTAGATATTTCCATGTTCATACAGATAACGGTGTAGATATTTCCATGTTCATACAGATAGCAGTGTGGATATTTCCATGTTCATACAGTTAGCGGTGTAGATATTTCCATGTTCATACAGATTCCGGTGTACATATTTACATGTTCATACAGATGACGGTGTAGATATTTCCATGTTCGTACAGATGGCGGTGTAGATATTTCCATGTTCATAGAGATGGCCGTGTAGTTATTTCCATGTTTATGCAGATAGCGGTATAGATATTTCCATGTTTATACAGATGGTGGTGTAGATATTTCCATGTTTATAGAGATGGCGGTCTAGGTATTTCCATGTTTACAGAGATAGTGGTGTAGTTATTTCCAAGTTTATAGAGACAGCGTTGTAGATAATTCCATGTTTATACAGATAGCGGTGAAGATATTTCCATGTTTATACAGATAGCGGTGTAGATATTTCCATGTTTATACAGATAGCAGTGTAGATATTTCCATGTTTAAAGAGATAGTGTTGTAGATAATTTCAATTTCATACAGAGAGCAGTGTAGATATTTCCAAGTTCATAGTGATAGCGGTGTAGATATTTCCACGTTTATAGAGATGGCGGTGTGGATATTTCCATGTTCATACAGAGGACGGTGTAGATATTTCCATGTTTATAGGGATGGCGTTGTAGATATTTTCATGTTTACACAGATGGCGGTGTAGATATTTCCATGTTTACACAGATAGCAGTGTAGACATTTCCATGTTTACACAGATAGCGGTGTGGATATTTCCATGTTTATGCAGATAGCAGGGTCGGTATTTCCATGTTTATACAGATAGCAGTGCGGATATTTCCATGTTTATTCAGACAGCGGTGCGGATATTTCCATGTTTATACAGATAGTTGGGCAGATATTTCCATGTTTATACAGATAGCGGTGTAGATATTTCCATCTTAATGCAGATGGCGGTGTAGATATGTCCATGATCATACAGATGGCGGTGTAGATATTTCGATGTTCATACAGATGGCCGTGTAGATATTTCGAAGTTTATAGAGATAGCGATGTAGTTATTTCCATATTTATAGAGAAATCTGTGTAGATATTTCCATGTATATTCAGATAGCTGTGTAGATATTTCCATGTTCATACAGATGGCGGTGTAGATATTTCGAAGTTTATAGAGATAGCTCAGTAGTTATTTCCATATTTATAGAGAAATCTGTGTAGATATTTCCGTGTATATTCAGATAGCTGTGTAGATATTTCCATGTTCATGCAGATAGCAGTGTAGATATTTCCATGTTCATCCAGATGCCGGTGTACATATACCCATGTTCATACAGATGGCGGTGAAGATATTTCCATGTTCATAGAGATGGTGGTATAGATATTTCCATGTTCATACAAATGGCGGTGTAGATATTTCCATGTTCATAGAGATGGCGGTGTAGACGTTTCCATGTTCATACAAATGGCGGTGTAGATATTTCCGAGTTCATAGAGATGGCGGTGTAGATATTTCCATATTTATACAGATAGCAGTGTAGTTATTTCCATGTTGATAGGGATAGCAGTGCAGATATTTTCATTGATATACAGATAGCTGTGTAGATATTTGCATGTTCATACAGATAGCGGTCTAGATATTTCCATGTTCATACAGATAGCGGTGTAGATATTTCCATGTTCATATAGATAGCGGTGTAGATATTTCCATGTTCATACACATAGCGGTGTAGATATTTCCATGTTCATACAGATAGCGGTGTAGATATTTCCATGTTCATACAGTTAGCGGTGTAGATATTTCCATGTTCATACAGATGGCGGTGTAGATATTTACATGTTCATACAGATGGCGGTGTAGATATTTCCATGTTCATACAGATGGCGGTGTAGTTATTTCCATGTTCATACAGATAGCGGTGTAGATATTTCCATGTTCATACAGATAGCGGTGAAGATATTTCCATGTTCATACCAATAGCTTTGTAGATATTTCCATGTTCATAGAGTTAGCGGTGTAGATAGTTCCATGTTCATACAGATGGCGTTGTGGATATTTACATGTTCATACAGATAGCGTTGCAGATATTTCCTAGTTCATACAGTTAGCGGTGTAGATATTTCCATGTTTATACAGATGGCGGTGTAGCTATTTCCATGTTCGTACAGATGGCGGTGTAGATACTTCCATGTTCATAGAGATGGCGGTGTAGATATTTCCATGTTTATGCAGATAGCGGTATAGATATTTCCATGTTTATACAGATGGTGGTGTAGATATTTCCATGTTTATAGAGATGGCAGTCTAGATATTTCCATGTTTATAGAGATAGTGGTGTAGTTATTTCCACGTTTATACAGACAGCGTTGTAGATATTTCCATGTTTATACAGATAGCAGTGAAGTTATTTCCATGTTTATACAGATAGCGGTGTAGATATTTCCATCTTAATACAGATGGCGGTGTAGATATTTCCATGTTCGTACGGATGGCAGTGTAGATATTTCCATGTTCATACAGGTGGCAGTGTAGATATTTCCATGTTTATACAGATAGCAGTGTAGTTATTTCCATGTTTATAGAGACAGCTGTGTAGATATTTCCATTGATATACAGATAGCTGTGTAGATATTTGCATGTTCATACAGATAGCGGTGTAGATATTCCCATGTTCGTACAGATAGCGGTGTAGATATGTCCATGTTCATACAGATAGCGGTGTAGATATTTCCATGTTGATTGAGATAGTGTTGTAGATAATTTCAATTTCATACAGAGAGCAGTGTAGATATTTCCAAGTTCATACAGATAGCGGTGTGGATATTTCCACGTTTATAGAGATGGCGGTGTAGATATTTCCATGTTCATACAGAGGACAGTGTAGATATTTCCATGTTTATAGGGATGGCGGTGTAGATTTTTTCATGTTTTCACAGATGGCTGTGTAGATATTTCCATGTTTACACAGATAGCGGTGTAGACATTTCCATGTTTACACAGATAGCGGTGTGGATATTTCCAAGTTTGTACAAATATTTTGGCAGGTATTTCCATGTTTATACAGATAGCGGTGTAGATATTTCCATGTTCATACAAATGGCGGTGTAGATATGTCCATGTTTGTACAGATGGCGGTGTAGATATTTCCATGTTCATACAGATGGCGGTGTAGATATTTCGAAGTTTATTGAGATAGCGCTGTAGTTATTTCCATATTTATAGAGAAATCTGTGTAGATATTTCCATGTATATTCAGATAGCTGTGTAGATATTTCCATGTTCATTCTGATGCCGGTGTACATATATCCATGTTCATACAGATGGCGGTGAAGATATTTCCATGTTCATAAAGATAGTGGTGTAGATATTTCCATGTTCATACAAATGGCGGTGTAGTTATTTCCATGTTCATAGAGATGGCGGTGTAGATATTTCCATGTTCATACAAATGGCGGTGTAGATATTTCCATGTTCATAGAGATGGTGGTGTAGATATTTCCATATTTATACAGATAGCAGTGTAGTTATTTCCATGTTTATTGGGATAGCAGTGTAGATATTTTCATTGATATACAGATAGCTGTGTAGATATTTGAATGTTCATACAGATAGCGGTGTAGATATTTATATGTTCATACAGATAGCGGTGTAGATATTTCCATGTTCATATAGATAGGGGTGTAGATATTTCCATGTTCATACAAATAGCGGTGTAGTTATTTCCATGTTCATACAGATAGCGGTGTAGATATTTCCATGTTCATACAGTTAGCGGTGTAGATATTTCCACGTTCATACAGATGGCGGTGTAGATATTTCCATGTTCATACAGATGGCGGTGTAGATATTTCCATGTTCATACAGATGGCGGTGTAGTTATTTCCATGTTCATACAGATAGCGGTGTAGATATTTCCATGTTCATACAGATAGCGGTGAAGATATTTCCATGTTCATACCAATAGCTTTGTAGATATTTCCATGTTCATACAGTTAGCGGTGTAGATAGTTCCATGTTCATACAGATGGCGTTGTGGATATTTACATGTTCATACAGATAGCGTTGCAGATATTTCCTAGTTCATACAGTTAGCGGTGTAGATATTTCCATGTTTATACAGATGGCGGTGTAGCTATTTCCATGTTCGTACAGATGGCGGTGTAGATACTTCCATGTTCATAGAGATGGCGGTGTAGATATTTCCATGTTTATGCAGATAGCGGTATAGATATTTCCATGTTTATACAGATGGTGGTGTAGATATTTCCATGTTTATAGAGATGGCAGTCTAGATATTTCCATGTTTATAGAGATAGTGGTGTAGTTATTTCCACGTTTATACAGACAGCGTTGTAGATATTTCCATGTTTATACAGATAGCGGTGAAGTTATTTCCATGTTTATACAGATAGCGGTGTAGATATTTCCATCTTAATACAGATGGCGGTGTAGATATTTCCATGTTCGTACGGATGGCAGTGTAGATATTTCCATGTTCATACAGGTGGCAGTGTAGATATTTCCATGTTTATACAGATAGCAGTGCAGTTATTTCCATGTTTATAGAGACAGCTGTGTAGATATTTCCATTGATATACAGATAGCTGTGTAGATATTTGCATGTTCATACAGATAGCGGTGTAGATATTCCCATGTTCGTACAGATAGCGGTGTAGATATGTCCATGTTCATACAGATAGCGGTGTAGATATTTCCATGTTGATAGAGATAGTGTTGTAGATAATTTCAATTTCATACAGAGAGCAGTGTAGATATTTCCAAGTTCATACAGATAGCGGTGTGGATATTTCCACGTTTATAGAGATGGCGGTGTAGATATTTCCATGTTCATACAGAGGACGGTGTAGATATTTCCATGTTTATAGGGATGGCGGTGTAGATTTTTTCATGTTTTCACAGATGGCGGTGTAGGTATTTCCATGTTTACACAGATAGCGGTGTAGACATTTCCATGTTTACACAGATAGCGGTGTGGATATTTCCAAGTTTGTACAAATATTTGGGCAGGTATTTCCATGTTTATACAGATAGCGGTGTAGATATTTCCATGTTCATACAAATGGCGGTGTAGATATGTCCATGTTTGAACAGATGGCGGTGTAGATATTTCCATGTTCATACAGATGGCAGTGTAGATATTTCCAAGTTTATTGAGATAGCGCTGTAGTTATTTCCATATTTATAGAGAAATCTGTATAGATATTTCCATGTATATTCAGATAGCTCTGTAGATATTTCCATGTTCATTCTGATGCCGGTGTACATATATCCATGTTCATACAGATGGCGGTGAAGATATTTCCATGTTCATACAGATAGTGGTGTAGATATTTCCATGTTCATACAAATGGCGGTGTAGTTATTTCCATGTTCATAGAGATGGCGGTGTAGATATTTCCATGTTCATAGAGATGGTGGTGTAGATATTTCCATATTTATACAGATAGCAGTGTAGTTATTTCCATGTTTATTGGGATAGCAGTGTAGATATTTTCATTGATATACAGATAGCTGTGTAGATATTTGAATGTTCATACAGATAGCGGTGTAGATATTTCCATGTTCATACAGATAGCGGTGTAGATATTTCCATGTTCATACAGATAACGGTGTAGATATTTCCATGTTCATACAGATAGCGGTGTAGATATTTCCATGTCCATACAGATAGCGGTGTAGATATTTCCATGTTCATACAGTTAGCGGTGTAGATATTTCCATGTTCATACAGTTAGCGGTGTAGATATTTCCATGTTCATACAGATGGCGGTGTAGATATTTCCATGTTCATACAGATGGCGGTGTAGATATTTCCATGTTCATACAGATAGCGTTCTAGATATTTCCATGTTCATACAGATAGCGGTGTAGATATTTCCATGTTCATACTAATAGCGGTGTAGATATTTCCATGTTCATACTGTTAGCGGGGTAGATATTTCCATGTTCATACAGATGGCGGTGTAGATATTTACATGTTCATACAGATTGCGGTGTAGATATTTCCATGTTCGTAAGGATGGCAGTGTAGATATTCCCATGTTCATACAGGTGGCGGTGTTGATATTTCCATGTTTATACAGATAGCAGTGTAGTTATTTCCATGTTTATAGAGACAGCTGTGTAGATATTTCCATTGATATACAGATAGCTGTGTAGATATTTGCATGTTCGTACAGATAGCCGTGTAGATATTTCCATGTTCGTACAGATAGCGGTGTAGATATTTCCATGTTCATACAAATGGCGGTGTAGATATGTCCATGTTTGTACAGATGGCGGTGTAGATATTTCCATGTTCATACAGATGGCGGTGTAGATATTTCGAAGTTTATTGAGATAGCGCTGTAGTTATTTCCATATTTATAGAGAAATCTGTGTAGATATTTCCATGTATATTCAGATAGCTGTGTAGATATTTCCATGTTCATGCAGATAGCGGTGTAGATATTTCCATGTTCATTCTGATGCCGGTGTACATATATCCATGTTCATACAGATGGCGGTGAAGATATTTCCATGTTCATACAGATGGTGGTGTAGATATTTCCATGTTCATACAAATGGCGGTGTAGTTATTTCCATGTTCATAGAGATGGCGGTGTAGATATTTCCATGTTCATACAAATGGCGGTGTAGATATTTCCATGTTCTTATAGATGGCGGTGTTGATATTTCCATATTTGTAGAGATAGCAGTGTAGTTATTTCCATGTTTATAGAGATAGTAGCGTAGATATTTCCATTGATATACAGATAGCTGTGTAGATATTTGCATTTTCATAGAGATAGCGGTGTAGATATTTCCATGTTCATACAGATAGCAGTGTAGATATTTCCATGTTTAAAGAGATAGTGTTGTAGATAATTTCAATTTCATACAGAGAGCAGTGTAGATATTTCCAAGTTCATACTGATAGCGGTGTAGATATTTCCACGTTTATAGAGATGGCGGTGTAGATATTTCCATGTTCATACAGAGGACGGTGTAGATATTTCCATGTTTATAGGGATGGCGTTGTAGATATTTTCATGTTTACACAGATGTCGGTGTAGATATTTCCATGTTTACACAGAAAGCGGTGTAGACATTTCCATGTTTACACAGATAGCGGTGTAGACATTTCCATGTTTACACAGATAGCGGTGTGGATATTTCCATGTTTATGCAGATAGCAGTGTCGGTATTTCCATGTTTATACAGATAGCGGTGCGGATATTTCCATGTTTATTCAGATAGCGGTGCGGATATTTCCATGTTTATACAGATAGTTGGGCAGATATTTCCATGTTTATACAGATAGCAGTGTAGATATTTCCATCTTAATGCAGATGGCGGTGTAGATATGTCCATGATCGTACAGATGGCGGTGTAGATATTTCCATGTTCATACAGATGGCCGTGTAGATATTTCGAAGTTTATAGAGATAGCGATGTAGTTATTTCCATATTTATAGAGAAATCTGTGTAGATATTTCCATGTATATTCAGATAGCTGTGTAGATATTTCCATGTTCATACAGATGGCGGTGTAGATATTTCGAAGTTTATAGAGATAGCTCTGTAGTTATTTCCATATTTATAGAGAAATCTCTGTAGATATTTCCGTGTATATTCAGATAGCTGTGTAGATATTTCCATGTTCATCCAGATGCCGGTGTACATATACCCATGTTCATACAGATGGCGGTGAAGATATTTCCATGTTCATACAGATGGTGGTATAGATATTTCCATGTTCATACAAATGGCGGTGTAGATATTTCCATGTTCATAGAGATGGCGGTGTAGATATTTCCATGTTCATACAAATGGCGGTGTAGATATTTCCATGTTCTTATAGATGGCGGTGTTGATATTTCCATATTTGTAGAGATAGCAGTGTAGTTATTTCCATGTTTATAGAGATAGTAGCGTAGATATTTCCATTGATATACAGATAGCTGTGTAGATATTTGCATTTTCATAGAGATAGCGGTGTAGATATTTCCATGTTCATACAGATAGCAGTGTAGATATTTCCATGTTTAAAGAGATAGTGTTGTAGATAATTTCAATTTCATACAGAGAGCAGTGTAGATATTTCCAAGTTCATACTGATAGCGGTGTAGATATTTCCACGTTTATAGAGATGGCGGTGTAGATATTTCCATGTTCATACAGAGGACGGTGTAGATATTTCCATGTTTATAGGG
Organism: Gorilla gorilla gorilla; assembly: GCF_029281585.2. NCBI lineage: Eukaryota > Metazoa > Chordata > Mammalia > Primates > Hominidae > Gorilla > Gorilla gorilla. The sequence continues at coordinate 151,740,142 of NC_073231.2, forward strand.
ATGGCGTTGTAGATATTTTCATGTTTACACAGATGTCGGTGTAGATATTTCCATGTTTACACAGAAAGCGGTGTAGACATTTCCATGTTTACACAGATAGCGGTGTAGACATTTCCATGTTTACACAGATAGCGGTGTGGATATTTCCATGTTTATGCAGATAGCAGTGTCGGTATTTCCATGTTTATACAGATAGCGGTGCGGATATTTCCATGTTTATTCAGATAGCGGTGCGGATATTTCCATGTTTATACAGATAGTTGGGCAGATATTTCCATGTTTATACAGATAGCAGTGTAGATATTTCCATCTTAATGCAGATGGCGGTGTAGATATGTCCATGATCGTACAGATGGCGGTGTAGATATTTCCATGTTCATACAGATGGCCGTGTAGATATTTCGAAGTTTATAGAGATAGCGATGTAGTTATTTCCATATTTATAGAGAAATCTGTGTAGATATTTCCATGTATATTCAGATAGCTGTGTAGATATTTCCATGTTCATACAGATGGCGGTGTAGATATTTCGAAGTTTATAGAGATAGCTCTGTAGTTATTTCCATATTTATAGAGAAATCTCTGTAGATATTTCCGTGTATATTCAGATAGCTGTGTAGATATTTCCATGTTCATCCAGATGCCGGTGTACATATACCCATGTTCATACAGATGGCGGTGAAGATATTTCCATGTTCATACAGATGGTGGTATAGATATTTCCATGTTCATACAAATGGCGGTGTAGATATTTCCATGTTCATAGAGATGGCGGTGTAGATATTTCCATGTTCATACAAATGGCGGTGTAGATATTTCCGAGTTCATAGAGATGGCGGTGTAGATATTTCCATATTTATACAGATAGCAGTGTAGTTATTTCCATGTTTATAGGGATAGCAGTGCAGATATTTTCATTGATATACAGATAGCTGTGTAGATATTTGCATGTTCATACAGATAGCGGTCTAGATATTTCCATGTTCATACAGATAGCGGTGTAGATATTTCCATGTTCATATAGATAGCGGTGTAGATATTTCCATGTTCATACAAATAGCGGTGTAGATATTTCCATGTTCATACAGATAGCGGTGTAGATATTTCCATGTTCATACAGTTAGCGGTGTAGATATTTCCATGTTTATACAGATGGCGGTGTAGCTATTTCCATGTTCGTACAGATGGCGGTGTAGATACTTCCATGTTCATAGAGATGGCGGTGTAGATATTTCCATGTTTATGCAGATAGCGGTATAGATATTTCCATGTTTATACAGATGGTGGTGTAGATATTTCCATGTTTATAGAGATGGCAGTCTAGATATTTCCATGTTTATAGAGATAGTGGTGTAGTTATTTCCACGTTTATACAGACAGCGTTGTAGATATTTCCATGTTTATACAGATAGCGGTGAAGTTATTTCCATGTTTATACAGATAGCGGTGTAGATATTTCCATCTTAATACAGATGGCGGTGTAGATATTTCCATGTTCGTACGGATGGCAGTGTAGATATTTCCATGTTCATACAGGTGGCAGTGTAGATATTTCCATGTTTATACAGATAGCAGTGTAGTTATTTCCATGTTTATAGAGACAGCTGTGTAGATATTTCCATTGATATACAGATAGCTGTGTAGATATTTGCATGTTCATACAGATAGCGGTGTAGATATTCCCATGTTCGTACAGATAGCGGTGTAGATATGTCCATGTTCATACAGATAGCGGTGTAGATATTTCCATGTTGATAGAGATAGTGTTGTAGATAATTTCAATTTCATACAGAGAGCAGTGTAGATATTTCCAAGTTCATACAGATAGCGGTGTAGATATTTCCACGTTTATAGAGATGGCGGTGTAGATATTTCCATGTTCATACAGAGGACGGTGTAGATATTTCCATGTTTATAAGGATGGCGGTGTAGATATTTTCATGTTTTCACAGATGGCGGTGTAGATATTTCCATGTTTACACAGATAGCGGTGTAGACATTTCCATGTTTACACAGATAGCGGTGTGGATATTTCCAAGTTTGTAGAAATATTTGGGCAGGTATTTCCATGTTTATACAGATAGCGGTGTAGATATTTCCATGTTCATACAAATGGCGGTGTAGATATGTCCATGTTCATACAGATGGCGGTGTAGATATTTCGAAGTTTATTGAGATAGCGCTGTAGTTATTTCCATATTTATAGAGAAATCTGTGTAGATATTTCCATGTATATTCAGATAGCTGTGTAGATATTTCCATGTTCATGCAGATAGCGGTGTAGATATTTCCATGTTCATTCTGATGCCGGTGTACATATATCCATGTTCATACAGATGGCAGTGAAGATATTTCCATGTTCATACAGATGGTGGCGTAGATATTTCCATGTTCATACAAATGGCGGTGTAGTTATTTCCATGTTCATAGAGATGGCGGTGTAGATATTTCCATGTTCATACAAATGGCGGTGTAGATATTTCCATGTTCATAGAGATGGTGGTGTAGATATTTCCATATTTATACAGATAGCAGTGTAGTTATTTCCATGTTTATTGGGATAGCAGTGTAGATATTTTCATTGATATACAGATAGCTGTGTAGATATTTGAATGTTCATACAGATAGCGGTGTAGATATTTCCATGTTCATACAGATAGCGGTGTAGATATTTCCATGTTCATACAGATAACGGTGTAGATATTTCCATGTTCATACAGATAGCGGTGTAGATATTTCCATGTCCATACAGATAGCGGTGTAGATATTTCCATGTTCATACAGTTAGCGGTGTAGATATTTCCATGTTCATACAGATGGCGGTGTAGATATTTACATGTTCATACAGATGGCGGTGTAGATATTTCCATGTTCATACAGATAGCGGTGTAGATATTTCCATGTTCATACTAATAGCGGTGTAGATATTTCCATGTTCATACTGTTAGCGGGGTAGATATTTCCATGTTCATACAGATGGCGGTGTAGATATTTCCATGTTCATACAGATGGCAGTGTAGATATTTCCATGTTCGTAAGGATGGCAGTGTAGATATTCCCATGTTCATACAGTTGGCGGTGTAGATATTTCCATGTTTATACAGATAGCAGTGTAGTTATTTCCATGTTTATAGAGACAGCTGTGTAGATATTTCCATTGATATACAGATAGCTGTGTAGATATTTGCATGTTCGTACAGATAGCCGTGTAGATATTTCCATGTTCGTACAGATAGCGGTGTAGATATTTCCATGTTCATACAGATAACGGTGTAGATATTTCCATGTTCATACAGATAGCAGTGTGGATATTTCCATGTTCATACAGTTAGCGGTGTAGATATTTCCATGTTCATACAGATGGCGGTGTAGATATTTACATGTTCATACAGATGGCGGTATAGATATTTCCATGTTCATACAGATGGCGGTGTAGATATTTCCATGTTCATAGAGATGGCCGTGTAGATATTTCCATGTTTATGCAGATAGCGGTATAGATATTTCCATGTTTATACAGATGGTGGTGTAGATATTTCCATGTTTATAGATATGGCGGTCTATATATTTCCATGTTTACAGAGATAGTGGTGTAGTTATTTCCAAGTTTATAGAGACAGCGTTGTAGATATTTCCATGTTTATACAGATAGCGGTGAAGATATTTCCATGTTTATACAGATAGCGGTGTAGATATTTCCATGTTTATACAGATAGCAGTGTAGATATTTCCATGTTTAAAGAGATAGTGTTGTAGATAATTTCAATTTCCTACAGAGAGCTGTGTAGATATTTCCAAGTTCAAAGAGATAGCGGTGTAGATATTTCCACGTTTATAGAGATGTCGGTGTAGATATTTCCATGTTCATACAGAGGACGGTGTAGATATTTCCATGTTTATAGGGATGGCGGTGTAGATATTTTCATGTTTACACAGATGGCGGTGTAGATATTTCCATGTTTACACAGATAGCGGTGTAGACATTTCCATGTTTACTCAGATAGCGGTGTGGATATTTCCATGTTTATGCAGAGAGCAGTGTAGGTATTTCCATGTTTATACAGATAGCGGTGCGGATATTTCCATGTTTATTCAGATAGCGGTGCGGATATTTCCATGTTTATGCAGATAGTTGGGCAGATATTTCCATGTTTATACAGATAGCGGTGTAGATATTTCCATCTTAATGCAGATGGCGGTGTAGATATGTCCATGATCGTACAGATGGTGGTGTAGATATTTCCATGTTCATACAGATAGCGGTGTAGATATTTTGAAGTTTATAGAGATAGCGATGTAGTTATTTCCATATTTATAGAGAAATCTGTGTAGATATTTCCATGTTTATACAGATAGCGATGTAGATATTTCCATCTTAATACAGATGGCGGTGTAGATATTTCCATGCTTATGCAAATAGCGGTATAGATATTTCCATGTTTATACAGATGGTGGTGTAGATATTTCCATGTTTATGCAGATGGCGGTATAGATATTTCCATGTTTATACAGATGGTGGTATAGATATTTCCATGTTAATACTGATGGCGGTCTGGATATTTCCATGTTTATAGAGATAGTGGTGTAGTTATTTCAAAGCTTATAGAGACAGCATTGTAGATATTTCCATGTTTATACAGATAGCGGTGAAGTTATTTCCATGTTTATACAGATAGCGGGGTAGATATTTCCATGTTCATACAAATGGCGGTGTAGATATGTCCATGTTTGTACAGATGGCGGTGTAGATATTTCCATGTTCATACAGATTGCGGTGTAGATATTTCGAAGTTTATTGAGATAGCGCTGTAGTTATTTCCATATTTATAGAGAAATCTGTGTAGATATTTCCATGTATATTCAGATAGCTGTGTAGATATTTCCATGTTCATGCAGATAGCGGTGTAGATATTTCCATGTTCATTCTGATGCCGGTGTACATATATCCATGTTCATACAGATGGCGGTGAAGATATTTCCATGTTCATACAGATGGTGGTGTAGATATTTCCATGTTCATACAAATGGCGGTGTAGTTATTTCCATGTTCATAGAGATGGCGGTGTAGATATTTCCATGTTCATACAAATGGCGGTGTAGATATTTCCATGTTCTTAGAGATGGCGGTGTTGATATTTCCATATTTGTAGAGATAGCAGTGTAGTTATTTCCATGTTTATAGAGATAGTAGCGTAGATATTTCCATTGATATACAGATAGCTGTGTAGATATTTGCATTTTCATAGAGATAGCGGTGTAGATATTTCCATGTTCATACAGATAGCAGTGTAGATATTTCCATGTGTAAAGAGATAGTGTTGTAGATAATTTCAATTTCATACAGAGAGCAGTGTAGATATTTCCAAGTTCATACTGATAGCGGTGTAGATATTTCCACGTTTATAGAGATGGCGGTGTAGATATTTCCATGTTCATACAGAGGACGGTGTAGATATTTCCATGTTTATAGGGATGGCGTTGTAGATATTTTCATGTTTACACAGATGTCGGTGTAGATATTTCCATGTTTACACAGAAAGCGGTGTAGACATTTCCATGTTTACACAGATAGCGGTGTAGACATTTCCATGTTTACACAGATAGCGGTGTGGATATTTCCATGTTTATGCAGATAGCAGTGTCGGTATTTCCATGTTTATACAGATAGCGGTGCGGATATTTCCATGTTTATTCAGATAGCGGTGCGGATATTTCCATGTTTATACAGATAGTTGGGCAGATATTTCCATGTTTATACAGATAGCAGTGTAGATATTTCCATCTTAATGCAGATGGCGGTGTAGATATGTCCATGATCGTACAGATGGCGGTGTAGATATTTCCATGTTCATACAGATGGCCGTGTAGATATTTCGAAGTTTATAGAGATAGCGATGTAGTTATTTCCATATTTATAGAGAAATCTGTGTAGATATTTCCATGTATATTCAGATAGCTGTGTAGATATTTCCATGTTCATACAGATGGCGGTGTAGATATTTCGAAGTTTATAGAGATAGCTCTGTAGTTATTTCCATATTTATAGAGAAATCTCTGTAGATATTTCCGTGTATATTCAGATAGCTGTGTAGATATTTCCATGTTCATCCAGATGCCGGTGTACATATACCCATGTTCATACAGATGGCGGTGAAGATATTTCCATGTTCATACAGATGGTGGTATAGATATTTCCATGTTCATACAAATGGCGGTGTAGATATTTCCATGTTCATAGAGATGGCGGTGTAGATATTTCCATGTTCATACAAATGGCGGTGTAGATATTTCCGAGTTCATAGAGATGGCGGTGTAGATATTTCCATATTTATACAGATAGCAGTGTAGTTATTTCCATGTTTATAGGGATAGCAGTGCAGATATTTTCATTGATATACAGATAGCTGTGTAGATATTTGCATGTTCATACAGATAGCGGTCTAGATATTTCCATGTTCATACAGATAGCGGTGTAGATATTTCCATGTTCATATAGATAGCGGTGTAGATATTTCCATGTTCATACAAATAGCGGTGTAGATATTTCCATGTTCATACAGATAGCGGTGTAGATATTTCCATGTTCATACAGTTAGCGGTGTAGATATTTCCATGTTTATACAGATGGCGGTGTAGCTATTTCCATGTTCGTACAGATGGCGGTGTAGATACTTCCATGTTCATAGAGATGGCGGTGTAGATATTTCCATGTTTATGCAGATAGCGGTATAGATATTTCCATGTTTATACAGATGGTGGTGTAGATATTTCCATGTTTATAGAGATGGCAGTCTAGATATTTCCATGTTTATAGAGATAGTGGTGTAGTTATTTCCACGTTTATACAGACAGCGTTGTAGATATTTCCATGTTTATACAGATAGCGGTGAAGTTATTTCCATGTTTATACAGATAGCGGTGTAGATATTTCCATCTTAATACAGATGGCGGTGTAGATATTTCCATGTTCGTACGGATGGCAGTGTAGATATTTCCATGTTCATACAGGTGGCAGTGTAGATATTTCCATGTTTATACAGATAGCAGTGTAGTTATTTCCATGTTTATAGAGACAGCTGTGTAGATATTTCCATTGATATACAGATAGCTGTGTAGATATTTGCATGTTCATACAGATAGCGGTGTAGATATTCCCATGTTCGTACAGATAGCGGTGTAGATATGTCCATGTTCATACAGATAGCGGTGTAGATATTTCCATGTTGATAGAGATAGTGTTGTAGATAATTTCAATTTCATACAGAGAGCAGTGTAGATATTTCCAAGTTCATACAGATAGCGGTGTAGATATTTCCACGTTTATAGAGATGGCGGTGTAGATATTTCCATGTTCATACAAATGGCGGTGTAGATATTTCCATGTTCATAGAGATGGTGGTGTAGATATTTCCATATTTATACAGATTGCAGTGTAGTTATTTCCATGTTTATTGGGATAGCAGTGTAGATATTTTCATTGATATACAGATAGCTGTGTAGATATTTGAATGTTCATACAGATAGCGGTGTAGATATTTCCATGTTCATACAGATAGCGGTGTAGATATTTCCATGTTCATACAGATAACGGTGTAGATATTTCCATGTTCATACAGATGGCGGTGTAGATATTTCCATGTCCATACAGATAGCGGTGTAGATATTTCCATGTTCATACAGTTAGCGGTGTAGATATTTCCATGTTCATACAGATGGCAGTGTAGATATTTACATGTTCATACAGATGGCGGTGTAGATATTTCCATGTTCATACAGATAGCGGTGTAGATATTTCCATGTTCATACTAATAGCGGTGTAGATATTTCCATGTTCATACTGTTAGCGGGGTAGATATTTCCATGTTCATACAGATGGCCGTGTAGATATTTCCATGTTCATACAGATGGCAGTGTAGATATTAACATGTTCGTAAGGATGGCAGTGTAGATATTCCCATGTTCATACAGTTGGCGGTGTAGATATTTCCATGTTTATACAGATAGCAGTGTAGTTATTTCCATGTTTATAGAGACAGCTGTGTAGATATTTCCATTGATATACAGATAGCTGTGTAGATATTTGCATGTTCGTACAGATAGCCGTGTAGATATTTCCATGTTCGTACAGATAGCGGTGTAGATATTTCCATGTTCATACAGATAACGGTGTAGATATTTCCATGTTCATACAGATAGCAGTGTGGATATTTCCATGTTCATACAGTTAGCGGTGTAGATATTTCCATGTTCATACAGATGGCGGTGTAGATATTTACATGTTCATACAGATGGCGGTATAGATATTTCCATGTTCATACAGATGGCGGTGTAGATATTTCCATGTTCATAGAGATGGCCGTGTAGATATTTCCATGTTTATGCAGATAGCGGTATAGATATTTCCATGTTTATACAGATGGTGGTGTAGATATTTCCATGTTTATAGATATGGCGGTCTATATATTTCCATGTTTACAGAGACAGTGGTGTAGTTATTTCCAAGTTTATAGAGACAGCGTTGTAGATATTTCCATGTTTATACAGATAGCGGTGAAGATATTTCCATGTTTATACAGATAGCGGTGTAGATATTTCCATGTTTATACAGATAGCAGTGTAGATATTTCCATGTTTAAAGAGATAGTGTTGTAGATAATTTCAATTTCCTACAGAGAGCTGTGTAGATATTTCCAAGTTCAAAGAGATAGCGGTGTAGATATTTCCACGTTTATAGAGATGTCGGTGTAGATATTTCCATGTTCATACAGAGGACGGTGTAGATATTTCCATGTTTATAGGGATGGCGGTGTAGATATTTTCATGTTTACACAGATTGCGGTGTAGATATTTCCATGTTTACACAGATAGCGGTGTAGACATTTCCATGTTTACTCAGATAGCGGTGTGGATATTTCCATGTTTATGCAGAGAGCAGTGTAGGTATTTCCATGTTTATACAGATAGCGGTGCGGATATTTCCATGTTTATTCAGATAGCGGTGCGGATATTTCCATGTTTATGCAGATAGTTGGGCAGATATTTCCATGTTTATACAGATAGCGGTGTAGATATTTCCATCTTAATGCAGATGGCGGTGTAGATATGTCCATGATCGTACAGATGGTGGTGTAGATATTTCCATGTTCATACAGATAGCGGTGTAGATATTTTGAAGTTTATAGAGATAGCGATGTAGTTATTTCCATATTTATAGAGAAATCTGTGTAGATATTTCCATGTTTATACAGATAGCGGTGTAGATATTTCCATCTTAATACAGATGGCGGTGTAGATATTTCCATGCTTATGCAAATAGCGGTATAGATATTTCCATGTTTATACAGATGGTGGTGTAGATATTTCCATGTTTATGCAGATGGCGGTATAGATATTTCCATGTTTATACAGATGGTGGTATAGATATTTCCATGTTAATACTGATGGCGGTCTGGATATTTCCATGTTTATAGAGATAGTGGTGTAGTTATTTCAAAGCTTATAGAGACAGCATTGTAGATATTTCCATGTTTATACAGATAGCGGTGAAGTTATTTCCATGTTTATACAGATAGCGGTGTAGATATTTCCATGTTTATACAGATAGCGGGGTAGATATTTCCATGTTTATAGACATAGTGGGGTAGATAATTCCAATTTTATACAGATAGCAGTGTAGATATTTCCAAGTTCATACAGATAACAGTGTAGATATTTCCACGTTTATAGAGATGGGGGTGTAGATATTTCCATGTTCATACAGATGGCGGTGTAGATATTTCCATGTTCATACAGATTGCGGTGTAGATATTTCCATGTTCATACAGATGGCGGTGTAGATATTTCCATGTTCATACAGATGGCGGTGTAGATATTTCCATGTTCATACAGATAGCGTTGTAGATATTTCCATGTTCATACAGATAGCGGTGTAGATATTTCCATGTTCATACCAATAGCGGTGTAGATATTTCCATGTTCATACAGTTAGCGGGGTAGATATTTCCATGTTCATACAGATGGCGGTGTAGATATTTACATATTCATACAGATGGCGGTGTAGATATTTCCATGTTCGTAAGGATGGCAGTGTAGATATTTCCATGTTCATACAGTTGGCAGTGTAGATATTTCCATGTTTATACAGATAGCAGTGTAGTTATTTCCATGTTTATAGAGACAGCTGTGTAGATATTTCCATTGATATACAGATAGCGGTGTAGATATTTGCATGTTCATACAGATAGCGGTGTTGATATTTCCATGTTCGTACAGATAGCGGTGTAGATATTTCCATGTTCATACAGATAACGGTGTAGATATTTCCATGTTCATACAGATAGCAGTGTGGATATTTCCGTGTTCATACAGTTAGCGGTGTAGATATTTCCATGTTCATACAGATTCCGGTGGAGATATTTACAAGTTCATACAGATGACGGTGTAGATATTTCCATGTTCGTACAGATGGCGGTGTAGATATTTCCATGTTCATAGAGATGGCCGTGTAGATATTTCCATGTTTATGCAGATAGCGGTATAGATATTTCCATGTTTATACAGATGGTGGTGTAGATATTTCCATGTTTATAGAGATGGCGGTCTAGATATTTCCATGTTTACAGAGATAGTGGTGTAGTTATTTCCAAGTTTATAGAGACAGCGTTGTAGATAATTCCATGTTTATACAGATAGCGGTGAAGATATTTCCATGTTTATACAGATAGCAGTGTAGATATTTCCATGTTTATACAGATAGCAGTGTAGATATTTCCATGTTTAAAGAGATAGTGTTGTAGATAATTTCAATTTCATACAGAGAGCAGTGTAGATATTTCCAAGTTCATACTGATAGCGGTGTAGATATTTCCACGTTTATTGAGATGGCGGTGTAGATATTTCCATGTTCATACAGAGGACAGTGTAGATATTTCCATGTTTATAGGGATGGCGTTGTAGATATTTTCATGTTTACACAGATGGCGGTGTAGATATTTCCATGTTTACACAGATAGCGGTGTAGACATTTCCATGTTTACACAGATAGCGGTGTGGATATTTCCATGTTTATGCAGATAGCAGTGTCGGTATTTCCATGTTTATACAGATAGCGGTGCGGATATTTCCATGTTTATTCAGATAGCGGTGCGGATATTTCCATGTTTATACAGATAGTTGGGCAGATATTTCCATGTTTATACAGATAGCGGTGTAGATATTTCCATCTTAATGCAGATGGCGGGGTAGATATGTCCGTGATCGTACAGATGGCGGTGTAGATATTTCCATGTTCATACAGATGGCGGTGTAGATATTTCGAAGTTTATAGAGATAGCGATGTAGTTATTTCCATATTTATAGAGAAATCTGTGTAGATATTTCCATGTATATTCAGATAGCTGTGTAGATATTTCCATGTTCATACAGATGGCGGTGTAGATATTTCGAAGTTTATAGAGATAGCTCTGAAGTTATTTCCATATTTATAGAGAAATCTGTGTAGATATTTCCGTGTATATTCAGATAGCTGTGTAGATATTTCCATGTTCATGCAGATAGCAGTGTAGATATTTCCATGTTCATCCAGATGCCGGTGAACATATACCCATGTTCATACAGATGGCGGTGAAGATATTTCCATGTTCATACAGATGGTGGTATAGATATTTCCATGTTCATACAAATGGCGGTGTAGATATTTCCATGTTCATAGAGATGGCGGTGTAGATATTTCCATGTTCATACAAATGGCGGTGTAGATATTTCCGAGTTCATAGAGATGGCGGTGTAGATATTTCCATATTTATACAGATAGCAGTGTAGTTATTTCCATGTTGATAGGGATAGCACTGCAGATATTTTCATTGATATACAGATAGCTGTGTAGATATTTGCATGTTCATACAGATAGCGGTCTAGATATTCCCATGTTCATACAGATAGCGGTGTAGATATTTCCATGTTCATATAGATAGCGGTGTAGATATTTCCATGTTCATACAAATGGCGGTGTAGATATTTCCATGTTCATACAGATAGCGGTGTAGATATTTCCATGTTCATACAGTTAGCGGTGTAGATATTTCCATGTTCATACAGATGGCGGTGTAGATATTTCCATGTTCATACAGATGGCGGTGTAGATATTTCCATGTTCATACAGATGGCGGTGTAGATATTTCCATGTTCATACAGATGGCGGTGTAGTTATTTCCATGTTCATACAGATAGCGGTGTAGATATTTCCATGTTCATACAGATAGCGGTGAAGATATTTCCATGTTCATACCAATAGCTTTGTAGATATTTCCATGTTCATACAGTTAGCGGTGTAGATAGTTCCATGTTCATACAGATGGCGTTGTGGATATTTACATGTTCATACAGATAGCGTTGCAGATATTTCCTAGTTCATACAGTTAGCGGTGTAGATATTTCCATGTTTATACAGATGGCGGTGTAGCTATTTCCATGTTCGTACAGATGGCGGTGTAGATACTTCCATGTTCATAGAGATGGCGGTGTAGATATTTCCATGTTTATGCAGATAGCGGTATAGATATTTCCATGTTTATACAGATGGTGGTGTAGATATTTGCATGTTTATAGAGATGGCAGTCTAGATATTTCCATGTTTATAGAGATAGTGGTGTAGTTATTTCCACGTTTATACAGACAGCGTTGTAGATATTTCCATGTTTATACAGATAGCGGTGAAGTTATTTCCATGTTTATACAGATAGCGGTGTAGATATTTCCATCTTAATACAGATGGCGGTGTAGATATTTCCATGTTCGTACGGATGGCAGTGTAGATATTTCCATGTTCATACAGGTGGCAGTGTAGATATTTCCATGTTTATACAGATAGCAGTGTAGTTATTTCCATGTTTATAGAGACAGCTGTGTAGATATTTCCATTGATATACAGATAGCTGTGTAGATATTTGCATGTTCATACAGATAGCGGTGTAGATATTCCCATGTTCGTACAGATAGCGGTGTAGATATGTCCATGTTCATACAGATAGCGGTGTAGATATTTCCATGTTTATAGAGATAGTGTTGTAGATAATTTCAATTTCATACAGAGAGCAGTGTAGATATTTCCAAGTTCATACAGATAGCGGTGTAGATATTTCCACGTTTATAGAGATGGCGGTGTAGATATTTCCATGTTCATACAGAGGACGGTGTAGATATTTCCATGTTTATAAGGATGGCGGTGTAGATATTTTCATGTTTTCACAGATGGCGGTGTAGATAATTCCATGTTTACACAGATAGCGGTGTAGACATTTCCATGTTTACACAGATAGCGGTGTGGATATTTCCAAGTTTGTACAAATATTTGGGCAGGTATTTCCATGTTTATACAGATAGCGGTGTAGATATTTCCATGTTCATACAAATGGCGGTGTAGATATGTCCATGTTTGTACAGATGGCGGTGTAGATATTTCCATGTTCATACAGATGGCGGTGTAGATATTTTGAAGATTATAGAGATAGCGCTGTAGTTATTTCCATATTTATAGAGAAATCTGTGTAGATATTTCCATGTATATTCAGATAGCTGTTTAGATATTTCCATGTTCATGCAGATAGCGGTGTAGATATTTCCATGTTCATTCTGATGCCGGTGTACATATATCCATGTTCATACAGATGGCGGTGAAGATATTTCCATGTTCATACAGATGGTGGTGTAGATATTTCCATGTTCATACAAATGGCGGTGTAGTTATTTCCATGTTCATAGAGATGGCGGTGTAGATATTTCCATGTTCATACAAATGGCGGTGTAGATATTTCCATGTTCATAGAGATGGTGGTGTAGATATTTCCATATTTATACAGATAGCAGTGTAGTTATTTCCATGTTTATTGGGATAGCAGTGTAGATATTTTCATTGATATACAGATAGCTGTGTAGATATTTGCATGTTCATACAGATAGCGGTGTAGATATTTCCATGTTCATACAGATAGCGGTGTAGATATTTCCATGTTTATACAGATAGCGGTGAAGATATTTCCATGTTTATAGAGATAGCGGTGTAGATATTTCCATGTTTATAGAGATGGTGGTGTAGATAATTTCAATTATATACCGAGAGCAGTGTAGAAATTTCCAAGTTCATACAGATAGCGGTGTTGATATTTCCACGTTTATAGAGATGGCAGGGTTGATATTTCCATGTTCATACTGATGGCGGTGTAGATATTTCCATGTTCATACAAATGGCGGTGTAGATATTTCCATGTTCATAGAGAAGGCGGTGTAGATATTTCCATGTTCAAACAAATGGCGGTGTAGATATTTCCATGTTCATAGAGATGCCGGTGTAGATATTTCCATGTTTATACAGATAGCAGTGTAGTTATTTCCATGTTTATATAGATGGCAGTGCAGGTATTTTCATTAATATACAGACAGCTGTGTAGATATTTGCATGTTGATACAGATAGCCGTGTAGACATTTCCATGTTCATACACATAGCGGTGTAGATATTTCCATGTTCATACAGATAGCGTTGTAGATATTTCCATGTTCATACAGATAGCGGTGTAGATATTTCTTTGTTCATACAGATAGCGGTGTAGATATTTCCATGTTCATACAGTTAGCGGTGTAGATATTTCCATGTTCATACAGATGGCGGTGTAGATATTTCCATGTTCATACAGATGGCGGTGTAGATATTTCCATGTTCATACAGATAGCGGTGTAGATATTTCCATGTTAATACAGATAGCGATGTAGATATTTCCATGTTCTTACCGATAGCGGTGTAGATATTTCCATGTTCATACAGTTAGCGGTGTAGATATTTCCATGTTCATACAGATGGCGGTGTAGATATTTACATGTTCATACAGATGGCGGTGTAGATATTTCCATCTTCGTACGGATGGCAGTGTAGATATTTCCATGTTCATACAAGTGGCTTTGTAGATATTTCCATGTTTATACAGATAGCAGAGTAGATATTTCCATGTTTACAGAGATAGCAGTGAAGATATTTCCATTGATATACAGATAGCTGTGTAGATATTTGCATGTTCATAAACATAGCGGTGTAGATATTTCCATGTTCATACAGATAGCAGTGTAGATATTTCCATGTTCATACAGATAGCGGTGTAGGTATTTCCCTGTTCATACAGTTAGCGGTGTAGATATTTCCATGTTCATACAGATGGCAGTGTAGATATTTACATGTTCACACAGATGGCGGTGTATATATTTCCGTGTTCGTACGGATGGCAGTGTAGATATTTCCATGTTCATACATGTGGCGGTGTAGATATTTCCTTGTTTATACAGATTGCAGTGTAGTTATTTCCATGTTTATAGAGATAGCAGTGTAGATATTTCCATTGATATACAGATAGCTGTGTAGATATTTGCATGTTCATACAGATAGCGGTGTAGTTATTTCCATGTTCATACAGATGGCGGTGTAAATATTTACATGTTCGTACAGATGGCGGTGTAAATATTTCCATGATCATACAGATGGCAGTGTAGATATTTCCATGTTCATAGAGATGGCGGTGTAGATATTTCCATGTTTATGCAGATAGCGGTATAGATATTTCCATGTTTATACAGATAGTGTTGTAGATATTTCCATGTTTATAGAGATGGCAGTCTAGATATTTCCATCTTTATAGAGACAGTGGTGTAGTTATTTCCAAGTTTATAGAGACAGCGTTGTAGATATTTCCATGTTTATTCAGATAGCGGTGAAGATATTTCCATGTTTATACAGATAGCGGTGTAGATATTTCCATGTTCATACAGATGGCGGTGTAGATATTTCCATGTTTATAGAGATGGTGGTGTAGTTATTTTCATGCTTACACAGATGGCAGTGTAGATATTTCCATGTTTACACAGATAGCGGTTTAGACATTTCTATGTTTACACAGATAGCGGTGTGGATATTTAAATGTTTATGCAGATAGCGGTGTAGATATTTCCATGTTTATACAGATAGCGGTGCGGTTATTTCCATGTTTATACAGATAGTCCTGCAGAGATTTCCATGTTTATACAGATATTGGTGTAGATATTTCCATCTTAAAACAGATGGAGGTGTAGATATGTCCATGTTCATACAGATGGCGGTGTAGATATTTCCATGTTCATACAGATGGCGGTGTAGATATTTTGAAGTTTATAGAGATAGCGCTGTAGTTATTTCCATATTTGTAGAGAAATCTGTGTAGATATTTCCATGTATATGCAGATAGCTGTGTAGATATTTCCATGTTCATGCAGAAAGCTGTGTAGATACTTCCATGTTCATCCAGATGCCGGTGTAGATATGTCCATGTTAATAGAGATGGCGGTGAAGATATTTCCATGTTCATACAGATGGCGGTGTAGATATTTCTATGTTCATACAAATGGCGGTGTAGATATTTCCATGTTCATAGAGATGGCGGTGTAGATATTTCCATGTTCATAGAGATGGCGGTGTAGATATTTCCATGTTCATACAAATGGCCGTGTAGATATTTCCATGTTCATAGAGATGGCGGTGTAGATATTTCCATGTTTATACAGATAGCACTGTAGTTATTTCCATGTTTATACAGATAGCAGTGTAGATATTTCCATTGATATACGGATACCTTTGCAGATGTTTGCATATTCATACAGATAGCGGTGTAGATATTTCCATGTTCATACAGATAGCGGTGTAGATATTTCCATGTTAATACAGATAGCGGTGTAGATATTTCCATGTTCATACAGATAGCGGTGTAGATATTTCCATGTTCATACCAATAGCTGTGTAGTTATTTCCATGTTCATACAGTTAGCGGTGTAGATATTTACATGTTCATACAGATGGCGGTGTAGATATTTCCATTTTCGTACGGATGGCAGTGTAGATATTTCCATGTTCATACAGGTGGCGGTGTAGATATTTCCATGTTTATACAGATAGCAGTGTAGATATTTCCGTGTTTATAGAGATAGCAGTGTAGATATTTCCATTGATATACAGATAGCTGTGTAGATATTTGCATGTTCATACGGAGAGCGGTGTAGATATTTCCAAGTTCGTACAGATAGCTGTGTAGATATTTCCATGTTCATACAGATAGCGGTGTGGATATTTCCATGTTCATACAGATGACGGTGTAGATATTTCCATCTCCATACAGATAGCGGTGTAGATATTTCCATGTTCATACAGTTAGCGGTGTAGATATTTCCATGTTCATACAGATGGCGGTGTAGATATTTACATGTTCATACAGATGGCGGTATAGATATTTCCATATTCGTACAGATGGCGGTGTAGATATTTCCATGTTCAAAGAGATGGCGGTGTAGATATTTCCATGTTTATGCAGATTGCGGTATAGATATTTCCATGTTTATACAGATCGTGGTGTAGATATTTCCATCTTTATAGAGATGGAGGCCTAGATATTTCCGTGTTTACAGAGATAATGGTGTAGTTATTTCCAAGTTTATTGAGACAGCGTTGTAGATATTTCCATGCTTATACAGATAGCGGTGAAGATATTTCCATGTTTATACAGATAGCGGTGTAGATATTTCAATGTTTATACAGATAGCAGTGTAGATATTTCCATGTTTATAGAGATAGTGGTGTAGATAATTTCAAATTCATACAGAGAGCAGTGTAGATATTTCGAAGTTCATACAGATAGCGGTGCAGATATTTCCACGTTTATAGAGATGGCTATGTAGATATTTCCATGTTCATACAGATGGCCGTGTAGATATTTCCATGTTTATTGGGATGGCGGTGTAGATATTTTCATGTTTACACAGATGGCGGTGTAGATATTTCCATGTTTACACAGATAGCGGGGTAGACATTTCCATGTTTACACAGATAGCGGTGTGGATATTTCCATGTTCATACAAATGTCGGTGTAGATATTTCCATGTTCATAGAGATGACGGAGCAGATATTTCCATGTTTATACAGATAGCAGTGTAGTTATTACCATGTTTATAGAGATAGCAGTGTAGATATTTCCATTGATATACAGATAGCTGTGTAGATATTTGCATGTTCATACAGATAGCGGTGTAGATATTTCCATGTTCATACAGATTGCGGTGTAGATATTTCCATGTTCATACAGATAGCGGTATAGATATTTCCATGTTCATACAGATAGCGGTGTAGATATTTCCATGTTCATACAGTTAGCGGTGTAGATATTTCCATGTTCAAACAGATGGCGGTGTAGATATTTCCATATTCATACAGTTAGCGGTGTAGATATTTCCATGTTTCTACAGATGGCGGTGTAGATATTTCCATGTTCATACAGATAGCGGTGTACATATTTCTATGTTCATACAGACAACGGTGTAGATATTTCCATGTTCATACAGATAGCGGTGCAGATATTTCCATGTTCATACAGTTAGCGGTGTAGATACTTCCATGTTCATACAAATGGCGGTGTAGATATTTCCATGTTTATACAGATAGCAGTGTAGATATTTCCGTGTTTACAGAGATATCAGTGTAGATATTTCCATTGATATACAGATATCTGTGTAGATATTTGCATGTTCATACACATAGCGGTGTAATTATTTCCATGTTCATACAGATAGCTGTGTAGATATTTCCATGTTCGTACAGAGATCGGTGTAGATATTTCCATGTGCATACAGATAGCGGTGTAGATATTTCCATGTTCATACAGATATCGGTGTAGGTATTTCCCTGTTCATACACTTAGCGGTGTAGATATTTCCATGTTCATACAGAAGGCAGTGTAGATATTTACATGTTCATACAGATGGCGGTGTAGATATTTCCATGTTCGTGTGGATGGCAGTGTAGATATTTCCATGTTCATACAGGTGGCGGTGTAGATATTTTCGTGTTTATACAGATAGCAGTGTAGTTGTTTCCATGTTTATAGAGATAGCAGTGTAGATATTTCCATTGATATACAGATAGCTGTGTAGATATTTGCATGTTCATACAGATAGCGGTGTTGATATTTCCATGTTCATACAGATGGCTGTGTAGATAATTACATGTTCGTACAGATGGCTGTGTAAATATTTACTTGTTCATACAGATGGCAGTGTAGATATTTCCATGTTCATAGAGATGGCAGTGTAGATATTTCCATGTTTATGCAGATAGCGGTATAGATATTTCCATGTTTATACAGATGGTTTTGTAGATATTTCCATGTTTATAGAGATGGCAGTCTAGATATTTCCATCTTTATAGAGACAGTGGTGTAGTTATTTCCAAGTTTATAGAGACAGCATTGTAGATATTTACATGTTTATACAGATAGCGGTGAAGATATTTCCATGTTTATACAGATAGCGGTGTAGATATTTCCATGTTCATAGAGATGGCGGTGTAGATATTTCCATGTTTATACAGATAGCAGTGTAGTTATTTCCATGTTTATATAGATGGCAGTGTAGGTATTTTCATTGATATACAGATAGCTGTGTAGATATTTGCATGTTCATACAGATAGCCATGTAGACATTTCCATGTTCATACACATAGCGGTGTAGATATTTCCATGTTCATACAGATAGCGTTGTAGATATTTCAATGTTCATACAGATAGCGGTGTAGATATTTCTTTGTTCATACAGATAACGGTGTAGATATTTCCATGTTCATACAGATAGCGGTGCAGATATTTCCAGGTTCATAGAGTTAGCGGTGTAGATATTTCCATGTTCAACAAATGGCGGTGTAGATATTTCCATGTTTATACAGATAGCAGTGTAGATATTTCCATGTTTATAGAGATAGCAGTGTAGATATTTCCATTGATATACAGATAGCTCTGTAGATATTTGCATGTTCATACAGATTGCGGTGTAGATATTTCCATGTTCATACAGATGGCGGTGTAGATAATTACATGTTCGTACAGATGGCTGTGTAAATATTTACTTGTTCATACAGATGGCAGTGTAGATATTTCCATGTTCATAGAGATGGCAGTGTAGATATTTCCATGTTTATGCAGATAGCGGTATAGATATTTCCATGTTTATAGAGATGGTTTTGTAGATATTTCCATGTTTATAGAGATGGCAGTCTAGATATTTCCATCTTTATAGAGACAGTGGTGTAGTTATTTCCAAGTTTATAGAGACAGCATTGTAGATATTTCCATGTTTATACAGATAGCGGTGAAGATATTTCCATGTTTATACAGATATCGGTGTAGATATTTCCATGTTCATAGAGATGGCGGTGTAGATATTTCCATGTTTATACAGATAGCAGTGTAGTTATTTCCATGTTTATATAGATGGCAGTGTAGGTATTTTCATTGATATACAGATAGCTGTGTAGATATTTGCATGTTCATACAGATAGCCATGTAGACATTTCAATGTTCATACACATAGCGGTGTAGATATTTCCATGTTTATACAGATAACAGTGTAGATATTTCCATGTTTATATTGATAGTGGTGTAGATAATTTCAATTTTATACCGTGAGCAGTGTAGAAATTTCCAAGTTCATACAGATAGCGGTGTTGATATTTCCACGTTTATAGAGATGGCAGTGTTGATATTTCCATGTTCATACTGATGGCGGTGTAGATATTTCCATGTTCATACAAATGGCGGTGTAGATATTTCCATGTTCATAGAGAAGGCGGTGTAGATATTTCCATGTTCAAACAAATGGCGGTGTAGATATTTCCATGTTCATAGAGATGGCAGTGTAGATATTTCCATGTTTATACAGATAGCAGTGTAGTTATTTCCATGTTTATATATATGGCAGTGTAGGTATTTTCATTGATATACAGATAGCTGTGTAGATATTTGCATGTTCATACAGATAGCCGTGTAGACATTTCCATGTTCATACACATAGCGGTGTAGATATTTCCATGTTCATACAGATAGCGTTGTAGATATTTCCATGTTCATACAGATAGCGGTGTAGATATTTCTTTGTTCATACAGATAACGGTGTAGATATTTCCATGTTCATACAGATAGCGGTGCAGATATTTCCATGTTCATACAGTTAGCGGTGTAGATATTTCCATGTTCATAGAAATGGCGGTGTAGATATTTCCATGTTTATACAGATAGCAGTGTAGATATTTCCATGTTTATAGAGATATCAGTGTAGATATTTCCATTGATATACAGATATCTGTGTAGATATTTGCATGTTCATACACATAGCGGTGTAGATATTTCCATGTTCATACAGATAGCTGTGTAGATATTTCCATGTTCGTACAGAGATCGGTGTAGATATTTCCATGTGCATACAGATAGCGGTGTAGATATTTCCATGTTCATACAGATAGCGGTGTAGGTATTTCCCTGTTCATACACTTAGTGGTGTAGATATTTCCATGTTCATACAGAAGGCAGTGTAGGTATTTACATGTTCATACAGATGGCGGTGTAGATATTTCCATGTTCGCATGGATGGCAGTGTAGATATTTCCATGTTCATACAGGTGGCGGTGTAGATATTTCCGTGTTTATACAGATAGCAGTGTAGATATTTCCATGTTTATAGAGATAGCAGTGTAGATATTTCCATTGATATACAGATAGCTGTGTAGATGTTTGCATGTTCATACAGATAGCAGTGTAGATATTTCCATGTTCATACAGATGGCGGTGTAGATATTTACATGTTCGTACAGATGGCGGTGTAAATATTTACATGTTCATACAGATGGCAGTGTAGATATTTCCATGTTCATAGAGATGGCAGTGTAGATATTTCCATGTTTATGCAGATAGCGGTATAGATATTTCCATGTTTATACAGATGGTTTTGTAGATATTTCCATGTTTATAGAGATGGCAGTCAAGATATTTCCATCTTTATAGAGACACTGGTGTAGTTATTTCCAAGTTTATAGAGACAGCGTTGTAGATATTTCCATGTTTATAGAGATAGTGGTGTAGATAATTTCAATTTTATAAAGGGAGCAGTATAGAAATTTCCAAGTCCATACAGATAGCGGTGTAGATATTTCCACGTTTATAGAGATGGCAGTGTTGATATTTCCATGTTCATACTGATGGCGGTGTAGATATTTCCATGTTCAAACAAATGGCGGTGTAGATATTTCCATGTTCATAGAGATGCCGGTGTAGATATTTCCATGTTCATACAGATAGCAGTGTAGTTATTTCCATGTTTATATAGATGGCAGTGCAGGTATTTTCATTGATATACAGATAGCTGTGTAGATATTTGCATGTTCATACAGATAGCCGTGTAGACATTTCCATGTTCATACACATAGCGGTGTAGATATTTCCATGTTCATACAGATAGCGGTGTAGATATTTCTTTGTTCATACAGATAGCGGTGTAGATATTTCCATGTTCATACAGTTAGCGGTGTAGATATTTCCATGTTCATACAGATGGCGGTGCAGATATTTACATGTTCATACAGATGGCGGTGTAGATATTTCCATGTTTATACAGATAGCGGTGTAGATATTTCCATGTTCATACAGATAGCGGTGTAGATATTTCCATGTTAATACAGATAGCGATGTAGATATTTCCATGTTCTTACCGATAGCGTTGTAGGTATTTCCATGTTCATACAGTTAGCGGTGTAGATATTTCCATGTTCATACAGATGGCGGTGTAGATATTTACATGTTCATACAGATGGCGGTGTAGATATTTCCATCTTTGTACGGATGGCAGTGTAGATATTTCCATGTTCATACAGGTGGCGGTGTAGATATTTCCATGTTTATACAGATAGCAGTGTAGTTATTTCCATGTTTACAGAGATAGCAGTGAAGATATTTCCATTGATATACAGGTAGCTGTGTAGATATTTGCATGTTCATAAACATAGCGGTGTAGATATTTCCATGTTCATACAGATAGCAGTGTAGATATTTCCATGTTCATACAGATAGCGGTGTAGGTATTTCCCTGTTCATACAGTTAGCGGTGTAGATATTTCCATGTTCATACAGATGGCAGTGTAGATATTTACATGTTCACACAGATGGCGGTGTAGATATTTCCATGTTCGTACGGATGGCAGTGTAGATATTTCCATGTTCATACATGTGGCGGTGTAGATATTTCCTTGTTTATACAGATTGGATTGTAATTATTTCCATGTTTATAGAGATAGCAGTGTAGATATTTCCATTGATATACAGATAACTGTGTAGATATTTGCATGTTCATACAGATAGCGGTGTAGATTTTTCCATGTTCATACAGATGGCGGTGTAAATATTTACATGTTCGTACAGTTGGCGTTGTAAATATTTCCATGATCATACAGATGGCAGTGTAGATATTTCCATGTTCATAGAGATGGCGGTGTAGATATTTCCATGTTTATGCAGATAGCGGTATAGGTATTTCCATGTTTATACAGATAGTGTTGTAGATATTTCCATGTTTATAGAGATGGCAGTCTAAATATTTCCATCTTTATAGAGACAGTGGTGTAGTTATTTCCAAGTTTATAGAGACAGCGTTGTAGATATTTCCATGTTTATACAGATAGCGGTGAAGATATTTCCATGTTTATACAGATAGCGGTGAAGATATTTCCATGTTTATACAGATAGCAGTGTAGTTATTTCCATGTTTATAGAGATAGCAGTGTAGATATTTCCATTGATATACAGATAGCTGTGTAGATATTTCCATGTTCATACAGATAGCGGTGTAGATATTTCCATGTTCATACTGTTAGCGGTGTAGATATTTCCATGTTCATACAGATGGCAGTGTAGATATTTACATGTTCATACAGATGGCAGTGGAGATATTTCCATGTTCGTACGGATGGCAGTGTAGATATTTCCATGTTCATACAGGTGGCGGTTTATATATTTCCATGTTTATACTGATAGCAGTGTAGTTATTTCCATTTTTATAGAGATAGCAGTGTAGATATTTCCATTGATATACAGATAGCTGTGTAGATATTTCCATGTTCATACAGATAGCGATGTAGATATTTCCATGTTCATACAGATAACGGTGTAGATATTTCCATGTTCATACAGATAGCGGTGTAGATATTTCCATGTTCATACAGTTAGGGGTGTAGATATTTCCATGTTCATACAAATGGCGGTGTAGAAATTTCCATGTTTATACAGATAGCAGTGTAGATATTTCCATGTTTATAGAGATAGCAGTGTAGATATTTCCATTGATATACAGATAGCTGTGTAGATATTTGCATGTTCATACACATAGCGGTGTAGGTATTTCCATGTTCATACAGATAGCGTTGTAGATATTTCCATGTTCGTACAGATGGCGGTGTAGATATTTCCATGTTTATAGAGATGGCGATGTAGATATTTTCATGTTTACACAGATGGCGGTGTAGATATTTCCATATTTACACAGATAGCGGTGTAGACATTTCCATGTTTACACAGATAGCGGTGTGGATATCTCCATGTTTATGCAGATAGCGGTGTAGATATTTCCATGTTTATACCGATAGCGGTGCGGTTATTTCCATGTTTATACAGATATTGGTGGAGATATTTCCATGTTTATACAGATAGCGGTGTAGATATTTCCATCTTATTACAGATGGCGGTGTAGATATGTCCATGTTCGTACAGATGGCGGTGAAGATATTTCCATGTATATACAGATGGCGGTGTAGATATTTCGAAGTTTATAGAGATAGCGCTGTAGTTTTTTCCATATTTATAGAGAAATCTGTGTAGATATTTCCATGTATATGCAGATAGATGTGTAGATATTTCCATGTTCATACAGATAGAGGTGTAGATATTTCCATGTTCATAGAGATAACGTTGTAGATATTTACATCTTCATACAGATAGCGGTACAGATATTTGCATGTTCATACAGTAAGCGGTGTAGATATTTCCATGTTCATACAGATGGCAGTGTAGATATTTACATGTTCATACAGATGTCGGTGTGGATATTTCCATGTTTATAGAGATAGTAGTGTAGTTATTTCAAAGTTTATAGAGACAGCGTTGCAGATATTTCCATGTTTATAGAGACAGCGTTGTAGATATTTCCATGTTTATAGAGATAGCGGTGAAGATATTTCCACGTTTATACAGATAGCGGTGTAGATATTTCCATGTTTATACAGATAGCGGTGTAGATATTTCCATGTTGATAGAGATAGTGGTGTAGATAATTCCAATTTTATACAGATAGCAGTGTAGATATTTCCACGTTCATACAGATAGCGGTGTAGATATTTCCACGTTTATAGAGATCGCGGTGTAGATATTTCCATGTTCATACAGATGGCGGTGTAGATATTTCCATGTTTATAGAGATGGCGGTGTAGATATTTTCATGTTTACACAGATGGCGGTGTAGATATTTCCATGTTTACACAGATAGCGGTGTAGACATTTCCATGTTTACACAGATAGCGGTGTGGATATTTCCATTTTTATGCAGATAGCGGTGTAGATATTCCCATGTTTATACAGAAAGCGGTGCGGATATTTCCATGTTTATACAGATAGTGGTGCAGATATTTCCATGTTTATACAGATAGCGGTGTAGATATTTCCATCTTAATACAGATTGCGGTGTAGATATTTCCATGTTTATGCAGATAGCGGTATAGATATTTCCATGTTTATACAGATGGTGGTGTAGATATTTCCATGTTTATGCAGAGGGCAGTATAGATATTTCCATGTTTATACAGATGGTGGTTTAGATATTTCCATGTTCATACAGATGGCGGTGTAGATATTTCGAAGTTTATAGAGATAGCGCTGTAGATATTTCTAAATTTGTGTAGAAATCTGTGTAGATATTTCCGTGCATATGCAGATAGCTGTGTAGATATTTCCATGTTCATGCAGATAGCGGTGTAGTTATTTCCATGTTCATCCAGATTCCGGTGTAGATACATCCATGTTCATACACATAGCGGTGAAGATATTTCCATGTTCATACAGATGGCTGTGTAGATATTTCCATGTTCATACAGGTGGCGGTGTAGATATTTCCATGTTTATACAGATAGCACTGTAGTTATTTCCATGTTTACAGAGATAGCAGTGTAGATATTTCCATTGATATACAGATAGCTGTGTAGATATTTGCATGTTCATACAGATAGCGGTGCAGATATTTCCATGTTCATACAGATAGCGGTGTAGATATTTCCATGTTCATACAGAGAGCGGTGTAGATATTTCCATGTTCAGATAGCGGTGTAGATATTTCCATTTTCTTACAGATAGCGGTGTAGTTATTTCCATGTTCATACATTTAGCGGTGTAGATATTTCCATGTTCATACAGATGGCGGTGTAGATAGATCCATGTTCATGCAGACAGCGGTGTAGATATTTCCATGTTCATCCAGATGCCGGTGTACATATATCCATGTTCATATAGATGGCGGTGAAGATATTTCCATGATCATACAGATGGTGGTGTAGATATTTCCATATTCATAGAGATGGCGCTGTAGATATTTCCATGTTCATACAAATGGCGGTGTAGATAATTCCATGTTCATAGAGATGGCGGTGTTGATATTTCCATATTTATAGAGATAGCAGTGTAGTTATTTCCATGTTTATAGATATAGTAGTGTAGATATTTCCATTGATATACAGATAGCTGTGTAGATATTTGCATGTTCATAGAGATAGCGGTGTAGATATTTCCATGTTCATACAGATAGCGGTGTAGATATTTCCATGTTCATACAGTTAGCGGTTTAGATATTTCCATGTTCATACAGATGGCGGTGTAGATATTTACATGTTCATACAGATGGCGGTGTAGTTATTTCCATGTTCATACACATAGCGGTGTAGATATTTCCATGTTCATACAGATAGCGGTGTAGATATTTCCGTGTTCATACAGATAGCGGTGTAGATATTTCCATGTTCATACCAATAGCGGTGTAGACATTTCCATGTTCATATATTTAGCGGTGTAGATATTTCCATGTTCATACAGATGGCGAAGATATTTCCATGTTCATACAGTTAGCGGTGTAGATATTTCCATTTTCATACAGATGGCGGTGTAGATATTTCCATGTTCATAGAGATGGCGGTGTAGATATTTCCATATTTATACAGATAGCAGTGTAGTTATTTCCATGTTTATAGAGATAGCAGTGTAGATATTGCCATTGATATACAGATAGCTGTGTAGATATTTGCATGTTCATACAGATAACGGTGTAGATATTTCCATGTTCGTACAGATAGCGGTGTAGATTTTTCCATGTTCCTACAGATAGCGGTGTAGATATTTCCATGTTCATACAGATAACGGTGTAGATATTTCCATGTTCATACAGATAGCGGTGTAGATATTTCCATGTTCATACAGTTAGCGGTGTAGATATTTCCATGTTCATACAGATGGCTGTGTAGATATTTACATGTTCATACAGATGGCGGTATAGATATTTCCATGTTCGTACAGATGGCGTTGTAGATATTTCCATGTTCATAGAGATGGCGGTGTAGATATTTCCATGTTTATGCAGATAGAGGTATAGATATTTCCATGTTTATGCAGATGGCGGTGTAGATATTTCCATGATTAAAGAGATGGCGATGTGGATATTTCCATGTTCATACTGATGGCGGTGTAAATATTTCCAAGTTCGTACGGATGGCAGTGTAGATATTTCCATGTTCATACAGGTGGCGGTGTATATATTTCCATGTTGATACAGATAGCTGTGTAGATATTTCCATGTTCATACAGGTAGCGGTGTAGATATTTCCATGTTCATACAGCTAACGGTGTAGATAATTCCATGTTCATACAGATAGCGGTGTAGATATTTCCATGTTCATACAGTTAGGGGTGTAGATATTTCCATGTTCATACAAATGGCAGTGTAGATATTTCCATGTTTATACAGATTGCAGTGTAGATATTTCCATGTTTATAGAGATAGCAGTGTAGATATTTCCATTGATATACAGATAGCTGTGTAGATATTTGCATGTTCATACACATAGCGGTGTAGATATTTCCATGTTCGTAAAGATAGCGGTGTTGATATTTCCATGTTCGTACAGATGGCGGTGTAGATATTTCCATGTTTATAGAGATGGCGGTATAGATATTTCCATGTTTATGCAGATAGCGGTATTGATATTTCCATGTTTATACAGACGATGGTGTAGATATTTCCATGTTTATAGAGATGGCGGTCTAGGTATTTCCATCTTTATAGAGATAGTAGTGTAGTTATTTCGAAGTTTATACAGACAGCGTTGCAGATATTTCCATGTTTATAGAGACAGCGTTGTAGATATTTCCATGTTTATAGAGATAGCGGTGAAGATATTTCCATGTTTATACAGATAGCGGTGTAGGTATTTCCATGTTTATACAGATAGCGGTGTAGATATTTCCATGTTGATAGAGATAGTGGTGTAGATAATTCCAATTTTATACAGATAGCAGTGTAGATATTTCCAAGTTCATACAGATAGCGGTGTAGATATATCCACGTTTATAGAGATGGCGGTGTAGATATTTCCATGTTCATACAGATGGCGGTGTAGATATTTCCATGTTTATAGAGATGGCAGTGTAGATATTTTCATGTTTACACAGATGGCGGTGTAGATATTTCCATGTTTACACAGATAGCGGTGTAGACATTTCCAAGTTTACACAGATAGCGGTGTGGATATTTCCATGTTTATGCAGTTAGCGGTGTAGATATTTCCATGTTTATACAGAAAGCGGTGCGGATATTATCATGTTAATACAGATAGTGGTGCAGATATTTCCATGTTTATACAGATTGCGGTGTAGATATTTCCATCTTATTACAGATGGCGGTGTAGATATGTCCATGTTCGTACAGATGGCGGTGTAGATATTTCCATGTTCATACAGATGGCGGTGTAGATATTTCGAAGTTTATTGAGATTGCGCTGTAGTTATTTCCATATTTATAGAGAAATCTGTGTAGATATTTCCATGTATATGCAGATAGCTGTGTAGATATTTCCATGTTCATACAGATAGCGGTGTAGATATTTCCATGTTCATAGAGATAACGGTGTAGATATTTACATCTTCATACAGATAGCGGTACAGATATTTCCATGTTCATACAGTAAGCGGTGTAGATATTTCCATGTTCATACAGATGGCAGTGTAGATATTTACATGTTCATACAGATGTCGGTGTAGATATTTCCATGTTCGTACAGATGGCGTTGTAGATATTTCCATGTTCATAGAGATGGCTGTGTAGATATTTCCATGTTTATGCAGATAGCGGTATAGATATTTCCATGTTTATACAGACGGTGGTGTAGATATTTCCATGTTTTTAGAGATGGCGGTCTAGGTATTTCCATGTTTATAGAGATAGTAGTGTAGTTATTTCGAAGTTTATACAGACAGCGTTGCAGATATTTCCATGTTTATAGAGACAACGTTGTAGATATTTCCATGTTTATAGAGATAGCGGTGAAGATATTTCCATGTTTATACAGATAGCGGTGTAGATATTTCCATGTTTATATAGATAGCGGTGTAGATATTTCCATGTTGATAGAGATAGTGGTGTAGATAATTCCAATTTTATACAGATAGCAGTGTAGATATTTCCAAGTTCGTACTGATAGCGGTGTAGATATTTCCACGTTTATAGAGATGGCGGTGTAGATATTTCCATGTTCATACAGATGGCGGTGTAGATATTTCCATGTTTATAGAGATGGCAGTGTAGATATTTTCATGTTTACACAGATGGCGGTTTAGATATTTCCATGTTTACACAGATAGCGGTGTAGACATTTCCATGTTTACACAGATAGCGGTGTGGATATTTAAATTTTTATGCAGATAGTGTTGTAGATATTTCCATGTTTATACAGAAAGCGGTGCGGA
The DNA here is from genome assembly GCF_029281585.2 of Gorilla gorilla gorilla. Lineage (NCBI taxonomy): Eukaryota > Metazoa > Chordata > Mammalia > Primates > Hominidae > Gorilla > Gorilla gorilla. The sequence goes on from NC_073231.2 coordinate 151,770,067, forward strand.
TATTTCCATGTTAATACAGATAGTGGTGCACATATTTCCATGTTTATACAGATAGCGGTGTAGATATTTCCATCTTAATACAGATGGCGGAGTAGATATTTCCATGTTTATGCAGATAGCGGTATAGATATTTCCATGTTTATACAGATGGTGGTGTAGATATTTCCATGTTCATACAGATGGCGGTCTAGATATTTCGAAGTTTATAGAGATAGCGCTGTAGTTATTTCTATATTTATATAGAAATCTGTGTAGATATTTCCATGTATATGCAGATAGCTGTGTAGATATTTCCATGTTCATGCAGATAGCGGTGTAGTTATTTCCATGTTTTTCCAGATGCTGGTGTAGATACATCCATGTTCATACAGATGGCGGTGAAGATATTTCCATGTTCATACAGATGGCTGTGTAGATATTTTCATGTTCATAGAGATGGCGGTGTAGATATTTCCATGTTGATACAGATAGCAGTGTAGTTATTTCCATGTTTATAGAGATATCAGTGTAGATATTTCCATTGATATACAGATAGCAGTGTAGATATTTGCATGTTCATACAGATAGCGGTGTAGATATTTCCATGTTCATACAGATAGCGGTCTAGATATTTCCAGGTTCATACGAATAGCGGTGTAGACATTTCCATGTTCATACAGATAGCGGTGTAGATATTTCCATGGTCATACAGATGGCGGTGTAGATATTTCCATGTTCGTACGGATGGCAGTGTAAATATTTCCATGTTCATACAGGTGGCGGTGTAGATATTTCCATGTTTATACAGATAGCAGTGTAGTTATTTCCATGTTTATAGAGATAGCAGTGTAGATATTTCCATTGATATACAGATAGCTGTGTAGATATTTGCATGTTCATACAGATAGCCATGAAGACATTTCCATGTTCATACACATAGCGGTGTAGATATTTCCAAGTTCATACAGATAGCGTTGTAGATATTTCCATGTTCATACAGATAGCGGTGTAGATATTTCTTTGTTCATACACATAGCGGTGTAGATATTTCCATGTTCATACAGTTAGCGGTGTAGATATTTACATGTTCATACAGATGGCGGTGTAGATATTTACATGTTCATACAGATGGCGGTGTAGATATTTCCATGTTCATACAGATGGCGGTGTAGATATTTCCATGTTCGTACAGATAGCGATGTAGATATTTCCATGTTAATACAGATAGCGATGTAGATATTTCCATGTTCTTACCTATAGCGGTGTAGATATTTCCATGTTCATACAGTTAGCGGTGTAGATATTTCCATGTTCATACAGATGGCGGTGTAGGTATTTACATGTTCATACAGATGGCGGTGTAGATATTTCCATCTTTGTACGGATGGCAGTGTAGATATTTCCATGTTCATACAGATGGCGGTGTAGATATTTCCATGTTCATATAGATAGCGGTGTAGATATTTCCATGTTCATACAGATAGCGATGTAGATATTTCCATGTTCATACCAATAGCGGTGTAGATATTTCCATGTTCATACAGTTAGCGGTGTAGATATTTCCATGTTCATATAGATGGCGGTGTAGATATTTCCATGTTCGTACGGATGGCAGTGTAAATATTTCCATGTTCATACAGGTGGCGGTGTAGATATTTCCATGTTTATACAGATAGCAGTGTAGTTATTTCCATGTTTACAGAGATCACAGTGAAGTTATTTCCATTGATATACAGATAGCTGTGTAGATATTTGCATGTTCATACAGATATCGGTGTAGATATTTCCATGTGCATACAGATAGCGGTGTAGTTATTTCCATGTTCATGCAGATAGCGGTGTAGATATTTCCATTTTCCTACAGATAGCGGTGTAGGTATTTCCATGTTCATACAGTTAGCGGTGTAGATATTTCCATGTTCATACAGATGGCGGTTTAGATATTTCCATGTTCATACAGATGGCGGTGTAAATATTTCCAAGTTCTTACAGATGGCGGTGTAGATATTTCCATGTTCATAGAGATGGCGGTGTAGATATTTCCATGTTTATACAGATGGTGGTGTAGATATTTCCATGTTTATAGAGATGGCGGTCTAGATATTTCCATGTTTATAGAGATAGTGGTGTAGTTATTTCAAAGTTTATAGAGACAGCATTGTAGATATTTCCATGTTTAAACAGAAAGCGGTGAAGTTATTTCCATGTTTATACAGATAGCGGTGTAGATATTTCCATGTTTATAGAGATAGTGGTGTAGATAATTCGAATTTTATACAGATAGCAGAGTAGATATTTCCAAGTTCATACAGATAGCAGTGTAGGTATTTCCACGTTTACAGAGATGGCTGTGTAGATATTTCCATGTTCATACAGATGGCGGTGTAGATATTTCCATGTTTATAGAGATGACGGTGTAGATATTTTCAGGTTTAAACAGATGGCAGTGTAGATATTTCCATGTTTACACAGATAGCGGTGTAGACATTTCCATGTTTACACAGATAGCGGTGTGGATATTTTCATGTTTATGCAGATAGCGGTGTTGATATTTCCATGTTCATACAGATAGCGGTGTAGATATTTCCATCTTCATACCAATAGCGGTGTAGATATTTCCATGTTCATACAGTTAGCGGTATAGATATTTCCATGTTTATACAGATGGTGGTGTAGATATTTCCATGTTCATACAGATGGCAGTGTAGATATTTCAAAGTTTATAGAGATAGTGCTGTAGTTATTTCTATATTTATATAGAAATCTGTGTAGATATTTCCATGTATATGCAGATAGCTGTGTAGATATTTCCTTGTTCATGCAGATTGCGGTGTAGTTATTTCCATGTTCATCCAGATGCCGGTGTAGATACATCCATGTTCATAGAGATGGCGGTGAAGATATTTCCATGTTCATACAGATGGCTGTGTAGATATTTCCATGTTCATAGAGATGGCGGTGTAGATATTTCCATGTTGATACAGATAGCAGTGTAGTTATTTCCATGTTTATAGAGATAGCAGTGTAGATATTTCCATTGGTATACAGATAGCCGTGTAGATATTTCCATGTTCATACAGATAGCGGTGTAGATATTTCCATGTTCATACAGAGAGCGGTGTAGATATTTCCATGTTCATACAGCTGGCTGTGAAGATATTTCCATGTTCATACAGATAGCTGTGTACATATTTCCATTTTTATACAGATAGCGGTGTAGATATTTCCATGTTCATACAGTTAGCGGTGTAGATATTTCCATGTTCATACAGATGGCGGTGTAGATATTTACATGTTCATACAGATGGCTGTGTAGATATTTCCATGTTCGTACGGATGGCAGTGTAGATATTTCCATGTTCATACAGGTGGCGGTATAGATATTTCCATGTTTATACAGATAGCAGTTTAGTTATTTCCATGTTTACAAAGATAGCAGTGTAGATATTTCCATTGATATACAGATAGCTGTGTAGATATTTGCATGTTCATACAGATAGCAGTGTAGATATTTCCATGTTCATACAGATAGCGGTGTAGATATTTCCATGTTCATACAGAGAACGGTGTAGATATTTCCATGTTCATACAGATAGCGGTGTAGATATTTCCATGTTCATACAGATAGCAGTGTAGGTATTTCCATGTTCATACAGTTAGCGGTGTAGATATTTCCATGTTCATACAGATGGCGGTTTAGATATTTACATGTTCATACAGATGGCAGTGTAAATATTTCCAAGTTCTTACAGATGGCGGTGTATATATTTCCATGTTCATAGAGATGGTGGTGTAGATATTTCCATGTTTATGCAGATAGCGGTATAGATATTTCCATGTTTATACAGATTGTGGTGTAGATATTTCCATGTTTATACAGATGGCGGTCTGGATATTTCCATGTTTATAGAGATAGTGGTGTAGTTATTTCAAAGCTTATAGAGACAGCATTGTAGATATTTCCATGTTTATACAGATAGCGGTGAAGTTATTTCCATGTTTATACAGATAGCGGTGAAGATATTTCCATGTTTATACAGATAGTGGGGTAGATATTTCCATGTTTATAGACATAGTGTGGTAGATAATTCCAATTTTATACAGATAGCAGTGTAGATATTTCCAAGTTCATACAGATAGCAGTGTAGATATTTCCACGTTTATAGAGATGGCGGTGTAGATATTTCCATGTTCATACAGATGGCGGTGTAGATATTTCCATGTTTATGGAGATGGCAGTGTAGATATTTTCATGCTTACACAGATGGCAGTGTAGATATTTCCATGTTTCCACAGATAGCGGTGTAGACATTTCTATGTTTACACAGATAGCGGTGTGGATATTTCCATGTTTATGCAGATAGCGGTGTAGATATTTCCATGTTTATACAGATAGCGGTGTGGTTATTTCCATGTTTGTACAGATAGTCGTGCAGATATTTCCATGTTTATACAGATATCGGTGTAGATATTTCCATCTTAAAACAGATGGAGGTGTAGATATGTCCATGTTCGTACAGATGGCGGTGTAGATATTTCCATGTTCATACAGATAGCGGAGTAGATATTTCCGTGTTCATACATATAGCGGTGTAGATATTTCCATGTTGATACAGATAGCGGTCTAGATATTTCCAGGTTCATACCAATAGCGGTGTAGACATTTCCATGTTCATACAGTTAGCGGTGTAGGTATTTCCATGTTCTTACAGATGGCGGTGTAGATATTTACATGTTCATACCGATGGCGGTGTAGATATTTCCATGTTCGTATGGATGGCAGTGTAGGTATTTCCATGTTCATACAGGTGGCGGTGTAGATATTTCCATGTTTATACAGATAGCAGTGTAGTTATTTCCATGTTTATTGATATAGCAGTGTAGATATTTCCATTGATATACAGATAGCTGTGTAGATATTTGCATGGTCATACAGGTAGTGGTGTAGATATTTCCATGTTCGTACAGATAGCGGTGTAGATATTTCCATGTTCATACAGATAGCAGTGTACATATTTCCATGTTCATACAGATAACGGTGTAGATATTTCCATGTTCATACAGTTAGCGGTGTAGATATTTCCATGTTCATACAGATGGCGGTATAGATATTTCCATGTTCGTACAGATGGCGGTGAAGATATTTCCATGTTCATAGAGATGGCCGTGTATATATTTCCATGTTTATGCAGATAGCGGTATAGATATTTCCATGTTTATACAGATGGTGTAGATATTTCCATGTTTATAGAGATGGCGGTCTAGATATTTCCATGTTTACAGAGATAGTGGCGTAGTTATTTCCAAGTTTATAGAGAAAGCGTTGTAGATATTTCCATGTTTATACAGATAGCGGTGAAGTTATTTCCATGTTTATACAGATAGCGGTGTAGATATTTCCATGTTTATACTGATAGCAGTGTAGATATTTCCATGTTTATAGAGATAGTGGTGTAGATAATTTCAATTTAATACGGAGAGCAGTGTAGGTATTTCCAAGTTCATACAGATAGCGGTGTAGATATTTCCACGTTTATAGAGATGGCGGTGCAGATATTTCCATGTTCATACAGAGGACGGTGTAGATATTTCCATGTTTATTGGGATGGCGGTGTAGATATTTAAATGTTTACACAGATGGCGGTGTAGATATTTCCATGTTTACACAGATAGCGGTGTAGACATTTCCATGTTTATACAGATAGCGGTGTAGATATTTCCATGTTTATACAGATAGCGGTGTAGATATTTCCATCTTATTACAGATGGCGGTGTAGATATATCCATGTTCATACAGATGGCGGTGTAGATATTTCCATGTTCATACAGATGGCGGTGTAGATATTTTGAAGTTTATAGAGATAGCGCTGTAGTTATTTCCATATTTATAGAGAAATCTGTGTAGATATTTCCATATACAGATAGCTGTGTAGGTATTTCCATGTTCATACAGATAGCGGTGTAGATATTTCCATGTTCATAGAGATAACGGTGTAGATATTTACATCTTCATAAAGATAACGGTACAGGTATTTCCATGTTCATACAGTAAGCGGTGTAGATATTTCCATGTTCATACAGATGGCAGTGTAGATATTTACATGTTCATACAGATGTCGGTGTAGATATTTCCATGTTCGTACAGATGGCGTTGTAGATATTTCCATGTTCATAGAGATGGCGGTGTAGATATTTCCATGTTTATGCAGATAGCGGTATAGATATTTCCATGTTTATACAGACGGTGGTGTAGATATTTCCATGTTTATAGAGATGGCGGTCTAGGTATTTCCATGTTTATAGAGATAGTAGTGTAGTTATTTCGAAGTTTATACAGACAGCGTTGCAGATATTTCCATGTTTATAGAGACAGCGTTGTAGGTATTTCCATGTTTATAGAGATAGCGGTGAAGATATTTCCATGTTTATACAGATAGCGGTGTAGATATTTCCATGTTTATACAGATAGCGGTGTAGATATTTCCATGTTGATAGAGATAGTGGTGTAGATAATTCCAATTTTATACAGATAGCAGTGTAGATATTTCCAAGTTCATACAGATAGCGGTGTAGATATTTCCACGTTTATAGAAATGGCGGTGTAGATATTTCCATGTTCATACAGATGGCGGTGTAGATATTTCCATGTTTATAGAGATGGCAGTGTAGATATTTTCATGTTTACACAGATGGCAGTGTAGATATTTCCATGTTTACACAGATAGCGGTGTAGATATTTCCATGTTTACACAGATAGCGGTGTGGATATTTCCATGTTTATGCAGATAGCGGTGTAGATATTTCCATGTTTATACAGAAAGCGGTGCGGATATTTCCATGTTAATACAGATAGTGGTGCAGATATTTCCATATTTATACAGATAGCGGTGTAGATATTTCCATCTTAATACAAATGGCGGTGTAGATATTTCCATGTTTATGCAGATGGCGGTATAGATATTTCCATGTTTATACAGATGGTGGTGTATATATTTCCATGTTCATACAGATGGCGGTGTAGATATTTCGAAGTTTATAGAGATAGTGCTGTAGTTATTTCTATATCTATATAGAAAACTGTGTAGATATTTCCATGTATATGCAGATAGCTGTGTAGATATTTCCATGTTCATGCAGATAGCGGTGTAGTTATTTCCATGTTCATCCAGATGCCGGTGTAGATACATCCATGTTCATACAGATGGCGGTGAAGATATTTCCATGTTCATACACATGGCTGTGTAGATATTTCCATGTTCATAGAGATGGCGGTGTAGATATTTCCATGTTGATACAGATAGCAGTGTAGTTATTTCCATGTTTATAGAGATAGCAGTGTAGATATTTCCATTGATATACAGATAGCGGTGTAGATATTTCCATGTTCATACAGATAGCGGTGTAGATATTTCCATGTTCATACAGATGGCAGTGTAGATATTTCCATGTTCATACAGGTGGCGGTGTAGGTATTTCCATGTTTATACAGATAGCAGTGTAGTTATTTCCATGTTTACAGAGATAGCAGTGAAGATATTTCCATTGATATACAGATAGCTGTGTAGATATTTGCATGTTCATACAGATAGCGGTGTAGATATTTCCATGTTCATACAGATAGCGGTGTAGATATTTCCATGTTCATACAGAAAGCGGTGTAGATATTTCCATGTTCATACAGATAGCGGTGTAGATATTTCCATTTTCCTACAGATAGCGGTGTAGGTATTTCCATGTTCATACAGTTAGCGGTGTAGATATTTCCATGTTCATACAGATGGCGGTGTAGATATATTCATGTTCATAGAGATGGCGGTGTAGATATTTCCAGGTTTATGCAGATAGCGATATAGATATTTCCATGTTTATACAGATGGTGGTGTAGATATTTCCAAGTTTATGGGGATGGCGGTGTAGATATTTTCATGTTTACACAGATGGCGGTGCATATATTTCCATGTTTACACAGATAGCGGTGTAGACATTTCCATGTTTACACAGATAGCGTTGTGGATATTTCCATGTTTATGCCGATAGCGGTGTAGATATTTCCATGTTTATGCAGATTGCGGTGCGGATATTTCCATGTTTATACAGATAGGCAGATATTTCCATGTTTATACAGGTAGCGTTGTAGTTATTTCCTTGTTCATACTGTTAGCGGTGTAGATATTCCCATGTTCATACAGATGGCGGTGTAGATATTTACATGTTCATACAGATGGCGGTGTAGATATTTCCATGTTCATACAGATGGCGGTGTAGATATTTCCATGCTCATACAGATAACGGTGTAGATATTTCCATGTTCATACAGATAGCGGTGTAGATATTTCCATGTTCATACAGTTAGGGGTGTAGATATTTCCATGTTCATACAAATGGCAGTGTAGATATTTCCATGTTTATACAGATAGCAGTGTAGATATTTCCATGTTTATAGAGATAGCAGTGTAGATATTTCCATTGATATACAGATAGCTGTGTAGATATTTGCATGTTCATACACATAGCGGTGTAGATATTTCCATGTTCATACAGATAGTGGTGTAGATATTTCCATGTTCGTACAGATGGCAGTGTAGATATTTCCATGTTTATAGAGATGGCGGTGTAGATATTTTCATGTTTCCACAGATGGCGGTGGAGACATTTCCATGTTTACACAGATAGCGGTGTAGACATTTCCATGTTTACACAGATAGCGGTGTGGATATTTCCATGTTTATGCAGATAGCGGTGTAGATATTTCCATGTTTATACAGATAGCGGTGCGGTTATTTCCATGTTTATACAGATAGTGGTGGAGATATTTCCATGTTTATACAGATAGCGGTGTAGATATTTACATCTTAATACAGATGGCGGTGTAGATATGTCCATGTTCGTACAGATGGCGGTGTAGATATTTCCATGTTCATACAGATGGCGGTGTAGATATTTCGAAGTCTATAGAGATAGCACTGTAGTTATTTCCATATTTATAGGGAAATCTGTGTAGATATTTCCATGTATATGCAGATAGCTGTGTAGATATTTCCATGTTCATACAGATAGCGGTGTAGATATTTCCATGTTCATAGAGATAACGGTGTAGTTATTTACATCTTCATACAGATAACGGTACAGATATTTCCATGTTCATACAGTAAGCGGTGTAGTTATTTCCATGTTCATACAGATGGCAGTGTAGATATTTACATGTACATACAGATGTCGGTGTAGATATTTCCATGTTCGTACAGATGGCGTTGTAGATATTTCCATGTTCATAGAGATGGCGGTGTAGATATTTCCATGTTTATGCAGATAGCGGTATAGATATTTCCATGTTTATACAGACGGTGGTGTAGATATTTCCATGTTTATAGAGATGGCGGTCTAGGTATTTCCATGTTTATAGAGATAGTAGTGTAGTTATTTCGAAGTTTATACAGACAGCGTTGCAGATATTTCCATGTATATAGAGACAGCGTTGTAGATATTTCCGTGTTTATAGAGATAGCGGTGAAGATATTTCCATGTTTATACAGATAGCGGTGTAGATATTTCCATGTTTATACAGATAGCGGTGTAGATATTTCCATGTTGATAGAGATAGTGGTGTAGATAATTCCAATTTTATACAGATAGCAGTGTAGATATTTCCAAGTTCATACAGATAGGGGTGTAGATATTTCCACGTTTATAGAGATGGCGGTGTAGATATTTCCATGTTCATACAGATGGCGGTGTAGATATTTCCATGTTTATAGAGATGGCAGTGTAGATATTTTCATGTTTACATAGATGGCAGTGTAGATATTTCCATGTTTACACAGATAGCGGTGTAGACATTTCTATGTTTACACAGATAGCGGTGTGGATATTTCCATGTTTATGCAGATAGCGGTGTAGATATTTCCATGTTTATACAGAGAGCGGTGCGGTTATTTCCATGTTTATACAGATAGTCGTGCAGATATTTCCGTGTTTATACAGATATCGGTGAAGATATTTCCATCTTAAAACAGATGGAGGTGTAGATATGTCCATGTTCGTACAGATGGCGGTGTAGATATTTTCATTTTCGTACGGATGGCAGTGTAGATATTTCCATGTTCATACAGGTGGCGGTGTAGATATTTCCATGTTTATACAGATAGCAGTGTAGTTATTTCCATGTTTACAGAGATCACAGTGAAGTTATTTCCATTGATATACAGATAGCTGTGTAGATATTTGCATGTTCATACAGATATCGGTGTAGATATTTCCATGTGCATACAGATAGCGGTGTAGTTATTTCCATGTTCATGCAGATAGCGGTGTAGATATTTCCATTTTCCTACAGATAGCGGTGTAGGTATTTCCATGTTCATACAGTTAGCGGTGTAGATATTTCCATGTTCATACAGATGGCGGTTTAGATATTTCCATGTTCATACAGATGGCGGTGTAAATATTTCCAAGTTCTTACAGATGGCGGTGTAGATATTTCCATGTTCATAGAGATGGCGGTGTAGATATTTCCATGTTTATACAGATGGTGGTGTAGATATTTCCATGTTTATAGAGATGGCGGTCTAGATATTTCCATGTTTATAGAGATAGTGGTGTAGTTATTTCAAAGTTTATAGAGACAGCATTGTAGATATTTCCATGTTTAAACAGAAAGCGGTGAAGTTATTTCCATGTTTATACAGATAGCGGTGTAGATATTTCCATGTTTATAGAGATAGTGGTGTAGATAATTCGAATTTTATACAGATAGCAGAGTAGATATTTCCAAGTTCATACAGATAGCAGTGTAGGTATTTCCACGTTTACAGAGATGGCTGTGTAGATATTTCCATGTTCATACAGATGGCGGTGTAGATATTTCCATGTTTATAGAGATGACGGTGTAGATATTTTCAGGTTTAAACAGATGGCAGTGTAGATATTTCCATGTTTACACAGATAGCGGTGTAGACATTTCCATGTTTACACAGATAGCGGTGTGGATATTTTCATGTTTATGCAGATAGCGGTGTTGATATTTCCATGTTCATACAGATAGCGGTGTAGATATTTCCATCTTCATACCAATAGCGGTGTAGATATTTCCATGTTCATACAGTTAGCGGTATAGATATTTCCATGTTTATACAGATGGTGGTGTAGATATTTCCATGTTCATACAGATGGCAGTGTAGATATTTCAAAGTTTATAGAGATAGTGCTGTAGTTATTTCTATATTTATATAGAAATCTGTGTAGATATTTCCATGTATATGCAGATAGCTGTGTAGATATTTCCTTGTTCATGCAGATTGCGGTGTAGTTATTTCCATGTTCATCCAGATGCCGGTGTAGATACATCCATGTTCATAGAGATGGCGGTGAAGATATTTCCATGTTCATACAGATGGCTGTGTAGATATTTCCATGTTCATAGAGATGGCGGTGTAGATATTTCCATGTTGATACAGATAGCAGTGTAGTTATTTCCATGTTTATAGAGATAGCAGTGTAGATATTTCCATTGGTATACAGATAGCCGTGTAGATATTTCCATGTTCATACAGATAGCGGTGTAGATATTTCCATGTTCATACAGAGAGCGGTGTAGATATTTCCATGTTCATACAGCTGGCTGTGAAGATATTTCCATGTTCATACAGATAGCTGTGTACATATTTCCATTTTTATACAGATAGCGGTGTAGATATTTCCATGTTCATACAGTTAGCGGTGTAGATATTTCCATGTTCATACAGATGGCGGTGTAGATATTTACATGTTCATACAGATGGCTGTGTAGATATTTCCATGTTCGTACGGATGGCAGTGTAGATATTTCCATGTTCATACAGGTGGCGGTATAGATATTTCCATGTTTATACAGATAGCAGTTTAGTTATTTCCATGTTTACAAAGATAGCAGTGTAGATATTTCCATTGATATACAGATAGCTGTGTAGATATTTGCATGTTCATACAGATAGCAGTGTAGATATTTCCATGTTCATACAGATAGCGGTGTAGATATTTCCATGTTCATACAGAGAACGGTGTAGATATTTCCATGTTCATACAGATAGCGGTGTAGATATTTCCATGTTCATACAGATAGCAGTGTAGGTATTTCCATGTTCATACAGTTAGCGGTGTAGATATTTCCATGTTCATACAGATGGCGGTTTAGATATTTACATGTTCATACAGATGGCAGTGTAAATATTTCCAAGTTCTTACAGATGGCGGTGTATATATTTCCATGTTCATAGAGATGGTGGTGTAGATATTTCCATGTTTATGCAGATAGCGGTATAGATATTTCCATGTTTATACAGATTGTGGTGTAGATATTTCCATGTTTATACAGATGGCGGTCTGGATATTTCCATGTTTATAGAGATAGTGGTGTAGTTATTTCAAAGCTTATAGAGACAGCATTGTAGATATTTCCATGTTTATACAGATAGCGGTGAAGTTATTTCCATGTTTATACAGATAGCGGTGAAGATATTTCCATGTTTATACAGATAGTGGGGTAGATATTTCCATGTTTATAGACATAGTGTGGTAGATAATTCCAATTTTATACAGATAGCAGTGTAGATATTTCCAAGTTCATACAGATAGCAGTGTAGATATTTCCACGTTTATAGAGATGGCGGTGTAGATATTTCCATGTTCATACAGATGGCGGTGTAGATATTTCCATGTTTATGGAGATGGCAGTGTAGATATTTTCATGCTTACACAGATGGCAGTGTAGATATTTCCATGTTTCCACAGATAGCGGTGTAGACATTTCTATGTTTACACAGATAGCGGTGTGGATATTTCCATGTTTATGCAGATAGCGGTGTAGATATTTCCATGTTTATACAGATAGCGGTGTGGTTATTTCCATGTTTGTACAGATAGTCGTGCAGATATTTCCATGTTTATACAGATATCGGTGTAGATATTTCCATCTTAAAACAGATGGAGGTGTAGATATGTCCATGTTCGTACAGATGGCGGTGTAGATATTTCCATGTTCATACAGATAGCGGAGTAGATATTTCCGTGTTCATACATATAGCGGTGTAGATATTTCCATGTTGATACAGATAGCGGTCTAGATATTTCCAGGTTCATACCAATAGCGGTGTAGACATTTCCATGTTCATACAGTTAGCGGTGTAGGTATTTCCATGTTCTTACAGATGGCGGTGTAGATATTTACATGTTCATACCGATGGCGGTGTAGATATTTCCATGTTCGTACGGATGGCAGTGTAGGTATTTCCATGTTCATACAGGTGGCGGTGTAGATATTTCCATGTTTATACAGATAGCAGTGTAGTTATTTCCATGTTTATTGATATAGCAGTGTAGATATTTCCATTGATATACAGATAGCTGTGTAGATATTTGCATGGTCATACAGGTAGTGGTGTAGATATTTCCATGTTCGTACAGATAGCGGTGTAGATATTTCCATGTTCATACAGATAGCAGTGTACATATTTCCATGTTCATACAGATAACGGTGTAGATATTTCCATGTTCATACAGTTAGCGGTGTAGATATTTCCATGTTCATACAGATGGCGGTATAGATATTTCCATGTTCGTACAGATGGCGGTGAAGATATTTCCATGTTCATAGAGATGGCCGTGTATATATTTCCATGTTTATGCAGATAGCGGTATAGATATTTCCATGTTTATACAGATGGTGTAGATATTTCCATGTTTATAGAGATGGCGGTCTAGATATTTCCATGTTTACAGAGATAGTGGCGTAGTTATTTCCAAGTTTATAGAGAAAGCGTTGTAGATATTTCCATGTTTATACAGATAGCGGTGAAGTTATTTCCATGTTTATACAGATAGCGGTGTAGATATTTCCATGTTTATACAGATAGCAGTGTAGATATTTCCATGTTTATAGAGATAGTGGTGTAGATAATTTCAATTTAATACGGAGAGCAGTGTAGGTATTTCCAAGTTCATACAGATAGCGGTGTAGATATTTCCACGTTTATAGAGATGGCGGTGCAGATATTTCCATGTTCATACAGAGGACGGTGTAGATATTTCCATGTTTATTGGGATGGCGGTGTAGATATTTAAATGTTTACACAGATGGCGGTGTAGATATTTCCATGTTTACAAAGATAGCGGTGTAGACATTTCCATGTTTACACAGATAGTGGTGTGGATATTTCCATGTTTATGCAGATAGCAGTGTAGATATTTCCATGTTTATACAGATAGCGGTGCGGATATTTCCATCTTTATTCAGATAGCGGTGCGGATATTTCCATGTTTATACAGATAGTTGGGGAGATATTTCCATGTTTATACAGATAGCGGTGTAGATATTTCCATCTTAATACAGATGGCGGTGTAGATATGTCCATGTTTGTACAGATGGCGGCGTAGATATTTCCATGTTCATACAGATGGCGGTGTAGATATTTCGAAGTTTATAGAGATAGCGCTGTAGTTATTTCCATATTTATAGAGAAATCTGTGTAGATATTTCCATGTATATGCAGATAGCTGTGTAGATATTTCCATGTTCATGCAGATAGCGGTGCAGATATTTCCATGTTCATCCAGATGCCGGTGTACATATATCCATGTTCATACAGATGGCGGTGAAGATATTTCCATGTTCATACAGATGGTGGTGTAGGTATTTCCATGTTCATACAGATAGCAGTGTAGTTATTTCCATGTTTATAGAGATTGCATTGTAGATATTTCCATTGATATACAGATAGCTGTGTAGATATTTGCATGTTCATACAGATAGCGGTGTAGATATTTCCATGTTCGTACAGATAGCGGTGTAGATATTTCCATGTTCATTCAGATAGCGGTGTAGATATTTCCATGTTCATACAGATAAAGGTGTAGATATTTCCATGTTCATACAGATAGCGGTGTAGATATTTCCATGTTCATACAGATAGCGGTGTAGATATTTCTTTCTTCATACAGATAGCGGTGTAGATATTTCCATGTTCATAGTGTTAGCGGTGTAGATATTTCCATGTTCATACAGATGGCAGTGTAGATATTTACATGTTCATACAGATGGCGGTGTAGATATTTCCATGTTCATACGGATGGCTGTGTAGATATTTCCATGTTCATACAGGTGGCGGTGTATATATTTCCATGTATATACAGATAGCAGTGTAGTTATTTCCATGTTTATAGAGATAGCAGTATAGATATTTCCATTGATATACAGATAGCTGTGTAGATATTTCCATGTTCATACAGATAGCGGTGTAGATATTTCCATGTTCATACAGATAACGGTGTAGATATTTCCATGTTCATACAGATAGCGGTGTTGATATTTCCATGTTCATACAGTTAGGGGTGTAGATATTTGCATGTTCATACAGATAGCGGTGTAGATATTTCCATCTTCGTACAGATAGCGGTGTAGATATTTCCATGTTCATACGGATGGCAGTGTAGATATTCCCACGTTTATAGAGATGGTGGTGTAGATATTTCCATCTTTATACAGATAGCTGTGTAGATATTTCCATGTTTATACAGATGGCGGTGTTGATATTTCAACCTTTATAGAGATAGCGGTGTAGATATTTCCATGTTCCTTCAGATGGCGGTTTAGATATTTCCTTGTTTATAGAGATGGCGGTATAGATATTTCCATGTTTATACAGATGGCGGTGTAGATATTTCCATTTTTATAGAGATGGCGGTGTAGATATTTCCATGTTTGTACAGGTAGCGGTGAAGACATTTCCATATTTATACAGGTAGCGTGCAGATATGTGAATTTATTAAACCTCTTCTTCTTTATAAATTACCCAGTCTTGGGTATGTCTTTATCAGCAGCATGAAAATTGACCTATACACTCACTGTCCATGAATCATTCTCTTTTAGCCCATTTGGATTGTTATAAAGAAATACCTGAGGCTGGGTGGTTTATAAAGAAATGAGGTTTATTTGGCTCCTTGTTCTGAAGGCTGTACATGAAGCATAGTACTGGCACCTGCTTCCAGGGAGGGCCTCAAGAACCTTCCAAGCATGGTGGAAGGTGAAGGGAAACCAGCATATCACATGGTGTGAGAGGAAGCAAGAGAGACAGGGAGGAGGTGTCAGTCTCTTTTAAACAACCAGATATCGCATGAACTCACAGGGTAAGAACTCATTCATTACCAAGAGGACAGCACCAAGCCATTCAGGAGGCATCTGTCTCCAACATTGGGGATCACATTTTAACGTGAGATTTGAAGGGGACAAACATCCAAACTATGTCAGATACCAAAGCTGACAATGCTTAGGATCTTTAGCTGTTCCAGGTCCTGGGAAAACGGAGAGA
The DNA here is from genome assembly GCF_029281585.2 of Gorilla gorilla gorilla. Classification (NCBI taxonomy): domain Eukaryota; kingdom Metazoa; phylum Chordata; class Mammalia; order Primates; family Hominidae; genus Gorilla; species Gorilla gorilla. Next base: position 151,786,383 of record NC_073231.2, read on the forward strand.
GTTAGCTTCCCTCGTTTATGCTGTGCTACTGCATATTATATTAGTAATTATTGTTCTCTAAAGGTTCTTAAAAGCAAATAAACAAATGCAAGGCAAAACATATGATATACAAGGCAAAACATACGAAATGCAAGGCAAATGCATTAAAAACTTTTGAGTGTTAATGTATAGATTTTATTTTATCTTTTTAATTTCTTTTGCTTAACCAAATAGATTATGTAGTTTTGATTAACTGGCCATGAAATAGCTCTGCCTACATAGAATTTCCCATGAATAATTGGTTGTGGAGACTTTTGTGTGTGACCCAAATCCTCCCTCAAAACTGAAGTTTGCCCAGCTATTGGGAGTGTTGGCAAATCATGCCTCTCAGCTGATTCTCTCTAGAATTTATTCTCAGGAGATCTAATTAATAACTTGTCAAGCTGATGTCCATCCTTGGGGACAACTCGTATCTGAAGAATGGCCAGTGAAAGGTACTAAACTCCATACTCCTGCCTCAATTTAGGGCAACTCTGAAGGGTCACCCCAGCTTCTCAGCTCCCCCTTGAGATTAGCTGAGGTATTTGTTGCGACTGCCTCACATCTCAACTCCCTTTATCCAATTCAGCTTTTTCGCCACAGTTGTTGGTTCCCAGGATTTTACCCAGTTAAATGTTCTCTACACAAATCTCCATCTCAAATCTGCTTTACAGGGAATGTGACCTCAGACAGGTTTTCATTAGGTTCTGGACATAACTCTCATTAGTCATTGATATGATTCGGCTGTGTCTCTGCCCGAATCTCACCTTGATTGTAATTATCCCCGCATGTCAAGGATGGAGTCAGGTGGAGATAATTGAATCATAGGGGCGGGTTCCCCCTACTGTTCTCCTGGTAGCGAATAAGTCTCACCAGATCTGATGCTTTTAAAATGGGAGTTTCCCTACACAAGCTTTCTTCTCTGCTACCATTTAAGATGTGCCTTTGCTTCTTTTTTGCCTTCTGCCGTGACTGTGAGGCCTCCCCAGCCATGTGGAATTGTGAGTTCATTAAACCTCTTTCCTTTATAAATTACCCGGTCTTGGGTAGGACTTTATTAGCAGCATGAGAACAAACTAGTACAGTCTGTTCTATAAGCCCAAGTCGGATCACAGAGTCCCGCTTTCTGTTTCTTTTTTTTTCTAGCCCATATTTCTACTAAAACTTGACTCATAAAGATCAAAACAAAATAATTAAGCATGGCTAATATTTATTTAATATTTTATACGTGTCAGGTACTGTATTTTGTAACTTATCTTTTAATAATCTTTCCAAATCTCTAAAAGGAGAATTCTGCTTTTTTATAGAGAAAATAAGGATGGCTCTGAAAATGTTAGTAGTAGGGGAAGCAGGGTGAGGGACATAGGGGGCACTTTGTGTTATTTGTGCATTTTACCATCAGTCTAAAATCAGGTCAAAATAAAAAAAAATGAGAAGTAGAAGCAGGTTGTTAAGATTTTCAGTGTGACTCTAGAATTTTTTTGTTTGTTGTTTGTTTTGGAGTGTAGTGGTAAGATCTCTGCTCACTGCAACCTCCACTTCCCAGGCTCAAGCAATTCTCCTGCCTCAGTCTCCCAAGTAGCTGGGATTATAGGTGCCTGCCACCACACCCAGCTAATTTTTGTATTTTTTTTTTAGTAGAGATGGGGTTTCAGCATGTTGGCCAGGCCAGTCTCCAACTCCTGACTTCAAGTCATCCGCCCGCCTCAGCCTCCCGAAGTGCTGGGATTATAGGCATGAGCCACCACTCCTGGCCCAAAGTTCATATTTTAACTACTAACCTAAATTATTTTAAAAACAAAAGTCTCCTTGGACTCAAACCAGGTCAGAGTGACATGATCATGTGCCTGTTTTGTGCAGGGTGAAGTGAGATTATTATCTAGGAATTAGCTGAAATGTCTTGTTGTGGGCATAATTATTTCATATAAATTCTAAGCTTCATATTAGCACTTAGATTATAATTATCTAAAGAATAGAGAACAATTTCATATAATTTTCAGTGTATCAGGTGAATCAACAGTATACATACAAGCATGCAGATGAATTTCAGTGAATATAGTGGTGACAATGCTCAACAGAATAAGTGTCCCCCACCCCAACCCTGCATCTTGCTCTTTCACTGTCCTAAAGATAGAACAAAATGGTTCAGGCATCCAGCTTGTCCCCCCCACACTTCACACTTTTACTTAATAGCAGCTTATCTTTAACACTTTGTCATCTTTAAGATGTTGCTAATTCTTTCTGGTAGATCCCAGGACTGAGGATGAGGAAGAATGATTTTATTTAAATAAGGTTGCTTAATTAAAAAACAATTTTTTTAGTTTTAAAATATTTTCATTATTTTATAAAATGTTTGTGGGTACATAGGAGGTTTATATATTTGTGGGGTACATGAGATGTTTTAATACAGGCATGCAGTGTGAAATAATCACATCATGAGGAATGGGCTTTCCATCCCCTCAAGCATTTATCCTCTGAGTTAAAAACTATTCAATTGGCTGGGCACGGTGGCTCACGCCTGTAGTCCCAGCTCTTTGGGAGGCCGAGGTGGGCGGATCGCCTGAGGTCAGGAGTTTGAGACCAGCCTGGCCAACATGATGAAACCCCATCTCTACTAAAAATACAAAAATTAGCCAGGTGTGGTGGCGAGTGCCTGTCATCCCAGCTACTCGGGAGGCTGAGACAGGAGAATCATTTGAACCTGGGAGGTGGAGGTTACAGTGAGCCGAGATCATGCCATTGTACTCCAGCCTGAGTGACAAGAGTGAAACTCCATGTCAAAAACAAACAAAAATCAATTACATTCTTTAAGTTATTAAAATTAAACATTGTAAATGATATTTTTTCCCAAAGCTTTTCCAAAGAAAAAAAAAAGTAGAAACAAAGACACTTTCTACTGAATTCCAGCATGGTGACTCTGTATTTCTAGCATGTGTTAAGGTGAAAAATTGATTTTATGTTTAATACAAAACATAGCATAATGTAATGAAAAGCAAGATTGTAATGATAAAGGAAAATAACACTAGTGCTAATTTTTTTCAATTTGAAGCATTGGATTAAAATGAATTAGGTTATATTCCAACATGTTTATATTGAATTTCTTTTTTCTCCAATTGGTTTCTTTTTATTAATGGGGGAGTGTTGCATTTGTATAAGGTTTCCCTATTATATTCAATTGTTTTGAGATGCTTTTAATATGAAGTTTTTAAGTTTTCTTTTTGATGTATACATGTTATGCTTTTATGCAGAATTTGATAATTGGTGCTGTATGTGCAAAGCAAATGTAATTTCCCAGCTTTTATTTTTTAAAGCCCTGGGAAGCAACATAATAAAGTAGAAATAGTATCAAGACAAGAGTTAGAATACCTGGATTCTAAAATTTAAATTAAATTAGGATCTAGTGACATTATAGGTGTTCCTTGATCTTCTGATGACCTGATTCCTCAAAAGAAAAATAAAATAATCTATAAATGGTTTCTAATTCTAAAACTCTATCAATCCTATTTTTAAAATTGTAATTAGTTGAACTCTGTAAGGTCACAAAAATCCCTATTAAGAAACTAAAATAAAATTTTATCCTATCTTAAAAATACTCTGATCTTTTTTTATATGCTGACATGAATTCTAATTATTTTTGAGCCCCTAAAATATATTTAAGATCACAGTTTATGTTTTATTATTGACTTTCAGATAATTAACATTTTACTGATAGATATGAACAAATCTACTCTAACAGAGATAGTCATTAATTTATTTCTCTCTTTTCAGTATCAATAAAAAGTATCGATTTACCAATAACAATGAATTAATTGCCTGAAATAAATGAAACGTAAGCAGCAAAAGTGAACCTTTGAGTATAACTCTTCTTGTAAACATTGACTTAGTTCAAAGGGAGCTTATCTTTAAAAAAAAAGCGCTAATTCATGTCTATTGGTATAGATATAATCTTTTGTTCCTTGAAAATAGATCCTACTATACTCCAGACACTATGCCACTTGGTGCAGATATTAACACAAATAGCAGGTGATCATTGTCCTCATGGAGTTTATTTTAAAGAGAACAAAGTGAGACAAAGGCACACAAGCAAAGAACTACAATACAAAGGGGATGGCATCTGACTCAGCATGGAGGTGTCACGGAAGGTGTTGTTTTGCTTAGGTTTTGAAGTGTGGGTAGGAGATGGCCCATGTTGAGAGTGGGAACTGGGAATTAAAAAGATGAGGAGGTCTCTGCAAATCTACATGGATGGGAAGTAGCATGCTGATGTGGGAAACAACTAAAAAGTTCCAGAATGCATGGTTTATAAAGCGTGAGTCAGAGAGGGCTAGACCAGTAGCCAGATCAAGGATATCTCACATGTTATAGTCATGAATTAGTGCATTGACCTGCAGGCCATGGGAGTCACTGAAGGTTTCAGTCAGGTAAGTGAGCTGATCAGAACAGTCCTTTAGATAGGCCGCTCTTTTGGCTGTAAGGGGGACACGTTTGAAGTAGGGCTATAGCTAAAAATATACAGACACTTCCTCTTGTCTACAGCCCTGCTGGCATCTGTTGTATTTTGACTTTTTAATAATAGCCATTCCAACCGGTATGAAATGGTATCTCATTGTGTTTTGATTTGCAATTTTCTGATGATTAGTGATTCTAACCTTTTTTTTTTGTATTTGTTGGCCATTTGTATGTGCTCTTTTGAGATGAGTTTGTTCATGTCCTTTGCCCATTTTTTAATTGGGTTATTTTTTTTCTAATTGATTTGAGTTCCCTGTAGATTCTGGATACTAAAAAACAAACAAAAACCAGAAGTAAATAAATTCTCAGGACACACACACCCACACCCACACCCACAGAGAGAGAGAGAGAGAGAGAGCGCCTAGGTAAGAGGCCACCAACCACCAGGGTCTAAACTGGGAACACTTTCTAGTACAGAATGAATGGAAAGGATTCATGAAATATCTAGAAAGTAACGTTAATGAGATTTACATGTATGGAGTGAATGAGGAGAAACAGGGATCATTCAGGATTCTGGTAGGGATAACAGGGGGAGCCATTAGTTGAAATTTTGAAGTGGGAGAAGGAGAGGCAGTTTTAGGGAGAAAGATGAGTTGTTTTTTAGGTATTTCAAACCCTTGAAGCTTCTATGGGACATCGAAGTGGAAATAACAGTCTGTGGGTTGGGACAATAAAGAAAGAAATTGGTTGAAGACTAGGGGAAGAGTATAGAGCAAAGAAATATTTAAGATAATAAACATAGAGAGATAGCTGAAAATGTGGGACTGGATTACAAAGGAAGAGTGATTTAGTTATGAAGCCCAAGGGCTGACAGGAATGGGTGACTACTCGAGGAGTTCATATGCATCTGTTATTGTATGAATAAAAAAAATTATCTGTTCCTTCCTAAAGATATCTTCAACCTGTTTTTGGATACATATGGGCACTGCTTTTCATTCTCTTAGCCCCATTTCTTATTTTAGCCTCTGCTGTAGCAATCAGTTCTGCACAGGCTTTGACCCAGGCTTTGACTAGTTGGTGCAGGTGTGATATGACACTTACCTGGAATGGCCCACAGTTTGTGGCTGCTCTCACTTAAGCAGGTGGGATGCTCATGTAGGTGTAACCTAGAAGCTTGGTAGAGTTTATGCCCATGGGGCAACCTGTGACCACTCAAAAATAAAGCCCTTTCCTCCTCCCAGATTGAGGAGTCTTGCATTATGTAATAAAACTCCTTAGAAGGCCTATTAGGTTCTAATACAGCATTAGGCAACTTGATAAGGTATCCCATCATCAGCCTTCCTTTCTTCCCTCATTCCACTGCCTCTCACTCTTTCTTCCTAAGTTAACTTCTTAGATAAAATGCCAACTTTCTATATTTTGTTTCACATCAGGGAAAATAATTGTATATCCCATTTCAAAAGCATATAAAAAGGTTACTGTATAGAAAATTTGTCTTTAATAGATTAAGCAGTAATTTTCCAAATACTTTAAAATTTTATTTCAGAAACGTTTTTCCTTTTTATAAGCTTCATCTAAAAGCAGAGTTCACCTAAGAATATACCTAAGAGCATATTACATAGAATATATTTTATATTTCAGTAGTTTAGCTAGGATTCTTTCAAAATTGAGAGGATCTACAAATATTTCTAACACATTAGTTTTCAGTCCTAAGGCTGAGTCAAGAACAAAGCTCCTAAACTTTGTGTTGGTGATTGAGAACATTTTAAAATTGTTATTTAATTCATTAATTTATTTTTAAAAAATTTTCACATTGTAATCATATAGATTTATAGGATACAATTTGATGTTTCAATGAATATGTATGTTGTCTAATGATCCAATAAGGATAGTTAGTGTATTAATTACCTCATGCATTTATCATTTCTTTTTAATAAGAAATTTCAAAATCCTTTCTTCTAGATACTTTGTAATATACAATACTTTACTTTTAACTATAGTCACCCTGCTTTGCAAAGAACACTTCAACTTATTCTTCCTATATAATTGTGATTTCATAACTGTTAACCAATCTATCTCCATTTTGCCCTCCCCACTTCTTCCTCACTGTTTGGTAACCACTATTCTACTCTATTTCTCTATTAACATTTTTTTTTTAAGATTCCACATATGAGAGAGATCATGCGGTATTTGCTTTCTGTGTCTGGCTTATTTCACCTAACATTGTATCCTACAGGGTCATCCATGTTGTTGCAACTGGCAGAATTTCATTCTTTTTTTATTGCTGAATAGTATTTCATTGTGTATGTGTCCATATATATATATATTATATATAATAATATGTATAATTATAATTACACATAAAATTATATATAATTATAATTAATTTTATGTATAATTATAATTACACATAAAATTATATATAATTATAATTATAATTATATATAATTATATATATAATAATAATATATATTATATGTAATATATAATATACCTAACGTATATTATATATAATATACATAACGTATATTATATATATTATACATAATATATATTATATATATTATACATGATATATATTATGTATAATATACATGATATATATTATACATAATATACATGATATATATTATATATAATATACATAATATATATTATGTATAATATACATAATATATATTATATATATATATTTCACTTCTTTGTTTTTAGACACATAGGTTGATTCCATATCTGATTATTAGAAATAGTGCTACAGTAAACATAAGAGTGCAGATATTTTTCAAACACAATGATTTCATTTCCTATGGATATATACCCAGTAGTGGGATTGCTGGGTTATGTGATCGAATAATTGTTTTTTTGTTTTTTTTTTATTTTTTAGCGAACTTCCATAAAGTTTTGCTTAATGGTTGTACTAGTTTACAACTCCATCAACAGTGTGTAAGTGTTCCCTTTTCTCCACTTCCTTGCCAACTCTTGTTATCTTTTACCTTTTTGGTAATAGCCATTCTAATGGGTGAACTGGTATCTCATTGTGGTTTTGATTTGCATTTCCCTGATGGTTAGTGATGTTGAACATGATTTTATTATATATTCGTCTTGACCATTTCTATATTTTCTCTTGTGGCATGTCTTTTAGTTTATTTTGTCCTTTTTTTTTTTTTTTTTTGAGAAGGAGTCTTGCTCTGTTGCCCAAGCTGGAGTACAGTGGTGCAATCGGGGCTCACGGCAACCTCCATCTCCCTCTTTCAAGCAATTCCCCTGCCTCAGCCTGCTGAGTAGCTGGGGTTACAGGCACACGCCATCATGTTTGGCTAAATTTTTGTATTTTTAGTAGAGAAATGATTTCACCATATTGGTCAGGCTGGTCTCAAACTCCTGACCTCAGGCAATCCACCTGCCTCAGCCTCCCAGTTTTGCCCATTTTTAAATAAGTTTTTTATGTTTTTGCTGTTGAGTTGTTTAAGTTTCTTATATAATCTGGGCATTAACTCCTTAACAGATGTATAGTTTGCAAATATTGTATCCCATTCTGTAAGTTGTTTTTTCACTCTGTTAAGTTTCCTTTGCTGTGCAAAAGCATTTTAGTTTGATGAAACCCCATTTATCTATTTTTGCTTTTGTTGCCTGTGCTTTTGACGTCTCATTTAAAAAATCCTTGTACAACCCAAAGTTATAGAGAATTTCCCACATGTTATCTTCTAGTAGTTTTTCATAGTTTTCCTTCTTACCTTTAGGTCTTTAATCGCATTTGAGTTGATTTTTGTATAAGGTAAAAGATAGGGGTCTAATTTCATTATCCCACATGTAGATATCCAATCTTCTCAGTACCATTTAATGAAGAGACTGTCTTTACCCCTGTGTGTGCTCTTGACTCCTTTTTTGAAAATCAGTTGACTTTAGGTATGAGAATTTATTTCTGAGCTGTATATTCTCTTCCATTGGTCTATGTGTTTGCTTTATGGCAGTGCCATGCTGTTTTGCTTACTATGGCTTTGTAGTATATTTTGAAGTCAGGTAGTGTGGTGCCTCCAGCTTTGTTATTTTTGCACAGGATTGCTTTGGTTATTTGGGGTCTTTTCTGGTTTCATACAAATTTTAGGGTATTTTTTTCTATTTCTGTGAAGAATTTCATTGTTATTTTGATAGGGATTGCATTGAATCTGTAGGACATTTTGTTAGTATGGTCATTTCAATAGTATCAATTCTTCCATTCCATGAGTATATAGTGTCCATTTTTTGTGTATCGTAAATTTTTCCATCAGTGTGTTATAGTTTTCATTGTAGAGATCTTTCACGCCCTTGATTAAATTTATCTGCAGATTTCTTGGTAGCTATTGTAAATGGAATTCCTTTCTTGATGACTTTTTCAGATAGTTCACTGTTAGTGTATAGAAACACCACTGAATTTTCTGTGTTGATTTTGTATACTACAACTTTACTGAATTTATTTATGATTTCTAGTAGTTTTTGGTCAAGTCTTTAGGGTTCTCACTCTATATAAGTATATATAGAAAGAACCCTAAAGAGAGAGAGATCATATATATCTATATGATCATATATATAGATGTATACATATGTATGTGAGATCACATTTTCTACAAACAGAAACAATCTGACTTCCTTCTTTCCAGTTTAGGTCCCTCTTATTTATTTCTTTTGTCTAATTGCTCTGGCTCTGACCTCCAGTACTATGCTAAATAGAAGTGGTAGAAGTTGACATCCTTGTCTTCCTCCATATCATAGAGGAAAAGCATTTAACTATTCACCATAAATAAGATGTTAGCTGTGGGTTTGTCACATATGGCCTTTACTGCGTTGAGGTACACTCCTATACCTACTTTCTTGACAGTTTTTATCATAAAGGAATGTTGACTTTTGTCAGGTGTTCTTTTTGCATCTGTTGAAATGATCACATGGTTTTTGTTTTTCTTTCTATTGTGGTGGTGTATCATATTTACTGATTTGTGCATGTTAAGCCATCCTTTCATCCCTGGGATGAACCCCACTTGATTATAGTGAATACTCTTTTTAGTGTGCTGTCGAAGTCAGTTCACTTGTATCTTGTTGAGAATTTTTGTGTCTATGTTCTTCAGGAATATTGGCCTGTTATTTTCATTTTGTGCGTGTCTTTGTCTGGTTTTAGAATCAGGATATTGCGAGCCTCATAAGATGAGTATGGAAGTATTCCTTCCTCATTACTTTTGTGGAAAAGTTTGTGGAGAATTGGTAGTTATTCTTTAACTGTTTGGTAGAATTCAGCAGTGAAGACATCAGGTCCTGGGTGTTGGTTGTTGTTGTTGTTGTTTTGATGGAAGATGTTTTATTATTGATTCAATTTCCAAACTCATTATTGATGTGTTCAGATGTTATATTTCTTCACAATTTAATCTTGGTAGTTGTATGTGTGCAGAAATTTATTCATTTTATTCTACATTATCAAATTTGTTGGCATATAGTTATGAGTAATGTCTTACAATCCCTTATATTTCTGTGGTGTATCAGTTGTAATGTCTCCTTTTTCATCTTTTATTTATTTGAATTTTCTCTCCTTTTGTCTTAGTTTAGCTAAAGGTTTGTCCAAATATCTAAAAGGAGAATTCTGCTCTTTTATAGAGAAAATAAGGATGGCTCAATCTTTTGATTTTTATTACAAGCTTTATTTTGTATAACATATAATAAACTAAAAATATTGAAAGTTTAGAAACCATCAGCACACAATCGAGGTGATGGAAATATACTTCACCTCCAGTTTCCTGATGCCTCTTTATAATACATTTCTCTGGCCCCTCATTCCTGGCCCTTAAAAACCACCAAACTGCTTTCTGTCACTGGACAGTAATTTATACAGTCAAAAAATGTATATAAATACAATTTTACACTATGCACTTTTTTGTCTGACATTTTATGTTTTTTTCTCTGCATGTTTTACCTCTAGAGTCTGCCTTGTTTCACTTAGTATAATTATTTTGAGATTCATTCATGTTATAGTATGTATCCATAATTAATTCGGATAAAGCAAGTTAATTCATTAATGTATTGATTGATATTTAGACTGTTTCTAGTTTGGGCTATTATGAATACATGTGCTATGAACATTTGTGTTGATATCATTATATGAACACCTACTTTTATCTCTCTTGGGTAAATACCCAGGAGTGCAATGGCTGAGTCTTACGGCAGAAGTATGTTTAACTTTTTAAGGGACTCTTGAACTGTTTTTCAAAGGTTACACTTTTTTGTATTCCCATCAGCAGTGTATGAGAGTTTCAGCTTCTCCACATCCAAGCCAGTGTTTGGCTATTATCAGTCATGCTAATCTTAGCTATTTAAAAATAGATAGTGGCGTCTCATTTTGGTTTTAATTTGCATTGCCCTAAGCATTAATTATGTTGAGCATATGTGCTTATTTACCAAACAAATGTCTACTTTGAAATGTCTGTTCCAGTCTTTCACCCAAGTTTTAAATGGGGTTGTTTGTTTTTCATTATTAAATTTTGAACTTTTAAAATATATTTTTGATGCAAGCCTTCTATCAGATATATGAGTTGCAAATATTTTCTCCCAGCCTGCAGCTTGTCTTTTCAGTCTCTTAATAGATTCTTTTGAAGAGCAGATTCTTTTTTTTAAATTTGATGAGTTCTTCTTATCAATATATTATTATATAAATCATGCTGTGGGGTCATATCAAAGAAAGCTTTGCCTGACTCAAAGTCCCAAATGTTTTCACATCTTCCCTCTCCTCTCCTTTGGGAACTGAGATTACACGTAAATTCAGTTACTTGAAATGTACTGTCTACTATTGCTCTGTTCGTGTTTTTTAAAAATTTATTTTCTCTCTATATTTTATTTTGAGAGGTGTCTATCTTTTCTTCTTTAATGACTAATGTGCTATCAGCCTACCATGTAGCTGGGACTACAGCCGCATGCTACTATGTCCCGCTAATTTTTGTATTTTTAGTAGAGATGGGATTTCACCATATTGGTCAGGCTGGTCCTGAACTCCTGACTTCGTGATCCACCTGCCTCGGCCTCGCAAAATGCTGAGATTACAGGCGTGAGCCACTGCGCCCAGCCTCCTTTAGTGTATCTTGCATGTCTCTATTTTAGAACATATAGAATACTGTTTCAATAAGCATTTTAATGTTCTTAACTGATAACTCTGGCACCTTGATTTACTCTGGATCAGTTCTGACTCAGTGATTTTTCTCCTTATTATGAGCCACGTTCTTCTGTCTTTTGTTGTGACTGTTGCGTCTCTGCTAAACTGTGTCTGGATGTCAGATACGGTGACTTTTATCTTATTGAGTGCTGGAAGTATATATAAATATTCTTGATCTTTGTATTGGTATGTATTTAAGTTTAGTTGGAAAGAGTTTGACTCTTTTTGGTCTTGCTTTAAAAATTCATTAGGTGGGATCAGACCAGTTCTCATTTTAGAGCTAATCACTCCCAACTAGTGAGGCAAGATCCTTCTGGGTATCCCTGGGAATCTTGAGGTGTTTCTGGGTTGGCTGATAAAATAAGCACTATTACTGGACCTTGGTGAGCATGTGTACTGTTACTTTTCATCTTATCTGTGTGTTGTTTCCCCAACCCTAGGTACTTTTCTCTAGGCCTCTCCTAACAATTACTTAGCTATGTACTTTAGGGGGACCCTTTGCAGAGCTCTGGAGTTCTCTTTCTGTGCAGCCCCTTCTTCTCGGAAACCTTGTCCTGAGAGCTCATGTCAACATGGTTTCTGTGGACTCTCAGCTCTGTCCCCTCAGCTCAGGGAGAACAATGGGCTCCTCTTGGGCTCTTCTCCTGGAGTAGTGGGCTGGAAAACTTTCTCCAGGCATAAATTAGGGCAGTTGATAGGCTCACCTTGTTTGAGACTGACTTTACAGGGTCTTGCAAACTTTTGTGGCATACATTTTGGCCATTTTTTTGGTTGTTTCAGGAGGGAGAGAAAGTCTAGTTCTTGTTACTCCATCATGGTCATTGCAGAAGTCAACCTAACTGATATTTATCAATACAGTCTGTTGCTACACATTGAACTTGCTTAAGATAATTTTTAGATGGCACAGAACTTTCTGTCCATTGAATGAGACTCTCTGCTTATTTTGCAAGTGCTCATTTGTATGGAGACATTTGTATGGAGAAACTTCAAAAAGTTTGTGGAAAAATGAAGTTAAAAGATAAACATTGAAAATGTGATCTTTGGTTTTCATCCCTAAAGAACTGATGGTCCTGGGAACTTAACAATGTTAATGCAGTCTCTTATACATTATTAACTTAAGAAAAATGGGTGCCCTTTCCACATTTGTTGAGATTGGGAAACAAAAAGAAGTCAGAAGGAGCCAAATCAGAGCTGTAAGGTGGATGCCTGACAATTTCCCATTGAGACTCTCACAAAATTGCCTTTGCTCGATGACAGGAATGAGCAGAAACATTGTGGTGTTAGAGGACTGTCTGCTAAAGCTTTCCCAGGTATTTTGCCCTAAAACTTTGGCTAACTTATTCAAAACACTCTCATGATATGCAGATATTATTGTTCTTTGACCTTCCACAAAGTCAACAAGCAAAATGCCTGGAATGTCCCCAAAAAACTGTTGCCGTGACCTTTGCTCTTGAGTGATCCCCTTTTGCTTTGACTGGACCACTTCCACCTTTGGTAGCCATTGCTTTGATTGTGTTTTGCCCTCAGGATCATACTGGGAAAGCCATGTTTTATCTTCTGTTACAATTCTTCAAAGAAATCCTTCAGGATCTTGACCCTAGTTCTTTAAAATTTCCATTGAGAGCTCTCCTCTTGTCTGCAGCTGATCTGAGCACAACACTTTTGGCACCCATGCAGTGGAAAGTTGGTTCAACTTTAATTTTTTAGTCAGAACTGTGTAAGCTGAACCAATTAAGATGTCTACGATGTTGGCTATTGTTTGTGCTGTTGATTATCAGTCCTCTTCAATTAGGGCACAAACAAGATTAATTTTTTTCCTTGAAAATTGATATGGATGATCTGTCCCTGTGGACTTCATCTTCCACATCATCTCGTTTCTTCTTTAAAAAAGCTGTCCGCTTGTGAACTACTGATTTCTTTGGTGCATTGTCCCCTCAAGCTTCTTGTAAAGCATCAGTGATTTCACCATTCTTTCACTCAAGCTTCATCATAATCTAATGTTTGTTCTTGCTTCAATTTTAGCAGAATTTACATTGCTCTGCTAGGGGCTCTTTTCAAACTAATGTCTACTCCTTCTTACTGTCTCAAACTAGATCCTGTTCAAACATGCTATAATAAATTAGTATGAGTTTATTTTGCTGCCAATATTGAAATCTTTGCATAGTTTTTTTCATAATATACATTTTCCATGAACTTTTTAAGGCCTCTCACGTATCCACAGGTAGAGTGCCTTACCTATTCTGACTTCAGTCAATTATTCAAGACCTTTCCTTGTCAGTGACACATTAGAAAGGTAGAGTATTGAAAAATAAGAGTAGCTTCTGCTGATTAAGAAATACTATATCTTTTTCTACTTCTTTCTTTTTTTTTTTTTTTTCTTGAGACAGCATCTTTCTCTGTCACCCAGGCTGGAGTGCAGTGGTGTGATCTCAGCTCACTGCAACCTCTGCCTCCCAGGGTCAAGTGATTCTCCTGCCTCAGCCTCCCGAGTAGCTGGGACTATAGGTGCCTGCCACCACACCCAGCTAATTTTTGTATTTTTAGTGGAGACAAGGTTTCACCATATTGGCCAGGCTGGTCTTGAACTCCTGACCTTGTGATCTGCCTGACTCGGCCTCCCAAAGCGCTGGGATTACAGTCATGAGCCACTGTACCTAGCTTTCTACTTCTTTCTTATTATTTTCCTCCTCTCTCTTGCCTATATTCTCTCCTTTCTCCTACTTTCCTCCCCACTCCCTGTTTCCTTCCTTTCATCTTTCCTATTTTCAGGACTTAATATTTCTTGAACCTCAGATGTTATCATGGTATGTTATTTGTTTAATTTTCACATAACAATAATAGTTTAAATACAAATAATATTTATTTTCATCCCCATGTTATCAGTATAACAGTAAAGATGTGGAGAGGCCAGCTGGGCATGGTGGCTCAAGCCTGTAATCCCAGCACATTGGGAGGCCGAGGTGGGTGGATCACGAGGTCAGGAGATCGAGACCATCCTGGCTAACACGGTGAAACCCCATCTCTACTAAAAAATAGAAAAAATTAGCTGGTCGTGGTGGCGCGTGCCTGTAGTCCCAGCTACTCGGGAGGCTGAGGCAGGAGAATAGTGTGAACCCGGGAGGCAGAACTTGCAGTGAGCCAAGATCACGCCACTGCACTCCAGCCTTGGTGACAGAGCGAGACTCTGTCTCAAAAAAAAATAAATAAATAAATGAAAATAAAATTAAAAAAAATGATGTGGAGAGGCCAAACCAATGGCTCTTATATCCACGTTATTTCTTCTAAATGATTTCACCTTAGTTTTGGTCTGCATCTCTAACCATAGCTAGTTGCAGTAGGACCTTCTATCTGGCCTTGCTGCTCTCATTTTTGGACCTCCTCACTGAAATCAAATTGATCTTTCTAAAATGCAAACCCGGTCTTAGTATTTTATTACTTAAAACCCATTGGTGGCTTTCCATGATTTATGGAATAAAGTCAAAATTCCTGTTTTTGCCCACGTTTCTGTGTGCCTCTCATCCCTACATTTACTGATTCCTGTGTGCCATAAATTGCCAGTTGTCCAGAGTTCATTCTCTTTTTGTACTTGGGAGGACTTCTGCATCCTGCAACTTTTCCCCTGAAACATGCTCGGAAAATACCTACTCATTTTTCTCAGATTCAGGTTAGTTTTTTACTTCAGTTTCTTTTCCTGAAGCTTATACTGACTGCTCCATATGGCTTTGGGGATTAGCTACTCATTCCTTTGTGCCCTTTTGTAGATACACATTTATCATGGAGTCTTTTTTTTTTTTTTTTTGAGACAGAGTCTCACTCTGTCACCAGGCTGGAGTGCAGTGGTGTGATCTCAGCTCACTGCAACCTTTACCTTCCAGGTTCAATTGATTCTCTTGCCTCAGCCTCCCAAGAAACTAAAGCCATGCACCACCGTGCCCAGCTAATTTTTGTATTTTTAGTAGAGACGGGGTTTCACTATGTTGGCCAGGATGGTCTCGATCTCTTGACCTCGTGATCTGCCCACGTTGGCCTCCCAAAGTGCTGGGATTACAGGCATGAGCCACCACTCCCAATCAGTCATGCAGTCTTTATACTTACTTGTTTACTTGCCTGTGAGCTCACTGAATGCAGGGAATATTTCCTTGTTGCTCTAGCACCTACACCAGTACCTGGTATCCAGAAGCTGTATGCTAAATGTTTGTTGAGTGGCTGTTTGACTGAATGATTGTACTCCTAATTAGTAGATAGAAAGCCATGAACTTCCCAGTTCATCATTCTTTGTGCTCAATTCTGGTTTCTTTATTGCGTTCAAAAGAGTTCCTTAGTGACATAAAACTATGGAGCTAGTATGTCAGCTCATTTAAGCAATGATTGGTTTATGTATATAAGAGGCTTCAATAATTATATATTTTTATTTCAGTTTCAATAAATGATCAATTGATTAATTTTCTCTGTTTTGGCTTATTGTTCACATTTAATATCAAAAGTGTTTTACTTAAAATTATTCATGCCAATTATGACAGTTAGGTGAATATTACTTTGATTTACATTCCAGTAGTTTGGTTGAACCCTGAATATGCTAAGACGTCACTTTTCTTTTTTCTTATGAACAGGCTACTGTGTTTACATATATTATTAAAATCTTCTTTGAAAATACGAAGTGTTACATTTCTTATATTTAGTTCTCTGTGCTTCAGAATTCCTGTGATACTTGCACTTAAGTCCTTCTGAGCAGTTGATGTTAATATTTATGTGGTTAATTTCATGAAACATGGTGGTTTTCATTTCTATCATTAATTTATACAGGAGATAGACTGTTTTCCAGGTGTAAGCTCAGTCATATAATTAGAAAATTTATAAGCAGAAGGGAGTTATTTGGTCTAACCCATTTATTCTACAGATAGAGAAATTAGAGTCCAGAAACTCTGTCTTCTTTAAAGTCTTACAGGTATTTAAGAAAAAAGAATAGACTTGAGGTTTCTGTGTTCTGAACCCAGTGATCTTGACACTGTAATGATCTTCATCCATATTATTCACAGAAGTAAATATAATCACATATTAAATAAGAAACACAAATACTAAGGAGATATTATACTGAAAAATGAAATAATATTATCTTAATTATTTTGATCAGATTCAATATATAGCAGCTTGAAGGCTAATAGTTCCAATGATTCTCTGAATAAACCATTTTTCTAATAAGATTACAGGTTTTAGTAATCTAATTATTTTGACTGATGCAAATGTTACCCCGCCAGTCTGAAAAATGTGTTTATTTATATGTCATAAAGAATAATTTATTCCAAAAAGGCTAATTTTCAAAATATATGTATCTTCTGAAACTGTATCTATTTTTTTCCCACGTTTTCTAAATATAGTTTAGAGGGCGTTTGTAGATTTTCATGGTGCTGAAAAATTAAGGTATAATGGTCTCATGAAGGAGAATAACGTCATTTAGACATTGTAATTTTGGAGGATCACAATACTTTTTGGAATGTGGTTGTTGCAGCACTGGTCACTTATACTAATTATATAATAACATACTATACTAATGCAATAATATACCATATGAAATTATTAAATGGTAAATTTGTCTTAAATCCTCTAGAATACTGCAAAGAAATAGTTTATATAAGAAAGAGTACCATAGCATATGTGAACACAATGTTTCCTATTTTTTTCTTCTTTTTTATTTTTTTGAAGACAAGTTCTCACTCTGTTGCCCAGACTGGAGTTCAGTGCCATGTTCATAGTTCACTGCAACCTCAAACTCCCAAGCTCAAGTGATCCTCTTGATTCAGCCTCTGAAGTAGCTGTGCCTATAGGTGTGCACCACCACACTGGCTAATTTTTAAAATTTTTTATAGATATGTTGCCCAAGCTGGTCTCAAATTCTTGAGCTCAAGAGATCTTCTCACCTTGGCCTCCCAGAGTGTTGGGATTACAGGCATGAGCCACCATACTCAGCCAATATTTCTTTTCTAAAAGACATTTTCTAACATACTTCTCATTTTAACTAACATAATATTCAAAGTGTAGATCTGAGAAAGAGATAGTGCCTGCAGATCTGGGATCCTACATGCTAATATTATGGGATGCATTCAGATTTGATCAGCAGATATTCCATTTATTCTAGAACACCACCAGCAGAAGAATGTAATTACGTCTATCACTAAAACTTTGTGTCAATACAGACTACTGTATTTGTTATCATAGATGGTCCTTGGATGGCAGCCTTAAGCAATTTTAAACCTAGACAGGTGATGTACTTTTTCTTCTTGGATAATTTTCATTGTTTTATCTAATTTGGTTGTAACTAATGTGTTTAATATGGCTTGCTTGTTTTTTAAAAAGTTGTTCAGTATCCTTAGAACTCAGTGCTGATTTCTTTTTCTAGCAGGCCTTTTATATAGGACATCTCACTTTCTCCTGGCTCTCTACTACTAGCATGAGGTCTCTGAAAAAATCAAGACAGCCAAATAATTTGTTATAGAATAGCCTATGTAGAGGGACAGGGGAGGAGTCATATTCCAAGAGGGAAAGACCTTTGAGCCAGGCTCAATTTGTAGAGGCTGTTGAATGAAAATGAGAGAGAGAGAATGCACACTTTATTGCACTATTAAAGCAAAATTCTGACAATAACTTCTAAAAATGATTCCACTCTTATACACTGAGAATATGACAGACCTTCCAAAAGTATAATTTCTTACATGAACGTCCAGGTATATAAGGAAAAATAACTATTTCATACCAATATCTTCAGCCGCCTTTATTGTTGGTTCACCACATAGATTTTTATCAGAATCGCAGAACATTAATTTTTTAAATTAGCTACCATTACAACTAGCTTGAGAAGAACTTTCTTTTTAATAATTCGACCCAGATGCATTCTAGATACTCCAGTGTTACGAATCGATGGCTTCATGAGGAGCCGCTGTTGACTCATGCTATCTCTGGACACACTGACAGGAAATGTTTTCTTACACCTGTTTTCCTCCTGCTTTTCCTTGGTAGGACTTAGTTCCTTGGCATAGTTCAGTATCAATGGCAGTCATAGAGAAGTGTTACAAAAACCCAGCTTATTCCAACTTGTGAATTATTTGGCACCCAGGAACCAGGTCTTACAATCTTCAACCCACTTTTTCCTAACATGGCCCCTTTTCTGAAATGTTTATTTATATATGATGTAGGCCTGGGGAAAGGACATGGACTTTCAAAGAAAATATTCTGCAATAGATCTCTCAACTCCAGAGAACCTTCTGACTAAATCTGAAAGAATTCCACTGTGCTCTGATAACATCCTTTAATAATGAAGGAAAAGATATTTTTCCCCCAGGAGGATTTTGTAGTGAAAGAGATGGCATAATTTTTTTTAAATGTTGTTTATAATCTAATTTGTTTTTTCATTTGTGGGGTGTGTCTTAAATCCTAAATGGTACATCCTTTTTAAAATACTTCTAGTAATAAAATGTTTCTGAAGTTATGTTGTAAATATCATTGGACTATGTTTAATAATGTTAAGTTGATCCCACTTCCCCTGAAATTATATACATAAATGCTGAAAGTATAAATTTACATATACAACTTCATGGAACATTTTTCTTCCAAGTGTGCATTTGCTAGAATTTGCATTGAAAGGTTTTGGAAGGAGCCTGTTGGTATGAATCCTGTGTTAGCAACACTCAGATTTGTTGCATACTGAACAGCATGCTAAATCTCACTTCACAATCTTAGATTTCTCATCTACCATCTTGAGCTGAATTTAAAATATAACTGCAGTTTATTATGTCACCTGTTCGTCAAACACTGATGCAAAGCTTAGTTTTCAGTGTGAAGAACCCATGACTAGAGAAGGGAAGAAGAAAGGGTCAAGCAGACCTCATTAAAGAGTGTATGGGCAAGAAAACACATCAGATGTCTTGATAGGTTTTTTAAAGTCCTGTTAGACTTGTCATGATTTCCAAAACACTAAATGCCATCTAGTATTTTGGACCCTCCAAAATTACAGTAGAATATTATTATGGGTCATCTTAATTGGAAATATACAGGAAAATCCTGATGATTAATGTAGACTAGTGATAGCTCTCACACATTTATATAACCTATGTTGAAAAGAAAGAAGAAAGGCAGGAAGGAAAGAAGGAAAAAGAGCGGAGAGAGAGGAACAAGAAAACACGTGGATTTGTGGAAATGAAAATTTTTAAATTACTAATTTGCAAGAATGGGTAAGAAAAATACCGAGTATGAACATAAGTGCTTTCAATTCCGTTTGTCTCTTAATCCTTCTCAGTCCGTGGCCAGTTTTGAAACTTGGTGTAACTTCCTTCCTTTATTCCTCCCTCCCTTGCTCCCTCCATCCCTTCTTGCCAGCCTCCTTCCCTTCCTCTCTCCTTGAGTTTCCTTCTTCTTTCTTGTTCCCTCCCTCCCTCCCTCTCTCTTTTTTTCCCTTAGTTTCCCCGGAAGCACATATACCAGCCATTTGAATGCTTTCTGCTCATAGATACTGCCAAGCCCCCTCACCCAGACTGCTGACTAGATTTGGTAGAATGGAATGAGAAACATAGACTTTGTGTCTGTGGCGGCCACCTCTGATGTTGCAGATTTTTGCCGTGATTATGCACTCCAGCCGAGGGACGCTAGAGAGGTTGAAATTTCAACTGTGGGATTTGCCATTTTGGAATTTGCAGAAATGTACTGGATATGCTAACAGCAGCCTGGCTAGCTGCCACTTCACAAGGAAGTATTTAAATATACACGTGTAATATGAAGAAAATTGCATTAGATCATAAGGGATGAATTATTTTGTAAATGACTATACCATCAAATACCATACCTGATATCAATCATCTTCATCAGACAGTATCTGTGTATGTAAGTAGATAAACAAAAAAGCAGGAGTTTATTTCTCTCTAATGTATCCTTGACTCTCTAGCGGTGACCTCTGAAATGTCTCTTCTGATCCAGACTTGTTTGAATCATGTGCAACATTTTAGATTTGTCTTTTCTCTGCAAGTTTTTTTTTGTTAAGTACCATAACATATTGAACCAAATAGTTTTGCTTGCTTTCTATTGATGACACATGATTTTGGCTTTTATCTTCAGTGGAAAATCAATGTGTCACATGGCGTTCACTAAGAAAAAGGTATGGGGCCTCTTTGTAATTCTTTGTCAGATGGTTGCTTTATCTTGATTTATGCCTTCAAACTTTTTCCCATTCAGCAGAAAATATTGTGTCGCTATCTGTGAGAGCAAAGCGATCTATACCAATTTATGCTCTAAGTGTAGCCTCCTTCCAGAACTGCTTATGGAACATATCAACTCACTATAGATTAGGGACATAATGGATTCTTCTTTCTTAAAAGTGGCAGATTGACAATTTTAGTTCATATACAAGCTTTTATATTAACATTAAAACAATATTTCTATGTAAAGTAAAATATTGTAGTTGATTATTATTCGAGGGCCTCCCAGAATTTCAAGGTCTGAAAATAAATTCAATGTTCCTGGTGGTAACAAAATTGCTCCTACTTCCTTGTATCAGGACTGCCATTTGGAACTGCTGGGGAAGCTCTTTTCAGAAATTATTTTCAAAACAGCATTGTTGCCTTTTGCCAAACTGAAATCTGGTTGTAAACTTTTGAAAACTAGTTCCTTGGAATGGAATTCAAGTTGTCTTCTAAGCAATTTTTTTTAACTCAAACATACATTCTATCTTGCTTTATTATGTCACTATTTGTGTACGAAACATATTTCTATTTTTACCATTTTCAATTTATTTACATTTACATTTACATTTGTGTGTATATATATACACACATACATACACTTTAAGTTCTGGGATACATATGCAGAACTTGCAGTTTTGTGAAATAGGTATACATGTGCTGTCGTGGTTTGCTGCACCCATCAACCCGTCATCTACATTAAGTATTTCTCCTAATGCTATCCCTCCTCTTTCCTTCCTACCCACTGACAGGCCCCAGTGTGTGATGTTCCCCTCCCTGTGTCTATGTGTTCTCATTGTTCAACTCCCACTTATGAGTGAGAACATGTGGTGTTTGGTTTTCTGTTCTTGTGATAGTTTGCTGAGAATGATGGTTTCCAGCTTCATCCATGTCTCTGCAAAAGACATTAATCCATCCTTTTTTATAGCTGCATAGTATTCCATGGTGTATATGTGCCACATATTCTTTATCCAGTCTATCATTGATGGGCATTTGGGTTGGTTCCTAGTCTTTGCTATTGTGAATAGTGCTGCAATAAACATATGTGTGAATGTGTCTTTATAGTAGAATGATTTATAATCCTTTGGATGTGTACCTAGTAATGAGACTGTTAGGTCAAATGGTATTTCTAGTTCTGGATCCTTGAGGAATTGCTACACTGTCTTCCACAATGGTTGAACTAATTTACACTCCCACCAACAGTGTAAAAGCATTCCTATTTCTCCACATCCTCTCTAGCACCTGTTGTTTCCTGACTTTTTAATGATTGCCATTCTAACTGGCGCGAGATGGTATCTCATTGGACCAGGGGTGATGAGCTTTTTTTTTTTTTCTTCGAGACAGCCTCACTCTGTCACCCAGGGTGGAGTGCAGTGGCACAATTTCGGCTCACTGCAACCTCCACCTAATGGGTTCAAGCAATTCTCCTGCCTTAGCCTCTTGAGTAGCTGGGATTACAGATATATACCACCACGCCTGGCTAAAGTTTTTTTTTGTGTGTTTTTGGTAGAGACAGAGTTTCACCGTAGTGGCCAGGCAAGTCTCAAACTCCCGACCTTGTGATCCACTCGCCTTGGCCTCCCAAAGTGATGGGATTACAGGCGTGAGCCACCACGCCCAGCCTATGATGAGCTTTTTTTCATGTGTTTATTGGCCGCATAAATGTCTTCTTTTGAGAAGTGTCTGTTCATATCCTTTTCCCACTTTTTGATGGGGTTGTTTTTTTCTTGTAAATTTGTTTAAGTTCCTTGTAGATTCTGGATATTAGCCCTTTGTTAGATGGATAGATTGCAAAAATTTTCTCCCACTCTGTAGGTTGTGTGTTCACTCCGATGATAGTGTCTTTTGCTGTGCAGAAGCTATCTTTAGTTTAATTAGATCCCGTTTCTCAATTTTGGCTTTTGTTGCCACTGCTTTTGGTGTTTTAGTCATGAAGTCTTTGCCTATGCCTATGTTCTGAATGGTATTGGCTAGGTTTTCTTCTAGAGTTTTTATGGTTTTAGATCTTATGTTTAAGTCTTTAATCCATCTTGAGTTAATTATTTTATAAGGTGTAAGGAAGGGGTCCAGTTTCAGCTTCCTTCATATGGCTAGCCAGTTTTCCCATCACCATTGATTAAATAGTCAATCTTTCCCCATTGTTTGTTTCCGTCAGGTGTGTCAGAGATATGTTGTATATTTCATGGTACAATGCCTTCTGTCAATGGGGAAAAATAACAAGCATATATGGGATGAATGAAGTCTGCTATGGTTAAGGTTGAGAATATTTACTGATCCTTGAGTTCAGTCTCCAGGAATGTTGGAAATAGAGAATGGAGATAATGGAGATAAAGAAAAGTTCTGAAAATGACACTTCCCATAGTGTCAGAATTGTGATCTATTG
This sequence comes from Gorilla gorilla gorilla, assembly GCF_029281585.2. Taxonomy (NCBI): domain Eukaryota; kingdom Metazoa; phylum Chordata; class Mammalia; order Primates; family Hominidae; genus Gorilla; species Gorilla gorilla. The sequence goes on from NC_073231.2 coordinate 151,809,619, forward strand.
GAGAATTCTGTGATACATCAAAATCTCTGTTTATACTGATGTTTGTTATTGTGTATGAGCATATCTTTATCAGGTGTAGGCTATTTCTATACTTTCATGTCTTTAAATCAATGTTTCTATTCACATATGTATATGTGCAAATAGAAGCATGTTAATATTATATATATATTTTTTCTGTCATTACCATGATTGCTATGATTATCATTAGCATGTATTATTAGTGTGACCGAAGTATCATCAGTATCAGTTTCTTTCTAACTGCAGTGCTCCTGTAATGCTTCATTTCTACAGAGCCAACCTACACCCACCGTTTCCCTGACTATAACTTTACCTAAAGTATAAGCCCTTATAAAGCCATGAAAGCCTACCAAGAATTGTCAAAGAAGCTAGGCAGCAGCCAGGCTCTGCCTTAGGAAAAGACTTTACTTTTTATTATCATGTGCAGTACTTAACTACTTGTTTTGACCTCTAAGATTTTGCTCTCCTATATTTCTATCCCCTGGCTTTCTGATATTTCATGTGATTATATTTGAAATTTTAACCTTGCTTTTCTTTTTGGAATCTCTGATATCTCTGCTGCCACAGGTAATGACAGGTTCCTCTCTAACTGTTGGTGTTATCCCTGGTCAGATTATTACTGATGACAGAAGTAGATGTTTTACGTGGATTCTCTCGATATCAGAAACAAATACAGATATCACAACTCAAAAATGACAGACTGATAACCATTATGAACTTAGATGCAACATTCTTAATACAATATTAGCAAAGTGAGTCTAGGAATATTTAAAAATGATAATGTGTTTTAACCAAGTGGGGCTTATCTCAAGTTGGTTTCAACAACTGAAAATCTACCATGCTGACAGAAAAAAGAAAAATCACGTGACACTCTCAATAGATGCAAAAAAGGAATTTACAAAATGTAACACATTTTTTAAATTAAAAACTCCCAGCAAACTGAGGATAGAAAAGTACATTTTCAAACTGATTATGTGTTTACAGAAAATCTATAGCAAACATCTTACTTAAAATGGTGAAAGCCTTAATACTTTCTACATAAGATTATGAAAAATGCAATGATGTCCTCTCTCCCTAGTTCTTTAAAGTATTGCATTCAATATTAAATAAGTGGAAATATATACCAAGTTCATTGATAAATATTTAATACTTATGAGATGATAATTCTCCTGAAATTGATCTCTAGATTCAGTGGAATTCCCATGAAACCTTATAGGTCCTTTTGGATAAATTACAAAACTGATTCTAAAACAGGGAGAAAGAAAGAAGGGAAGGAAGGAGGAATGGACAGAAAGAAGAAAGAAATAAAGAGAAAAGAAAAGAAAATAAGAAATAAGTGACACCCAAGTTGGGAAGAAAGAAAAATACTATTCTCACATGATGTAAACATATACACAGAAAATCCTTAGGCATCTGCAGAAGTGTGCTAGAGGTATGAAGTGAATTTAACAAAGTTGTAGGATGAAAGATCAATAAATAAAATCAATTGTGTTTCTATACACAATCAACACCAATTAGAAAATAAAATTATGTAAGCAATTTAACTTATAATAGCCTCAAAAATAATAAAATAATTCAGAATAAATTTAATAAAAGGTATGCTGATCCAAAATTTCTAAATCACTAATACGAAAGATTGAATAGGTAGAAATATGTATCAAGTTCATTGGTAAATATACATGTCATACTTATTAGATGATAATTCTTCTGAAACTGATCTCCAGATTTGGCACAATCCCAATCAAACCTATAGGCCTTTTTGGAGAAATTACAAAGCTGATTCTAATTTTTTTTTTTTAAATATGGAAGTCCTAGAATAGCCAGAGCATGTTTTAGAAAGAAGAATAAAGTTGGAAAACTTTCCAAATTTCAAGACATATTGTAAAGCTACACTAACCAGTACAGTAAACTTACTGGCATGAAGAAGACATATGTATCAGTGAAACAGAATAAATAATTTAGAAATATATCCAGCCTTACATGGCCAAAGTTGCCAAAATAATTCAATAAGGAAATCAATGTCTTTATAAAGATGGTACTAATAAAATTGGATATTAAATGGAGAATATGAACTTCAGAATTACCTCACACCATACCCTCAAGTTAACTCAACATGTATTTTATACATAATGTAAATATAAAAAGTATAAAGCTTACTGAATAGGAAAAATTTTTAATAATCTTACTATAGCTAAAAATTTTTTAGATAAGAAAAGGATGGATGAAAATGGAAAAAAATAGTAAGTTGGACTTCATGAAATTAAGACTTTTGCAATTTAAAACATAGCATCAAAAAATGAAAAGGCAAACCACAGATTGGGACAGAATAATTTTAAATATGTCTGATAAAGAACTTTCATCTAGAATGTAAACATAACTAAAAAACTAAATAACAAAACACAAATAACTCATTTAACATAATATTTTGACCTAAATGGACCAAATATTTGTACAGATATTTTAATTTAAAAAGAGATGATGTCCAATACACAAATGAAAAGATACTTAACATTACCCGTCATCAGGGAAATGCAAGTTAAAACCACATTGAGGTACCACTGTACACCCACTGGAGTGGCTGACACGAGCAGAACTGACCATACCACATGATGTGAAGAATTGCTATTCACACCTGGCTAGTGGGACTTCAAAATGGTACAGACATTTTGGAAAGCAGTTTGGCAGTTTCTTTTAATGTTAAACTTAGTACTGATCATATAACCAAATAATTCCACTGCGACTCAAAATAAATAAAAACATATCCGTACCAAGCCTCATCCTTGAAGTTCATAGCAGATGTGTCCATCAACTTGTAAATGGATAAACCAGTTGTAGATGGAGTACCACTCAACAATAAAAAGGAGCAAACTGATACAACAGCAATATAAATGAATATCAAAAGCATTATGCTCAGTGAAAGAAGCTAGACATGAAAGACACCAATGTATCATTCCACTAATAGGATACTCTAGAAAATGCAAACTGTAGAAACAGAAGCAGATTAGTGGTTGCCTGTGTTCAGGAATGGAGAAAAGATCAAATGCAAAACAGCAAAAGAAAACATTTTGTGATGATGCAGATTTTCTGTATCTTGATCATGATTGTGGTCAAATGATGATATTCATCTGCCATAACCCATTAAATTGCACATTGAAAAGGGTGAATTTTACTGTGTGTACATTATACTTAAATGGAGCTGTAAATATGTTTGGAGCTTATCTGTGAACATTAGTTGCAGAGCAGGAGTTATTTTTATAGAGTGGAAATCTGCTAAGTGCCAACTTGAGAAGGGTTGAGAAAAATTAGAACCTTCTTCCAACACATTTCAGTTAGAACACTCTTAGGATGTCGTTACAGCTGTGCTCTATATTGGAGTCTCTGATGAAATCACATGTCTAACAATCTCAGCATGCCTTTAATCAACAGAATATACACGTGTTTTCTTTTTTTACTATAAAGGATATACCAAACAACTTTTTCAAGACTTTACTTCAAAAAGGCACGTAGTTTTGCAACATTTTTGGTAAGTCTTTAATTATTTCAAAATGAAAAATTGAAAATAAAATGCAATTATTTACTCAGGCCCCCCACAAAAAAGGCCTGTACGGGGAATGCATGTGGTGTGTGTGTGTGTGTGTGTGTGTGTGTGTGTGTGTGTGTGTAAGTGTGTGATTTGAAGAATTGAAAAAATTTTAGTGGGGTTTTGTAGCATCACTTTGATAGCATCCTGTAATTTTGAATTGTGTTAGAAATAAAAATAAAGTGAATACACTGATAAAAGAATTTGAAAAGAATTTGCATTATTGCCTAAATTATGTGTGGTTTCCACAGTGGCATGAATCGAGCATCTTTAACCTACATAACAATATATCAGAATGTATTAGGTAAAAAATAAGTAAACTAGTATAACAAAGTTAAATATTTCTAAAGGAAAATTATAGCTTTATTTTTTTTCCTGAACTGTTTTGAGGAGATATTTACACCAAAAGATATTATCATTGATCAATGAAACTTTTTCAGAATTTGCTTGTGTCCCACCAATATTTGATTACATAGTGCTTCTGTGAGTTCCATTTCATTAATTTAGCATTGACAGGAGAGAAGGCAATGGCTCTGCAGCCTCTCTTGATGTGGCATGATCCTGGTTCCGCTGGCTGATATCTATTAGAACCATGGCCTTAATCATGCCTTTCATGCTTCTAACTTGATTTGCATTTGTTGTGTAATCCAAATTTATTCTCTCGTTTAGTCGCTTCCACCCATAGAAAAGCAGGTCTTTTTCATTTCTCCTTCACCATTGCCCCCATTTTTTCTTTTTGTCCTCCCATGATGAAAAACAAGACAGAAACAAACTATAACAACAACAGACACCTTTTGTCTGTGGTCACCAATGCATTGTAGCACTAAACTTTGTTCAAAATCTCTAGATCTGACCTCTATATCTGCTGTTCCCAGAGTTTTTCAATGTATTCTCTAGACTGCTGTGACCCATTGACAGAACGTCTAGCTATATTTAATTGAAAGTTATTACTGTCTGATATGGCTTGGCTGTGTCTGCACCGAAATCTCATCTTGCACTGTAGCTCCCATAATTCACATGTTGTGGGAGGGACCCAGTGAGAGGTAAGTGGATCATGGGGGCAGTTTTCCCCACACTGTTCTAGTGGTAGTGAATAAGTCTCATGAGATCTGATGGTTTTATAAGGGGAAACCCCTTTCGCCTTTCACTTGGTTCTCATTTGCTAAATCATGCCTCTCAGCTGATTCTCTCTAGAATTTATTCTCAGGAGATCTAATTAATAACTTGTCAAGCTGATGTCCATCCTTGGGGACAACTCGTATCTGAAGAATGGCCAGTGAAAGGTATTAAAACTCCATACTCCTGCCTCAATTTAGGGCAACTCTGAAGGGTCACCCCAGCTTCTCAGCTCCCCCTTGAGATTAGCTGAGGTATTTGTTGTGACTGCCTCACATCTCAACTCCCTTTATTCAATTCAGTTTTTTCGCCACAGTTGTTGGTTCCTAGGATTTTACCCAGTTAAATGTTCTCTACACAAATCTCTATCTCAAATCTGCTTTACAGGGAATGTGGCCTCAGACAGGTTTTCATTAGGTTCTGGACATAACTCTCATTAGTCATTGATATGATTTGGCTGTGTCTCCGGCCGAATCTCACCTTGATTGTAATTATCCCCGCATGTCAAGGATGGAGTCAGGTGGAGATAATTGAATCATAGGGGCGGGTTCCCCCTACTGTTCTCCTGGTAGCGAATAAGTCTCACCAGATCTGATGCTTTTAAAATGGGAGTTTCCCTACACAAGCTTTCTTCTCTGCTACCATTTAAGATGTGCCTTTGCTTCTTTTTTGCCTTCTGCCGTGACTGTGAGGCCTCCCCAGCCATGTGGAATTGTGAGTTCATTAAACCTCTTTCCTTTATAAATTACCCGGTCTTGGGTAGGACTTTATTAGCAGCATGAGAACAAACTAGTACAGTCTGTTCTATAAGCCCAAGTCGGATCACAGAGTCCCGCTTTCTGTTTTTTTTTTTTTCTAGCCCATATTTCTACTAAAACTTGACTCATATAGACTTAAAACAAAATAATTAAGCATGGCTAATATTTATTTAATATTTTATACGTGTCAGGTACTGTATTTTGTAACTTATCTTTTAATAATCTTTCCAAATCTCTAAAAGGAGAATTCTGCTCTTTTATAGAGAAAATAAGGATGGCTCTGAAAATGTTAGTATTAGGGGAAGTAGGGTGAGGGACATAGGGGGCACTTTGTGTTATTTGTGCATTTTACTATCAATCTAAAATCAGGTCAAAATAAAAATTAAAAAAATGAGTAGTAGAAGCAGGTTGTTAAGATTTTCAGTGTGACTCTAGAATTTTTTTGTTTGTTGTTTGTTTTGGAGTGTAGTGGTATTATCTCTGCTCACTGCAACCTCCACTTCCCAGGCTCAAGCAATTCTCCCCCTCAGTCTCCCAAGTAGCTCGGATTATAGGTGCCCCCCCACACACCCAGCTAATTGTTGTATTTTTTTTTTTAGTAGAGATGGGGTTTCAGCATGTTGGCCAGGCCAGTCTCCAACTCCTGACTTCAAGTCATCCGCACGCCTCAGCCTCCCGAAGTGCTGGGATTATAGGCATGAGCCACCACTCCTGGCCCAAAGTTCATATTTTAACTACTAACCTAAATTATTTTAAAAACAAAAGCCTCCTTGGACTCAAACCAGGTCAGAGTGACATGATCATGTGCCTGTTTTGTGCAGGGTGAAGTGAGATTATTATCTAGGAAATAGCTGAAATTTCTTGTTGTGGGCATAAATATTTCATATAAATTCTAAGCTTCATATTAGCACTTAGATTATAATTATCTAAAGAATAGAGAACAATTTCATATAATTTTCAGTGTATCAGGCGAATCAAAAGTATACATACAAGCATGCAGATGAATTTCAGTGAATATAGTGGTGACAATGCTCAACAGAATATGTGTCCCCCACCCCATCCCTGCTTCTTGCTCTTTCACTGTCCTAAAGATAGAACAAAATGGTTCAGGCATCCAGCTTGTCCCCCCCACACTTCACACTTTTACTTAATAGCAGCTTATCTTTAACACTTTGTCATCTTTAAGATGTTGCTAATTCTTTCTGGTAGATCCCAGGACTGAGGATGAGGAAGAATGATTTTATTTAAATAAAGTTGCTTAATTAAAAAACAATTTTTTTTAGTTTTAAAATATTTTCATTATTTTATAAAATGTTTGTGGGTACATAGGAGGTTTATATATTTGTGGGGTACATGAGATGTTTTGATACAGGCATGCAGTGTGAAATAATCACATCATGAGGAATGGGCTTTCCATCCCCTCAAGCATTTATCCTCTGAGTTAAAAACTATTCAATTGGCTGGGCGCGGTGGCTCACGCCTGTAGTCCCAGCTCTTTGGGAGGCCAAGGGGGGCGGATCGCCTGAGGTCAGGAGTTTGAGACCAGCCTGGCCAACATGATGAAACCCCATCTCTACTAAAAATACAGAAATTAGCCAGGTGTGGTGGCGAGTGCCTGTCATCCCAGCTACTCGGGAGGCTGAGACAGAAAAATCATTTGAACCTGGGAGGTGGAGGTTACAGTGAGCCGAGATCATGCCATTGTACTCCAGCCTGAGTGACAAGAGTGAAACTCCATGTCAAAAACAAACAAAAATCAATTACATTCTTTAAGTTATTAAAATTAAACATTGTAAATGATTTTTTTTCCCAAAGCTTTTCCAAAGAAAAAAAAAAGTAGAAACAAAGACACTTTCTACTGATTTCCAGCATGGTGACTCTGTATTTCTAGCATGTGTTAAGGTGAAAATTGATTTTATGTTTAATACAAAACATAGCATAATGTAATGAAAAGCAAGATTGTAATGATAAAGGAAAATAACACTAGTGCTAATTTTTTTCAATTTGAAGCATTGGATTAAAATGAATTAGGTTATATTCCAACATGTTTATATTGAATTTCTTTTTTCTCCAATTGGTTTCTTTTTATTAATGGGGGAGTGTTGCATTTGTATAAGGTTTCCCTATTATATTCAATTGTTTTGAGATGCTTTTAATATGAAGTTTTTATGTTTTCTTTTTGATGTATACATGTTATGCTTTTATGCTGAATTTGATAATTGGTGCTGTATGTGCAAAGCAAATGTAATTTCCCAGCTTTTATTTTTTAAAGCCCTGGGAAGCAACATAATAAAGTAGAAATAGTATCAAGACAAGAGTTAGAATACCTGGATTCTAAAATTTAAATTAAATTAGGATCTAGTGACATTATAGGTGTTCCTTGATCTTCTGATGACCTGGTTCCTCAAAAGAAAAATAAAATAATCTATAAATTGTTTCTAATTCTAAAACTCTATCAATCCTATTTTTAAAATTGTAATTAGTTGAACTCTGTAAGGTCACAAAAATCCCTATTAAGAAACTAAAATAAAATTTTATCATATCTTAAAAATACTCTGATCTTTTTTATATGCTGACATGAATTCTAATTATTTTTGAGCCCCTAAAAAATATTTAAGATCACAGTTTATGTTTTATTATTGACTTTCAGATAATTAACATTTTACTGATAGATATGAACAAATCTGCTCTAACAGAGATAGTCATTAGTTTATTTCTCTCTTTTCAGTATCAATAAAAAGTATCGATTTACCAATAACAATGAATTAATTGCCTGAAATAAATGAAACGTAAGCAGCAAAAGTGAACCTTTTAGTATAACTCTTCTTGTAAACATTGACTTAGTTCAAAGGGAGCTTATCTTTTAAAAAAAACGCTAATTCATGTCTATTGGTATAGATATAATCTTTTGTTCCTTGAAAATAGATCCTACTATACTCCAGACACTATGCCACTTGGTGCAGATATTAACACAAATAGCAGGTGATCATTGTCCTCATGGAGTTTATTTTAAAGAGAACAAAGTGAGACAAAGGCACACAAGCAAAGAACTACAATACAAAGGGGATGGCATCTGACTCAGCATGGAGGTGTCACGGAAGGTGTTGTTTTGCTTAGGTTTTGAAGTGTGGGTAGGAGATGGCCCATGTTGAGAGTGGGAACTGGGAATTAAAAAGATGAGGAGGTCTCTGCAAATCTACATGGATGGGAAGTAGCATGCTGATGTGGGAAACAGCTAAAAAGTTCCAGAATGCATGGTTTATAAAGCGTGAGTCAGAGAGGGCTAGACCAGTAGCCAGATCAAGGATATCTCACATGTTATAGTCATGAATTAGTGCATTGACCTGCAGGCCATGGGAGTCACTGAAGGTTTCAGTCAGGTAAGTGAGCTGATCAGAACAGTCCTTTAGATAGGCCGCTCTTTTGGCTGTAAGGGGGACACGTTTGAAGTAGGGCTATAGCTAAAAATATACAGACACTTCCTCTTTTCTACAGCCCTGCTGGCATCTGTTGTATTTTGACTTTTTAATAATAGCCATTCCAACCGGTATGAAATGGTATCTCATTGTGTTTTGATTTGCAATTTTCTGATGATTAGTGATTCTAACCTTTTTTTTTTTTGTATTTGTTGGCCATTTGTATGTGCTCTTTTGAGATGAGTTTGTTCATGTCCTTTGCCCATTTTTTAATTGGGTTATTTTTTTTTTCTAATTGATTTAAGTTCCCTGTAGATTCTGGATACTAAAAAACAAACAAAAACCAGAAGTAAATAAATTCTCAGGACACACACACCCACACCCACACCCACAGAGAGAGAGAGAGAGAGAGAGCGCGTAGGTAAGAGGCCACCAACCACCAGGGTCTAAACTGGGAACACTTTCTAGTACAGAATGAATGGAAAGGATTCATGAAATATCTAGAAAGTAACGTTAATGAGATTTACATGTATGGAGTGAATGAGGAGAAACAGGGATCATTCAGGATTCTGGTAGGGATAACAGGGGGAGCCATTAGTTGAAATTTTGAAGTGGGAGAAGGAGAGGCAGTTTTAGGGAGAAAGATGAGTTGTTTTTTAGGTATTTCAAACCCTTGAAGCTTCTATGGGACATCGAAGTGGAAATAACAGTCTGTGGGTTGGGACAATAAAGAACGAAATTGGTTGAAGACTAGGGGAAGAGTATAGAGCAAAGAAATATTTAAGATAATAAACATAGAGAGATAGCTGAAAATGTGGGACTGGATTACAAAGGAAGAGTGATTTAGTTATGAAGCCCAAGGGCTGACAGGAATGGGTGACTACTCGAGGAGTTCATATGCATCTGTTATTGTATGAATAAAAAAAATTATCTGTTCCTTCCTAAAGATATCTTCAACCTGTTTTTGGATACATATGGGCACTGCTTTTCATTCTCTTAGCCCCATTTCTTATTTTAGCCTCTGCTGTAGCAATCAGTTCTGCACAGGCTTTGACCCAGGCTTTGACTAGTTGGTGCAGGTGTGATATGACACTTACCTGGAATGGCCCACAGTTTGTGGCTGCTCTCACTTAAGCAGGTGGGATGCTCATGTAGGTGTAACCTAGAAGCTTGGTAGAGTTTATGCCCATGGGGCAACCTGTGACCACTCAAAAATAAAGCCCTTTCCTCCTCCCAGATTGAGGAGTCTTGCATTATGTAATAAAACTCCTTAGAAGGCCTATTAGGTTCCAATACAGCATTAGGCAACTTGATAAGGTATCCCATCATCAGCCTTCCTTTCTTCCCTCATTCCTCTGCCTCTCACTCTTTCTTCCTAAGTTAACTTCTTAGATAAAATGCCAACTTTCTATATTTTGTTTCACATCAGGGAAAATAATTGTATATCCCATTTCAAAAGCACATAAAAAGGTTACTGTATAGAAAATTTGTCTTTAATAGATTAAGGTGTAATTTTCCAAATACTTTAAAATTTTATTTCAGAAACGTTTTTCATTTTTATAAGCTTCATCTAAAAGCAGAGTTCACCTAAGAATATACCTAAGAGCATATTACATAGAATATATTTTATATTTCAGTAGTTTAGCTAGGATTCTTTCAAAATTGAGAGGATCTACAAATATTTCTAACACATTAGTTTTCAGTCTTAAGGCTGAGTCAAGAACAAAGCTCCTAAACTTTGCATTGGTGATTGAGAACATTTTAAAATTGTTATTTAATTCATTAATTTATTTTTAAAAAATTTTCACATTGTAATCATATAGATTTATAGGATACAATTTGATGTTTCAATGAATATGTATGTTGTCTAATGATCCAATAAGGATAGTTAGTGTATTAATTACCTCATGCATTTATCATTTCTTTTTCATAAGAAATTTCAAAATCCTTTCTTCTAGATACTTTGTAATATACAATACTTTACTTTTAACTATAGTCACCCTGCTTTGCAAAGAACACTTCAACTTATTCTTCCTATATAATTGTGATTTCATAACTGTTAACCAATCTATCTCCATTTTGCCCTCCCCACTTCTTCCTCACTGTTTGGTAACCACTATTCTACTCTACTTCTCTATTAACATTTTTTTTTAAGATTCCACATATGAGAGAGATCATGCGGTATTTGCTTTCTGTGTCTGGCTTATTTCACCTAACATTGTATCCTACAGGGTCATGCATGTTGTTGCAACTGGCAGAATTTCATTCTTTTTTTATTGCTGAATAGTATTTCATTGTGTATGTGTCCATATATATATATATTATATATAATAATATGTATAATTATAATTACACATAAAATTATATATAATTATAATTAATTTTATGTATAATTATAATTACACATAAAATTATATATAATTATAATTATAATTATATATAATTATATATATAATAATAATATATATTATATGTAATATATAATATACATAACGTATATTATATATATTATACATAATGTATATTATATATATTATACATGATATATATTATGTATAATATACATGATATATATTATACATAATATACATGATATATATTATATATAATATACATAATATATATTATGTATAATATACATAATATATATTATATATATATAATTCACTTCTTTGTTTTTAGACACATAGGTTGATTCCATATCTGATTATTAGAAATAGTGCTACAGTAAACATAAGAGTGCAGATATTTTTCAAACACAATGATTTCATTTCCTATGGATATATACCCAGTAGTGGGATTGCTGGGTTATGTGATCGAATAATTGTTTTTTTGTTTTTTTTTTATTTTTTAGCGAACTTCCATAAAGTTTTGCTTAATGGTTGTACTAGTTTACAACTCCACCAACAGTGTGTAAGTGTTCCCTTTTCTCCACTTCCTTGCCAACTCTTGTTATCTTTTACCTTTTTGGTAATAGCCATTCTAATGGGTGAACTGGTATCTCATTGTGGTTTTGATTTGCATTTCCCTGATGGTTAGTGATGTTGAACATGATTTTATTATGTATTCGTCTTGACCATTTCTATATTTTCTCTTGTGGCATGTCTTTTAGTTTATTTTGTCCTGTTTTTTTTTTTTTTGAGAAGGAGTCTTGCTCTGTTGCCCAAGCTGGAGTACAGTGGTGCAATCGGGGCTCACGGCAACCTCCATCTCCCTCTTTCAAGCAATTCCCCTGCCTCAGCCTGCTGAGTAGCTGGGGTTACAGGCACACGCCATCATATTTGGCTAAATTTTTGTATTTTTAGTAGAGAAATGATTTCACCATATTGGTCAGGCTGGTCTCAAACTCCTGACCTCAGGCAATCCACCTGCCTCAGCCTCCCAGTTTTACCCATTTTTAAATAAGTTTTTTATGTTTTTGCTGTTGAGTTGTTTAAGTTTCTTATATAATCTGGGCATTAACTCCTTAGCAGATGTATAGTTTGCAAATATTGTATCCCATTCTGTAAGTTGTTTTTTCACTCTGTTAAGTTTCCTTTGCTGTGCAAAAGCATTTTAGTTTGATGAAACCCCATTTATCTATTTTTGCTTTTGTTGCCTGTGCTTTTGACGTCTCATTTAAAAAATCCTTGTACAACCCAAAGTTATAGAGAATTTCCCACATGTTATCTTCTAGTAGTTTTTCATAGTTTTCAATCTTACCTTTAGGTCTTTAATCGCATTTGAGTTGATTTTGTATAAGGTAAAAGATAGGGGTCTAATTTCATTATCCCACATATAAATATCCAATCTTCTCAGTACCATTTAATGAAGACACTGTCTTTACCCCTGTGTGTGCTCTTGACTCCTTTTTTGAAAATCAGTTGACTTTAGGTATGAGAATTTATTTCTGAGCTGTATATTCTCTTCCATTGGTCTATGTGTTTGCTTTATGGCAGTGCCATGCTGTTTTGCTTACTATGGCTTTGTAGTATATTTTGAAGTCAGGTAGTGTGGTGCCTCCAGCTTTGTTATTTTTGCACAGGATTGCTTTGGTTATTTGGGGTCTTTTCTGGTTTCATACAAATTTTAGGGTATTTTTTTCTATTTCTGTGAAGAATTTCATTGTTATTTTGATAGGGATTGCATTGAATCTGTAGGACATTTTGTTAGTATGGTCATTTCAATAGTATCAATTCTTCCATTCCATGAGTATATAGTGTCCATTTTTTGTGTATCGTAAATTTTTCCATCAGTGTGTTATAGTTTTCATTGAAGAGATCTTTCATGACCTTGATTAAATTTATCTGCAGATTTCTTGGTAGCTATTGTAAATGGAATTCCTTTCTTGATGACTTTTTCAGATAGTTCACTATTAGTGTATAGAAACACCACTGAATTTTCTGTGTTGATTTTGTATACTACAACTTTACTGAATTTATTTATGATTTCTAGTAGTTTTTGGTCAAGTCTTTAGGGTTCTCACTCTATATAAGTATATATAGAAAGAACCCTAAAGAGAGAGAGATCATATATATCTATATGATCATATATATAGATGTATACATATGTATGTGAGATCACATTTTCTACAAACAGAAACAATCTGACTTCCTTCTTTCCAGTTTGGATCCCTCTTATTTATTTCTTTTGTCTAATTGCTCTGGCTCTGACCTCCAGTACTATGCTAAATAGAAGTGGTAGAAGTTGACATCCTTGTCTTCCTCCATATCATAGAGGAAAAGCATTTAACTATTCACCATAAATAAGATGTTAGCTGTGGGTTTGTCACATATGGCCTTTACTGCGTTGAGGTACACTCCTATACCTACTTTCTTGACAGTTTTTATCATAAAGGAATGTTGACTTTTGTCAAGTGTTCTTTTTGCATCTGTTGAAATGATCACATGGTTTTTGTTTTTCTTTCTATTGTGGTGGTGTATCATATTTACTGATTTGTGCATGTTAAGCCATCCTTTCATCCCTGGGATGAATCCCACTTGATTATAGTGAATACTCTTTTTGTGTGCTGTCGAAGTCAGTTCACTTGTATCTTGTTGAGAATTTTTGTATCTATGTTCTCCAGGAATATTGGCCTGTTATTTTCATTTTGTGCATGTCTTTGTCTGGTTTTAGAATCAGGATATTGCGAGCCTCATAAGATGAGTATGGAAGTATTCCTTCCTCATTACTTTTGTGGAAAAGTTTGTGGAGAATTGGTAGTTATTCTTTAACTGTTTGGTAGAATTCAGCAGTGAAGACATCAGGTCCTGGGTGTTGGTTGTTGTTGTTGTTGTTTTGATGGAAGATGTTTTATTATTGATTCAATTTCCAAACTCATTACTGATGTGTTCAGATGTTATATTTCCTCACAATTTAATCTGGGTAGTTGTATGTGTGCAGAAATTTATTCATTTTATTCTACATTATCAAATTTGTTGGCATATAGTTATGAGTAATGTCTTACAATCCCTTATATTTCTGTGGTGTATCAGTTGTAATGTCTCCTTTTTCATCTTTTATTTATTTGAATTTTCTCTCCTTTTGTCTTAGTTTAGCTAAAGGTTTGTCAGTTTTACCTTTACACTTTGTCTTATTTATCTTTTGAAATATTTTTTAGTGTCTGTTTCCTTTATATCTGCTGTGTGCTTTATTATTTCCTTCCTTCTACCAATTTTGGGTTTAGTTTGTTTTTGATGTTCTAGTTACTTGAAGTGTATAATTTTGCTTTGTGATTTGAAAATCTTTCTTCATTTTTGGTGTAGGCTTTTATTGCTATAAATTTCCCTCTTAGAACTGCTTTTGCTACGTTCCATAGGTTTGGGTATGTTGGATTTTCATTCTTACTTGTCTCAGCGACTTTTGAAATTTTCCTATTAATGTCTTAATGAGACCTATTGATTTCTTGGGTGCATGCTATTTAATTTCCATGTTTTTATAAAATTTCCAAGGGCTTTCCTGTTGTTGATTTCTGGCTTTATATCACTGTAATCAGAAAAGATACTTCATATGATATCTGTCTTCTTAAGTTTGTTAAGACTTATTATGTGTCATAATGTATGATTGGTCCTAGAGAATGTTTGGTGTACAGTTGAGAATAATTTGTATTCTGCAGCTGCTGGATGATGTATTAGTCTGTTTTCATACTGCTGATAAAGACATACCCGAGACTGGGTAATTTACAGAGAAAAAGAGGTTTAGTGGACTCATAGTTCCACGTGGCTGGGGAGGTCTCCCAATCATGATGGAAGGTGAAAGGCACATCTTACATGGTAGCAAACAAAATAGAATTGAGAACCAAGTGAAAGGGTTCCCCCTTATAAAACCATCAGATCTTGTTAGACGTATTCACTACCACAAGAACAGTATGGGGGAAACCGCCCCCATGATTCAATTATCTCCCACTGGTTCCCTCCCACAACATGTATGAATTATGGGAGCTATAATCAAGATGAGATTTCGGTGGGGATATACAGCCAAACCATATCAGGTGAGATCTTCTTTACCTGCTAGGTCCATTTGGTCTATGGTATAGTTTGAGTCTGTCATTTTTTGGTTGATTTTCTCTTCATATAATCTGTCCATTTTTAAAGTGGAGTGTTGAAATTTCCTACTAATATTGTATTGCAGTCAATCTCTACCTTTAAATCTAATATTTGCTTTACATATCTGGTTGTTCTGGTGTTGGGTACATATATAGTTACACCTAAGTAACATATATGTTACGTCCTCTTATTGAATTGGACCTTTTATCATTTCATTATACAGTGACATTCTTTTTTTATATAGTTGTTTTATTTAAAGCCTTTTAAAATATGACATGACTGTGGCTACTCCTGCTTGCTTTTCATTTGTTTGCATAAAATATATTTTTCCATCTCTTCACTTTCAGTCTATTTGTCTTTAATAGTGAGGTAAGTATCATGTAGGCAGCACATAGGTGGGTTTTGCTATCTGAATCCATTCATCCACTTTATATCTTTTAAGTAGAGTTTAATCCACTTCTATTCAAGTTTATTATTGATAAATTAGGACTTCCTTCTACCATTTCATTACTTGTTTTTTAGATTACTTGTTCACTTCTTCCTTTCTTATTGTTCATCTCTCTAGTTTGGTGGTTTTCTGTGGTGCTAAGCTTTGTTTCTTTTCCCTTTTTTGGTGTGTGTGTGTGTATCTGCTGTAATTTATTTCTTTCTGGTTAGTGAAGCTAACATACAGAGTCCTGTATTTGTAACAGACTATTTTACACTGATAACAACTTAACTTCTGTCACATAAAAATACTCTTGACTTCTCCCCCTCACACACACAATTTATACTTTTGTTACCTTACATTGCATCTTTATGAATGGTAGACTCAATGGAACATAGGATCTATGTCACAACTAAATCAATTATTTAATGGCAGCATTAAAGCAGCCCAAAGAATGTGAAAAACTGGTGTGGGTGTATTTAACTTTTTAAAAACTATGTTTCATAATGTTTTCATTAAAAAGTCTTTATCAGTTTGCTAATGCCTAATTTTTACAACCAGCCACCATAGATTTTACAGGATAAATATATTATTTCAGTGGTAATTGAAGCAGAATTTTTGTTGCTCTTCTTACCCTTAGAGATTGTGTATTATCCTCAGACGTAATTCTTTGATTTTTTTTCTTTTCATGTTGTTACACATAGTTACCAACAATCAACGTGAGAATAACCTTTGAATATTTTCAAGCATTAAGATTTGTTTATACAGCTGCACAATTAGACAACCAACACTCTTCGGTCTTTACCTCTCAGCATACACCTGATTATTAACTTAAAGGTATGATGGGAAAAGTATCAATTTTTCTTGGTCACCTAGATTTAGAAATATGTAATAACTATAAGCTTGGGTCTGCTTCTTCAGAAGCCTAGGAAGTGGAGTGATGGTTCTCTGAAGAGGCTGGAAACAAAGTATGTGTTTCCAGAAGGCTTAATAGAATATGTTGAGACATAGGCCATTAACACAAAAGTGAAAGAAATGCAAAAAATGTATGAAAGTAAGGATTTGAGAAGGGAAATTTTATTTTTAAGTCTAAGATTCCTATGAATTATATGAAAGTAAATGTCCTATCCCTAAAATTAGCCATAGGAAGCACTTCACTTATCAATGTGATATGACTTTTCATACTCTTATCTAAAGATATCCTAAACTAAGATCCAGTTTTCTAAGAAAAGACCTTTTACTCATGCTTTAAAGCATGTTAGATGATTCCTACCACATCACATCATGTTGTTTACATGTATGATTTAAACTGCATTTATTCTTCAACTCACTGGTTCCTTAGGCCTCTTATCTTTCCTTGCACGCTTAGATAATTTTATGTAAAATTGATTTTTAGAAGTTTAGTTGCTGGGCATAATGGCTGTCACCTGTAAACCCAGTACTTTGGGAATTCAAGTCAGGTGGATTGCTTGAGTCTTGGAGTTTGAGGCCTGCCTGGGAAAGATGACAAACCCCATTTGTACAAAAATAAAAATATTAGCTGGATATGGTGGCACATGCCTGTGGTCCCAGCTACCCCAAGTCTGAGGTGGGTGGATGGCTTGAGTCCGAGAGGCAGAGGTGTGAGCCAAGATCATGCCCTGCTCTTCACCCTGGGCAACGAAGCCAGACCCTGTTTCAAAAAAAAAAAATCTAGTGAGATTAGATTTCTATTTCTATGTGATTCAAAATTAGGAGAACTTCAAGGCTAATGAATATTAAAAAATGGCCATTGCTACTTGCATGTTCTATGAAGCCAGCATACACAGCAACGTGCTACCTAAAAACCAAGCTATTTAATATGTAGCTTAGATTTCAGATTAAATGTCTTTGAGGTTTCATTATTGCAGAGATCAATTGCCAGACCAAATATAGACTAATTATGTACTTGGTCTTTTTTCATATGAAACATCCCAGCCTTGGGTATAAATTAAGAGCAAATACGGATGTTTATAACGATAGCGGTGTAGATATTTCCATGTTTATACAGTTAGCGGTGTAGATATTTCCATGTCTTTACAGATAGCGGTGTGGACATTTCCATGTTTATACAGATAGTGGTGTAGATATTTCCATGTTTATAGAGATAGCGGTATAGATATTTCCATGTTTATACGGATAGCGGTGCAGATATTTCCATGTATATACAGATAGCGGTGTAGATATTTCCATGTTTATACAGATGGCAGTGTAGATATTTCCATGTTTATAGAGATGGCGGTGTAGATATTTCCATGTTCCTACAGATAGCGGTGTAGGTATTTCCATGTTCATACAGATGGCGGTGAAGGTATTTGCATGTTCATACAGATGTATGTGTACATATTTCCATGATCATACAGATGGTGGTGTAGATATTTCCATGTTCATACAGATTTCGCGGTAGATATGTCCAAGTTCATACAGATGGCGGTGTAGATATTTCCATGTTCATACAGATGGCGGTGTAGATATTTCCATGTTTATAGAGATTGCGGTGAAGATATTTCCATGTTTATACAGATGGCGGTGTAGGTATTCCCATTTTTATTCAGATTGCGGTGTAAATATTTCCATTTTATACAGATAGCGGTGTAGATATTTCCATGTTCATACAGATGGCGGTGAAGATATTTCCATCTTTATAGAGATAGCGGTGTAGATATTTCCATGTTCATACAGACAGCGGTTTAGATATTTCCATGTTTATAGAGATGGCGGTGTAGATATTTCCAAGTTCATACAGATGGCGGAGTAGATATTTCCATGTTTATAGAGATGGCGGTGTACATATTTCCATGTTTATACAGATGGCGGTGCAGATATTTCCATGTTTATAGAGATAACGGTGTAGATATTTCCATGTTTATGAACATAGCGGTGTAAATATTTCCATGTTTATAGAGACAGCAGTGTAGACATTTCCATGTTAATAGAGATAGCATTCTAGATATTTCCATGTTTCTACAGATAGCGGTGTAGATATTTCAATGTTCATACAGATAGTAGTGTAGATATCTCCATGTTTATAGAGATAGCGGTGTAGACACTTCCCTGTTTTACAGATAGCAGTGTTGATATTTCCATGTTTATACAGATAGCGGTGTAGATATTTCCATGTTTATACAGATAGCGGTGTAGATATTTCCCTGTTTATACAGATAGCGGTGTAGGTATTTCCATCTTTATAGTGACGGCGCTGTGGATATTTCCATGTTCAAACAGATGGCGGTGTAGAAATTTCCATGCTTACACAGATAGCGGTGTAGACATTTCCATGTTTACACAGATACCGTGGTAGGTATTTCCATGTTTATAGAGGTAGCGGTGTAGATATTTCCATGTTTATTCAGATAGCTGTGAAGATATTTCCACGTTTATAAAGGTAGCGGTGTAGATATTTCCATGTTCATACAGACAGCGGTTTAGATATTTTCAGGTTTATACAGATAGCGGTGTAGATATTTCCATGTTTTTATAGATAGCCTTGTAGATATTTCCATGTTTATACAGATGGCTGTGTAGATATTTTCAAGTTTCTATGGATGGCGGTGTACGTATTTCCATGTTTATGGAGATGGCGGTCTAGATATTTTCATGTTTATGGAGATAGCGGTGTAGTTATTTCCATGTTTAGAGAGATAGCGGAGGTGATATTTCCATGTTCGTTCAGATAGCGCTGTAGATATTTCCATGTTCATAGCGATAGCAGTGTAGATATTTCCATGTACATACAGATAGCTGTGTAGATATTTCCACGTTCATACGGATGGCGGTGTAGTTATTTCCATATTTAAAAAGATAGCGGCGTAGTTATTTCCATGTTCATAGAGATAGCGGTGTAGATATTTCCATGTATATACTGAGAGCGGTGTAGATATTTCCATGTTCATACGGATGGCGGTGTAGATATTTCCATGTTCATACAGATGGCGTTGTAGATATTTCCATGTTTATAGAGATGGCAGTGTAGATATTTCCATGTTTATACAGAGGGCGGTTTAGATATTTCCATGTTTACAGAGACAGCGGTGTAGATATTTCCATGTTGATACGCATAGCTGTGTAGATATTTCCATGTTTATACAGATAGCGTTGTAGATATTTACATGTTTATAGAAATGGCGGTCTAGATATTTTCTGGTTTATACAGATAGCGGTGTAGATATTTCCATGTTCATTGAGATAGCGGTGTAGATATTCCCAATTTTATACAGATAGCAGTTTAGATATTTCCATGTTCATACAGTTGGCGGTGTAGATATTTTCACGTTTATAGAGATAGCGGTGTAGATATTCCCAATTTTAAACAGATAGCTGTTTAGATATTTCCATGTTCATACAGATAGCGGTGTAGATATTTCCACGTTTATAGAGATGGTGGTGTAGATATTTCCATGTTCATCCAGATGGCGTTGCAGATATTTCCATCTTTATACAGATGGTGGTGTAGATATTTCCATGTTTACACAGATAGCAGTGTGGATATCTCCATGTTTATACTGATAGCGGTGTAGATATTTCCATGTTTATACAGATAGCGGTGCACATATTTAAATCTTAATACAGATGGTGGTGTAGATATTTCCATGTTCCTAAAAATGGTGGTGTAGATATTTCCATGTTCATACAGATGGCGGTGTAGATATTTCCAAGTTTATAGATAGTGGTGTAGTTATTTCCACGTTTATAGAGAAAGCTGTGTAGATATTTCCATGTATATGCAGATAGCTTTGTAGCTATTTCCAAGTTCATACAGATAGCGGTGTAGATATTTCCACGTTCATCCGCATGGCGGTGTAGATATATCCATGTTCATAGAGATGGTGATGTAGATATTTCCATGTTCATACAAATGGCGGTGTAGATATTTCCATGTTCGTAGAGATGGCGGTGAAGATATTTCCATGTTCATACAGATAGCTTTGTAGTTATTTCCATGTTTATAGTGATAGCAGTGTAGATATTTTCATTGATATACAGATAGCTGTGTAGATATTTCCATGTTCATACAGATAGCGGTGTAGATATTTCCATGTTCATACAAATGGCGGTGTAGCGATTTCCATGTTCATAGAGATGGCGGTGTAGATATTTCCATGTTTATACGGATAGCAGTGTAGTTATTGCCATGTTTATAGAGATAGCAGTATATATATTTCCATTGATATACAGATAGCTGTGTAGATATTTGCATGTTCATACAGATAGTGGTGTAGATATTCCATGTTCATACAGAGAGCGGTGTAGATATTTCCATGTTCATACAGATGGCGGTGTAGATATTTCCATGTTTATAGAGATGGTGGTCTAGATATTTCCAAGTTTATAGAGATAGTGGTGTAGTTATTTCCAAGTTTATAGAGATAGCGGTGTAGATATTTCCAAGTTTATACAGATAGCCGTGTAGATATATCCATGTTTATACAGATAGCGGTGTAGATATTTCCATGTTTATACAGATAGCGGTGTAGATATTTCCATGTTTATAGAGATGGCGGTCAAGATATTTCCTTGTTTATACAGATAGCGGTTTAGATATTTCCATGTTTATAGAGATAGCGGTGTAGATATTTCCATTTTTATACAGATAGCAATGTACATATTTCCATGTTCATACAGATAGGGGTGTAGATATTTCCATGTTTATAGAGATGGCAGTGTAGATATTTCCATGTTCATACAAAAGGCGGTGTAGATATTTCCATGTTTATAGAGATAGTGGTGTAGTTATTTCCTTGTTTATGAAGAAAGCTGTGTAGATATTTCCATGTATATGCAGTTAGGTGTATAGATATTTCCATGTTCATACAGAGATCGTTGTAGATATTTCCATGTTCATACAGATAGCGGTGTAGATATTTCCATGTTCCTATAGATAGCAGTGGAGATATTTCCAAGTTCATACAGGTAGCGGTGTAGATATTTCCATGTTCATACAGATGGCGGTGCAGATATTTCCATGTTTATAGAGATGGTGGTGTAGATATTTCCATGTTTATACAGATAGCGGTGTACATATTTCCAAGTTTACACAGATAGCGGTGTAGATATTTCCATGTTTATAGAGATGGTGGTCTAGATATTCCCTCGTTTATACAGATAGCGGTGTAGATATTACCATGTTCATAGAGATAGCGGTGTAGATAATTCCAATTTTATACAGATAGCAGTGTAGATATTTCCATGTTCATACAGATAGCGGTGTAGATATCTCCACGTTTATCGAGATGGCGGTGTAGTTATTTCCAAGTTCCTACAGATGGCGGTGATGATATTTCCATGTTCATACAGATGGCGGTGTACATATTTTGAAGTTTATAGAGATAGTGGTGAAGTTATTTCCATGTTTATAGAGAAAGCTGTGTAGATATTTCCATGTATATGCAGATGGCTGTGTAGATATTTCCATGTTCATGCAGATAGCGGAGTAGATATTTCCATCTTCATCCAGATGCCGGTGTAGGTATATCCCTGTTCATACAGATGGCGGTGAAGATATTTCCATGTTTATACAGATGGCGGTGTAGATATTTCCATGTTCATGCAAATGGCGGTGTGGATATTTCCATGTTCTTAGAGATGGCGGTGTAGATATTTCCATGTTCATACAAATGGCGGTGTAGATATTTCCATCTTCATAGAGATGGCGGTGTAGCTATTTCCATGTTTATACAGATAGCAGTGTAGTTATTTCCATGTTTATAGAGATTGCAGTGTAGATATTTCCATTAATATACAGATAGCTGTGTAGATATTTGCATCTTCATAGAGATAGTGGTGTAGATATTTCCATGTTTATACAGATAGCGGTGTAGATATTTCCATGTTTATACAGATATCGGTGTAGATATTTCTATGTTTCTACAGATAGCGGTGCGGATATTTGCAACTTAATACAGATGGCGGTGTAGATATTTACATGTTCATACAGATGGCGGTGCAGCTATTTCCATGTTCATAGAGATGGCAGTGTATATATTTCCAGTTTTATAGAGATAGCAGTGTAGTTATTTCCATGTTTATAGAGATAGCGGTGTAGAGTTTTCCATGTATATACAGATAGCTATGTAGATATTTCCATATTCATACAGATAGCGATGTAGATATTTCCATGTTCATAGAGATGGCGGTGTAGATATTTCCATGTTCATAGAGATGGCGGTGTAGATATTTGCAATTCATAGTAATGGTGGTGTAGATATTTCCATGTTCATGCAGATGGTGGTGTAGATATTTCCATGTTTATAGAGATGGCAGTGTAGATATTTCCATGTTTATACAGAGGGCAGCTTGGATATTTCCATGTTTCCACAGATAGCGGTGTAGATATTTCCATGTTGACACATATAGCGATGTAGATATTTCGAAGTTTATAGAGATAGCGGAGTAGATATTTCCATGTTTATAGAGATATCGTTGTAGATATTTCCATGTTTATACAGATAGCATTATAGATAATTCCATGTTTGTACAGATAGCGGTGTAGATATTTCCATGTTCATAGAGATAGCGGTGTAGATAATTCCAATTTTATACAGATAGCAGTGTAGTTATTTCCATGTTCATACAGATAGTGGTGTAGAT
Source organism: Gorilla gorilla gorilla (assembly GCF_029281585.2). Taxonomy (NCBI): domain Eukaryota; kingdom Metazoa; phylum Chordata; class Mammalia; order Primates; family Hominidae; genus Gorilla; species Gorilla gorilla. Next base: position 151,833,063 of record NC_073231.2, read on the forward strand.
ATTTCCATGTTTATACAGATGGCGGTGTAGATATTTCCATATTTATAGAGATGGCGGTGTAGATATTTCCATGTTTACACAGATATCGGCGTAGATATTTCCATGTTTACGCAGATAGCACTGTAGACATTTCCATGTTTACACAGATTGCGTTGTAGTTATTTACATGTTTGTAGAGATAGCGGTGTAGTTATTTCCATGTTTATACAGATAGCGGTGAAGATATTTCCAGGTTGACACAGATAGCGGAGTGGATATTTCCATGTTTATACAGATAGCCGTGTTGATATTTCCATGTTTATACAGATAGCGGTGCAGACATTTCCATGTTCATACAGATAGCGGTGCAGATATTTCCATGTTCATACAGATAGCGATGTAGATATTTGCATGTTCATAAAGATAGCGGTGTAGATATTTCCATGTTCATACAGTTAGCGGTGTATATATTTCCATGTTCATACAGCTAGCATTGTAGATATTTCCATGTTCATACAGATGGCGGTGTAGAGATTTCCATGCTCATACAGATGGCGGTGTAGATATTTCCATGTTCATTGAGATGGCGGTGAAGATATTTCCATGTTAATACGGATGGCGGGGTAGATATTTCCATGTTCATACAGATGGCGTTGTAGATATTTCCATGTTTATAGAGATGGCGGTGTAGATATTTCCATGTTTATACAGAAAGCGGTGTAGATATTTCCATGTTTACACAGATAGCGGTGTAGACCTTTCCATGTTTACACAGATAGCGTTGTAGATATTTACATGTTTATAGAGAAAGTGGAGTAGTTATTTCCAAGTTTATACAGATAGCGGTGAAGATATTTCCATGTTTACACAAATAGCGGTGTGGACATTTCCATGATTATACAGATAGCGGTGTAGATATTTCCATGTTTATACAGATAGCGGTGCAGACATTTCCATGTTTATTCAGATAGCGGTGTGGATATTTCCATGTTTATAAAGATAGCGGTGAAGATATTTCCTTGTTTATACAGATAGCGGTGTAGATATTTCCATGTTTATACAGATAGCGGTGTAGATATTTCCAGGTTAATACAGATGGCATTGTAGATATTTCCATGTTCCCACAGTTGGCAGTGTAGATATTTCCATGTTCCTACAGATGGCATTGTAAATATTTCCATGTTCATACAAATGTCGGTGTAGATATTTCCATGTTCATACAGATAGCGGTGTAGATATTTCCATGTTCATACAGATAGCGGTGTAGATATTTCCATGTTCTTCCAGATGGCGCTGAAGATATTTCCATGTTCATACAGATTTTGGTGTAGATATTTCCATGTTTATAGAGTTGGTGGTGTAGATATTTTCATGTTTATACAGAGGGCGGTTTAGATATTTCCATGTTTACAGAGATAGCGGTGTAGATATTTCCTTGTTGATACACATAGCGGTGTAGAGATTTCCAAGTTTATAGAGATAGCGGTGTAGATATTTCCAAGTTTATAGAGATAGCTGTGTAGATATTTACAAGTTTCTACAGAGAGCAGTGTAGATATTTCCATGTCCATACAGATAGCGGTGTCGATATTTCCACTTTTATAGAGATGCCAGTGTAGATATTTCCATGTTCATACAGATGGCGTTGTAGACATTTCCATGTTTATATAGATGGAGGTGTAGATATTTCCATGTTTATACAGAGGGCGGTGCAGATATTTCCATGTTTATAGAGATGGCGGTGTTGATATTTCCATGTTTATACAGATAGCGGTGTGGATATCTCCATGTTTATACAGATAGCGGTGTAGATATTTCCATGTTTATGCAGAAAGCGGAATAGATATTTCCATCTTAATACAGATGGCGGTGTAGATATTTCCAAGTTCCTACAGATGGCGGTGTAGATATTTCCATGTTCATTCAGATGGCGGTGTAGATATTTCCAGGTTCATAGAGATAGCGGTGTAATTATTTCCATGTTTATAGATAAAGCTGTGTAGATATTTCCATGTATATGTAGATACCTGTGTAGATATTTCCATGTTCATACAGATAGCAGTGTAGATAATTCTACGTTTATAGAGATGGCGGTGTTTATATTTCTATGTTCATACAGATGGTGGTGTAGATATTAACATGTTTATAGAGATGGCGGTGTGGATATTTCCATGTTTATACTGATGGCGGTGTAGATATTTCTATGTTTATAGAGAAGGCGGTGTAGTTATTTCCATGTATATACAGAAAGCGGTGTAGATATTTCCATGTTTTCACAGACAGCGGTGTAGATCTTTCCATGTTTACACAGATATCGTTGTAGATATTTACATGTTTATAGAGATAGCGGTGTAGTGGTTTCCATGTTTACACAGATAGCAGTGTTGATATTTCCATGTTTATACACATAGCGGTGTAGATATTTACATCCTAGTAGACATGGAGGTGTAGATATTTCCATGTTCATACAGGTAGCGGTGCAGATATTTCCATGTTCATTCAGGTAGCGGTGTAGATATATCCATGTTCATACAGATAGCGTTGTAGATATTTCCATGTTCATATAGATGGCGGTTTAGATATTTCCATGTTTATAGAGATGGCGGTGTAGATATTTCCATGTTTATACAGAAAGCGGTGTAGATATTTCCATGTTTACACAGATAGTGGTGTAGACTTTTCCGTGTTTACACTGATAGCGTTGTAGATATTTACATGTTTATAGAGATAGTATTGTAGTTATTTCCATGTTTACACAGATAGCGGTGAAGATATTTCCATGTTTACACAGATAGCGGTGTGGACATTTCCATGCTTATACAGATAGCGGTGTAGATATTTCCATGTTTATACTGATGGCAGTGTAGATATTTCCATGTTCATCCAGATGGCGGTGAAGATATTTCCATGTTCATACAGATGGCGGTGACGATATTTCCATGTTCCTACAGATGGCGGTGTAGATATTTCCATGTTCGTACACATGGCGGTGTAGATATTTCCATGTTCATAGACATGGCGGGTTAAATATTTCCATTTTCATACGGTTGGCATTGTAGATATTTCCATGTTCATACAGATGGCGGTGTAGATATTTCCATTTTTATAGAGGTGGCAGTGTAGATATTTTCATGTTTATTCAGAGGGCGGTTTAGATATTTCCATGTTTACAGATTTAGCGGTGTAGATATTTACATGTTGATACACATAGCGGTGTAGAGATTTCCAAGTTTATAGAGATAGCAGAGTAGATATTTCCAAGCTTATAGAGATAGCGGTGTAGATATTTCCATCTCAATACAGACGGTGGTGTAGATATTTCCATGTTCCTACAGAAGGCGGTGTAGATATTTCCATGTTCATACAGATGGTGGTGTAGTTATTTTGAAGTTTATAGAGATAGCGGTGTAGTTATTTCCATGTTTATAGAGAAAGCTGTGTAGATATTTCCGTGTATATGCAGATAGCTGTGTAGATATTTCCATGTTCATCCAGATGCCGGTGTAGATATATCCATGTTCATACAGATGGCGGTGAAGATATTTCCATGTTCATACAGGTGGCGGTGTAGATATTTCCATGTTCATACACATGGAGGTGTAGATAATTCCATGTTCTTAGAGATGGCGGTGTTGATATTTCCATGTTCATACAAATGGCAGTATAGATATTTCCATGTTCATAGAGATGGCGGTGTAGATACTTCCATGTTTATACAGATAGCAGTGTAGAGATTTCCAAGTTTGTAGAGATAGTGGTGTAGATATTTTCAAGCTTACAGAGATAGCGGTCTAGATATTTCCATGTTTATAGAGATAGCGGTGTAGATATTTCCATGTTTATACAGATAGCAGTATAGATATTTCCATGTTTATACAGATGACGGTGTACATATTTCTATGTTTTTAGAGATGGCGGTCTAGATATTTCCATGTTTACAGAGATAGTGTTGTAGTTATTTTCAAGTTTATAGAGATAGCGGTGTAGATGTTTCCAATATTATACAGATAGAAGTGTAGATATTTCCATGTCCATACAGATAGCGGTGTAGATATTTCCACGTTTATAGAGATGGCGGTGTACATATTTCCGTGTTCATACAGAGGGTGTTGTAGACATTTCCATGTTTATAGAGATGGAGGTGTAGATATTTCCATGTTTATACAGATGGTGGTGCAGATATTTCCATGTTTATAGAGATGGCGGTGTAGATATTTCCATGTTTATACAGACAGCGGTGTAGATATTTCCATGTTTACACAGATAGCGGTGTAGATATTCCATCTTAATACAGATGGCGGTGTAGATATTTCCATGTTCCTACAGATGGCGGTGTAGATATTTCCATGTTCATACAGATGGCGCTGTAGATATTTCCAAGTTTATAGAGATAGCGGTGTAGTTATTTCCATGTTTATAGATAAAGCTGTGTAGATATTTCCATGTATATGCAGATAGCTGTGTAGATATTTCCATGTTCTTACAGATAGCAGTGTAGATAATTCCACCTTTATAGAGATGGCAGTGTAGATATTTCTACATTCATTCAGATTGCGGTGTAGATATTAATATGTTTATAGAGATGGCGGTTTGGATATTTCCATGTTTATACAGATGGCGCTGTAGATATTTCTATGTTTATAGAGAAGGCGGTGTAGATATTTCCATGTTTATACAGAAAGCGGTGTAGATATTTCCATGTTTACACAGACAGCGATGTAGACGTTTCCATGTTTACACAGATAACATTGTAGATATTTACATGTTTATAGAGATAGTGGTGTAATTATATCCATGTTTATACAGATAGCGCTGAAGGTATTTCCATGTTTACACAGATAGCAGTGTGGATATTTCCATGTTTATACGCATAGCGGTGTAGATATTTCCATCTTAATACAGATGGTGGTGTAGATATTTCCTTGTTTACACAGATAGCGGTATAGACATTTCCATGTTTACACAGATAGCGGTGTGGATATTTCCATGTTTATGCAGATAGCAGTGTAGATGTTTCCATGTTTTTGCAGATAGCGGTGCGGATATTTCCATGTTTATTCAGATAGCGGTGCGGATATTTCCATGTTTATACAGATAGTTGGGCAGATATTTCCATGTTTATACAGATAGCGGTGTAGATATTTCCATCTTAATACAGATGACGGTGTAGATATGTCCATGATCGTACAGATGGCGGTGTAGATATTTCCATGCTCATACAGATGGCGGTGTAGATATTTCGAAGTCTATAGAGATACCGATGTAGTTATTTCCATATTTATAGAGAAATCTGTGTAGATATTTCCATGTAGATTCAGATAGCTGTGTAGATATTTCCATGTTCATGCAGATTACGGTGTAGATATTTCCATGTTCATCAAGATGCCGGTGTACATATATCCATGTTCATACAAATGGCGGTGAAGGTATTTCCATGTTCATACAGATGGCGGTGTAGGTATTTCCATGTTCATACAAATGGCGGTGTAGATATTTCCATGTTCATAGAGATGGCGGTGTAGATATTTCCAGGTTCATACAAATGGCGGTGCAGATATTTCCATGTTCATAGAGAGGGCGGAGTAGATATTTCCATGTTTATACAGATAGCAGTGTAGTTGTTTCCATGTTTATAGAGATACCAGTCTGTATATTTCCATTGATATACAGATAGCTGTGTAGATATTTGCATGTTCATACAGATAGCGGTGTAGATATTTCCATGTTTATACAGATAGCGGGGTAGATATTTCCATGTGTATAGACATAGTGGGGTAGATAATTCCAATTTTATACAGATAGCAGTGTAGATATTTCCAAGTTCATACAGATAGCAGTGTAGATATTTCCACGTTTATAGACATGGCGGTGTAGATATTTCCATGTTCATACAGATGGCGGTGTAGATATTTCCATGTTTACAGAGATGGCGGTGTAGATATTTTCATGCTTACACAGATGGCAGTGTAGGTATTTCCATGTTTACACAGATAGCGGTGTAGACATTTCTATGTTTACACAGATAGCGGTGTGGATATTTCCATGTTTATGCAGATAGCGGTGTAGATATTTCCATGTTTATACAGATAGCGGTGCGGTTATTTCCATGTTTATACAGATAGTCGTGCAGATATTTCCATGTTTATACAGATATCGGTGTAGATATTTCCATCTTAAAACAGATGGAGGTGTAGATATGTCCATGTTCGTACAGATGGCGGTGTAGATATTTCCATGTTCATACAGATGGCGGTGTAGATAATTCGAAGTTTATAGAGATAGCGCTGTAGTTATTTCCATATTTATAGAGAAATCTGTGTAGATATTTCCATGTATATGCAGATAGCTGTGTAGATATTTCCATGTTCATGCAGATAGCGGTGTAGATATTTCCATGTTCATCCAGATGCCTGTGTACATATATGCACGTTCATACAGATGGCGGTGAAGATATTTCCATGTTCATACAGATGGTGGTGTAGGTATTTCCATGTTCATACAAATGACGGTGTAGGGATTTCCATGTTCATAGAGATGGCGGTGTAGATATTTCCATGTTCATAGAGATGGCGGTGTAGATATTTCCAGGTTCATACAAATGGCGGTGTAGATATTTCCATGTTCATAGAGATGGCGGTGAAGATATTTCCATGTTTATACAGATAGCAGTTTAGTTATTTCCATGTTTTTAGAGATACCAGTCTGGATATTCCCATTGATATACAGATAGCTGTGTAGATATTTGCATGTTCATACAGATAGCGGTGCAGATATTTCCATGTTCATACAGATAGCGGTGTAGATATTTCCATGTTAATACAGATAGCAGTGTAGATATTTCCAAGTTCATACAGATAGCGGTGTAGATATTTCCACGTTTATAGAGATGGCGGTGTAGGTATTTCCATGTTCATACAGATGGCGGTGTAGATGTTTCCATGTTTATAGGGATGGCGGAGTAGATATTTTCATGTTTACACACATGGCGGTGTAGATATTACCCTGTTTACACAGATAGCGGTGTAGACATTTCCATGTTTACACAGATAGCGGTGTAGATATTTCCATGTTCATACAGATAGCGGTGTAGATATTTCCATGTTCATACAGATGGCGGTGAAGATATTTACATGTTCATACAGATGGCGGTGTAGATATTTCCATGTTTGTACGGATGGCAGTGTAGATATTTCCATGTTCATACAGGTGGCGGTGTAGGTATTACCATGTTTATACAGACAGCAGTGTAGTTATTTCCATGTTAATAGATATAGCGGTGTAGATATTTCCATTGATATACAGATAGCTGTGTAGATATTTGCATGTTCATACAGATAGCGGTGTAGATATTTCCATGTTCGTACAGATAGCGGTGTAGCTATTTCCATGTTCATACAGATAGCGGTGTAGATATTTCTATGTTCATACAGATAACGGTGTAGATATTTCCATGTTCATACAGACAGCGGTGTATATATTTCCATGTTCATACAGTTAGCGGTGTAGATATTTCCATGTTCATACAGATGGCGGTGTGGATATTTACATGTTCATACAGATGGCGGTATAGATATTTCCATGTTCGTACAGATGGCGGTGTAGATATTTCCATGTTCATAGAGATGGCGGTGTAAATATTTCCATGTTTATGCAGATAGCGGTATAGATATTTCCGTGTTTATACAGATGGTGGTGTAGATATTTCCATGTTTGTAGAGATGGCGGTCTAGATATTTCCATGTTTACAGAGATAGTGGTGTAGTTATTTCCAAGTTTATAGAGACAGCATTGTAGATATTTCCATGTTTATACAGATAGCGGTGAAGATATTTCCATGTTTATACAGATAACAGTGTCGATATTTCCATGTTTATACTGATAGCAGTGTAGATATTTCCATGTTTATAGAGATAATGGTGTAGATAATTTGAATTTTGTACAGAGAGCAGTGTAGATTTTTCCAAGTTCATACAGATAGCGGTGTAGATATTTCCACGTTTATAGAGATGGCGGTGTAGATATTTCCACGTTCATACAGATGGCGGTGTAGATATTTCCATGTTTATAGGGATGGCGGTGTAGATATTTTCATGTTTACACAGATGGCGGTGTTGATATTTCCCTGTTTACACAGATAGCGGTGTAGACATTTCCATGTTTACACAGATAGCGGTGTGGATATTTCCATGTTTATGCAGATAGCAGTGTAGATATTTCCATGTTTATACAGATAGCGGTGCGGTTATTTCCATGTTTATACAGATAGTCGTGCAGATATTTCCATGTTTATACAGATATCGGTGTAGATATTTCCATCTTAAAACAGATGGAGGTGTAGATATGTCCATGTTCGTACAGATGGCGGTGTAGATATTTCCATGTTCATACAGATGGCGGTGTAGATAATTCGAAGTTTATAGAGATAGCGCTGTAGTTATTTCCATATTTATAGAGAAATCTGTGTAGATATTTCCTTGTATATGCAGATAGCTGTGTAGATATTTAAATGTTCATGCAGATAGCGGTGTAGATATTTCCATGTTCGTCCAGATGCCGGTGTACATATATCCATGTTCATACAGATGGTGGTGAAGATATTTCCATGTTCATACAGATGGTGGTGTAGATATTTGCATGTTCATACAAATGGCGGTGTAGGGATTTCCATGTTCATAGAGATGGCGGTGTAGATATTTCCAGGTTCATACAAATGGCGGTGTAGATAGTTCCATGTTCATAGAGATGGCGGTGAAGATATTTCCATGTTTATACAGATAGCAATTTAGTTATTTCCATGTTTATAGAGATACCAGTCTGGATATTCCCATTGATATACAGATAGCTGTGTAGATATTTGCATGTTCATACAGATAGCGGTGTAGATATTTCCATGTTCATACAGATAGCGGTGTAGATATTTCCATGTTAATACAGATAGCAGTGTAGATATTTCCAAGTTCATACAGATAGCGGTGTAGATATTTCCACGTTTATAGAGATGGCGGTGTAGGTATTTCCATGTTCATACAGATGGCGGTGTAGATGTTTCCATGTTTATAGGGATGGCGGTGTAGATATTTTCATGTTTACACAGATGGCGGTGTAGATATTTCCCTGTTTACACAGATAGCGGTGTAGACATTTCCATGTTTACACAGATAGCGGTGTAGATATTTCCATGTTCATACAGATAGCGGTGTAGATATTTCCATGTTCATACAGACGGCGGTGAAGATATTTACATGTTCATACAGATGGCGGTGTAGATATTTCCATGTTTGTACGGATGGCAGTGTAGATATTTCCATGTTCATACAGGTGGCGGTGTAGGTATTTCCATGTTTATACAGATAGCAGTGTAGTTATTTCCATGTTAATATAGATAGCGGTGTAGATATTTCCATTGATATACAGATAGCTGTGTAGATATTTGCATGTTCATACAGATAGCGGTGTAGATATTTCCAGGTTCGTACAGATAGCGGTGTAGCTATTTCCATGTTCATACAGATAGCAGTGTAGATATTTGTATGTTCATACAGATAACGGTGTAGATATTTCCATGTTCATACAGACAGTGGTGTATATATTTCCATGTTCATACAGTTAGCGGTGTAGATATTTCCATGTTCATACAGATGGCGGTGTGGATATTTACATGTTCATACAGATGGCTGTATAGATATTTCCATGTTCGTACAGATGGCGGTGTAGATATTTCCATGTTCATAGAGATGGCGGTGTAGATATTTCCATGTTTATGCAGATAGCGGTATAGATATTTCCATGTTTATACAGATGGTGGTGTAGATATTTCCATGTTTATAGAGATGGTGCTCTAGATATTTCCATGTTTACAGAGATAGTGGTGTTGTTATTTCCAAGTTTACAGAGACAGCATTGTAGATATTTCCATGTTTATACAGATAGCGGTGAAGATATTTCCATGTTTATACAGATAGCAGTGTAGATATTTCCATGTTTATACTGATAGCAGTGTAGATATTTCCATGTTTATAGAGATAATGGTGTAGATAATTTGAATTTTATACAGAGAGCAGTGTAGATATTTCCAAGTTCATACAGATAGCGGTGTAGATATTTCCACGTTTATAGAGATGGCGGTGTAGATATTTCCACGTTCATACAGATGGCGGTGTAGATATTTCCATGTTTATAGGGATGGCGGTGTAGATATTTTCATGTTTACACAGATGGCGGTGTTGATATTTCCCTGTTTACACAGATAGCGGTGTAGACATTTCCATGTTTACACAGATAGCGGTGTGGATATTTCCATGTTTATGCAGATAGCAGTGTAGATATTTCCATGTTTATACAGATAGCGGTGTGGTTATTTCCATGTTTATACAGATAGTTGGGCAGATATTTCCATGTTTATACAGATAGCAGTGTAGATATTTCCATCTTAATACAGATGGCGGTGTAGATATGTCCATGTTTCTACAGATGGCGGTGTAGATATTTCCATGTTCGTACAGATGGCGGTGTAGATATTTCAAAGTTTATAGAGATAGCGCTTTAGTTACTTCCATATTTATAGAGAAATCTGTGTAGATATTTCCATGTATATTCAGATAGCTGTGTAGATATTTCCATGTTCATGCAGATAGCGGTGTAGATATTTCCATGTTCATCCAGATGCCTGTGTACATATATCCATGTTCATACAGATGGCGGTGAAGATATTTCCATGTTCATACAGATGGTGGTGTAGATATTTCCATGTTCATACAAATGGTGGTGTAGATATTTCCATGTTCATAGAGATGGCGGTGTAGATATTTCCATGTTCATACAAATGGCGGTGTAGATATTTCCATGTCCATAGAGATGGCGGTGTAGATATTTCCATATTTATAGAGATAGCAGTGTAGTTATTTCCATGTTTATAGAGATAGCAGTGTAGATATTTCCATTGATATACAGATAGCTGAGTAGATATTTGCATGTTCATGGAGATAGCGGTGTAGATATTTGCATGTTCATAGAGATAGCGGTGTAGATATTTGCATGTTCATACAGATAGCGGTGTAGATATTTCCATGTTCATACAGATAGCGGTGTAGATATTTCCATGTTCATACAGATGGCGGTGTAGATATTTCGAAGTTTATAGAGATAGCTCTGTAGTTATTTCCATATTTATAGAGAAATCTGTGTAGATATCTCCATGTATATTCAGATAGCTGTGTAGATAGATCCAAGTTCATGCAGATAGCGGTGTAGATATTTCCATGTTCATCCAGATGCCGGTGTTCATATATCCATGTTCAAATAGATGGCGGTGAAGATATTTCCATGTTCATACTGATGGTGGTGTAGATATTTCCATGTTCATACAAATGGCGGTGTAGATATTTCCATGTTCATAGAGATGGCGGTGTAGATATTTCCATGTTCATACAAATGGCGGTGTAGATATTTCCATGTTCTTAGAGATGGCGGTGTTGATATTTCCATATTTATAGAGATAGCAGTGTAGTTATTTCCATGTTTATAGAGATAGTAGCGTAGATATTTCCATTGATATACAGATAGCTTTGTAGATATTTGCATGTTCATAGAGATAGCGGTGTAGATATTTCCATGTTCATACAGATAGCGGTGTAGATATTTCCATGTTCATACAGATGGCGGTGTAGATATTTCCATGTTCATACAGATAGCGGTGTAGATATTTCATTGTTCATACAGTTAGCGGTTTAGATATTTCCATGTTCATACAGATGGCGGTGTAGATATTCCCATGTTCATACAGATGGCGGTGTAGTTATTTCCATGTTCATACAGATAGCGGTGTAGATATTTCCATGTTGATACAGTTAGCGGTGTAGATATTTCCATGTTCATACAGATAGCGGTGTAGATATTTCCATGTTCATACAGTTAGCAATGTAGATATTTCCATGTTCATACAGATGGCGGTGTAGATATTTCCATGTTCATACAGTTAGCCGTGTAGATATTTCCATGTTCATACAGATGGCGGTGTAGATATTTCCATGTTCATAGAGATGGTGGTGTAGATATTTCCATATTTATAGAGATAGCAGTGTAGTTATTTCCATGTTTATAGAGATAGCAGTGTAGATATTTCCATTGATATACAGATAGCTGTGTAGATATTTGCATGTTCATAGAGATAGCGGTGTAGATATTTGCATGTTCATAGAGATAGCGGTGTAGATATTTCCATGTTCATAGAGATAGCGGTGTAGATATTTCCATGTTCATACAGATAGCGGTGTAGATATTTCCATGTACATACAGATAGCGGTGTAGATATTTCCACGTTTATACAGATAGTAGTGTAGTTATTTCCATGTTTATAGAGATAGCAGTGTAGATATTTCCATTGATATACAGATAGCTTTGTAGATATTTGCATGGTCATACAGATAGCGGTGTAGATATTTCCATGTTCGAACAGATAGCGGTGTAGATATTTCCATGTTCATACAGATAGCGGTGTAGATATTTCCATGTTCATACAGATAACGGTGTAGATATTTCCATGTTCATACAGATAGCGGTGTAGATATTTCCATGTTCATACAGTTAGCGGTGCAGATATTTCCACGTTCATAGAGATGGCGGTGTAGATATTTACATGTTCATACAGATGGCGGTATAGATATTTCCATGTTCGTACAGATGGCGGTGTAGATATTTCCATGTTCATAGAGATGGCGGTGTAGATATTTCCATGTTTATGCACATAGCGGTATAGATATTTCCATGTTTATGCAGATGGTGGCGTAGATATTTCCATGTTTATAGAGATGGCGGTCTAGATATTTCCATGTTTACAGAGATAGTGGTGTAGTTATTTCCAAGTTTATAGAGACAGCATTGTAAATATTTCCACGTTTATACAGATAGCGGTGAAGGTATTTCCATGTTTATACAGATATCGGTGTAGATATTTCCATTTTTATACAGATAGCAGTGTAGATATTTCCATGTTTATAGAGATAGTGGTGTAGATAATTTCAATTTTATACAGAGAGCAGTGTAGATATTTCCAAGTTCATACAGATAGCGGTGTTGATATTTCCACGTTTATAGAGATGGCGGTGCAGATATTTCCATGTTCATACAGAGGACGGTGTAGATATTTCATGTTTATAGGGATGGCGGTGTAGATATTTTCATGTTTACACAGATGGCGGTGTAGATATTTCCATGTTTACACAGATAGCGGTGTAGACATTTCCATGTTTACACAGATAGCGGTGTGGATATTTCCATGTTTATGCAGATAGCAGTGTAGATATTTCCATGTTTATTCAGATAGCGGTGCGGATATTTTCATGTTTATTCAGATAGCGGTGCGGATATTTCCATGTTTATACAGATAGTTGGGCAGATATTTCCATGTTTATACAGATAGCGGTGTAGATATTTCCATCTTAATACAGATGGCGGTGTAGATATGTCCATGTTTGTATAGATGGCGGTGTAGATATTTCCATGTTCATACAGATGGTGGTGTAGATATTTCGAAGTTTATAGAGATAGCGCTGTAGTTATTTCCATATTTATAGAGAAATCTGTGTAGATATTTCCATGTATATTCAGATAGCTGTGTAGATAGATCCATGTTCATGCAGATAGCGGTGTAGATATTTCCATGTTCATCCAGATGCCGGTGTTCATATATCCATGTTCATATAGATGGCGGTGAAGATATTTCCATGTTCATACTGATGGTGGTGTAGATATTTCCATGTTCATACAAATGGCGGTGTAGATATTTCCATGTTCATAGAGATGGCGGTGTAGATATTTCCATGTTCATACAAATGGCGGTGTAGATATTTCCATGTTCTTAGAGGTGGCGGTGTTGATATTTCCATATTTATAGAGATAGCAGTGTAGTTATTTCTATGTTTATAGAGATAGTAGCGTAGATATTTCCATTGATATACAGATAGCTGTGTAGATATTTGCATGTTCATAGAGATAGCGGTGTAGATATTTCCATGTTCATACAGATAGCGTTGTAGATATTTCCATGTTCATACAGATGGCGGTGTAGATATTTCCATGTTCATACAGATAGCGGTGTAGATATTTCATTGTTCATACAGTTAGCGGTTTAGATATTTCCATGTTCATACAGATGGCGGTGTGGATATTTACATGTTCATACAGATGGCGGTATAGATATTTCCATCTTCGTACAGATGGCGGTGTAGATATTTCCATGTTCATAGAGATGGCGGTGTAGATATTTCCATGTTTATGCAGATAGCGGTATAGATATTTCCATGTTTATACAGATGGTGGTGTAGATATTTCCATGTTTATAGAGATGGCGCTCTAGATATTTCCATGTTTACAGAGATAGTGGTGTTGTTATTTCCAAGTTTATAGAGACAGCATTGTAGATATTTCCATGTTTATACAGATAGCGGTGAAGATATTTCCATGTTTATGCAGATAGCAGTGTAGATATTTCCATGTTTATACTGATAGCAGTGTAGATATTTCCATGTTTATAGAGATAATGGTGTAGATAATTTGAATTTTATACAGAGAGCAGTGTAGATATTTCCAAGTTCATACAGATAGCGGTGTAGATATTTCTACGTTTATAGAGATGGCGGTGTAGATATTTCCACGTTCATACAGATGGCGGTGTAGATATTTCCATGTTTATAGGGATGGCGGTGTAGATATTTTCATGTTTACACAGATGGCGGTGTTGATATTTCCCTGTTTACACAGATAGCGGTGTAGACATTTCCATGTTTACACAGATAGCGGTGTGGATATTTCCATGTTTATGCAGATAGCAGTGTAGATATTTCCATGTTTATACAGATAGCGGTGTGGTTATTTCCATGTTTATACAGATAGTTGGGCAGATATTTCCATGTTTATACAGATAGCGGTGTAGATATTTCCATCTTAATACAGATGGCGGTGTAGATATGTCCATGTTTCTACAGATGGCGGTGTAGATATTTCCATGTTCGTACAGATGGCGGTGTAGATATTTCAAAGTTTATAGAGATAGCGCTTTAGTTACTTCCATATTTATAGAGAAATCTGTGTAGATATTTCCATGTATATTCAGATAGCTGTGTAGATATTTCCATGTTCATGCAGATAGCGGTGTAGATATTTCCATGTTCATCCAGATGCCTGTGTACATATATCCATGTTCATACAGATGGCGGTGAAGATATTTCCATGTTCATACAGATGGTGGTGTAGATATTTCCATGTTCATACAAATGGCGGTGTAGATATTTCCATGTTCATAGAGATGGCGGTGTAGATATTTCCATGTTCATACAAACGGCGGTGTAGATATTTCCATGTTCATAGAGATGGCGGTGTAGATATTTCCATATTTATAGAGATAGCAGTGTAGTTATTTCCATGTTTATAGAGATAGCAGTGTAGATATTTCCATTGATATACAGATAGCTGAGTAGATATTTCCATGTTCATAGAGATAGCGGTGTAGATATTTCCATGTTCATACAGATAGCGGTGTAGATATTTCCATGTTCATACAGATAGCCGTGTAGATATTTCCACGTTTATACAGATAGTAGTGTAGTTATTTCCATGTTTATAGAGATAGCAGTGTAGATATTTCCATTGATATACAGATAGCTTTGTAGATATTTGCATGGTCATACAGATAGCGGTGTAGATATTTCCATGTTCGAACAGATAGCGGTGTAGATATTTCCATGTTCATACAGATAACGGTGTAGATATTTCCATGTTCATACAGATAGAGGTGTAGATATTTCCATGTTCAGTTAGCGGTGCAGATATTTCCACGTTCATAGAGATGGCGGTGTAGACATTTACATGTTCATACAGATGGCGGTATAGATATTTCCATGTTCGTACAGATGGCGGTGTAGATATTTCCATGTTCATAGAGATGGCGGTGTAGATATTTCCATGTTTATGCAGATAGCGGTATAGATATTTCCATGGTTATTCAGATGGTGGCGTAGATATTTCCATGTTTATAGAGATGGCGGTCTAGATATTTCCATGTTTACAGAGATAGTGGTGTAGTTATTTCCAAGTTTATTGAGACAGCATTGTAAATATTTCCACGTTTATACAGATAGCGGTGAAGGTATTTCCATGTTTATACAGATATCGGTGTAGATATTTCCATTTTTATACAGATAGCAGTGTAGATATTTCCATGTTTATAGAGATAGTGGTGTAGATAATTTCAATTTTATACAGAGAGCAGTGTAGATATTTCCAAGTTCATACAGATAGCGGTGTTGATATTTCCACGTTTATAGAGATGGCGGTGCAGATATTTCCATGTTCATACAGAGGACGGTGTAGATATTTCCATGTTTATAGGGATGGCGGTGTAGATATTTTCATGTTTACACAGATGGCGGTGTAGATATTTCCATGTTTACACAGATAGCGGTGTAGACATTTCCATGTTTACACAGATAGCGGTGTGGATATTTCCATGTTTATGCAGATAGCAGTGTAGATATTTCCATGTTTATACAGATAGCGGTGCGGATATTTCCATGTTTATTCAGATAGCGGTGCGGATATTTCCATGTTTATACAGATAGTTGGGCAGATATTTCCATGTTTATACAGATAGCGGTGTAGATATTTCCATCTTAATACAGATGGCGGTGTAGATATGTCCATGTTTGTATAGATGGCGGTGTAGATTTTTCCATGTTCATACAGATGGTGGTGTAGATATTTCGAAGTTTATAGAGATAGCGCTGTAGTTATTTCCATATTTATAGAGAAATCTGTGTAGATATTTCCATGTTTATTCAGATAGCTGTGTAGATAGATCCATGTTCATGCAGATAGCGGTGTAGATATTTCCATGTTCATCCAGATGCCGGTGTTCATATATCCATGTTCATATAGATGGCGGTGAAGATATTTCCATGTTCATACTGATGGTGGTGTAGATATTTCCATGTTGATACAAATGGCTGTGTAGATATTTCCATGTTCATAGAGATGGCGGTGTAGATATTTCCATGTTCATACAAATGGCGGTGTAGATATTTCCATGTTCTTAGAGATGGCGGTGTTGATATTTCCATATTTATAGAGATAGCAGTGTAGTTATTTCCATGTTTATAGAGATAGTAGCGTAGATATTTCCATTGATATACAGATAGCTGTGTAGATATTTGCATGTTCATAGAGATAGCGGTGTAGATATTTCCATGTTCATACAGATAGCGGTGTAGATATTTCCATGTTCATACAGATGGTGGTGTAGATATTTCCATGTTCATACAGATAGCGGTGTAGATATTTCATTGTTCATACAGTTAGCGGTTTAGATAATTCCATGTTCATACAGATGGCGGTGTAGATATTTACATGTTCATACAGATGGCGGTGTAGTTATTTCCATGTTCATACAGATAGCGGTGTAGATATTTCCATGTTGATACAGTTAGCGGTGTAGATATTTCCATGTTCATACAGATAGCGGTGTAGATATTTCCATGTTCATACAGTTAGCCGTGTAGATATTTCCATGTTCATACAGATGGCGGTGTAGATATTTCCATGTTCATAGAGATGGCGGTGTAGATATTTCCATATTTATACAGATAGAAGTGTAGTTATTTCCATGTTTATAGAGATAGCAGTGTTGATATTTCCATTGATATACAGATAGCTGTGTAGATATTTGCATGGTCATACAGATGGCAGTGTAGATATTTCCATGTTCATACAGGTGGCGTTGTAGATATTTCCATGTTTACACAGATAGCGGTGTAGACATTTCCATGTTTACACAGATAGCGGTGTGGATATTTCCATGTTTATGCAGATAGCAGTGTAGATGTTTCCATGTTTTTGCAGATAGCGGTGCGGATATTTCCATGTTTATTCAGATAGCGGTGCGGATATTTCCATGTTTATACAGATAGTTGGGCAGATATTTCCATGTTTATACAGATAGCGGTGTAGATATTTCCATTATAATACAGATGTCGGTGTAGATATGTCCATGATCGTACAGATGGCGGTGTAGATATTTCCATGCTCATACAGATGGCGGTGTAGATATTTCGAAGTTTATAGAGATAGCGATGTAGTTATTTCCATATTTATAGAGAAATCTGTGTAGATATTTCCATGTAGATTCATATAGCTGTGTAGGTATTTCCATGTTCATGCAGATTACGGTGTAGATATTTCCATGTTCATCAAGATGCCGGTGTACATACATCCATGTTCATACAAATGGCGGTGAAGGTATTTCCATGTTCATACAGATGGCGGTGTAGGTATTTCCATGTTCATACAAATGGCGGTGTAGATATTTCCATGTTCATAGAGATGGCGGTGTAGATATTTCCAGGTTCATACAAATGGCGGTGTAGATATTTCCATGTTCATAGAGATGGCGGTGTAGATATTTCCATGTTTATACAGATAGCAGTGTAGTTGTTTCCATGTTCATACAGATAGCGGTGTAGATATTTCCATGTTCATACAGTTAGCGGTGTAGATATTCCCATGTTCATACAGATGGCGGTGTAGATATTTACATGTTCATACAGATGGCGGTGTAGATATTTCCATGTTCATACAGAAAGCGGTGTAGATATTTCCATGTTCATGCATATAGCGGTGTAGATATTTCATTGTTCATACCAATAGCGGTGTAGATATTTCCAAGCTCATACATTTAGCGGTGTAGATATTTTCATGTTCATACAGATGGCGGTGAAGATATTTACATGCTCATACAGATGGCGGTGTAGATATTTCCATGTTTGTACGGATATCAGTGTAGATATTTCCATGTTCATACAGGTGGCGGTGTAGATATTTCCATGTTTATACAAATAGCAGTGTAGTTATTTCCATGTTAATAGAGATAGCGGTGTAGATATTTCCATTGATATACAGATAGCTGTGTAGATATTTGCATGTTCATACAGATAGCGGTGTAGATATTTCTATGTTCATACAGATAACGGTGTAGATATTGCTATGTTCATACAGACAGCGGTGTAGATATTTCCATGTTCATACAGTTAGCGGTGTAGATATTTCCATGGTCATAGAGATGGCGGTGTAGATATTTACTTTTTCCTACAGATGGCGGTATAGATATTTCCATATTCGTACAGAAGGCGGTGTAGATATTTCCATGTTCATAGAGATGGCGGTGTAGTTATTTCCATGTTTATGCAGATAGCGGTATAGATATTTCCATGTTTATACAGATGGTGGTGTAGGTATTTCCATGTTTTTAGAGATGGCGGTCTAGATATTTCCATGTTTACAGAGATAGTGGTGTAGTTATTTCCAAGTTTATAGAGACAGCATTGTAGATATTTCCATGTTTATACAGATAGCGGTGAAGATATTTGCATGTTTATACAGATAGCAGTGTAGATATTTCCATGTTTATAGAGATAATGGTGTAGATAATTTCAATTTTATACAGAGAGCAGTGTGGATATTTCCAAGTTCCTACAGATAGCGGTGTAGATATTTCCACGTTTATGGAGATGGCGGTGTAGATATTTCCATGTTCATACAGACGGCGGTGTTGATGTTTCCATGTTTATAGGGATGGCGGTGTAGATATTTTCATGTTTACGCAGATGGCGGTGTTGATATTTCCCTGTTTACACAGATAGCGGTGTAGACATTTCCATGTTTACACAGATAGCGGTGTGGATATTTCCATGTTTATGCAGATAGCAGTGTAGATATTTCCATGTTTATACAGAAAGCGGTTCGGATATTTCCATATTTATACAGATAGTTGGGCAGATATTTCCATGTTTATACAGATAGCGGTGTAGATATTTCCATCTTAATACAGATGGCGGTGTAGATATGTCCATGTTTGTACAGATGGCGGTGTAGATATTTCCATGTTCATACAGATGGCGGTGTAGATATTTCAAAGTTTATAGAGATAGCGCTTTAGTTATTTCCATATTTATAGAGAAATCTGTGTAGATATTTCCGTGTATATTCAGATAGCTGTGTAGATATTTCCATGTTCATACAGATAGCAGTGTAGTTATTTCCATGTTTATAGAGATAGCAGTGTAGATATTTCCATTGATATACAGATAGCTGTGTAGGTATTTGCATGTTCATAGAGATAGCGGTGTAGATATTTGCATGTTCATATAGATAGTGGTGTAGATATTTCCATGTTCATACAGATAGAGGTGTAGATATTTCCATATTCATACAGATAGCGGTGTAGATATTTCCATGTTCATACAGTTAGCGGTGTAGATATTTCCATGTTCATACAGCTGGCGGTGTAGATATTTACATGTTCATACAGATGGCGGTGTAGATATTTCCATGTTCATACAGTTAGCGGTGTAGATATTTCCATGTTCATACAGCTGGCGGTGTAGATATTTCTATGTTCATACAGATAGCGGTGTAGATATTTCCATGTTCATACAGATGGCGGTGTAGATATTTCCATGTTGATACCAATAGCGGTGTAGATATTTCCATGTTCATACAGTTAGCGGTGTAGATATTTCCATGTTCGTACGGATGGCAGTGTAGATATTTCCATGTTCATACAGTTGGCAGTGTAGATATTTCCATGTTTATACAGATAGCAGTGTAGTTATTTCCATGTTTATAGAGACAGCTGTGTAGATATTTCCATTGATATACAGATAGCTGTGTAGATATTTGCATGTTCATACAGATAGCGGTGTAGATATTTCCATGTTCGTACAGATAGCGGTGTAGATATTTCCATGTTCATACAGATAGCGGTGTAGATATTTCCATGTTCATACAGATAACGGTGTAGATATTTCCATGTTCATACAGATAGCAGTGTAGATATTTCCATGTTCATACAGTTAGCGGTGTAGATATTTCCATGCTCATACAGATGGCGGTGTGGATATTTACATGTTCATACAGATGGCGGTATAGATATTTCCATGTTCGTACAGATGGCGGTGTAGATATTTCCATGTTCATAGAGATGGCGGAGTAGATATTTCCATGTTTATGCAGATAGCGGTATAGATATTTCCATGTTTATACAGATGGTGGTGTAGATATTTCCATGTTTATAGAGATGGCGGTCTAGATATTTCCATGTTTACAGAGATAGTGGTGTAGTTATTTCCAAGTTTATAGAGACAGCGTTGTAGATATTTCCATGTTTATACAGATAGCGGTGAAGATATTTCCATGTTTATACAGAGAGCGGTGTAGATATTTCCATGTTTATACAGATAGCAGTGTAGATATTTCCATGTTTATAGAGATAGTGTTGTAGATAATTTCAATTTCATACAGAGAGAATTGTAGATATTTCCAAGTTCATACAGATAGCGGTGTAGATATTTCCACGTTTATAGAGATGGCGGTGTAGATATTCCCATGTTCATATAGGGGACGGTGTAGATATTTCCATTTTTATAGGGATGGCGGTGTAGATATTTTCATGTTTACACAGATGGCGGTATAGATATTTCCATGTTTACACACATAGCGGTGTAGACATTTCCATGTTTACACAGATAGCGGTGTGGATATTTCCATGTTTATGCAGATAGCAGTGTAGATATTTCCATGTTTATACAGATAGCGGTGAGGATATTTCCATGTTTATTCAGATAGCGGTGCGGATATTTCCATGTTTATACAGATAGTTGGGCAGATATTTCCATGTTTATACAGATAGCGGTGTAGATATTTCCATCTTAATACAGATGGCGGTGTAGATATGTCCGTGATCGTACATATGGCGGTGTAGATATTTCCATGTTCATGCAGATGGCGGTGTAGATATTTCAAAGTTTTTAGTGATAGCGATGTAGTTATTTCCATATTTATAGAGAAATCTGTGTAGATATTTCCTTGTATATTCAGATAGCTGTGTAGATATTTCCATGTTCATGCAGATTACGGTGTAGATATTTCCATGTTCATCCAGATGCCGGTGTACATATATCCATGTTCATTCAAATGGCGGTGAAGATATTTCCATGCTCATACAGATGTCGGTGTAGGTATTTCCATGTTCATACAAATGGCGGTGTTGATATTTCCATGTTCATAGAGATGGCGATGTAGATATTTCCAGGTTCATACAAATGGCGGTGTAGATATTTCCATGTTCATAGAGATGGCGGTGTAGATATTTCCATGTTTATACAGATAGCATTGTAGTTATTTCCATGCTTATAGAGATACCAGTCTGGATATTTCCATTGATATACAGATAGCTGTGTAGATATTTGCATATTCATACAGATAGCGGTGTAGATATTTCCATGTTCATACAGATAGCGGTGTAGATATTTCCATGTTCATACAGATAGCGGTGTAGATATTTCCATGTTAATACAGATAGCGGTGTAGATATTTCCATGTTCATGCAGATAGCGGTGTAGATATTTAAATGTTCATACAGTTAGCGGTGTAGATATTCCCATGTTCATACAGATGGCGGTGTAGATATTTACATGTTCATACAGATGGCGGTGTAGATATTTCCATGTTCATACAGATAGCGGTGTAGATATTTCCATGTTCATACAGATAGCGGTGTAGATATTTCCATGTTCATACCAATAGCGGTGTAGACATTTCCATGTTCATACATTTAGCGGTGTAGATATTTCCATGTTCATACAGATGGCGGTGAAGATATTTACATGTTCATACAGATGGCGGTGTAGATATTTCCATGTTTGTACGGATGGCAGTGTAGATATTCCCATGTTCATACAGGTGGCGGTGTAGATATTTCCATGTTTATACAGATAACAGTGTAGTTATTTCCATGTTAATAGAGATAGCGGTGTAGATATTTCCATTGCTATACAGATAGCTGTGTAGATATTTCCATGTTCATACAGATGGCGGTGTAGATATTTACATGTTCATGCAGATGGCGGTATAGATATTTCCATGTTCGTACAGATGGCGCTGTAGATATTTCCATGTTCATAGAGATGGCGGTGTAGATATTTCCATGTTTATGCAGATAGCGCTATAGATATTTCCATGTTTATACAGATGGTGGTGTAGATATTTCCATGTTTATAGAGATGGCGGTCAACATATTTCCATGTTTACAGAGATAGTGGTGTAGTTATTTCCAAGTTTATAGAGACAGCGTTGTAGATATTTCCATGTTTATACAGATAGCGGTGTAGATATTTCCATGTTTATACAGATAGCAGTGTAGATATTTCCATGTTTATAGAGATAGTGTTGTGGATAATTTCAATATCATACAGAGAGCAGTGTAGATATTTCCAAGTTGATACAGATAGCGGTGTAGATATTTCCACGTTTATAGAGATGGCAGTGTAGATATTTCCATGTTCATACAGAGGACGGTGTAGATATTTCCATTTTTATAGGGATGGCGGTGTAGATATTTTCATGTTTACACAGATGGCGGTGTAGATATTTCCATGTTTACACAGATAGCGGTGTAGACATTTCCATGTTTACACAGATAGCGGTGTGGATATTTCCATGTTTATGCAGATAGCAGTGTAGATGTTTCCATGTTTTTGCAGATAGCGGTGCGGATATTTCCATGTTTATTCAGATAGCGGTGCGGATATTTCCATGTTTATACAGATAGTTGGGCAGATATTTCCATGTTTATACAGATAGCGGTGTAGATATTTCCATCTTAATACAGATGACGGTGTAGATATGTCCATGATCGTACAGATGGTGGTGTAGATATTTCCATGCTCATACAGATGGCGGTGTAGATATTTCGAAGTTTATAGAGATAGCGATGTAGTTATTTCCATATTTATAGAGAAATCTGTGTAGATATTTCCATGTAGATTCAGATAGCTGTGTAGATATTTCCATGTTCATGCAGATTACGGTGTAGATATTTCCATGTTCATCAAGATGCCGGTGTACATATATCCATGTTCATACAAATGGCGGTGAAGGTATTTCCATGTTCATACAGATGGCGGTGTAGGTATTTCCATGTTCATACAAATGGCGGTGTAGATATTTCCATGTTCATAGAGATGGCGGTGTAGATATTTCCAGGTTCATACAAATGGCGGTGTAGATATTTCCATGTTCATAGAGATGGCGGTGTAGATATTTCCATGTTTATACAGATAGCAGTGTAGTTGTTTCCATGTTTATAGAGATACCAGTCTGTATATTTCTATTGATATACAGATAGCTGTGTAGATATTTGCATGTTCATACAGATAGCGGTGTAGATATTTCCATGTTCATACAGATAGCGGTGTAGATATTTCCATGTTCATACAGATAGCGGTGTAGATACTTCCATGTTAATACAGATAGCGGTGTAGATATTTCCATGTTCATGCAGATAGCGGTGTAGATATTTAAATGTTCATACAGTTAGCGGTGTAGGTATTTCCATGTTCATACAGATGGCGGTGTAGATATTTACATGTTGATACAGATGGCGGTGTAGATATTTCCATGTTTATACAGATAGCGGTGTAGATATTTCCATGTTCATACAAATAGCGGTGTAGATATTTCCATGTTCATACAGATAGCGGTGTAGATATTTCCATGTTCATACCAATAGCGGTGTAGACATTTCCATCTTCATAGATTTAGCGGTGTAGATATTTCCATGTTCATAAAGATGGCGGTGAAGATATTTACATGTTCATACAGATGGCGGTGTAGATATTTCCATGTTTGTACGGATGGCAGTGTAGATATTTCCATGTTCATACAGGTGGCGGTGTAGATATTTCCATGTTTATACAGATAGCAGTGTAGTTATTTCCATGTTAATAGAGATAGCGGTGTAGATATTTCCATTGATATACAGATAGCTGTGTAGATATTTGCATATTCATACAGATAGCGGTGTAGATATTTCCATGTTCATACAGATAGCGGTGTAGATATTTCCATGTTCATACAGATAGCGGTGTAGATATTTCCATGTTAATACAGATAGCGGTGTAGATATTTCCATGTTCATGCAGATAGCGGTGTAGATATTTAAATGTTCATACAGTTAGCGGTGTAGATATTCCCATGTTCATACAGATGGCGGTGTAGATATTTACATGTTCATACAGATGGCGGTGTAGATATTTCCATGTTCATACAGATAGCGGTGTAGATATTTCCATGTTCATACAGATAGTGGTGTAGATATTTCCATGTTCATACCAATAGCGGTGTAGACATTTCCATGTTCATACATTTAGCGGTGTAGATATTTCCATGTTCATACAGATGGCGGTGAAGATATTTACATGTTCATACAGATGGCGGTGTAGATATTTCCATGTTTGTACGGATGGCAATGTAGATATTTCCATGTTCATACAGGTGGCGGTGTAGATATTTCCATGTTTATACAGATAACAGTGTAGTTATTTCCATGTTAATAGAGATAGCGGTGTAGATATTTCCATTGCTATACAGATAGCTGTGTAGATATTTCCATGTTCATACAGATGGCAGTGTAGATATTTACATGTTCATGCAGATGGCGGTATAGATATTTCCATGTTCGTACAGATGGCGCTGTAGATATTTCCATGTTCATAGAGATGGCGGTGTAGATATTTCCATGTTTATGCAGATAGCGGTATAGATATTTCCATGTTTATACAGATGGTGGTGTAGATATTTCCATGTTTATAGAGATGGCGGTCAACATATTTCCATGTTTACAGAGATAGTGGTGTAGTTATTTCCATGTTTATAGAGATAGCAGTGTAGATATTTCCATTGATATACAGATAGCTGAGTAGATATTTCCATGTTCATAGAGATAGCGGTGTAGATATTTCCATGTTCATACAGATAGCGGTGTAGATATTTCCATGTTCATACAGATAGCCGTGAAGATATTTCCACGTTTATACAGATAGTAGTGTTGTTATTTCCATGTTTATAGAGATAGCAGTGTAGATATTTCCATTGATATACAGATAGCTTTGTAGATATTTGCATGGTCATACAGATAGCGGTGTAGATATTTCCATGTTCGAACAGATAGCGGTGTAGATATTTCCATGTTCATACAGATAACGGTGTAGATATTTCCATGTTCATACAGATAGAGGTGTAGATATTTCCATGTTCAGTTAGCGGTGCAGATATTTCCACGTTCATAGAGATGGCGGTGTAGACATTTACATGTTCATACAGATGGCGGTATAGATATTTCCATGTTCGTACAGATGGCGGTGTAGATATTTCCATGTTCATAGAGATGGCGGTGTAGATATTTCCATGTTTATGCAGATAGCGGTATAGATATTTCCATGGTTATTCAGATGGTGGCGTAGATATTTCCATGTTTATAGAGATGGCGGTCTAGATATTTCCATGTTTACAGAGATAGTGGTGTAGTTATTTCCAAGTTTATTGAGACAGCATTGTAAATATTTCCACGTTTATACAGATAGCGGTGAAGGTATTTCCATGTTTATACAGATATCGGTGTAGATATTTCCATTTTTATACAGATAGCAGTGTAGATATTTCCATGTTTATAGAGATAGTGGTGTAGATAATTTCAATTTTATACAGAGAGCAGTGTAGATATTTCCAAGTTCATACAGATAGCGGTGTTGATATTTCCACGTTTATAGAGATGGCGGTGCAGATATTTCCATGTTCATACAGAGGACGGTGTAGATATTTCCATGTTTATAGGGATGGCGGTGTAGATATTTTCATGTTTACACAGATGGCGGTGTAGATATTTCCATGTTTACACAGATAGCGGTGTAGACATTTCCATGTTTACACAGATAGCGGTGTGGATATTTCCATGTTTATGCAGATAGCAGTGTAGATATTTCCATGTTTATACAGATAGCGGTGCGGATATTTCCATGTTTATTCAGATAGCGGTGCGGATATTTCCATGTTTATACAGATAGTTGGGCAGATATTTCCATGTTTATACAGATAGCGGTGTAGATATTTCCATCTTAATACAGATGGCGGTGTAGATATGTCCATGTTTGTATAGATGGCGGTGTAGATTTTTCCATGTTCATACAGATGGTGGTGTAGATATTTCGAAGTTTATAGAGATAGCGCTGTAGTTATTTCCATATTTATAGAGAAATCTGTGTAGATATTTCCATGTTTATTCAGATAGCTGTGTAGATAGATCCATGTTCATGCAGATAGCGGTGTAGATATTTCCATGTTCATCCAGATGCCGGTGTTCATATATCCATGTTCATATAGATGGCGGTGAAGATATTTCCATGTTCATACTGATGGTGGTGTAGATATTTCCATGTTGATACAAATGGCTGTGTAGATATTTCCATGTTCATAGAGATGGCGGTGTAGATATTTCCATGTTCATACAAATGGCGGTGTAGATATTTCCATGTTCTTAGAGATGGCGGTGTTGATATTTCCATATTTATAGAGATAGCAGTGTAGTTATTTCCATGTTTATAGAGATAGTAGCGTAGATATTTCCATTGATATACAGATAGCTGTGTAGATATTTGCATGTTCATAGAGATAGCGGTGTAGATATTTCCATGTTCATACAGATAGCGGTGTAGATATTTCCATGTTCATACAGATGGTGGTGTAGATATTTCCATGTTCATACAGATAGCGGTGTAGATATTTCATTGTTCATACAGTTAGCGGTTTAGATAATTCCATGTTCATACAGATGGCGGTGTAGATATTTACATGTTCATACAGATGGCGGTGTAGTTATTTCCATGTTCATACAGATAGCGGTGTAGATATTTCCATGTTGATACAGTTAGCGGTGTAGATATTTCCATGTTCATACAGATAGCGGTGTAGATATTTCCATGTTCATACAGTTAGCCGTGTAGATATTTCCATGTTCATACAGATGGCGGTGTAGATATTTCCATGTTCATAGAGATGGCGGTGTAGATATTTCCATATTTATACAGATAGAAGTGTAGTTATTTCCATGTTTATAGAGATAGCAGTGTTGATATTTCCATTGATATACAGATAGCTGTGTAGATATTTGCATGGTCATACAGATGGCAGTGTAGATATTTCCATGTTCATACAGGTGGCGTTGTAGATATTTCCATGTTTACACAGATAGCGGTGTAGACATTTCCATGTTTACACAGATAGCGGTGTGGATATTTCCATGTTTATGCAGATAGCAGTGTAGATGTTTCCATGTTTTTGCAGATAGCGGTGCGGATATTTCCATGTTTATTCAGATAGCGGTGCGGATATTTCCATGTTTATACAGATAGTTGGGCAGATATTTCCATGTTTATACAGATAGCGGTGTAGATATTTCCATTATAATACAGATGTCGGTGTAGATATGTCCATGATCGTACAGATGGCGGTGTAGATATTTCCATGCTCATACAGATGGCGGTGTAGATATTTCGAAGTTTATAGAGATAGCGATGTAGTTATTTCCATATTTATAGAGAAATCTGTGTAGATATTTCCATGTAGATTCATATAGCTGTGTAGGTATTTCCATGTTCATGCAGATTACGGTGTAGATATTTCCATGTTCATCAAGATGCCGGTGTACATACATCCATGTTCATACAAATGGCGGTGAAGGTATTTCCATGTTCATACAGATGGCGGTGTAGGTATTTCCATGTTCATACAAATGGCGGTGTAGATATTTCCATGTTCATAGAGATGGCGGTGTAGATATTTCCAGGTTCATACAAATGGCGGTGTAGATATTTCCATGTTCATAGAGATGGCGGTGTAGATATTTCCATGTTTATACAGATAGCAGTGTAGTTGTTTCCATGTTCATACAGATAGCGGTGTAGATATTTCCATGTTCATACAGTTAGCGGTGTAGATATTCCCATGTTCATACAGATGGCGGTGTAGATATTTACATGTTCATACAGATGGCGGTGTAGATATTTCCATGTTCATACAGAAAGCGGTGTAGATATTTCCATGTTCATGCATATAGCGGTGTAGATATTTCATTGTTCATACCAATAGCGGTGTAGATATTTCCAAGCTCATACATTTAGCGGTGTAGATATTTTCATGTTCATACAGATGGCGGTGAAGATATTTACATGCTCATACAGATGGCGGTGTAGATATTTCCATGTTTGTACGGATATCAGTGTAGATATTTCCATGTTCATACAGGTGGCGGTGTAGATATTTCCATGTTTATACAAATAGCAGTGTAGTTATTTCCATGTTAATAGAGATAGCGGTGTAGATATTTCCATTGATATACAGATAGCTGTGTAGATATTTGCATGTTCATACAGATAGCGGTGTAGATATTTCTATGTTCATACAGATAACGGTGTAGATATTGCTATGTTCATACAGACAGCGGTGTAGATATTTCCATGTTCATACAGTTAGCGGTGTAGATATTTCCATGGTCATACAGATGGCGGTGTAGATATTTACTTTTTCCTACAGATGGCGGTATAGATATTTCCATATTCGTACAGAAGGCGGTGTAGATATTTCCATGTTCATAGAGATGGCGGTGTAGTTATTTCCATGTTTATGCAGATAGCGGTATAGATATTTCCATGTTTATACAGATGGTGGTGTAGGTATTTCCATGTTTTTAGAGATGGCGGTCTAGATATTTCCATGTTTACAGAGATAGTGGTGTAGTTATTTCCAAGTTTATAGAGACAGCATTGTAGATATTTCCATGTTTATACAGATAGCGGTGAAGATATTTGCATGTTTATACAGATAGCAGTGTAGATATTTCCATGTTTATAGAGATAATGGTGTAGATAATTTCAATTTTATACAGAGAGCAGTGTGGATATTTCCAAGTTCATACAGATAGCGGTGTAGATATTTCCACGTTTATGGAGATGGCGGTGTAGATATTTCCATGTTCATACAGACGGCGGTGTTGATGTTTCCATGTTTATAGGGATGGCGGTGTAGATATTTTCATGTTTACGCAGATGGCGGTGTTGATATTTCCCTGTTTACACAGATAGCGGTGTAGACATTTCCATGTTTACACAGATAGCGGTGTGGATATTTCCATGTTTATGCAGATAGCAGTGTAGATATTTCCATGTTTATACAGAAAGCGGTTCGGATATTTCCATATTTATACAGATAGTTGGGCAGATATTTCCATGTTTATACAGATAGCGGTGTAGATATTTCTATCTTAATACAGATGGCGGTGTAGATATGTCCATGTTTGTACAGATGGCGGTGTAGATATTTCCATGTTCATACAGATGGCGGTGTAGATATTTCAAAGTTTATAGAGATAGCGCTTTAGTTATTTCCATATTTATAGAGAAATCTGTGTAGATATTTCCGTGTATATTCAGATAGCTGTGTAGATATTTCCATGTTCATACAGATAGCAGTGTAGTTATTTCCATGTTTATAGAGATAGCAGTGTAGATATTTCCATTGATATACAGATAGCTGTGTAGGTATTTGCATGTTCATAGAGATAGCGGTGTAGATATTTGCATGTTCATATAGATAGTGGTGTAGATATTTCCATGTTCATACAGATAGAGGTGTAGATATTTCCATATTCATACAGATAGCGGTGTAGATATTTCCATGTTCATACAGTTAGCGGTGTAGATATTTCCATGTTCATACAGCTGGCGGTGTAGATATTTACATGTTCATACAGATGGCGGTGTAGATATTTCCATGTTCATACAGTTAGCGGTGTAGATATTTCCATGTTCATACAGCTGGCGGTGTAGATATTTCTATGTTCATACAGATAGCGGTGTAGATATTTCCATGTTCATACAGATGGCGGTGTAGATATTTCCATGTTGATACCAATAGCGGTGTAGATATTTCCATGTTCATACAGTTAGCGGTGTAGATATTTCCATGTTCGTACGGATGGCAGTGTAGATATTTCCATGTTCATACAGTTGGCAGTGTAGATATTTCCATGTTTATACAGATAGCAGTGTAGTTATTTCCATGTTTATAGAGACAGCTGTGTAGATATTTCCATTGATATACAGATAGCTGTGTAGATATTTGCATGTTCATACAGATAGCGGTGTAGATATTTCCATGTTCGTACAGATAGCGGTGTAGATATTTCCATGTTCATACAGATAGCGGTGTAGATATTTCCATGTTCATACAGATAACGGTGTAGATATTTCCATGTTCATACAGATAGCAGTGTAGATATTTCCATGTTCATACAGTTAGCGGTGTAGATATTTCCATGCTCATACAGATGGCGGTGTGGATATTTACATGTTCATACAGATGGCGGTATAGATATTTCCATGTTCGTACAGATGGCGGTGTAGATATTTCCATGTTCATAGAGATGGCGGAGTAGATATTTCCATGTTTATGCAGATAGCGGTATAGATATTTCCATGTTTATACAGATGGTGGTGTAGATATTTCCATGTTTATAGAGATGGCGGTCTAGATATTTCCATGTTTACAGAGATAGTGGTGTAGTTATTTCCAAGTTTATAGAGACAGCGTTGTAGATATTTCCATGTTTATACAGATAGCGGTGAAGATATTTCCATGTTTATACAGAGAGCGGTGTAGATATTTCCATGTTTATACAGATAGCAGTGTAGATATTTCCATGTTTATAGAGATAGTGTTGTAGATAATTTCAATTTCATACAGAGAGAATTGTAGATATTTCCAAGTTCATACAGATAGCGGTGTAGATATTTCCACGTTTATAGAGATGGCGGTGTAGATATTTCCATGTTCATATAGGGGACGGTGTAGATATTTCCATTTTTATAGGGATGGCGGTGTAGATATTTTCATGTTTACACAGATGGCGGTATAGATATTTCCATGTTTACACACATAGCGGTGTAGACATTTCCATGTTTACACAGATAGCGGTGTGGATATTTCCATGTTTATGCAGATAGCAGTGTAGATATTTCCATGTTTATACAGATAGCGGTGAGGATATTTCCATGTTTATTCAGATAGCGGTGCGGATATTTCCATGTTTATACAGATAGTTGGGCAGATATTTCCATGTTTATACAGATAGCGGTGTAGATATTTCCATCTTAATACAGATGGCGGTGTAGATATGTCCGTGATCGTACATATGGCGGTGTAGATATTTCCATGTTCATGCAGATGGCGGTGTAGATATTTCAAAGTTTTTAGTGATAGCGATGTAGTTATTTCCATATTTATAGAGAAATCTGTGTAGATATTTCCTTGTATATTCAGATAGCTGTGTAGATATTTCCATGTTCATGCAGATTACGGTGTAGATATTTCCATGTTCATCCAGATGCCGGTGTACATATATCCATGTTCATTCAAATGGCGGTGAAGATATTTCCATGCTCATACAGATGTCGGTGTAGGTATTTCCATGTTCATACAAATGGCGGTGTTGATATTTCCATGTTCATAGAGATGGCGATGTAGATATTTCCAGGTTCATACAAATGGCGGTGTAGATATTTCCATGTTCATAGAGATGGCGGTGTAGATATTTCCATGTTTATACAGATAGCATTGTAGTTATTTCCATGCTTATAGAGATACCAGTCTGGATATTTCCATTGATATACAGATAGCTGTGTAGATATTTGCATATTCATACAGATAGCGGTGTAGATATTTCCATGTTCATACAGATAGCGGTGTAGATATTTCCATGTTCATACAGATAGCGGTGTAGATATTTCCATGTTAATACAGATAGCGGTGTAGATATTTCCATGTTCATGCAGATAGCGGTGTAGATATTTAAATGTTCATACAGTTAGCGGTGTAGATATTCCCATGTTCATACAGATGGCGGTGTAGATATTTACATGTTCATACAGATGGCGGTGTAGATATTTCCATGTTCATACAGATAGCGGTGTAGATATTTCCATGTTCATACAGATAGCGGTGTAGATATTTCCATGTTCATACCAATAGCGGTGTAGACATTTCCATGTTCATACATTTAGCGGTGTAGATATTTCCATGTTCATACAGATGGCGGTGAAGATATTTACATGTTCATACAGATGGCGGTGTAGATATTTCCATGTTTGTACGGATGGCAGTGTAGATATTCCCATGTTCATACAGGTGGCGGTGTAGATATTTCCATGTTTATACAGATAACAGTGTAGTTATTTCCATGTTAATAGAGATAGCGGTGTAGATATTTCCATTGCTATACAGATAGCTGTGTAGATATTTCCATGTTCATACAGATGGCGGTGTAGATATTTACATGTTCATGCAGATGGCGGTATAGATATTTCCATGTTCGTACAGATGGCGCTGTAGATATTTCCATGTTCATAGAGATGGCGGTGTAGATATTTCCATGTTTATGCAGATAGCGCTATAGATATTTCCATGTTTATACAGATGGTGGTGTAGATATTTCCATGTTTATAGAGATGGCGGTCAACATATTTCCATGTTTACAGAGATAGTGGTGTAGTTATTTCCAAGTTTATAGAGACAGCGTTGTAGATATTTCCATGTTTATACAGATAGCGGTGTAGATATTTCCATGTTTATACAGATAGCAGTGTAGATATTTCCATGTTTATAGAGATAGTGTTGTGGATAATTTCAATATCATACAGAGAGCAGTGTAGATATTTCCAAGTTGATACAGATAGCGGTGTAGATATTTCCACGTTTATAGAGATGGCAGTGTAGATATTTCCATGTTCATACAGAGGACGGTGTAGATATTTCCATTTTTATAGGGATGGCGGTGTAGATATTTTCATGTTTACACAGATGGCGGTGTAGATATTTCCATGTTTACACAGATAGCGGTGTAGACATTTCCATGTTTACACAGATAGCGGTGTGGATATTTCCATGTTTATGCAGATAGCAGTGTAGATGTTTCCATGTTTTTGCAGATAGCGGTGCGGATATTTCCATGTTTATTCAGATAGCGGTGCGGATATTTCCATGTTTATACAGATAGTTGGGCAGATATTTCCATGTTTATACAGATAGCGGTGTAGATATTTCCATCTTAATACAGATGACGGTGTAGATATGTCCATGATCGTACAGATGGTGGTGTAGATATTTCCATGCTCATACAGATGGCGGTGTAGATATTTCGAAGTTTATAGAGATAGCGATGTAGTTATTTCCATATTTATAGAGAAATCTGTGTAGATATTTCCATGTAGATTCAGATAGCTGTGTAGATATTTCCATGTTCATGCAGATTACGGTGTAGATATTTCCATGTTCATCAAGATGCCGGTGTACATATATCCATGTTCATACAAATGGCGGTGAAGGTATTTCCATGTTCATACAGATGGCGGTGTAGGTATTTCCATGTTCATACAAATGGCGGTGTAGATATTTCCATGTTCATAGAGATGGCGGTGTAGATATTTCCAGGTTCATACAAATGGCGGTGTAGATATTTCCATGTTCATAGAGATGGCGGTGTAGATATTTCCATGTTTATACAGATAGCAGTGTAGTTGTTTCCATGTTTATAGAGATACCAGTCTGTATATTTCTATTGATATACAGATAGCTGTGTAGATATTTGCATGTTCATACAGATAGCGGTGTAGATATTTCCATGTTCATACAGATAGCGGTGTAGATATTTCCATGTTCATACAGATAGCGGTGTAGATACTTCCATGTTAATACAGATAGCGGTGTAGATATTTCCATGTTCATGCAGATAGCGGTGTAGATATTTAAATGTTCATACAGTTAGCGGTGTAGGTATTTCCATGTTCATACAGATGGCGGTGTAGATATTTACATGTTGATACAGATGGCGGTGTAGATATTTCCATGTTTATACAGATAGCGGTGTAGATATTTCCATGTTCATACAAATAGCGGTGTAGATATTTCCATGTTCATACAGATAGCGGTGTAGATATTTCCATGTTCATACCAATAGCGGTGTAGACATTTCCATCTTCATAGATTTAGCGGTGTAGATATTTCCATGTTCATAAAGATGGCGGTGAAGATATTTACATGTTCATACAGATGGCGGTGTAGATATTTCCATGTTTGTACGGATGGCAGTGTAGATATTTCCATGTTCATACAGGTGGCGGTGTAGATATTTCCATGTTTATACAGATAGCAGTGTAGTTATTTCCATGTTAATAGAGATAGCGGTGTAGATATTTCCATTGATATACAGATAGCTGTGTAGATATTTGCATATTCATACAGATAGCGGTGT
Source organism: Gorilla gorilla gorilla (assembly GCF_029281585.2). Lineage (NCBI taxonomy): Eukaryota > Metazoa > Chordata > Mammalia > Primates > Hominidae > Gorilla > Gorilla gorilla. The sequence goes on from NC_073231.2 coordinate 151,868,281, forward strand.
AGATATTTCCATGTTCATACAGATAGCGGTGTAGATATTTCCATGTTCATACAGATAGCGGTGTAGATATTTCCATGTTAATACAGATAGCGGTGTAGATATTTCCATGTTCATGCAGATAGCGGTGTAGATATTTAAATGTTCATACAGTTAGCGGTGTAGATATTCCCATGTTCATACAGATGGCGGTGTAGATATTTACATGTTCATACAGATGGCGGTGTAGATATTTCCATGTTCATACAGATAGCGGTGTAGATATTTCCATGTTCATACAGATAGTGGTGTAGATATTTCCATGTTCATACCAATAGCGGTGTAGACATTTCCATGTTCATACATTTAGCGGTGTAGATATTTCCATGTTCATACAGATGGCGGTGAAGATATTTACATGTTCATACAGATGGCGGTGTAGATATTTCCATGTTTGTACGGATGGCAATGTAGATATTTCCATGTTCATACAGGTGGCGGTGTAGATATTTCCATGTTTATACAGATAACAGTGTAGTTATTTCCATGTTAATAGAGATAGCGGTGTAGATATTTCCATTGCTATACAGATAGCTGTGTAGATATTTCCATGTTCATACAGATGGCAGTGTAGATATTTACATGTTCATGCAGATGGCGGTATAGATATTTCCATGTTCGTACAGATGGCGCTGTAGATATTTCCATGTTCATAGAGATGGCGGTGTAGATATTTCCATGTTTATGCAGATAGCGGTATAGATATTTCCATGTTTATACAGATGGTGGTGTAGATATTTCCATGTTTATAGAGATGGCGGTCAACATATTTCCATGTTTACAGAGATAGTGGTGTAGTTATTTCCAAGTTTATAGAGACAGCGTTGTAGATATTTCCATGTTTATACAGATAGCGGTGTAGATATTTCCATGTTTATACAGATAGCAGTGTAGATATTTCCATGTTTATAGAGATAGTGTTGTGGATAATTTCAATATCATACAGAGAGCAGTGTAGATATTTCCAAGTTGATACAGATAGCGGTGTAGATATTTCCACGTTTATAGAGATGGCAGTGTAGATATTTCCATGTTCATACAGAGGACGGTGTAGATATTTCCATTTTTATAGGGATGGCGGTGTAGATATTTTCATGTTTACACAGATGGCGGTGTAGATATTTCCATGTTTACACAGATAGCGGTGTAGACATTTCCATGTTTACACAGATAGCGGTGTGGATATTTCCATGTTTATGCAGATAGCAGTGTAGATGTTTCCATGTTTTTGCAGATAGCGGTGCGGATATTTCCATGTTTATTCAGATAGCGGTGCGGATATTTCCATGTTTATACAGATAGTTGGGCAGATATTTCCATGTTTATACAGATAGCGGTGTAGATATTTCCATCTTAATACAGATGACGGTGTAGATATGTCCATGATCGTACAGATGGTGGTGTAGATATTTCCATGCTCATACAGATGGCGGTGTAGATATTTCGAAGTTTATAGAGATAGCGATGTAGTTATTTCCATATTTATAGAGAAATCTGTGTAGATATTTCCATGTAGATTCAGATAGCTGTGTAGATATTTCCATGTTCATGCAGATTACGGTGTAGATATTTCCATGTTCATCAAGATGCCGGTGTACATATATCCATGTTCATACAAATGGCGGTGAAGGTATTTCCATGTTCATACAGATGGCGGTGTAGGTATTTCCATGTTCATACAAATGGCGGTGTAGATATTTCCATGTTCATAGAGATGGCGGTGTAGATATTTCCAGGTTCATACAAATGGCGGTGTAGATATTTCCATGTTCATAGAGATGGCGGTGTAGATATTTCCATGTTTATACAGATAGCAGTGTAGTTGTTTCCATGTTTATAGAGATACCAGTCTGTATATTTCTATTGATATACAGATAGCTGTGTAGATATTTGCATGTTCATACAGATAGCGGTGTAGATATTTCCATGTTCATACAGATAGCGGTGTAGATATTTCCATGTTCATACAGATAGCGGTGTAGATATTTCCATGTTAATACAGATAGCGGTGTAGATATTTCCATGTTCATGCAGATAGCGGTGTAGATATTTAAATGTTCATACAGTTAGCGGTGTAGGTATTTCCATGTTCATACAGATGGCGGTGTAGATATTTACATGTTGATACAGATGGCGGTGTAGATATTTCCATGTTTATACAGATAGCGGTGTAGATATTTCCATGTTCATACAAATAGCGGTGTAGATATTTCCATGTTCATACAGATAGCGGTGTAGATATTTCCATGTTCATACCAATAGCGGTGTAGACATTTCCATCTTCATAGATTTAGCGGTGTAGATATTTCCATGTTCATACAGATGGCGGTGAAGATATTTACATGTTCATACGGATGGCGGTGTAGATATTTCCATGTTTGTACGGATGGCTGTGTAGATATTTCCATGTTCATACAGGTGGCGGTGTAGATATTTCCATGTTTATACAGATAGCAGTGTAGTTATTTCCATGTTAATAGAGATAGCGGTGTAGATATTTCCATTGATATACAGATAGCTGTGTAGATATTTGCATGTTCATACAGATAGCGGTGTAGATATTTCCATGTTCGTACAGATAGCGGTGTAGCTATTTCCATGTTCATACAGATAGCCGTGTAGATATTTCTATGTTCATACAGATAACGGTGTAGATATTTCCATGTTCATACAGACAGCGGTGTAGATATTTCCATGATCATACAGTTAGCGGTGTAGATGTTTCCATGTTCATACAGATAGCGGTGTAGATATTTACATGTTCATGCAGATGGCGGAATAGATATTTCCATTTTCGTACAGATGGTGGTGTAGATATTTCCATGTTCATAGAGATCGCGGTGTAGGTATTTCCATGTTTATGCAGATAGCGGTATAGATATTTCCATGTTTATACAGATGGTGGTGTAGATATTTCCATGTTTATAGAGATGGCGACTAGATATTTCCATGTTTACAGGGATTGTGGTGTAGTTATTTCCAAGTTTATAGAGACAGCGTTGTAGATATTTCCATGTTTATACACATACCGGTGAAGAGATTTCCATGTTTATACAGATAGCGGTGTAGATATTTCCATGTTTATACAGATAGCAGTGTAGATATTTCCATGTTTATAGAGATAATGGTGTAGATAATTTCAATTTTATACAGAGAGCATTGTAGATATTTCCAAGTTCATACAGATAGCGGTGTAGATATTTCCACGTTTATAGAGATGGCGGTGTAGATATTTCCACGTTTACACAGATGGCGGTGTAGATATTTCCATGTTTACACAGATAGCGGTGTAGACATTTCCATGTTTATGCAGATAGCAGTGTAGATGTTTGCATGTTTTTGCAGATAGCGGTGCGGATATTTCCATGTTTATTCAGATAGCGGTGCGGATATTTCCATGTTTATCCAGATAGTTGGGCAGATATTTCCATGTTTATACAGATAGCGGTGTAGATATTTCCATCTTAATACAGATGACGGTGTAGATATGTCCATGATCGTACAGATGGCGGTGTAGATATTTCCATGCTCATACAGATGGCGGTGTAGATATTTCGAAGTTTATAGAGATAGCGATGTAGTTATTTCCATATTTATAGAGAAATCTGTGTAGATATTTCCATGTATATTCATATAGCTGTGTAGATATTTCCATGTTCATGCAGATTACGGTGTAGATATTTCCATGTTCATCCAGATGCCTGTGTACATATATTCATGTTCATACAGATGGCGGTGAAGATATTTCCATGTTCATACAGATGGTGGTGTAGATATTTCCATGTTCATACAAATGGCGGTGTAGATATTTCCCTGTTCATAGAGATGGCGGTGTAGATATTTCCATGTTCATACAAATGGCGGTGTAGATATTTCCATGTTCATAGAGATGGCGGTGCAGATATTTCCATCTTTATAGAGATAGCAGTGTAGTTATTTCCATGTTTATAGAGATAGCAGTGTAGATATTTCCATTGATATACAGATAGCTGTGTAGATATTTGCATATTCATAGAGATAGCGGTGTAGATATTTGCATGTTCATAGAGATAGCAGTGTAGATATTTCCATGTTCGTACAGATACCGGTGTAGATATTTCCATGTTCATACAGATAGCGGTGTAGATATTTCCATGTTTATAGAGATAGTGTTGTGGATAATTTCAATTTCATACAGAGAGCAGTGTAGATATTTCCAAGTTGATACTGATAGCGGTGTAGATATTTCCACGTTTATAGAGATGGCGGTGTAGATATTTCCATGTTCATACAGAGGACGGTGTAGATATTTCCATTTTTATAGGGATGGCCGTGTAGATATTTTCATGTTTACACAGATGGCGGTGTAGATATTTCCATGTTTTCACAGATAGCGGTGTAGACATTTCAATGTTTACACAGATAGCGGTGTGGATATTTCCATGTTTATGCAGATAGCAGTGTAGATGTTTCCATGTTTTTGCAGATAGCGGTGCGGATATTTCCATGTTTATTCAGATAGCGGTGCGGATATTTCCATGTTTATACAGATAGTTGGGCAGATATTTCCATGTTTATACAGATAGCGGTGTAGATATTTCCATCTTAATACAGATGACGGTGTAGATATGTCCATGATCGTACAGATGGTGGTGTAGATATTTCCATGCTCATACAGATGGCGGTGTAGATATTTCAAAGTTTATAGAGATAGCGATGTAGTTATTTCCATATTTATAGAGAAATCTGTGTAGATATTTCCATGTAGATTCAGATAGCTGTGTAGATATTTCCATGTTCATGCAGATTACGGTGTAGATATTTCCATGTTCATCAAGATGCCGGTGTACATATATCCATGTTCATACAAATGGCGGTGAAGGTATTTCCATGTTCATACAGATGGCGGTGTAGGTATTTCCATGTTCATACAAATGGCGGTGTAGATATTTCCATGTTCATAGAGATGGCGGTGTAGATATTTCCAGGTTCATACAAATGGCGGTGTAGATATTTCCATGTTCATAGAGATGGCGGTGTAGATATTTCCATGTTTATACAGATAGCAGTGTAGTTGTTTCCATGTTTATAGAGATACCAGTCTGTATATTTCTATTGATATACAGATAGCTGTGTAGATATTTGCATGTTCATACAGATAGCGGTGTAGATATTTCCATGTTCATACAGATAGCGGTGTAGATATTTCCATGTTCATACAGATAGCGGTGTAGATATTTCCATGTTAATACAGATAGCGGTGTAGATATTTCCATGTTCATGCAGATAGCGGTTTAGATATTTAAATGTTCATACAGTTAGCGGTGTAGGTATTTCCATGTTCATACAGATGGCGGTGTAGATATTTACATGTTGATACAGATGGCGGTGTAGATATTTCCATGTTTATACAGATAGCGGTGTAGATATTTCCATGTTCATACAAATAGTGGTGTAGATATTTCCATGTTCATACAGATAGCGGTGTAGATATTTCCATGTTCATACCAATAGCGGTGTAGACATTTCCATCTTCATAGATTTAGCGGTGTAGATATTTCCATGTTCATACAGATGGCAGTGAAGATATTTACATGTTCATACAGATGGCGGTGTAGATATTTCCATGTTTGTACGGATGGCAGTGTAGATATTTCCATGTTCATACAGGTGGCGGTGTAGATATTTCCATGTTTATACAGATAGCAGTGTAGTTATTTCCATGTTAATAGAGATAGCGGTGTAGTTATTTCCATTGATATACAGATAGCTGTGTAGATATTTGCATGTTCATACAGATAGCGGTGTAGATATTTCCATGTTCGTACAGATAGCGGTGTAGCTATTTCCATGTTCATACAGATAGCGGTGTAGATATTTCTATGTTCATACATATAACGGTGTAGATATTTCCATGTTCATACAGACAGCGGTGTAGATATTTCCATGATCATACAGTTAGCGGTGTAGATGTTTCCATGTTCATACAGATGGCGGTGTAGATATTTACATGTTCATGCAGATGGCGGAATAGATATTTCCTTTTTCGTACAGATGGTGGTGTAGATATTTCCATGTTCATAGAGATCGCGGTGTAGATATTTCCATGTTTATGCAGATAGCGGTATAGATATTTCCATGTTTATACAGATGGTGGTGTAGATATTTCCATGTTTATAGAGATGGCGCTCTAGATATTTCCATGTTTACAGGGATAGTGGTGTAGTTATTTCCAAGTTTATAGAGACAGCGTTGTAGATATTTCCATGTTTATACACATACCGGTGAAGAGATTTCCATGTTTATACAGATAGCGGTGTAGATATTTCCATGTTTATACAGATAGCAGTGTAGATATTTCCATGTTTATAGAGATAATGGTGTAGATAATTTCAATTTTATACAGAGAGCATTGTAGATATTTCCAAGTTCATACAGATAGCGGTGTAGATATTTCCACGTTTATAGAGATGGCGGTGTAGATATTTCCAAGTTCATACAGATAGCGGTGTAGATATTTCCACGTTTATAGAGATAGCAGTGTAGATGTTTCCATGTTTTTGCAGATAGCGGTGCGGATATTTCCATGTTTATTCAGATAGCGGTGCGGATATTTCCATGTTTATACAGATAGTTGGGCAGATATTTCCATGTTTATACAGATAGCGGTGTAGATATTTCCATCTTAATACAGATGACGGTGTAGATATGTCCATGATCGTACAGATGGCGGTGTAGATATTTCCATGCTCATACAGATGGCGGTGTAGATATTTCGAAGTTTATAGAGATAGCGATGTAGTTATTTCCATATTTATAGAGAAATCTGTGTAGATATTTCCATGTATATTCATATAGCTGTGTAGATATTTCCATGTTCATGCAGATTACGGTGTAGATATTTCCATGTTCATCCAGATGCCTGTGTACATATATCCATGTTCATACAGATGGCGGTGAAGATATTTCCATGTTCATACAGATGGTGGTGTAGATATTTCCATGTTCATACAAATGGCGGTGTAGATATTTCCATGTTCATAGAGATGGCGGTGTAGATATTTCCATGTTCATACAAATGGCGGTGTAGATATTTCCATGTTCATAGAGATGGCGGTGCAGATATTTCCATCTTTATAGAGATAGCAGTGTAGTTATTTCCATGTTTATAGAGATAGCAGTGTAGATATTTCTATTGATATACAGATAGCTGTGTAGATATTTGCATGTTCATAGAGATAGCGGTGTAGATATTTGCATGTTCATAGAGATAGCAGTGTAGATATTTCCATGTTCGTACAGATACCGGTGTAGATATTTCCATGTTCATACAGATAGCGGTGTAGATATTTCCATGTTTATAGAGATAGTGTTGTGGATAATTTCAATTTCATACAGAGAGCAGTGTAGATATTTCCAAGTTGATACTGATAGCGGTGTAGATATTTCCACGTTTATAGAGATGGCGGTGTAGATATTTCCATGTTCATACAGAGGACGGTGTAGATATTTCCATTATTATAGGGATGGCGGTGTAGATATTTTCATGTTTACACAGATGGCGGTGTAGATATTTCCATGTTTACACAGATAGCAGTGTAGATATTTCAATGTTTACACAGATAGCGGTGTGGAAATTTCCATGTTTATGCAGATAGCAGTGTAGATGTTTCCATGTTTTTGCAGATAGCGGTGCGGATATTTCCATGTTTATTCAGATAGCGGTGCGGATATTTCCATGTTTATACAGATAGTTGGGCAGATATTTCCATGTTTATACAGATAGCGGTGTAGATATTTCCATGTTAATACAGATGACGGTGTAGATATGTCCATGATCGTACTGATGGTGGTGTAGATATTTCCATGCTCTTACAGATGGCGATGTAGATATTTCAAAGTTTATAGAGATAGCGATGTAGTTATTTCCATATTTATAGAGAAATCTGTGTAGATATTTCCATGTAGATTCAGATAGCTGTGTAGATATTTCCATGTTCATGCAGATTACGGTGTAGATATTTCCATGTTCATCAAGATGCCGGTGTACATATATCCATGTTCATACAAATGGCGGTGAAGGTATTTCCATGTTCATACAGATGGCGGTGTAGGTATTTCCATGTTCATACAAATGGCGGTGTAGATATTTCCATGTTCATAGAGATGGCAGTGTAGATATTTCCAGGTTCATACAAATGGCGGTGTAGATATTTCCATGTTCATAGAGATGGCGGTGTAGATATTTCCATGTTTATACAGATAGCAGTGTAGTTGTTTCCATGTTTATAGAGATACCAGTCTGTATATTTCCATTGATATACAGATAGCTGTGTAGATATTTGCATGTTCATACAGATAGCGGTGTAGATATTTCCATGTTCATACAGATAGCGGTGTAGATATTTCCATGTTCATACAGATAGCGGTGTAGATATTTCCATGTTAATACAGATAGCGGTGTAGATATTTCCATGTTCATGCAGATAGCGGTGTAGATATTTAAATGTTCATACAGTTAGCGGTGTAGATATTTCCATCTTCATACATTTAGCGGTGTAGATATTTCCATGTTCATACTGATGGCGGTGAAGGTATTTACATGTTCATACAGATGGCGGTGTAGATATTTCCATGTTTGTACGGATGGCAGTGTAGATATTTCCATGTTCATACAGGTGGCGGTGTAGATATTTCCATGTTTATACAGATAGCAGTGTAGTTATTTCCATGTTAATAGAGATAGCGGTGTAGATATTTCCATTGATATACAGATAGCTGTGTAGATATTTGCATGTTCATAGAGATAGCGGTGTAGATATTTGCATGTTCATAGAGATAGCAGTGTAGATATTTCCATGTTCATACAGATAGCGGTGTAGATATTTCCATGTTCATACAGATAGCGGTGTAGATATTTCCATGTTCATACAGATAGCGGTGTAGATATTTCCATGTTCATACAGTTAGCGGTGTAGATATTCCCATGGTCATACAGATGGCGGTGTAGATATTTACATGTTCATACAGATGGCGGTGTAGATATTTCCATGTTCACACAGATAGCAGTGTAGATATTTCCATGTTCATACAGATAGCGGTGTAGATATTTCCATGTTCATACCAATAGCGGTGTAGACATTTCCATGTTCATACATTTAGCGGTGTAGATATTTCCATGTTCATGCAGATGGCGGTGAAGATATTTACATGTTCATACAGATGGCGGTGTAGATATTTCCATGTTTGTACGGATGGCAGTGTAGATATTTCCATGTCCATACAGGTGGCGGTGTAGATATTTCCATGTTTATACAGATAGCAGTGTAGTTATTTCCATGTTAATAGAGATAGCGGTGTAGATATTTCCATTGATATACAGATAGCTGTGTAGATATTTGCATGTTCATAGAGATAGCGGTGTAGATATTTGCATGTTCATAGAGATAGCGGTGTAGATATTTCCATGTTCATACAGATAACGGTGTAGATATTTCCATTTTAATACAGATAGCGGTGTAGATATTTCCATGGTCATACAGTTAGCGGTGTAGATATTTCCATGTTCATACAGTTGGCGGTGTAGATATTTACATGTTCATACAGATGGCGGTGTAGATATTTCCATGTTCATACAGATGGCGGTGTAGATATTTCCATGTTCATACAGATGGCGGTGTAGATATTTCCATGTTCATACAGATGGCGGTGTAGATATTTCCATGTTGATACCAATAGCGGTGTAGATATTTCCATGTTCATACAGTTAGCGGTGTAGATATTTCCATGTTCATACAGATGGCGGTGTAGATACTTACATGTCCATACAGATGGCGGTGTAGATATTTCCAAGTTCGTACGGATGGCAGTGTAGATATTTCCATGTTCATACAGTTGGCGGTGTAGATATTTCCATGTTTATACAGATAGCAGTGAGGTTATTTCCATGTTTATAGAGACAGCTGTGTAGATATTTCCATTGATATTCAGATAGCTGTGTAGATATTTGCATGTTCATACACATAGCGGTGTAGATATTTCCATGTTTGTACAGATAGCAGTGTAGATATTTCCATGTTCATGCAGATAGCGGTGTAGATATTTCCATGTTCATACGGATGGCAGTGTGGATATTTCCATGTTTGTACAGATAGCGGTGTAGATATTTCCACGTTTATAGAGATGGCGGTGTAGATATTTCCATGTTCATACAGAGGACGGTGTAGATATTTCCATGTTTATAGGGATGGCGGTGTAGATATTTTCATGTTTACACAGATGGTGGTGTAGATATTTCCATGTTTACACAGATAGCGGTGTAGACATTTCCATGTTTACACAGATAGTGGTGTGGATATTTTCATGTTTATGCAGATAGCAGTGTAGATATTTCCATGTTTATACAGATAGTTGGGCAGATATTTCCATGTTTATGCAGATAGCTGTGTAGATATTTCCATCTTAATACAGATGGCGGTGTAGATATGTCCATGATCGTACAGATGGCGGTGTAGATATTTCCATGTTCATACAGATGGCGGTGTAGATATTTCGAAGTTTTTAGAGATAGCGATGTAGTTGTTTCCATATTTATAGAGAAATCTGTGTAGATATTTCCATGTATATTCAGATAGCTGTGTAGATATTTCCATGTTCATGCAGATTACGGTGTAGATATTTCCATGTTCATCCAGATGCCTGTGTACATATATCCATGTTCATACAAATGGCGGTGAAGGTATTTCCATGCTCATACAGATGGGGTGTAGGTATTTCCATGTTCATACAAATGGCGGTGTAGATATTTCCATGTTCATAGAGGTGGCGGTGTAGATATTTCCAGGTTCATACAAATGGCCCTGTAGATATTTCCATGTTCATAGAGATGGCGGTGTAGATATTTGCATGTTTATACAGATAGCAGTGTAGTTGTTTCCATGTTTATAGAGATACCAGTCTGGATATTTCCATTGATATACAGATAGCTGTGTAGATATTTGCATGTTCATACAGATAGCGGTGTAGATATTTACATGTTCATACAGATGGCGGTGTAGATATTTCCATGTTCATATAGATAGTGGTGTAGATATTTCCATGTTGATACCAATAGCGGTGTAGATATTTCCATGTTCATACAGTTAGCGGTGTAGATATTTCCATGTTCGTACGGATGGCAGTGTAGATATTTCCATGTTCATACAGTTGGCGGTGTAGATATTTCCATGTTTATACAGATAGCAGTGTAGTTATTTCCATGTTTATAGAGACAGCTGTGTAGATATTTCCATTGATATACAGATAGCTGTGTAGATATTTGCATGTTCATACAGATAGCGGTGTAGATATTTCCATGTTCGTACAGATAGCGGTGTAGATATTTCCATGTTCATACAGATAGCGGTGTAGATATTTCCATGTTCATACAGATAACGGTGTAGATATTTCCATGTTCATACAGATAGCAGTGTAGATATTTCCATGTTCATACAGGTAGCGGTGTAGATATTTCCATGCTCTTACAGATGGTGGTGTAGATATTTCCATGTTGATAGAGATGGCCGTCTAGATATTTCCATGTTTACAGAGATAGTGGTGTAGTTATTTCCAAGTTTATAGAGACAGCGTTGTAGATATTTCCATGTTTATACAGATAGCGGTGAAGATATTTCCATGTTTATACAGAGAGCGGTGTAGATATTTCCATGTTTATACAGATAGCAGTGTAGATATTTCCATGTTTATAGAGATAGTGTTGTAGATAATTTCAATTTCATACAGAGAGAATTGTAGATATTTCCAAGTTCATACAGATAGCGGTGTAGATATTTCCACGTTTATAGAGATGGCGGTGTAGATATTTCCATGTTCATACAGGGGACGGTGTAAATATTTCCATTTTTGTAGGGATGGCGGTGTAGATATTTTCATGTTTACACAGATGGCAGTGTAGATATTTCCATGTTTACACAGATAGCGGTGTAGACATTTCCATGTTTACACAGATAGCGGTGTGGATATTTCCATGTTTATGCAGATAGCAGTGTAGATATTGCCATGTTTATACAGATAGCGGTGAGGATATTTCCATGTTTATTCAGATAGCGGTGCGGATATTTCCATGTTTATACAGATAGTTGGGCAGATATTTTCATGTTTATACAGATAGCGGTGTAGATATTTCCATCTTAATACAGATGGCGGTGTAGATATGTCCATGATCGTACAGATGGCGGTGTAGATATTTCCATGTTCATACAGATGGCGGTGTAGATATTTCGAAGTTTTTAGTGATAGCGATGTAGTTATTTCCATATTTATAGAGAAATCTGTGTAGATATTTCCATGTATATTCAGATAGCTGTGTAGATATTTCCATGTTCATGCAGATTACGGTGTAGATATTTCCATGTTCATCCAGATGCCGGTGTACATATATCCATGTTCATTCAAATGGCGGTGAAGATATTTCCATGCTCATACAGATGGCGGTGTAGGTATTTCCATGTTCATACAAATGGCGGTGTAGATATTTCCACGTTCATAGAGATGGCGGTGTAGATATTTCCAGGTTCATACAAATGGCGGTGTAGATATTTCCATGTTCATTGAGATGGCGGTGTAGATATTTCCATGTTGATACAGATAGCATTGTAGTTATTTCCATGTTTATAGAGATACCAGTCTGGATATTTCCATTGATATACAGATAGCTTTGTAGATATTTGCATGTTCATACAGATAGCGGTGTAGATATTTCCATGTTCATACAGATAGCGGTGTAGATATTTCCATGTTCATACAGATAGCGGTGTAGATATTTCCATGTTAATACAGATAGCGGTGTAGATATTTCCATATTCATGCAGATAGCGGTGTAGATATTTAAATGTTCATACAGTTAGCGGTGTAGATATTCCCATGTTCATAAAGATGGCGGTGTAGATATTTACATGTTCATACAGATGGCGGTGTAGATATTTCCATGTTCATAAAGACAGCGGTGTAGATATTTCCATGTTCATACAGACAGCGGTGTAGATATTTCCATGTTCATACAGATAGCGGTGTAGATATTTCCATGTTCATACCAATAGCGGTGTAGACATTTCCATGTTCATACATTTAGCGGTGTAGATATTTCCCTGTTCATACAGATGGCGGTGAAGATATTTACATGTTCGTACAGATGGCGGTGTAGATATTTCCATGTTTGTACGGGTGGCAGTGTAGATATTTCCATGTTCGTACAGGTGGCGGTGAAGATATTTCCATGTTTATACAGATAGCAGTGTAGTTATTTCCATGTTAATATAGATAGCGGTGTAGATATTTCCATTGATATATAGATAGCTGTGTAGATATTTGCATGTTCATACAGATAGCGTTGTAGATAATTCCATGTTCGTACAGATAGCGGTGTAGCTATTTCCATGTTCATACAGATAGCGGTGTAGATATTTCTATGTTCATACAGATAACGGTGTAGATATTGTTATGTTCATACAGACAGCGGTGTAGATATTTCCATGTTCATACAGTTAGTGGTGTAGATATTTCCATGTTCATACAGATGGCGGTGTAGATATTTACATGTTCATACAGATGGCGGTATAGATATTTCCATGTTCGTACAGATGGCGGTGTAGATATTTCCATGTTCATAGAGATGGCGGTGTAGTTATTTCCATGTTTATGCAGATAGCGGTATTGATATTTCCATGTTTATATAGATGGTGGTGTAGATATTTCCATGTTTATAGAGATGGCGGTCTAGATACTTCCATGTTTACAGAGATAGTGGTGTAGTTATTTCCAAGTTTATAGAGACAGCATTGTAGATATTTCCATGTTTATACAGATAGCGGTGAAGATATTTGCATGTTTATACAGATAGCGGTGTAGATATTTCCATGTTTATACAGATAGCAGTGTAGATATTTCCATGTTTATAGAGATAATGGTGTAGATAATTTCAATTTTATACAGAGAGCAGTGTAGATATTTCCAAGTTCATACAGATAGCGGTATAGATATTTCCACGTTTATAGAGATGGCGGTGTAGATATTTCCATGTTCATAGAGATGGCGGTGTAGATATTTCCAAGTTTATAGGGATGGCGGTGTAGATATTTTCATGTTTACACTGATGGCGGTGTTGATATTTCCCTGTTTACACAGATAGCGGTGTAGACATTTCCATGTTTACACAGATAGCGGTGTGGATATTTCCATGTTTATGCAGATAGCAGTGTAGATTTTTCCATGTTTATAGAGATAGCGGTGTGGTTATTTCCATGTTTATACAGATAGTTGGGCAGATATTTACATGTTTATACAGATAGCGGTGTAGATATTTCCATCTTAATACAGATGGCTGTGTAGATATGTCCATGTTTGTACAGATGGCGGTGTAGATATTTCCATGTTCATACAGATGGCGGTGTAGATATTCACAAGTTTATAGAGATAGCACGTTAGTTATTTCCATATTTATAGAGAAATCTGTGTAGATATTTCCATGTATATTCAGATAGCTGTGTAGATATATACATGTTCATGCAGATAGCGGTGTAGATATTTCCAAGTTCATCCAGTTGCCTGTGTACATATATCCATGTTCATACAGATGGCAGTGAAGATATTTCCACGTTCATACAGATGGTGGTGTAGATATTTCCATGTTCATACAAATGGCGGTGTAGATATTTCCATGTTCATACAAATGGCGGTGTAGATATTTCCGAGTTCATAGAGATGGCGGTGTAGATATTTCCATGTTTATGCAGATAGCGGTGTAGATATTTCCATGTTCATACAGATGGCGGTGTAGATATTTCCATGTTCATAAAGATAGCGGTGTAGATATTTCCATGTTGATACCAATAGCGGTGTAGATATTTCCATGTTCATACAGTTAGCGGTGTAGATATTTCCATGTTCGTACGGATGGCAGTGTAGATATTTCCATGTTCATACAGGTGGTGGTGTAGATATTTCCATGTTTATACAGATAGCAGTGTAGTTATTTCCATGTTTATAGAGACAGCTGTGTCGATATTTCCATTGATATACAGATAGCTCTGTAGATATTTGCATGTTCATACAGATAGCGGTGTAGATATTTCCATGTTCGTACACATAGCGGTGTAGATATTTCCGTGTTCATACAGATAACGGTGTGGATATTTACATGTTCATACAGATGGCGATATAGATATTTCCATGTTCGTACAGATGGCGGTGTAGATATTTCCATGTTCATAGAGATGGCGGTGTAGATATTTCCATGTTTATGCAGATAGCGGTATAGATATTTCCATGTTTATACAGATGGTGGTGTAGTTATTTCCATGTTTATAGAGATGGCGGTCTAGATATTTCCATGTTTACAGAGATAGTGGTGTAGTTATTTCCAAGTTTATAGAGACAGCGTTGTAGATATTTCCATGTTTATACAGATAGCGGTGAAGATATTTCCATGTTTATACAGAGAGCGGTGTAGATATTTCCATGTTTATACAGATAGCAGTGTAGATATTTCCATGTTTATAGAGATAGTGTTGTAGATAATTTCAATTTCATACAGAGAGAATTGTAGATATTTCCAAGTTCATACAGATAGCGGTGTAGATATTTCCACGTTTATAGAGATGGCGGTGTAGATATTTCCATGTTCATACAGAGGACGGTGTAGATATTTCCATTTGTATAGGGATGGCGGTGTAGATATTTTCATGTTTACACAGATGGCGGTGTAGATATTTCCATGTTTACACAGTTAGCGGTGTAGACATTTCCATGTTTACACAGATAGCGGTGTGGAGATTTCCATGTTTATGCAGATAGCAGTGTAGATATTTCCATGTTTATACAGATAGCGGTGAGGATATTTCCATGTTTATTCAGATAGCGGTGCGGATATTTCCATGTTTATACAGATAGTTGGGCAGATATTTCCATGTTTATACAGATAGCGGTGTAGATATTTCCATCTTAATACAGATGGCGGTGTAGATATGTCCATGACCGTACAGATGGCGGTGTAGATATTTCCATGTTCATACAGATGGCGGTGTAGATATTTCGAAGTTTTTAGAGATAGCGATGTAGTTATTTCCATATTTATAGAGAAATCTGTGTAGATATTTCCATGTATATTCAGATAGCTGTGTAGATATTTCCATGTTCATGCTGATTACGGTGTAGATATTTCCATGTTCATCCAGATGCCGGTGTACATATATCCATGTTCATTCAAATGGCGGTGAAGATATTTCCATGCTCATACAGATGGCGGTGTAGGTATTTCCATGTTCATACAAATGGCGGTGTAGATATTTCCATGTTCATTGAGATGGCGGTGTAGATATTTCCAGGTTCCTACAAATGGCGGTGTAGATATCTCCATTTTCATAGACATGGCGGTGTAGATATTTCCATGTTTATAGGGATGGCGGTGTAGATATTTTCATGTTTACACAGATGGCGGTGTTGATATTTCCCTGTTTACACAGATAGCGGTGTAGACATTTCCATGTTTACACAGATAGCGGTGTGGATATTTCCATGTTTATGCAGATAGCAGTGTAGATATTTCCATGTTTATAGAGATAGCGGTGTGGTTATTTCCATGTTTATACAGATATTTGGGCAGATATTTCCATGTTTATACAGATAGCGGTGTAGATATTTCCATCTTAATACAGATGGCGGTGTAGATATGTCCATGTTTGTACAGATGGCGGTGTAGATATTTCCATGTTCATACAGATGGCGGTGTAGATATTTCAAAGTTTATAGAGATAGCGCTTTAGTTATTTCCATATTTATAGAGAAATCTGTGTAGATATTTCCATGTATATTCAGATAGCTGTGTAGATATTTCCATGTTCATGCAGATAGCGGTGTAGATATTTCCATGTTCATCCAGATGCCTGTGTACATATATCCATGTTCATACAGATGGCGGTGAAGATATTTCCATGTTCATACACATGGTGGTGTAGATATTTCCATGTTCATACAAATGGCGGTGTAGATATTTCCATGTTCATAGAGATGGCGGTGTAGATATTTCCATGTTCATACAAATGGCGGTGTAGATATTTCCATGTTCATAGAGATGGCGGTGTAGATATTTCCATATTTATAGAGATAGCAGTGTGGTTATTTCCATGTTTATAGAGATAGCAGTGTAGATATTTCCATTGATATACAGATAGCTGTGTAGACATTTGCATGTTCATAGAGATAGCGGTGTAGATATTTGCATGTTCATAGAGATAGCGGTGTAGATATTTCCATGTTCATACAGATAGCGGTGTAGATATTTCCATGTTAATACAGATAGCAGTGTAGATATTTCCATGGTCATACAGTTAGCGGTGTAGATATTTCCATGTTCATACAGATGGCGGTGTAGATATTTACATGTTCATACAGATGGCGGTGTAGATATTTCCATGTTCATACAGATGGCGGTGTAGATATTTCCATGTTCATACAGATGGCGGTGTAGATATTTCCATGTTCATACAGATGGCGGTGTAGATATTTCCATGTTGATACCAATAGCGGTGTAGATATTTCCATGTTCATACAGTTAGCGGTGTAGATATTTCCATGTTCATACAGATGGCGGTGTAGATACTTACATGTCCATACAGATGGCGGTGTAGATATTTCCAAGTTCGTACGGATGGCAGTGTAGATATTTCCATGTTCATTCAGTTGGCGGTGTAGATATTTCCATGTTTATACAGATAGCAGTGAGGTTATTTCCATGTTTATAGAGACAGCTGTGTAGATATTTCCATTGATATTCAGATAGCTGTGTAGATATTTGCATGTTCATACAGATAGCGGTGTAGGTATTTCCATGTTTGTACAGATAGCAGTGTAGATATTTCCATGTTCATGCAGATAGCGGTGTAGATATTTCCATGTTCATACGGATGGCAGTGTGGATATTTCCATGTTTATACAGATAGCGGTGTAGATATTTCCACGTTTATAGAGATGGCGGTGTAGATATTTCCATGTTCATACAGAGGACGGTGTAGATATTTCCATGTTTATAGGGATGGCGGTGTAGATATTTTCATGTTTACACAGATGGTGGTGTAGATATTTCCATGTTTACACAGATAGCGGTGTAGACATTTCCATGTTTACACAGATAGTGGTGTGGATATTTTCATGTTTATGCAGATAGCAGTGTAGATATTTCCACGTTTATACAGATAGCGGTGCGGATATTTCCATGTTTATTCAGATAGCGGTGCGGATATTTCCATGTTTATACAGATAGTTGGGCAGATATTTCCATGTTTATGCAGATAGCGGTGTAGATATTTCCATCTTAATACAGATGGCGGTGTAGATATGTCCATGATCGTACAGATGGCGGTGTAGATATTTCCATGTTCATACAGATGGCGGTGTAGATATTTCGAAGTTTTTAGAGATAGCGATGTAGTTGTTTCCATATTTATAGAGAAATCTGTGTAGATATTTCCATGTATATTCAGATAGCTGTGTAGATATTTCCATGTTCATGCAGATTACGGTGTAGATATTTCCATGTTCATCCAGATGCCTGTGTACATATATCCATGTTCATACAAATGGCGGTGAAGGTATTTCCATGCTCATACAGATGGCGGTGTAGGTATTTCCATGTTCATACAAATGGCGGTGTAGATATTTCCATGTTCATAGAGATGGCGGAGTAGATATTTCCAGGTTCATACAAATGGCCCTGTAGATATTTCCATGTTCATAGAGATGGCGGTGTAGATATTTCCATGTTTATACAGATAGCAGTGTAGTTGTTTCCATGTTTATAGAGATACCAGTCTGGATATTTCCATTGATATACAGATAGCTGTGTAGATATTTGCATGTTCATACAGATAGCGGTGTAGATATTTACATGTTCATACAGATGGCGGTGTAGATAATTCCATGTTCATATAGATAGTGGTGTAGATATTTCCATGTTGATACCAATAGCGGTGTAGATATTTCCATGTTCATACAGTTAGCGGTGTAGATATTTCCATGTTCGTACGGATGGCAGTGTAGATATTTCCATGTTCATACAGTTGGCGGTGTAGATATTTCCATGTTTATACAGATAGCAGTGTAGTTATTTCCATGTTTATAGAGACAGCTGTGTAGATATTTCCATTGATATACAGATAGCTGTGTAGATATTTGCATGTTCATTCAGATAGCGGTGTAGATATTTCCATGTTCGTACAGATAGCGGTGTAGATATTTCCATGTTCATACAGACAGCGGTGTAGATATTTCCATGTTCATACAGATAACGGTGTAGATATTTCCATGTTCATACAGATAGCAGTGTAGATATTTCCATGTTCATACAGGTAGCGGTGTAGATATTTCCATGCTCTTACAGATGGTGGTGTAGATATTTCCATGTTTATAGAGATGGCGGTCTAGATATTTCCATGTTTACAGAGATAGTGGTGTAGTTATTTCCAAGTTTATAGAGACAGCGTTGTAGATATTTCCATGTTTATACAGATAGCGGTGAAGATATTTCCATGTTTATACAGAGAGCGGTGTAGATATTTCCATGTTTATACAGATAGTAGTGTAGATATTTCCATGTTTATAGAGATAGTTTTGTAGATAATTTCAATTTCATACAGAGAGAATTGTAGATATTTCCAAGTTCATACAGATAGCGGTGTAGATATTTCCACGTTTATAGAGATGGCGGTGTAGATATTTCCATGTTCATACAGGGGACGGTGTAAATATTTCCATTTTTGTAGGGATGGCGGTGTAGATATTTTCATGTTTACACAGATGGCAGTGTAGATATTTCCATGTTTACACAGATAGCGGTGTAGACATTTCCATGTTTACACAGATAGCGGTGTGGATATTTCCATGTTTATGCAGATAGCAGTGTAGATATTTCCATGTTTATACAGATAGCGGTGAGGATATTTCCATGTTTATTCAGATAGCGGTGCGGATATTTCCATGTTTATACAGATAGTTGGGCAGATATTTTCATGTTTATACAGATAGCGGTGTAGATATTTCCATCTTAATACAGATGGCGGTGTAGATATGTCCATGATCGTACAGATGGCGGTGTAGATATTTCCATGTTCATACAGATGGCGGTGTAGATATTTCGAAGTTTTTAGTGATAGCGATGTAGTTATTTCCATATTTATAGAGAACTCTGTGTAGATATTTCCATGTATATTCAGATAGCTGTGTAGATATTTCCATGTTCATGCAGATTACGGTGTAGATATTTCCATGTTCATCCAGATGCCGGTGTACATATATCCATGTTCATTCAAATGGCGGTGAAGATATTTCCATGCTCATACAGATGGCGGTGTAGGTATTTCCATGTTCATACAAATGGCGGTGTAGATATTTCCACGTTCATAGAGATGGCGGTGTAGATATTTCCAGGTTCATACAAATGGCGGTGTAGATATTTCCATGTTCATAGAGATGGCGGTGTAGATATTTCCATGTTGATACAGATAGCATTGTAGTTATTTCCATGTTTATAGAGATTCCAGTCTGGATATTTCCATTGATATACAGATAGCTGTGTAGATATTTGCATGTTCATACAGATAGCGGTGTAGATATTTCCATGTTCATGCAGATAGCGGTGTAGATATTTAAATGTTCATACAGTTAGCGGTGTAGATATTCCCATGTTCATAAAGATGGCGGTGTAGATATTTACATGTTCATACAGATGGCGGTGTAGATATTTCCATGTTCATACAGACAGCGGTGTAGATATTTCCATGTTCATACAGACAGCGGTGTAGATATTTCCATGTTCATACAGATAGCGGTGTAGATATTTCCATGTTCATACCAATAGCGGTGTAGACATTTCCATTTTCATACATTTAGCGGTGTAGATATTTCCCTGTTCATACAGATGGCGGTGAAGATATTTACATGTTCATACAGATGGCGGTGTAGATATTTCCATGTTTGTACGGATGGCAGTGTAGATATTTCCATGTTCATACAGGTGGCGGTGTAGATATTTCCATGTTTATACAGATAGCAGTGTAGTTATTTCCATGTTAATATAGATAGCGGTGTAGATATTTCCATTGATATACAGATAGAGGTGTAGATATTTGCATGTTCATACAGATAGCGTTGTAGACAATTCCATGTTCGTACAGATAGCGGTGTAGCTATTTCCATGTTCATACAGATAGCGGTGTAGATATTTCTATGTTCATACAGATAACGGTGTAGATATTGCTATGTTCATACCGACAGCGGTGTAGATATTTCCATGTTCATACAGTTAGCGGTGTAGATATTTCCATGTTCATACAGATGGCGGTGTAGATATTTACATGTTCATACAGATGGCGGTATAGATATTTCCATGTTCGTACAGATGGCGGTGTAGATATTTCCATGTTCATAGAGATGGCGGTGTAGTTATTTCCATGTTTATGCAGATAGCGGTATAGATATTTCCATGTTTATATAGATGGTGGTGTAGATATTTCCATGTTTATAGAGATGGCGGTCTAGATATTTCCATGTTTACAGAGATAGTGGTGTAGTTATTTCCAAGTTTATAGAGACAGCATTGTAGATATTTCCATGTTTATACAGATAGCGGTGAAGATATTTGCATGTTTATACAGATAGCGGTGTAGATATTTCCATGTTTATACAGATAGCAGTGTAGATATTTCCATGTTTATAGAGATAATGGTGTAGATAATTTCAATTTTATACAGAGAGCAGTGTAGATATTTCCAAGTTCATACAGATAGCGGTGTAGATATTTCCACGTTTATAGAGATGGCGGTGTAGATATTTCCATGTTCATACAGATGGCGGTGTAGATATTTCCATGTTTATAGGGATGGCGGTGTAGATATTTTCATGTTTACACAGATGGCGGTGTTGATATTTCCCTGTTTACACAGATAGCGGTGTAGACATTTCCATGTTTACACAGATAGCGGTGTGGATATTTCCATGTTTATGCAGATAGCAGTGTAGATTTTTCAATGTTTATAGAGATAGCGGTGTGGTTATTTCCATGTTTATACAGATAGTTGGGCAGATATTTCCATGTTTATACATATAGCGGTGTAGATATTTCCATCTTAATACAGATGGCTGTGTAGATATGTCCATGTTTGTACAGATGGCTGTGTAGATATTTCCATGTTCATACAGATGGCGGTGTAGATATTTCAAAGTTTATAGAGATAGCGCTTTAGTTATTTCCATATTTATAGAGAAATCTGTGTAGATATTTCCATGTATATTCAGATAGCTTTGTAGATATTTCCATGTTCATGCAGATAGCGGTGTAGACATTTCCATGTTCATACATTTAGCGGTGTAGATATTTCCCTGTTCATACAGATGGCGGTGAAGATATTTACATGTTCATACAGATGGCGGTGTAGATATTTCCATGTTTGTACGGATGGCAGTGTAGATATTTCCATGTTCATACAGGTGGTGGTGTAGAT
This sequence comes from Gorilla gorilla gorilla, assembly GCF_029281585.2. NCBI lineage: Eukaryota > Metazoa > Chordata > Mammalia > Primates > Hominidae > Gorilla > Gorilla gorilla. The sequence goes on from NC_073231.2 coordinate 151,890,843, forward strand.
ATTTCCATGTTTATACAGATAGCAGTGTAGTTATTTCCATGTTAATATAGATAGCGGTGTAGATATTTCCATTGATATACAGATATCTGTGTAGATATTTGCATGTTCATACAGATAGCGTTGTAGATAATTCCATGTTCATACAGATAGCGGTGTAGCTATTTCCATGTTCATACAGATAGCGGTGTAGATATTTCTATGTTCATACAGATAACGGTGTAGATACTGATATGTTCATACAGACAGCGGTGTAGATATTTCCATGTTCATACAGTTAGCGGTGTAGATATTTCCATGTTCATACAGTTAGCGGTGTAGATATTTCCATGTTCATACAGATGGCGGTGTAGATATTTACATGTTCATACAGATGGCGGTATAGATATTTCCATGTTCGTACAGATGGCGGTGTAGATATTTCCATGTTCATAGAGATGGCGGTGTAGTTATTTCCATGTTTATGCAGATAGCGGTATTGATATTTCCATGTTTATATAGATGGTGGTGTAGATATTTCCATGTTTATAGAGATGGCGGTCTAGATATTTCCATGTTTACAGAGATAGTGGTGTAGTTATTTCCAAGTTTATAGAGACAGCATTGTAGATATTTCCATGTTTATACAGATAGCGGTGAAGATATTTGCATGTTTATACAGATAGCGGTGTAGATATTTCCATGTTTATACAGATAGCAGTGTAGATATTTCCATGTTTATAGAGATAATGGTGTAGATAATTTCAATTTTATACAGAGAGCAGTGTAGATATTTCCAAGTTCATACAGATAGCGGTATAGATATTTCCACGTTTATAGAGATGGCGGTGTAGATATTTCCATGTTCATACAGATGGCGGTGTAGATATTTCCAAGTTTATAGGGATGGCGGTGTAGATATTTTCATGTTTACACTGATGGCGGTGTTGATATTTCCCTGTTTACACAGATAGCGGTGTAGACATTTCCATGTTTACACAGATAGCGGTGTGGATATTTCCATGTTTATGCAGATAGCAGTGTAGATTTTTCCATGTTTATAGAGATAGCGGTGTGGTTATTTCCATGTTTATACAGATAGTTGGGCAGATATTTCCATGTTTATACAGATAGCGGTGTAGATATTTCCATCTTAATACAGATGGCGGTGTAGATATGTCCATGTTTGTACAGATGGCGGTGTAGATATTTCCATGTTCATACAGATGGCGGTGTAGATATTTCAAAGTTTATAGAGATAGCGCGTTAGTTATTTCCATATTTATAGAGAAATCTGTGTAGATATTTCCATGTATATTCAGATAGCTGTGTAGATATATCCATGTTCATGCAGATAGAGGTGTAGATATTTCCATATTCATCCAGTTGCCTGTGTACATATATCCATGTTCATACAGATGGCGGTGAAGATATTTCCATGTTCATACAGATGGTGGTGTAGATATTTCCATGTTCATACAAATGGCGGTGTAGATATTTCCATGTTCATAGAGATGGCGGTGTAGATATTTCCATGTTCATACATTTAGCGGTGTAGATATTTCCATGTTCATACAGATGGCGGTGAAGGTATTTATATGTTCATACAGATGGCGGTGTAGACATTTCCATGTTTGTACGCATGGCAGTGTAGATATTTCCATGTTCATACAGGCGGCAGTGTAGATATTTCCATGTTTATACAGATAGCAGTGTAGTTATTTCCATGTTAATGGAGATAACTGTGTAGATATTTCCATTGATATACAGATAGCTGTGTAGATATTTGCATGTTCATACAGATAGCGGTGTAGATAATTCCATGTTCATACAGATAGCGGTGTAGCTATTTCCATGTTCATACAGATAGCGGTGTAGATATTTCTATGTTCATACAGATAACGGTGTAGATACTGATATGTTCATACAGACAGCGGTGTAGATATTTCCATGTTCATACAGATGGCGGTGTAGATATTTCCATTGATATACAGATAGCTGTGTAGATATTTGCATGTTCATAGAGATAGCGGTGTAGATATTTGCATGTTCATAGAGATAGCGGTGTAGATATTTCCATGTTCATACAGATAGCGGTGTAGATATTTTCATGTTCATACAGATAGCGGTGTAGATATTTAGATGTTCATACAGTTAGCGGTGTAGATATTCCCATGTTGATACGGATGGCGGTGTAGATGTTTACATATTCATACAGATAGCGGTGGAGATATTTCCATTTTCATACAGAAAGCGGTGTAGATATTTCCATGTTCATGCCAATAGCGGTGTAGACATTTCCATGTTCATACATTTAGCGGTGTAGATATTTCCATGTTCATACAGATGGCGGTGAAGGTATTTATATGTTCATACAGATGGCGGTGTAGACATTTCCATGTTTGTACGCATGGCAGTGTAGATATTTCCATGTTCATACAGGCGGCAGTGTAGATATTTCCATGTTTATACAGATAGCAGTGTAGTTATTTCCATGTTAATGGAGATAACTGTGTAGATATTTCCATTGATATACAGATAGCTGTGTAGATATTTGCATGTTCATACAGATAGCGGTGTAGATATTTCCATGTTCGTACAGATAGCGGTGTAGATATTTCCATGTTCATACAGATAGCGGTGTAGATATTTCCATGTTCATACAGATAACGGTGTAGATATTTCCATGTTCATACAGACAGTGGTGTAGATATTTCCATGTTCATACAGTTAGCGGTGTAGATATTTCCATGTTCATACAGATGGCGGTGTAGATATTTACATATTCATACAGATGGCGGTATAGATATTTCCATGTTCGTACAGATGGCAGTGTAGATATTTCCATGTTCATAGAGATGGCGGTGTAGATATTTCCATGTTTATGCAGATAGCGGTATAGATATTTCCATATTTATACAGACGGTGGTGTAGATATTTCCATATTTATAGAGATGGCGGTCTAGATATTTCCATGTTTACAAAGATAGTGTTGTAGTTATTTCCAAGTTTATAGAGACAGCGTTGTAGATATTTCCATGTTTATACAGATAGCGGTGAAGATATTTCCATGTTTATACAGATAGCAGTGTAGATATTTCCATGTTTATAGAGATAGTTGTGTAGATATTTCCACGTTTATAGAGATGGCGGTGTAGATATTTAAATGTTCATACAGACGGTGGTGTAGATATTTCCATGTTTATAGGGATGGCGGTGTAGATATTTTCATGTTTACATAGATGGCAGTGTAGATATTTCCATGTTTACACAGATAGCGGTGTAGACATTTCCATGTTTACACAGATAGCGGTGTGGATATTTCCATGTTTATGCAGATAGCAGTGGAGATATTTCCATGTTTATACAGATAGCGGTTCGGATATTTCCATGTTTATACAGATAGTGGTGGAGATATTTCCATGTTTATACAGATAGTGGTGTAGATATTTCCATCTTAATACAGATGGCGGTGTAGATATGTCCATGTTCGTACAGATGGCGGTGTAGATATTTCCATGTTCATACAGATGGGGGTGTAGATGTTTTGAAGTTTATAGAGATAGCGCTGTAGTTATTTCCATATTTATAGAAAAATCTGTGTAGATATTTCCATGTATATTCAGATAGCTGTGTAGATAGATCCATATTCATGCAGATAGCGGTGTAGATATTTCCATGTTCATCCAGATGCCGGTGTACATATATCCATGTTCATATAGATGGCGGTGAAGATATTTCCATGTTCATAGAGATGGTGGTGTAGATATTTCCATGTTCATACAAATGGCGGTGTAGATATTTCCATGTTCATAGAGATGGCGGTGTAGATATTTCCAAGTTCATACAAATGGCGGTGTAGATATTTCCATGTTCATAGAGATGGTGGTGTTGATATTTCCATATTTATAGAGATAGCAGTGTAGTTACTTCCATGTTTATAGAGATAGTAGTGTAGATATTTCCACTGATATACAGATAGCTGTGTAGATATTTGCATGTTCATAGAGATAGCGGTGTAGATATTTCCATGTTCATACAGATAGCCTTGTAGATATTTCCATGTTCATACAGATAACGGTGTAGATATTTCCATGTTCATACAGATAGCGGTGTAGATATTTCCATGTTCATACAGTTAGCGGTGTAGATATTTCCATGTTCATACAGATGGCGGTGTAGATATTTACATGTTCATACAGATGGCGGTATAGATATTTCCATGTTCGTGCAGATGGCGTTGTAGATATTTCCATGTTCGTAGAGATGGCGGTGTAGATATTTCCATGTTTATGCAGGTAGCGGTATAGATATTTCCATGTTTATACAGATGGTGGTGTAGATATTTCCATGTTTATAGAGATGGCGGTGTAGATATTTCCATGTTCATACAGATGGCAGTGTAAATATTTCCATGTTTATAGGGATGGCGGTGTAGATATTTTCATGTTTACACAGATGGCGGTGTAGATATTTCCATGTTTACACAGATAGCGGTGGGGATATTTCCATGTTTATACAGATAGTTGGGCAGATATTTCCATGTTTATACAGATAGCAGTGTAGATATTTCCATTTTTGTACGGATGGCAGTGTAGATAATTCCATGTTCATACATTTGGTGGTGTAGATATTTCCATGTTTATACAGATAGCTGTGTAGTTATTTCCATGTTAATAGAGATAGCGGTGTAGATATTTCCATTGATATACTGATAGCAGTGTAGATATTTGCATGTTCATACAGATAGCGGTGTAGATATTTCCATGTTCGTACAGATAGCGGTGTAGCTATTTCCATGTTCATACAGATAGAGGTGTAGATATTTCTATGTTCATACAGATAACGGTGTAGATATTTCCATGTTCATACAGTTAGCGGTGAAGATATTTCCATGTTTATACAGATGGCGGTGTAGATATTTACATGTTCATACAGATGGCGGTATAGATATTTCCATGTTCGTACTGATGGCGGTGTAGATATTTCCATGTTCATAGAGATGGCGTTGTAGATATTTCCATGTTTATACAGATGGTGGTGTAGATATTTCCATGTTTATAGAGATGGCGGTCTAGATATTTCCATGTTTATAGAGATAGTGGTATAGTTATTTCCAAGTTTATAGAGACAGCGTTGTAGATATTTCCATGTTTATACAGATAGCGTTGAAGATATTTCCATGTTTATACAGATAGCGGTGTAGATATTTCTATGTTTATACAGATAGCAGTGTAGGTATTTCCATGTTTATGCTGATAGTGGGGTAGATAATTTCAATTTTACACAGAGAGCAGTGTAGATATTTCCAAGTTCATACAGATAGCGGAGTAGATATTTCCACGTTTATAGAGATGGCGGTGTAGATATTTCCATGTTCATACAGATGGCAGTGTAGATATTTCCACGTTTATAGGGATGGCAGTGTAGATATTTTCATGTTTACACAGATGGCGGTGTAGATATTTCCATGTTTACACAGATAGCGGTGTAGATATTTCCATGTTTACGCAGATAGCGGTGTGGATATTTCCATGTTCATACAAATGTCGGTGTAGATATTTCCATGTTCATAGAGATGACGGTGTAGATATTTCCATGTTTATACAGATAGCAGTGTAGTTATTATCGTGTTTATAGAGATAGCAGTGTAGCTATTTCCATTGATATACAGATAGCTGTGTAGATATTTGCATGTTCATACTGATAGCGGTGTAGATATTTCCATATTTATTCAGATAGCGGTGTAGATATTTCCATATTCATACAGTTAGCGGTGTAGATATTTACATGTTCACACAAATGGCGGTGTAGATATTTCCATGTTTATACAGATTGCAGTGTAGATATTTCCATGTTTATAGAGATAGCATTGTAGATATTTCCATTGATATACAGTTAGCTGTGTAGTTATTTGCATGTTCATACACATAGCGGTGTAGATATTTCCATGTTCATACAGATAACGGTGTAGATATTTCCATGTTCATACAGATAGCGGTGTAGATATTTCCATGTTCAAACAGATAGCGGTGTAGATATTTCCATGTTCATACAGGTGGCGGTGTAGATATTTCCATGTCTATACAGATAGCAGTGTAGATATTTCCATGTTTACAGAGATAGCAGTGAAGATATTTCCATTGATATACAGATAGCTGTGTAGATATTTGCATGTTCATACAGATAGCGGTGTAGTTATTTCCATGTTCATACAGAGAGCGGTGTAGATATTTCCATGTTCATACAGATAGCGGTGTAGATATTTCCATTTTCTTACAGATAACGGTGTAGGTATTTCCATGTTCATACAGTTAGCGGTGTACATAATTCCATGTTCATACAGATGGCGGTTTAGATATTTACATGTTCATACAGATGGCGGTGTAAATATTTCCAAGTTCTTACAGATGGTGGTGTAGATATTTCCATGTTCATAGAGATGGCGGTGTAGATATTTCCATGTTTATGCAGATAGCGGTATAGATATTTCCATGTTTATACAGATGGTGGTGTAGATATTTCCATGTTTATAGAGATTGCGGTCTAGATATTTCCATGTTTATAGAGATAGTGGTGTAGTTATTTCAAAGTTTATAGAGACAGCATTGTAGATATTTCCATGTTTATACACATAGCGGTGAAGTTATTTCCATGTTTATACAGATAGCGGTATAGATATTTCCATGTTTATACAGATAGCGGTGTAGATATTTCCATGCTTATAGAGATAGTGGTGTAGATAATTCCAATTTTATACTGATAGCAGAGTAGATATTTCCAAGTTCATACAGATAGCAGTGTAGATATTTCCACGTTTATAGAGATGGCTGTGTAGATATTCCCATGTTCATACAGATGGCGGTGTAGATATTTCCATGTTTATAGAGATGGCGGTGTAGATATTTTCAGGTTTAAACAGATGGCAGTGTAGATATTTCCATGTTTACACACATAGCGGTGTAGACATTTCCATGTTTACACAGATAGCGGTGTGGATATTTCCATGTTTATGCAGATAGCGGTGTAGATATTTCCATGTTCATACAGATAGCGGTGTAGATATTTCCATGTTCATACCAATAGTGGTGTAGATATTTCCATGTTCATACAGTTAGCGGTATAGATATTTCCATGTTTATACAGATGGTGGTGTAGATATTTCCATGTTTATGCAGATGGCGGTATAGATATTTCGAAGTTTATAGAGATAGCGCTGTAGTTATTTCTATATTTATATAGAAACCTCTGTAGATATTTAGATGTATATGCAGATAGCTGTGTAGATATTTCCATGTTCATGCAGATTGCGGTGTAGTTATTTCCATGTTCATCCAGATGCCGGTGTAGATACATCCATGTTCATAGAGATGGCGGTGAAGGTATTTCCATGTTCATACAGATGGCTGTGTAGGTATTTCCATGTTCATAGACATGGCGGTGTAGATATTTCCATGTTGATACAGATAGCAGTGTAGTTATTTTCATGTTTATAGAGATAGCAGTGTAGATATTTCCACTGATATACAGATAGCGGTGTAGATATTTCCATGTTCATACAGATAGCTGTGGAGATATTTCCATGTTCATACAGATAGCGGTGTAGATATTTCCATGTTCATACAGTTAGCGGTGTAGATATTCCCATGTTCATACAGATGGCGGTGTAGATATTTACATGTTCATACAGATGGCGGTGTAGATATTTCCATGTTCATACAGATAGCGGTGTAGATATTTCCATGTTCATACAGATAGCGGTGTAGATATTTCCATGTTCATACAGATAGCGGTGTAGATATTTCCATGTTCATACCAATGGCGTTGTAGACATTTCCATGTTCATACATTTAGCGTTGTAGATATTTCCATGTTCATACAGATGGCGGTGAAGATATTTACATGTTCATACAGATGGCGGTGTAGATATTTCCATCTTTGTACGGATGGCAGTGAAGATAATTCCATGTTCATACAGGTGGTGGTGTAGATATTTCCATGTTTATACAGATAGCAGTGTAGTTATTTCCATGTTAATAGAGATAGCGGTGTAGATATTTCCATTGATATACAGATAGCAGTGTAGATATTTGCATGTTCATACAGATAGCGGAGTAGATATTTCCATGTTCGTACAGATAGCGGTGTAGCTATTTCCATGTTCGTACAGATGGCGGTGTAGATATTTCCATGTTCATAGAGATGGCGGTGTAGATATTTACATGTTCATACAGATGGCGGTATAGATATTTCCATGTTCGTACTGATGGCGGTGTAGATATTTCCATGTTCATAGAGATGGCGGTGTAGATATTTCCATGTTCATAGAGATGGCGGTGTAGATATTTCCATGTTTATACAGATGGTGGTGTAGATATTTCCATGTTTATAGAGATTGCGGTCTAGATATTTCCATGTTTATAGAGATAGTGGTGTAGTTATTTCAAAGTTTATAGAGACAGCATTGTAGATATTTCCATGTTTATACACATAGCGGTGAATTTATTTCCATGTTTATACAGATAGCGGTATAGATATTTCCATGTTTATACAGATAGCGGTGTAGATATTTCCATGCTTATAGAGATAGTGGTGTAGATAATTCCAATTTTATACTGATAGCAGAGTAGATATTTCCAAGTTCATACAGATAGCGGTGTAGATATTTCCATGTTCTTACCGATAGCGGTGTAGATATTTCCATGTTCATACAGTTAGCGGTGTAGATATTTCCATGTTCATACAGATGGCGGTGTAGACATTTACATGTTCATACAGATGGCGATGTAGATATTTCCATGTTCGTACGGATGGCAGTGTAGATATTTCCATGTTCATACAGGTGGCGGTGTAGATATTTCCATGTTTATACAGACTGCAGTGTAATTATTTCCATGTTTATAGAGACAGCTGTGTAGATATTTCCATTGGTATACAGATAGCTGTGTAGATATTTGCATGTTCATACAAATAGCGGTGTAGAAATTTCCAAGTTCGTACAGATAGCGGTGTAGATATTTCCATGTTCGTACAGATAGCGGTGTAGATATTTCCATGTTCGTACAGATAGCGGTATAGATATTTCCATGTTCATACAGATAACGGTGTAGATATTTCCATGTTCATACAGATAGCGGTGTAGATATTTCCATGTTCATACAGTGAGCAGTGTAGATATTTCCATGTTCATACAGATGGCGGTGTAGATATTTACATGTTCATGTAGATGGCGGTATAGATATTTCCATGTTCGTACAGATGGCGGTGTAGATATTTCCATGTGCATAGAGATGGCGGTGTAGATATTTCCATGTTTATGCAGATTGCGGTATAGATATTTCCATGTTTATACAGATGGTGGTGTAGATTTTTCCATGTTTATAGAGATGGCGGTCTAGATATTTCCATGTTTACAGAGACAGTGGTGTAGTTATTTCCAAGTTTATAGAGACAGCGTTGTAGGTATTTCCATGTTTATACAGATAGCGGTGAAGATATTTCCATGTTTATACAGATAGCGGTGTAGATATTTCCATGTTTATACAGATAGCAGTGTAGATATTTACATGTTTATAGAGATAGTGTTGTTGATAATTTCAATTTCATACAGAGAACAGTGTAGATATTTCCAATTTCATACAGATAGCGTTGTAGATATTTCCATGTTCATTCAGATAACGGTGTAGATATTTCCATGTTCATACAGTTAGCAGTGTATATATTTCCATGTTCATAAAGATGGCGGTGTAGATATTTACATGTTCATACAGATGGCGGTGTAGATATTTCCATGTTCATACAGATAGCGGTGTAGATATTTCCATGTTCATACAGATAGCGATGTAGATATTTCCATGTTCATACAGATAGCGGTGTAGATATTTCCATGTTCATACCAATAGCGGTGTAGACATGTCCATGTTCATACATTTAGCGGTGTAGATTTTTCAATGTTCATACAGATGGCGGTGAAGATATTTACATGTTCATACAGATTGCGGTGTAGATATTTCCATGTTTTTACGGATGGCAGTGTAGATATTTCAGTGTTCATACAGGTGGCGGTGTAGATATTTCCATGTTTATACAGATAGCAGTGTAGTTATTTCCATGTTAATACAGATAGCGGTGTAGATATTTCCATTGATATACAGATAGCTGTGTAGATATTTGCATGTTCATACAGATAGCGGTGTAGATATTTCCATGTTCATACAGATAGCGGTGTAGATATTTTTATGTTCATACAGATAACGGTGTAGATATTTCCATGTTCATACAGACAGCGGTGAAGATATTTCCATGTTCATACAGTTAGCGGTGTAGATATTTCCATGTTCATACAGATGGCGGTGTAGATATTTACATGTTCATAGAGATGGCGGTATAGATATTTCCATGTTCTTACAGATGGCGGTGTAGATATTTCCATGTTCATAGAGATGGCGGTGTAGATATTTCCATGTTTATGCAGATAGCTGTATAGATATTTCCATGTTTATACAGATGGTGGTGTAGATATTTCCATGTTTATGGAGATGGCGGTCTAGATATTTCCATGTTTACAGAGATAGTGGTGTAGTTATTTCCAAGTTTATAGAGACAGCGTTGTAGATATTTCCATGTTTATACAGATAGCGGTGAAGATATTTCCATGTTTATACAGATAGCGGTGTAGATATTTCCATGTTTTTACAGATAGCAGTGTAGATATTTCCATGTTTATAGAGATAATGGTGTAGATAATTTGAATTTTATACAGAGAGCAGTGTAGATATTTCCAAGTTCATACAGATAGCGGTGTAGATATTTCCAAGTTTATAGAGATGGCGGTGTAGATATTTCAATGTTCATACAGAGGGCGGTGTAGATATTTCCATGTTCATAGAGATGGCGGTGTAGATATTTTCATGTTTACACAGATGGCGGTGTAGATATTTCCATGTTTACACAGATTGCGGTGTAGACATTTCCATGTTTACACAGATAGCGGTGTGGATATTTCCATGTTTATGCAGATAGCAGTGTAGATATTTCCATGTTTATACAGATAGCGGTGCGGATATTTCCATGTTTATTCAGATAGCGGTGCGGATATTTCCATGTTTATACAGATAGCGGTGTATATATTTCCATCTTAATACAGATGGCGGTGTAGATATGTCCATGATCGTACAGATGGCGGTGTAGATATTTCCATGTTCATACAGATGTCGGTGTAGATATTTCGAAGTTTATAGAGATAGCGATGTAGTTATTTCCATATTTATAGAGAAATCTGTGTAGATATCTCCATGTATATTCAGATAGCTGTGTAGATATTTCCATGTTCATGCAGATTACGGTGTAGATATTTCCATGTTCATCCAGATGCCGGTGTACATATGTCCGTGTTCATACAAATGGCGGTGAATATATTTCCATGCTCATACAGATGGCGGTGTAGGTATTTCCATGTTCATACAAATGGCGGTGTAGATATTTCCATGTTCATAGAGATGGCGGTGTAGATATTTCCAGGTTCATGCAAATGGCGGTGGAGATATTACCATGTTCATAAAGATGGCGGTGTAGATATTTCCATGTTTACACAGATAGCAGTGTAGATATTTCCATGTTTATAGAGATACCAGTCTGGATATTTCCATTGATATACAGATAGCTGTGTAGATATTTGCATGTTCATACAGATAGCGGTGCAGATATTTCCATGTTCATACAGATAGCGGTGTAGACATTTCCATGTTCATACAGATAGCGGTGTAGATATTTCCATGTTCATACAGATAGCGGTGTAGATATTTAAATGTTCATACAGTTAGCGGTGTAGATATTTCCATGTTCATACAGATGGCGGTGTAGATATTTCCATGTTGATACAGATGGCTGTGTAGATATTTCCATGTTGACACAGATAGCGGTGTAGATATTTCCATGTTCATATAGATGGCGGTGTAGATATTTCCATGTTGATACCAATAGCGGTGTAGATATTTCCATGTTCATACAGTTAGCGGTGTAGATATTACCATGTTCATACAGATGGCGGTGTAGATATTTACATGTTCATACAGATGGCGGTGTAGATATTTCCATGTTCGTACGGATGGCGGTGTAGATATTTCCATGTTCATAGAGATTTCGGTGTAGATATTTCCATGTTTATGCAGATAGCGGTATAGATATTTCCATGTTTATACAGATGGTGGTGTAGATATTTCCATGTTTATAGAGATGGCGGTCTAGATATTTCCATGTTTACAGAGATAGTGGTGTAGTTATTTCCAAGTTTATAGAGACAGCGTTGTAGATATTTCCATGTTTATACAGATAGCGGTGAAGATATTTCCATGTTTATACAGATAGCGGTGTAGATATTTCCATGTTTATACAGATAGCAGTGTAGATATTTCCATGTTTATAGAGATAGTGGTGTAGATAATTTCAATTTTATACAGAGAGCAGTGTAGATATTTCCAAGTTCATAAAGATAGCGGTGTAGATATTTCCACGTTTATAGAGATGGCGGTGTAGATATTTCCATGTTCATACCGATGGCGGTGTAGATATTTCCATGTTTATAGGGATGGCGGTGTAGATATTTTCATGTTTACACAGATGGCGGTGTAGATATTTCCATGTTTACACAGATAGCGGTGTAGACATTTCCATGTTTACACAGATAGCGGTGTTGATATTTCCATGTTTATGCAGATAGCAGTGTAGATATTTCCATGTTTCTACAGTTAGCGGTGCGGATATTTCCATGTTTATTCAGATAGCGGTGCAGATATTTCCATGTTTATAGAGATAGTTGGGCAGATATTTCCATGTTGATACAGATAGCGGTGTAGATATTTCCATCGTAATACAGATGGCGGTGTAGATATGTCCATGATCGTACAGATGGTGGTGTAGATATTTCCATGTTCATACAGATGGCAGGGTAGATATTTCGAAGTTTATAGAGATAGTGATGTAGTTATTTCCATATTTATAGAGAAATCTGTGTAGATATCTCCATGTATATTCACATAGCTGTGTAGATATTTCCATGTTCATGCAGATTACGGTGTAGATATTTCCATGTTCATACAGATAGCGGTGTAGATATTTAAATGTTCATACAGTTAGCGGTGTAAATATTTCCATGTTCATACAGATAGCGGTGTAGATATTTAAATGTTCATACAGTTAGAGGTGTAGATATTTCCATGTTCATACAGATGGCGGTGTAGATATTTACATGTTGATACAGATGGCGGTGTAGATATTTCCATGTTCATACAGATAGCGGTGTAGATATTTCCATGTTCATACAGATAGCGGTGTAGATATTTCCATGTTCATACCAATAGCGGTGTAGACATTTCCATGTTCATACATTTAGTGGTGTAGATATTTCCATGTTCATACAGATGGCGGTGAAGATATTTACATGTTCATACAGATGGCGGTGTAGATATTTCCATGTTTGTACGGATGGCAGTGTAGATATTTCCATGTTCATACAGGTGGCGGTGTAGATATTTCCATGTTTATACAGATAGCAGTGTAGTTATTTCCATGTTAATAGAGATAGCGGTGTAGATATTTCCATTGATATACAGATAGCTGTGTAGATATTTCCATGTTCATACTGACAGCGGTGTAGATATTTCCATGTTAATACAGATAGCGGTGTAGATATTTCCATGTTTATACAGATAGCGGTGTAGTTATTTCCATGTTTATAGAGATATCAGTGTAGATATTTCCATTGATATACAGATAGCTGTGTAGATATTTGGATGTTCATAGAGATTGCGGTGTAGATATTTGCATGTTCATAGAGATAGCGGTGTAGATATTTCCATGTTCATACAGATAGCGGTGTAGATATTTCCATGTCCATACAGGTAGCGGTGTAGATATTTCCATGTTCATACAGTTAGTGGTGTAGATATTTCCATGTTCATACAGATGGCGGTGTAGATATTTACATGTTCATACAGATGGCAGTGTAGATATTTACATGTTCATACAGATAGCGGTGTAGATATTTCCATGTTCATACAGATAGCGGTGTAGATATTTCCATGTTCATACAGATAGCGGTGTAGATATTTCCATGTTCATACCGATAGCGGTGTAGATATTTCCATGTTCATACAGTTAGCGGTGTAGATGTTTCCATGTTCATACAGATGGCGGTGTAGACATTTACATGTTCATACAGATGGCGGTGAAGATATTTCCATGTTCGTACGGATGGCAGTGTAGATATTTCCATGTTCATACAGGTGGCGGTGTAGATATTTCCATGTTTATACAGATAGCAGTGTAGTTATTTCCATGTTTATAGAGACAGCTGTGTAGTATTTCCATTGATATACAGATAGCTGTGTAGATATTTGCATGTTCATACAGATAGCGGTGTAGATACTTCCAAGTTCGTACAGATAGCGGTGTAGATATTTCCATGTTCGTACAGATAGCGGGGTAGATATTTCCATGTTCATACAGATAGCAGTGTAGTTATTTCCATGTTTATAGAGATAGCAGTGTAGATATTTCCATTGATATACAGCTAGCTGTGTAGATATTTGCATGTTGATACAGATAGCGGTGTAGATATTTCCATGTTCATACAGATAGCGGTGTGGATATTTCCATTTTCATACAGATAGCGGTATAGATATTTCCATGTTCATACAGATAACGGTGTAGATATTTCCATGTTCATACAGATAGCGGTGTAGATATTTCCATGTTCATACAGTTAGCAGTGTAGATATTTCCATGTTCATACAGATGGCGGTGTATTTACGTGTTCATACAGATGGCGGTATAGATAATTCCATGTTCGTACAGATGGCGGTGTAGATATTTCCATGTTCATAGAGATGGCGGTGTAGATATTTCCATGTTTATGCAGATAGCGGTATAGATATTTCCATGTTTATACAGATGGTGGTGTAGATTTTTCCATGTTTATAGAGATGGCGGTCTAGATATTTCCATGTTTACAGAGATAGTGGTGTAGTTATTTCCAAGTTTATAGAGACAGCGTTGTAGATATTTCCATGTTTATAGAGATAGCGGTGAAGATATTTCCATGTTTATACAGATAGCAGTGTAGATATTTAAATGTTTGTACAGATAGCAGTGTAGATATTTCCATGTTTATAGAGATAGTGTTGTTGATAATTTCAATTTCATACAGAGAGCAGTGTAGATATTTCCAATTTCATACCTATAGCGGTGTAGATATTTCCATGTTGATTCAGATAACGGTGTAGATATTTTCATGTTCATACAGTTAGCGGTGTAGATATTTCCATGTTCATACAGATGGCGGTGTAGATATTTACATGTTCCTACAGATGGCGGTGTAGATATTTCCATGTTCATACAGATAGCGGTGTAGATATTTCCATGTTCATACAGATAGCGGAGTAGGTACTTCCATGTTCATACAGATAGCGGTGTAGATATTTCCATGTTCATACCAATAGCGGTGTAGATATTTCCATGTTCATACAGTTAGCGGTGTAGATATTTCCAAGTTCATACAGATGGTGGTGTAGATACTTACATGTTCATACTGATGGCGGTGTAGATATTTCCATGTTCGTACGGATGGCAGTGTAGATATTTCCATGTTCATACAGGTGGCGGTGTAGATATTTCCATGTTTATTCAGATAGCAGTGTAGTTATTTCCTTGATTATAGAGACACCTGTGTAGACATTTCCATGTTTATACAGATAGCTGTGTAGATATTTGCATGTTCATACAGATAGCGGTGTAGATATTTCCATGTTCGTACAGATAGCGGTGTAGATATTTCCATGTTCATACAGAAAGCGGTGTAGATATTTCCATGTTCATACAGATAACGGTGTAGATATTTCCATGTTCATACAGATAACAGTGTAGATATTTCCATGTTCATACAGTTAGCGGTGTAGATATTTCTATGTTCATACAGATGGCAGTGTAGATATTTACATGTTCATACAGATGGCAGTATAGATATTTCCATGTTCGTACAGATGGCGGTGTAGATATTTCCATGTTCATAGAGATGGCGGTGTAGATATTTCCATCTTTATGCCGATATCGTTATAGATATTTCCATGTTTATACAGACGGTGGTGTAGATATTTCCATGTTTATAGAGATGGTGGTCTAGATATTTGCATGTTTACAGAGATAGTGGTGTAGTTATTTCCAAGTTTATAGAGACAGCGTTGTAGATATTTCCATGTTTATACAGATAGCGGTGAAGATATGTCCATGTTTATACAGATAGCGGTGTAGATATTTCCATGTTTATACAGATAGCAGTGTAGATATTTCCATGTTTATAGATATAATGGTGTAGATAATTTGAATTTTATACAGAGAGCAGTGTAGATATTTCCAAGTTCATACAGATAGCGGTGTAGATATTTCCACATTTATAGAGATGGTGGTGTAGATATTTCCATGTTGATACAAATGTCGGTGTAGATATTTCCATGTTCATAGAGATGGCGGTGTAGATATTTTCATGTTTACACAGAAGGCGGTGTAGATATTTCCATGTTTACACAGATAGCGGTGTAGACATTTCCATGTTTACACAGATAGCAGTGTGGATATTTCCATGTTTATGCAGATAGCAGTGTAGATATTTCCATGTTTATACAGATAGCGGTGCGGATATTTCCATGTTTATTCAGATAGCGGTGCGGATATTTCCATGTTTATACAGATAGTTGGGCAGATATTTCCATGTTTATACAGATAGCGGTGTAGATATTTCCATCTTAATACAGATGGCGGTGTAGATATGTCCATGATCGTACAGATGGCGGTGTAGATATTTCCATGTTCATACAGATGGCGGTGTAGATATTTCGAAGTTTATAGAGATAGCGAAGTAGTTATTTCCATATTTATAGAGAAATGTGTGTAAATATCTCCATGTATATTCAGATAACTGTGTAGATATTTCCATGTTCATGCAGATTACGGTGTAGATATTCAAATGTTCATACAGTTAGCGGTGTAGATATTTCCATGTTCGTACAGATGGCGGTGTAGATATTTACATGTTGATACAGATGGCGGTGTAGATATTTCCATGTTCATACAGATGGCGGTGTAGATATTTCCATGTTCATACAGATAGCGGTGTAGATATTTCCATGTTCATACACATAGCGGTGTAGATATTTCCATGTTCATACCAATAGCGGTGTAGACATTTCCATGTTCATACATTTAGCGGTGTAGATATTTCCATGTTCATACAGATGGCGGTGAAGATATTTACATGTTCATACAGAGGGAGGTGTAGATATTTCCATGTTTGTACGGATGGCAGTGTAGGTATTTCCATGTTCATACAGGTGGCGGTGTAGATATTTCCATGTTTTTACAGATAGCATTGTAGTTATTTCCATGTTAATAGAGATAGCGGTGTAGATATTCCCATTGATATACAGATAGCTGTGTAGATATTCGCATGTTCATACAGATAACGGTGTAGATATTTCCATGTTCGTACAGATAGTGGTGTAGCTATTTCCATGTTCATAGAGATAGCGGTGTAGATATTTCTATGTTCATACAGATAACGGTGTAGATATTTCCATGTTCATACAGACAGCTGTGTAGATAGTTCCACGTTTATAGAGATGGCGGTGTAGATATTTCCATGTTCATACAGATGGCGGTGTAGATGTTTCCATGTTTATAGGGATGGCGGTGTAGATATTTTCATGTTTACACAGATGGCGGTGTAGATATTTCCCTGTATACACAGATAGCGGTGTAGACATTTCCATGTTTACACAGATAGCGTTGTGGATATTTCCATGTTTATGCAGATAGCAGTGTAGATATTTCCATGTTTATGCAGATAGCGGTGCGGATATTTCCATGTTTATACAGATAGTTGGGCAGATATTTCCATGTTTATACAGATAGCGGTGTAGATATTTCCATCTTAATACAGATGGCGGTGAAGATATGTCCATGGTCGTACAGATGGCAGTGTAGATATTGCCATGTTCATACAGATGGCGGTGTAGATATTTCGAAGTTTATGGAGATAGCGCTTTAGTTATTTCCATATTTATAGAGAAATCTCTGTAGATATTTCCATGTATATTCAGATAGCTGTGTAGATATTTCCATGTTCATGCAGATAGCGGTATAGATATTTCCATGTTCATCCAGATGCCTGTGTACATATATCCATGTTCATACAGATGGCGGTGAAGATATATCCATGTTCATACAGATGGTGGTTTAGATATTTCCATGTTCATACAAATGGCGGTGTAGATATTTCCCTGTTTATAGAGATGGCGGTGTAGATATTTCCATGTTCAAACAAATGGCGGTGTAGATATTTCCATGTTCATAGAGATGGCGGTGTAGATATTTCCATATTTATAGAGATAGCAGTGTAGTTATTTCCATGTTTATAGAGATAGCAATGTAGATATTTCCATTGATATACAGATAGCTGTGTAGATATTTGCATGTTCATAGGGATAGCGGTGTAGATATTTGCATGTTCATAGAGATAGCTCTGTAGATATTTCCATGTTCATACAGATAGCGGTGTAGATATTTCCATGTTCATACAGATAGCGGTGTAGCTATTTCCAAGTTCATACAGATAGCGGTGTAGATATTTCCATGTTCATACAGTTAGCGATGTAGATATTCCCATGTTCATACAGATGGCGGTGTAGATATTTACATGTTCATACAGATGGCGGTGTAGATATTTCCATGTTCATACAGATGGCGGTGTAGATATTTCCATGTTCATACAGATAGCGGTGTAGATATTTCCATGTTCATACAGATAGCGGTGTAGATATTTCCTTGTTCATACCAATAGCGGTGTTAACATTTCCATGTTCATACATTTAGCGGTGTAGATATTTCCATGTTCATACAGATGGCGGTGAAGATATTTCCATGTTCATACAGATGGCGGTGTAGATATTTCCATGTTCATACAGATAGCGGTGTAGATATTTCCATGTTCATACAGATGGCGGTGTA
The DNA here is from genome assembly GCF_029281585.2 of Gorilla gorilla gorilla. Lineage (NCBI taxonomy): Eukaryota > Metazoa > Chordata > Mammalia > Primates > Hominidae > Gorilla > Gorilla gorilla. Next base: position 151,909,875 of record NC_073231.2, read on the forward strand.
GATATTTCCATGTTGATACCAATAGCGGTGTAGATATTTCCATGTTCATACAGTTGGCGGTGTGGATATTTCCATGTTTATACAGATAGCAGTGAAGTTATTTCCATGTTTATAGAGACAGCTGTGTAGGTATTTCCATTGATATACAGATAGCTGTGTAGATATTTGCATGTTCATACACACAGCGGTGTAGATATTTCCATGTTTGTATAGATAGCAGTGTAGATATTTCCATGTTCATACAGATAGCGGTGTAGATATTTCCACGTTCATACAGATAACGGTGTAGATATTTCCATGTTTATACAGAGAGCAGTGTAGTTACTTCCATGTTAATGGAGATAGCGGTGTAGATATTTCCATTGATATACAGATAGCTGTGTAGATATCTGCATGTTCATACAGATAGCGGTGTAGATATTTCCATGTTCATACAGATAGCGGTGTAGATATTTCCATGTTCATACAGATAGCGGTGTAGATATTTCCATGTTCATACTGTTAGCGGTGTAGATATTTCCATGTTCATACAGATGGTGGTGTAGATATTTACATGTTCATACAGATGGCGGTGTAGATATTTCCATGATTATAGAGATGGCGGTCAAGATATTTCCATGTTTACAGAGATAGTGGTGTAGTTATTTCCAAGTTTATAGAGACAGCATTGTAGATATTTCCATGTTTATACAGATAGCGGTGAAGATATTTCCATGTTTATACAGATAGCGGTGTAGATATTTCCATGTTTATACAGATAGCAGTGTAGATATTTCCATGTTTATAGAGATAGTGTTGTAGATAATTTCAATTTCATACAGAGAGCAGTGTAGATATTTCCAAGTTCATACAGATAGCGGTGTAGATATTTCCACGTTTATAGAGATGGCGGTGTAGATATTTCCATGTTCATACAGAGGACGGTGTAGATATTTCCAAGTTTATAGGGAAGGCGGTGTAGATATTTTCATGTTTACACAGAGGGCGGTGTAGATATTTCCAAGTTTACACAGATAGCGGTGTAGACATTTCCATGTTTACACAGATAGCGGTGTGGATATTTCCATGTTTATGCAGATAGCATTGTAGATATTTCCATGTTTATACAGATAGCGGTGCGGATATTTCCATGTTTATTCAGATAGCGGTGCGGATATTTCCATGTTTATACAGATAGTTGGGCAGATATTTCCATGTTTATACAGATAGCGGTGTAGATATTTCCATCTTAATACAGATGGCGGTGTAGATATATCCATGATCGTACAGATGGCGGTGTAGATATTTCCATGTTCATACAGATGGCGGTGTAGATATTTCGAAGTTTTTAGAGATAGCGATGTAGTTATTTCCATATTTATAGAGAAATCTGTGTAGATATTTCCATGTATATTCAGATAGCTGTGTAGATATTTCCATGTTCATGCAGATAACGGTGTAGATATTTCCATGTTCATCCAGATGCCGGTGTACATATATCCATGTTCATACAAATGGCGGTGAAGGTATATCCATGCCCATACAGATGGCGGTGTAGGTATTTCCATGTTCATACAAATGGCGGTGTAGATATTTCCATGTTCATAGAGATGGCGGTGTAGATATTTCCATGTTTATACAGATAGCTGTGTAGTTATTTCCATGTTTATAGAGACAGCTGTGTAGATATTTCCATTGATATACAGATAGCTGTGTAGATATTTGCATGTTCATACAGATAGCGGTGTAGATATTTCCATGTTCGTACAGATAACGGTGTAGATATTTCCATGTTCATACAGATAGCAGTGTAGATATTTCCATGTTCATACAGTTAGCGGTGTAGATATTTCCATGCTGATACAGATGGCGGTGTGGATATTTACATGTTCATACCGATGGCAGTATAGATATTTCCATCTTCGTACAGATGGCGGTGTAGATATTTCCATGTTCATAGAGATGGCGGTGTAGATATTTCCATGTTTATGCAGATGGCGGTGTAGATATTTCCATGTTTATGCAGATAGCGGTATAGATATTTCCATGTTTATACAGATGGTGGTGTAGATATTTCCATGTTTATAGAGATGGAGGTCTAGATATTTCCATGTTTACAGAGATAGTGGTGTAGTTATTTCCAAGTTTATAGAGACAGCGTTGTAGATATTTCCATGTTTATACAGATAGCGGTGAAGATATTTCCATGTTTATACAGATAGCGGTGTAGATATTTCCATGTTTATACAGATAGCAGTGTAGATATTTCCATATTTATAGAGATAGTGTTGTAGATAATTTCAATTTCATACAGAGAGAATTGTAGATATTTCGAAGTTCATACATTTAGCGGTGTAGATATTTCCATGATCATACAGATGGCGGTGAAGATATTTACATGTTCATACAGATGGCGGTGTAGATATTTCCATGTTTGTACGGATGGCAGTGTAGATATTTCCATGTTCATATAGATGGCGGTGTAGATATTTCCATGTATATACAGATTGCAGTGTAGTTACTTCCATATTAATGGAGATAGCGGTGTAGATATTTCCATTGATATACAGATAGGTGTGTAGATATTTGCATGTTCATACAGATAGCGGTGTAGATATTTCCATGTTCGTACAGATAGCGGTGTAGCTATTTCCATGTTCATACAGATAGCGGTGTAGATATTTCTATGTTCATACAGATAACGGTGTAGATATTTCCATGTTCATACAGACAGCGGTGTAGATATTTCCATGTACATACAGTTAGCAGTGTAGATATTTCCATGTTCATACAGATGGCGGTGTAGATATTTACATGTTCATACAGATGGCGGTATAGATATTTCCATGTTCGTACAGATGGCAGTGTAGATATTTCCATGTTCATAGAGATGGCGGTGTAGATATTTCCATGTTTATGCAGATAGCGGTATAGATATTTCCATGTTTATACAGATGGTGGTGTAGATATTTCCATATTTATAGAGATGGCGGTCTAGAGATTTCCATGTTTACAGAGATAGTGGTGTAGTTATTTCCAAGTTTATAGAGACAGCATTGTAAATATTTCCAGGTTTATACAGATAGCGGAGAAGATATTTCCATGTTTATACAGATAGCAGTGTAGATATTTCCATGTTTATAGAGATAGTGTTGTAGATAATTTCCATTTCATACAGAGAGCAGTGTAGATATTTCAAATTTCATACAGATAGCGGTGTAGATATTTCCACGTTTATAGAGATGGCGGTGTAGATATTTCCATGTTCATACAGAGGACTGTGTAGATATTTCCATGTTTATCGGGATGGCGGTGTAGATATTTTCATGTTTACACAGATGGCGGTGTAGATATTTCCAAGTTTACACAGATAGCGGTGTAGACATTTCCATGTTTACGCAGATAGCGGTGTGGATATTTCCATGTTTATGCAGATAGCAGTGTAGATATTTCCATGTTTATACAGATAGCGGTGTGGATATTTCCATGTTTATTCAGATAGCGGTGCGGATATTTCCATGTTTATACAGATAGTTGGGCAGATATTTCCATGTTTATACAGATAGCGGTGTAGATATTTCCATCTTAATACAGATGGTGGTGTAGATATGTCCATGATCGTACAGATGGAGGTGTAGATATTTCCATGTTCATAAAGATGGCGGTGTAGATATTTCGAAGTTTTTAGAGATAGCGATGTGGTTATTTCCATATTTATAGAGAAATCTGTGTAGATATTTCCATGTATATTCAGATAGCTGTGTAGATATTTCCATGTTCATGCAGATTACGGTGTAGATATTTCCATGTTCATCCAGATGCCGGTGTACATATATCCATGTTCATACAAATGGCGGTGAAGGTATTTCCATGCTCATACAGATGGCGGTGTAGGTATTTCCATGTTCATACAAATGTCGTTGTAGATATTTCCTTGTTCATAGAGATGGCGGTGTAGATATTTCCAGGTTCATAGAGATGGCGGTGTAGATATTTCCATGTTTATGCAGATAGCGGTATAGATATTTCCATGTTTATACAGATAGCAGTGTAGATATTTACATGTTTATAGAGATAGTGTTGTTGATAATTTCAATTTCATACAGAGAACAGTGTAGATATTTCCAATTTCATACAGATAGCGTTGTAGATATTTCCATGTTCATTCAGATAACGGTGTAGATATTTCCATGTTCATACAGTTAGCGGTGTAGATATTTCCATGTTCATAAAGATGGCGGTGTAGATATTTACATGTTCATACAGATGGCGGTGTAGATATTTCCATGTTCATACAGATAGCGGTGTAGATATTTCCATGTTCATACAGATAGCGATGTAGATATTTCCCTGTTCATACAGATAGCGGTGTAGATATTTCCATGTTCATACCAATAGCGGTGTAGACATGTCCATGTTCATACATTTAGCGGTGTAGATTTTTCAATGTTCATACAGATGGCGGTGAAGGTATTTACATGTACATACAGATTGCGGTGTAGATATTTCCATGTTTTTACGGATGGCAGTGTAGATATTTCAGTGTTCATACAGGTGGCGGGGTAGATATTTCCATGTTTATACAGATAGCAGTGTAGTTATTTCCATGTTAATACAGATAGCGGTGTAGATATTTCCATTGATATACAGATAGCTCTGTAGATATTTGCATGTTCATACAGATAGCGGTGTAGATATTTCTATGTTTATACAGATGGTGGTGTAGATATTTACATGTTTATAGAGATGGCGGTCTAGATATTTCCATGTTTACAGAGATAGTGGTGTAGTTATTTCCAAGTTTATAGAGACAGCGTTGTAGATATTTCCATGTTTATACAGATAGCGGTGAAGATATTTCCATGTTTATACAGATTAGTGGTGTAGTTATTTCCAAGTTTATAGAGACAGCATTGTAGATATTTCCATGTTTATACAGATAGCGGTGAAGATATTTCCATGTTTATACAGATAGCGGTGTAGATATTTCCATGTTTATACAAATAGCAGTGTAGATATTTCCATGTTTATAGAGATAATTTTGTAGATAATTTCAATTTTATACATAGAGCAGTGTAGATATTTCCATGTTCATACAGATAGCGGTGTAGATATTTCCACGTTTATGGAGATGGCGGTGTAGATATTTCCATGTTCATACAGATGGCAGTGTAGATATTTCCATGTTTATAGGGATGGCGGTGTAGATATTTTCATGTTTACACAGACGGCGGTGTAGATATTTCCCTGTTTACAAGATAGCGGTGTAGACATTTCCATGTTTACACAGATAGCGGTGTGGATATTTCCATGTTTATGCAGATAGCAGTGTAGATATTTCCATGTTCATAAAGATAGCGGTGCGGATATTTCCATATTTATACAGATAGTTGGTCAGATATTTCCATGTTTATACAGATAGTGGTGTAGATATTTCCATCTTAATACAGATGGCGGTGTATATAGGTCCATGTTTGTACAGATGGCGGTGTAGATATTTCCATGTTCATACAGATGGCGGTGTAGATATTTCGAAGTTTATAGAGATAGCGCTTTAGTTATTTCCATATTTATAGAGAAATCTGTGTAGTTATTACCATGTATATTCAGATAGCTGTGTAGATATTTCCATGTTCATGCGGATAGCGGTGTAGATATTTCCATGTTCATCCAGATGCCTGTGTACATATATCCATGCTCATACAGATGCCGGTGAAGATATTTCCATGTTCATACAGATGGTGGTGTAGATATGTCCATGTTCATACAAATGGCGGTGTAGATATTTCCATGTCTATACAGATAGAAGTGCAGTTATTTCCATCTTAATGGAGATAGCTGTGTAGATATTTCCATTGATATGCAGATAGCTGTGTAGATATTTGCATGTTCATACAGATAGCGGTGTAGATATTTCCATGTTCATACAGATAGCGGTGTAGATATTTCGATGTTCATGCAGATAACGGTGTAGATATTTCCATGTTCATACAGATGGCGGTGTAGATATTTCCATGTTCATACAAATGGCGGTGTAGATATTTCCATCTTCATAGAGATGGCGGTGTAGATATTTCCGTGTTCATACAAATGGCGGTGTAGATATTTCCATGTTCATAGAGATGGGGGTGTAGATATTTCCATGTTTATACAGATAGCAATGTAGTTATTTCCATGTTTATGCAGATAGCGGTGTAGATATTTCCATTTTCATTCAGATAGCGTTGTAGATATTTCCATGTTCATACAGATAGCGGTGTAGATATTTCCATGTTCATAGAGATAGCGGTGTAGATATTTCCATGTTCATACAGTTAGCAGTGTAGATATTTCCATGTTCATATAGATGGCGGTGTAGATAATTACATGTTCATACAGATGGCAGTGTAGATATTTGAATGTTCGTACAGATGGCGGTGTAGATATTTCCATGTTCATAGAGATGGCGGTGTAGATATTTCCATGTTTATGCAGATAGCGGTGTAGATATTTCCATGTTTATACAGATAACAGTGTAGATGTTTCCATGTTTATAGAGATAGTGGTGTTGATATTTTTAATTTTATACAGATAGCAGTGTAGATATTTCCTAGTTCATACAGACAGCAGTGTTGATATTTCCACGTTTATAGAGATGGTGGTGTAGATATTTCCATGTACATACAGGTGGCGGTGTAGATATTTCCATGTTTATAGAGATTCCAGTGTAGATATTTTCATGTTTACACAGATGGCGGTGTAGATATTTCCATGTTTACAGAGATAGCGGTGTAGATATTTCCATGTTTACACAGATAGCGGTGTGGATATTTCCATGTTTATGCAGATAGCGGTGTAGATATTTCCATGTTTATACAGATAGCGGTGCGGATATTTCCATGTTTATACAGATAGTTGGGCAGATATTTCCATGTTTATACAGATAACGGTGTAGATATTTCCATCTTAATACAGATGGCTTTGTTGATATGTCCATGTTTGTACAGATGGCGGTGTAGATATTTCCATGTTCATACAGATGGCGGTGTAGATATTTCGAAGTTTACTGAGATAGCGCTGTAGTTATTTTCATATTTACAGAGAAATCTGTGTAGATATTTCCATGTTCATACAGATAGCGGTGTAGATATTTCCATGTTCATCTAGGTGCCGGTTTAGATATATCCATGTTCATACAGATGGCGGTGAAGATATTTCCATGTTCATAGAGATGGCGGTGTAGATATTTCCATGTTTATACAAATGGCGGTCTAGATATTTCCATGTTCATAGAGATGGCGGTGTAGATATTTCCAAGTTCATAAAAATGGCGGTGTAGATATTTCCATGTTCATAGAGATGGCACTGTAGATATTTCCATGTTTATACAGATAGCAGTGTAGTTATTTCCATGTTTATAGAGATAACAGTGTAGATATTTCCATTGATATACAGATAGCTGTGTAGATATTTTGATGTTCATAGAGATAGCGGTGTAGATATTTCCATGTTCATACAGATAGCGGTGTAGATATTTCCACGTCCATTCAGAAAGCGGTGTAGATATTTCCATGTTCATACAGTTAGTGGTGTAGATATTTCCATGTTCATACAGATGGCGGTGTAGATATTTACATGTTCATACAGATGGCGGTGTAGATATTTCCATGTTCATACAGATAGCGGTGTAGATATTTCCATGTTCATACAGATAACGGTGTAGATATTTCCATGTTCATACGGATAGCGGTGTAGATATTTCCATGTTCATACAGGTGGCGGTGTAGATATTTCCATGTTTATACAGACTGCAGTGTAGTTATTTCCATGTTTATAGAGACAGCTGTGTAGATATTTCCATTGGTATACAGATAGCTGTGTAGATATTTGCATGTTCATACAGATAGCGGTGTAGATATTTCCATGTTCATACAGATGGCGGTGTAGATATTTACATGTTCATATAGATGGCGGTATAGATATTTCCATGTTCGTACAGATGGCGGTGTAGATATTTCCATGTGCATAGAGATGGCGGTGTAGATATTTCCATGTTTATGCAGATAGCGGTATAGATATTTCCATGTTTATACAGATGGTGGTGTAGATTTTTCCATGTTTATAGAGATGGCGGTCTAGATATTTCCATGTTTACAGAGACAGTGGTGTAGTTAATTCCAAGTTTATAGAGACAGCATTGTAGGTATTTCCATGTTTATACAGATAGCGGTGAAGATATTTCCATGTTTATACAGATAGCGGTGTAGATATTTCCATGTTTATACAGATAGCGGTGTAGATATTTACATGTTTATAGAGATAGTGTTGTTGATAATTTCAACATGTTTATAGAGATAGTGTTGTTGATAATTTCAATTTCATACAGAGAACAGTGTAGATATTTCCAATTTCATACAGATAGCGTTGTAGATATTTCCATGTTCATTCAGATAACGGTGTAGATATTTCCATGTTCATACAGTTAGCGGTGTAGATATTTCCATGTTCATAAAGATGGCGGTGTAGATATTTACATGTTCATACAGATGGCGGTGTAGATATTTACATGTTCATACAGATAGCGGTGTAGATATTTCCATGTTCATACAGATAGCGATGTAGATATTTCCATGTTCATACAGATAGCGGTGTAGATATTTCCATGTTCATACCAATAGCGGTGTAGACATGTCCATGTTCATACATTTAGCGGTGTAGATTTTTCAATGTTCATACAGATGGCGGTGAAGATATTTACATGTTCATACAGATTGCGGTGTAGATATTTCCATGTTTTTACGGATGGCAGTGTAGATATTTCAGTGTTCATACAGGTGGCGGTGTAGATATTTCCATGTTTATACAGATAGCAGTGTAGTTATTTCCATGTTAATACAGATAGCGGTGTAGATATTTCCATTGATATACAGATAGCTGTGTAGATATTTGCATGTTCATACAGATAGCGGTGTAGATATTTCCATGTTTGTACAGATAGCGGTGTAGCTATTTCCATGTTCATACAGATAGCGGTGTAGATATTTTTATGTTCATACAGATAACGGTGTAGATATTTCCATGTTCATACAGACAGCGGTGAAGATATTTCCATGTTCATACAGTTAGCGGTGTAGATATTTCCATGTTCATACAGATGGCGGTGTAGATATTTCCATCTTAATACAGATGGCGGTGTAGATATGTCCATGATCGTACAGATGGCGGTGTAGATATTTCCATGTTCATACAGATGGCGGTGTAGATATTTCGAAGTTTTTAGAGATAGCGATGTAGTTATTTCCATATTTATAGAGAAATCTGTGTAGATATTTCCATGTATATTCAGATAGCTGTGTAGATATTTCCATGTTCATGCAGATAGCGGTGTAGATATTTCCATGTTCATCCAGATGCCGGTGTACATATATCCATGTTCATACAAATGGCGGTGAAGGTATATCCATGCCCATACAGATGGCGGTGTAGGTATTTCCATGTTCATACAAATGGCGGTGTAGATATTTCCATGTTCATAGAGATGGCGGTGTAGATATTTCCATGTTTATACAGATAGCTGTGTAGTTATTTCCATGTTTATAGAGACAGCTGTGTAGATATTTCCATTGATATACAGATAGCTGTGTAGATATTTGCATGTTCATACAGATAGCGGTGTAGATATTTCCATGTTCGTACAGATAACGGTGTAGATATTTCCATGTTCATACAGATAGCAGTGTAGATATTTAGATGTTCATACAGTTAGCGGTGTAGATATTTCCATGCTGATACAGATGGCGGTGTGGATATTTACATGTTCATACCGATGGCAGTATAGATATTTCCATCTTTGTACAGATGGCGGTGTAGATATTTCCATGTTCATAGAGATGGCGGTGTAGATATTTCCATGTTTATGCAGATGGCGGTGTAGATATTTCCATGTTTATGCAGATAGCGGTATAGATATTTCCATGTTTATACAGATGGTGGTGTAGATATTTCCATGTTTATAGAGATGGAGGTCTAGATATTTCCATGTTTACAGAGATAGTGGTGTAGTTATTTCCAAGTTTATAGAGACAGCGTTGTAGATATTTCCATGTTTATACAGATAGCGGTGAAGATATTTCCATGTTTATATAGATAGCGGTGTAGATATTTCCATGTTTATACAGATAGCAGTGTAGATATTTCCATATTTATAGAGATAGTGTTGTAGATAATTTCAATTTCATACAGAGAGAATTGTAGATATTTCGAAGTTCATACATTTAGCGGTGTAGATATTTCCATGATCATACAGATGGCGGTGAAGATATTTACATGTTCATTCAGATGGCGGTGTAGATATTTCCATGTTTGTACGGATGGCAGTGTAGATATTTCCATGTTCATATAGATGGCGGTGTAGATATTTCCATGTATATACAGATAGCAGTGTAGTTACTTCCATATTAATGGAGATAGCGGTGTAGATATTTCCATTGATATACAGATAGCTGTGTAGATATTTGCATGTTCATACAGATAGCGGTGTAGATATTTCCATGTTCGTACAGATAGCGGTGTAGATATTTCCATGTTCATACAGTTAGCGGTGTAGATATTTCCATGTTCATAAAGATGGCGGTGTAGATATTTACATGTTCATACAGATGGCGGTGTAGATATTTACATGTTCATACAGATAGCAGTGTAGATATTTCCATGTTCATACAGATAGCGATGTAGATATTTCCATGTTCATACAGATAGCGTTGTAGATATTTCCATGTTCATACCAATAGCGGTGTAGACATGTCCATGTTCATACATTTAGCGGTGTAGATTTTTCAATGTTCATACAGATGGCGGTGAAGATATTTACATGTTCATACAGATTGCGGTGTAGATATTTCCATGTTTTTACGGATGGCAGTGTAGATATTTCAGTGTTCATACAGGTGGCGGTGTAGATATTTCCATGTTTATACAGATAGCAGTGTAGTTATTTCCATGTTAATACAGATAGCGGTGTAGATATTTCCATTGATATACAGATAGCTGTGTAGATATTTGCATGTTCATACAGATAGCGGTGTAGATATTTCCATGTTCGTACAGATAGCGGTGTAGCTATTTCCATGTTCATACAGATAGCGGTGTAGATATTTTTATGTTCATATAGATAACGGTGTAGATATTTCCATGTTCATACAGACAGCGGTGAAGATATTTCCATGTTCATACAGATGGCGGTGTAGATATTTCCATGTTCATACAGATGGCGGTGTAGATATTTCCATCTTAATACAGATGGCGGTGTAGATATGTCCATGATCGTACAGATGGCGGTGTAGATATTTCCATGTTCATACAGATGGCGGTGTAGATATTTCGAAGTTTTTAGAGATAGCGATGTAGTTATTTCCATATTTATAGAGAAATCTGTGTAGATATTTCCATGTATATTCAGATAGCTGTGTAGATATTTCCATGTTCATGCAGATAGCGGTGTAGATATTTCCATGTTCATCCAGATGCCGGTGTACATATATCCATGTTCATACAAATGGCGGTGAAGGTATATCCATGCCCATACAGATGGCGGTGTAGGTATTTCCATGTTCATACAAATGGCGGTGTAGATATTTCCATGTTCATAGAGATGGCGGTGTAGATATTTCCATGTTTATACAGATAGCTGTGTAGTTATTTCCATGTTTATAGAGACAGCTGTGTAGATATTTCCATTGATATACAGATAGCTGTGTAGATATTTGCATGTTCATACAGATAGCGGTGTAGATATTTCCATGTTCGTACAGATAACGGTGTAGATATTTCCATGTTCATACAGATAGCAGTGTAGATATTTCCATGTTCATACAGTTAGCGGTGTAGATATTTCCATGCTGATACAGATGGCGGTGTGGATATTTACATGTTCATACCGATGGCAGTATAGATATTTCCATCTTCGTACAGATGGCGGTGTAGATATTTCCATGTTCATAGAGATGGCGGTGTAGATATTTCCATGTTTATGCAGATGGCGGTGTAGATATTTCCATGTTTATGCAGATAGCGGTATAGATATTTCCATGTTTATACAGATGGTGGTGTAGATATTTCCATGTTTATAGAGATGGAGGTCTAGATATTTCCATGTTTACAGAGATAGTGGTGTAGTTATTTCCAAGTTTATAGAGACAGCGTTGTAGATATTTCCATGTTTATACAGATAGCGGTGAAGATATTTCCATGTTTATACAGATAGCGGTGTAGATATTTCCATGTTTATACAGATAGCAGTGTAGATATTTCCATATTTATAGAGATAGTGTTGTAGATAATTTCAATTTCATACAGAGAGAATTGTAGATATTTCGAAGTTCATACATTTAGCGGTGTAGATATTTCCATGATCATACAGATGGCGGTGAAGATATTTACATGTTCATACAGATGGCGGTGTAGATATTTCCATGTTTGTACGGATGGCAGTGTAGATATTTCCATGTTCATATAGATGGCGGTGTAGATATTTCCATGTATATACAGATAGCAGTGTAGTTACTTCCATATTAATGGAGATAGCGGTGTAGATATTTCCATTGATATACAGATAGCTGTGTAGATATTTGCATGTTCATACAGATAGCGGTGTAGATATTTCCATGTTCGTACAGATAGCGGTGTAGCTATTTCCATGTTCATACAGATATCGGTGTAGATATTTCTATGTTCATACAGATAACGGTGTAGATATTTCCATGTTCATACAGACAGCGGTGTAGATATTTCCATGTACATACAGTTAGCAGTGTAGATATTTCCATGTTCATACAGATGGCGGTGTAGATATTTACATGTTCATACAGATGGCGGTATAGATATTTCCATGTTCGTACAGATGGCAGTGTAGATATTTCCATGTTCATAGAGATGGCGGTGTAGATATTTCCATGTTTATGCAGATAGCGGTATAGATATTTCCATGTTTATACAGATGGTGGTGTAGATATTTCCATATTTATAGAGATGGCGGTCTAGAGATTTCCATGTTTACAGAGATAGTGGTGTAGTTATTTCCAAGTTTATAGAGACAGCATTGTAAATATTTCCAGGTTTATACAGATAGCGGTGAAGATATTTCCATGTTTATACAGATAGCAGTGTAGATATTTCCATGTTTATAGAGATAGTGTTGTAGATAATTTCCATTTCATACAGAGAGCAGTGTAGATATTTCCAATTTCATACAGATAGCGGTGTAGATATTTCCACGTTTATAGAGATGGCGGTGTAGATATTTCCATGTTCATACAGAGGACTGTGTAGATATTTCCATGTTTATCGGGATGGCGGTGTAGATATTTTCATGTTTACACAGATGGCGGTGTAGATATTTCCAAGTTTACACAGATAGCGGTGTAGACATTTCCATGTTTACGCAGATAGCGGTGTGGATATTTCCATGTTTATGCAGATAGCAGTGTAGATATTTCCATGTTTATACAGATAGCGGTGTGGATATTTCCATGTTTATTCAGATAGCGGTGCGGATATTTCCATGTTTATACAGATAGTTGGGCAGATATTTCCATGTTTATACAGATAGCGGTGTAGATATTTCCATCTTAATACAGATGGTGGTGTAGATATGTCCATGATCGTACAGATGGCGGTGTAGATATTTCCATGTTCATAAAGATGGCGGTGTAGATATTTCGAAGTTTTTAGAGATAGCGATGTAGTTATTTCCATATTTATAGAGAAATCTGTGTAGATATTTCCATGTATATTCAGATAGCTGTGTAGATATTTCCATGTTCATGCAGATTACGGTGTAGATATTTCCATGTTCATCCAGATGCCGGTGTACATATATCCATGTTCATACAAATGGCGGTGAAGGTATTTCCATGCTCATACAGATGGCGGTGTAGGTATTTCCATGTTCATACAAATGGCGTTGTAGATATTTCCATGTTCATAGAGATGGCGGTGTAGATATTTCCAGGTTCATAGAGATGGCGGTGTAGATATTTCCATGTTTATGCAGATAGCGGTATAGATATTTCCATGTTTATACAGATAGCAGTGTAGATATTTACATGTTTATAGAGATAGTGTTGTTGATAATTTCAATTTCATACAGAGAACAGTGTAGATATTTCCAATTTCATACAGATAGCGTTGTAGATATTTGCATGTTCATTCAGATAACGGTGTAGGTATTTCCATGTTCATACAGTTAGCGGTGTAGATATTTCCATGTTCATAAAGATGGCGGTGTAGATATTTACATGTTCATACAGATGGCGGTGTAGATATTTCCATGTTCATACAGATAGCGGTGTAGATATTTCCATGTTCATACAGATAGCGATGTAGATATTTCCCTGTTCATACAGATAGCGGTGTAGATATTTCCATGTTCATACCAATAGCGGTGTAGACATGTCCATGTTCATACATTTAGCGGTGTAGATTTTTCAATGTTCATACAGATGGCGTTGAAGATATTTACATGTACATACAGATTGTGGTGTAGATATTTCCATGTTTTTACGGATGGCAGTGTAGATATTTCAGTGTTCATACAGGTGGCGGGGTAGATATTTCCATGTTTATACAGATAGCAGTGTAGTTATTTCCATGTTAATACAGATAGCGGTGTAGATATTTCCATTGATATACAGATAGCTCTGTAGATATTTGCATGTTCATACAGATAGCGGTGTAGATATTTCTATGTTTATACAGATGGTGGTGTAGATATTTACATGTTTATAGAGATGGCGGTCTAGATATTTCCATGTTTACAGAGATAGTGGTGTAGTTATTTCCAAGTTTATAGAGACAGCGTTGCAGATATTTCCATGTTTATACAGATAGCGGTGAAGATATTTCCATGTTTATACAGATTAGTGGTGTAGTTATTTCCAAGTTTATAGAGACAGCGTTGTAGATATTTCCATGTTTATACAGATAGCGGTGAAGATATTTCCATGTTTATACAGATAGCGGTGTAGATATTTCCATGTTTATACAAATAGCAGTGTAGATATTTCCATGTTTATAGAGATAATTTTGTAGATAATTTCAATTTTATACATAGAGCAGTGTAGATATTTCCATGTTCATACAGATAGCGGTGTAGATATTTCCACGTTTATAGAGATGGCGGTGTAGATATTTCCATGTTCATACAGATGGCAGTGTAGATATTTCCATGTTTATAGGGATGGCGGTGTAGATATATTCATGTTTACACAGATGGCGGTGTAGATATTTCCCTGTTTACAAGATAACGGTGTAGACATTTCCATGTTTACACAGATAGCGGTGTGGATATTTCCATGTTTATGCAGATAGCAGTGTAGATATTTCCATGTTCATAAAGATAGCGGTGCGGATATTTCCATATTTATACAGATAGTTGGTCAGATATTTCCATGTTTATACAGATAGTGGTGTAGATATTTCCATCTTAATACAGATGGCGGTGTATATAGGTCCATGTTTGTACAGATGGCGGTGTAGATATTTCCATGTTCATACAGATGGCGGTGTAGATATTTCGAAGTTTATAGAGATAGCGCTTTAGTTATTTCCATATTTATAGAGAAATCTGTGTAGTTATTACCATGTATATTCAGATAGCTGTGTAGATATTTCCATGTTCATGCGGATAGCGGTGTAGATATTTCCATGTTCATCCAGATGCCTGTGTACATATATCCATGCTCATACAGATGCCGGTGAAGATATTTCCATGTTCATACAGATGGTGGTGTAGATATGTCCATGTTCATACAAATGGCGGTGTAGATATTTCCATGTCTATACAGATAGAAGTGCAGTTATTTCCATCTTAATGGAGATAGCTGTGTAGATATTTCCATTGATATGCAGATAGCTGTGTAGATATTTGCATGTTCATACAGATAGCTGTGTAGATATTTCCATGTTCATACAGATAGCAGTGTAGATATTTCGATGTTCATGCAGATAACGGTGTAGATATTTCCATGTTCATACAGATGGCGGTGTAGATATTTCCATGTTCATACAAATGGCGGTGTAGATATTTCCATCTTCATAGAGATGGCGGTGTAGATATTTCCGTGTTCATACAAATGGCGGTGTAGATATTTCCATGTTCATAGAGATGGGGGTGTAGATATTTCCATGTTTATACAGATAGCAATGTAGTTATTTCCATGTTTATTCAGATAGCGGTGTAGATATTTCCATGTTCATTCAGATAGCGTTGTAGATATTTCCATGTTCATACAGATAGCGGTGTAGATATTTCCATGTTCATAGAGATAGCGGTGTAGATATTTCCATGTTCATACAGTTAGCAGTGTAGATATTTCCATGTTCATATAGATGGCGGTGTAGATAATTACATGTTCATACAGATGGCAGTGTAGATATTTGAATGTTCGTTCAGATGGCGGTGTAGATATTTCCATGTTCATAGAGATGGCGGTGTAGATATTTCCATGTTTATGCAGATAGCGGTGTAGATATTTCCATGTTTATACAGATAACAGTGTAGATGTTTCCATGTTTATAGAGATAGTGGTGTTGATATTTTTAATTTTATACAGATAGCAGTGTAGATATTTCCTAGTTCATACAGACAGCAGTGTTGATATTTCCACGTTTATAGAGATGGTGGTGTAGATATTTCCATGTACATACAGGTGGCGGTGTAGATATTTCCATGTTTATAGAGATTCCAGTGTAGATATTTTCATGTTTACACAGATGGCGGTGTAGATATTTCCATGTTTACAGAGATAGCGGTGTAGATATTTCCATGTTTACACAGATAGCGGTGTGGATATTTCCATGTTTATGCAGATAGCGGTGTAGATATTTCCATGTTTATACAGATAGCGGTGCGGATATTTCCATGTTTATACAGATAGTTGGGCAGATATTTCCATGTTTATACAGATAACGGTGTAGATATTTCCATCTTAATACAGATGGCTTTGTTGATATGTCCATGTTTGTACAGATGGCGGTGTAGATATTTCCATGTTCATACAGATGGCGGTGTAGACATTTCGAAGTTTACTGAGATAGCGCTGTAGTTATTTTCATATTTACAGAGAAATCTGTGTAGATATTTCCATGTTCATACAGATAGCGGTGTAGATATTTCCATGTTCATCTAGGTGCCGGTTTAGATATATCCATGTTCATACAGATGGCGGTGAAGATATTTCCATGTTCATAGAGATGGCGGTGTAGATATTTCCATGTTTATACAAATGGCGGTCTAGATATTTCCATGTTCATAGAGATGGCGGTGTAGATATTTCCAAGTTCATACAAATGGCGGTGTAGATATTTCCATGTTCATAGAGATGGCACTGTAGATATTTCCATGTTTATACAGATAGCAGTGTAGTTATTTCCATGTTTATAGAGATAGCAGTGTAGATATTTCCATTGATATACAGATAGCTGTGTAGATGTTTCCATGTTCATACAGATAACGGTGTAGATATTTCCATGTTCATAGAGATAGCGGTGTAGATATTTCCATGTTAATACAGATAGCGGTGTAGATATTTCCATGTTTATACAGATAGTGGTGTAGTTATTTCCATGTTTATAGAGAAAGCAGTGTAGTTATTTCCATTGATATACAGATAGCTGTGTAGATATTTTGATGTTCATAGAGATAGCGGTGTAGATATTTCCATGTTCATACAGATAGCGGTGTAGATATTTCCACGTCCATTCAGAAAGCGGTGTAGATATTTCCATGTTCATACAGTTAGTGGTGTAGATATTTCCATGTTCATACAGATGGCGGTGTAGATATTTACATGTTCATACAGATGGTGGTGTAGATATTTCCATGTTCATACAGATAGCGGTGTAGATATTTCCATGTTCATACAGATAGCGGTGTAGATATTTCCATGTTCATACGGATAGCGGTGTAGATATTTCCATGTTCATACAGGTGGCGGTGTAGATATTTCCATGTTTATACAGACTGCAGTGTAGTTATTTCCATGTTTATAGAGACAGCTGTGTAGATATTTCCATTGGTATACAGATAGCTGTGTAGATATTTGCATGTTCATACAGATAGCGGTGTAGATATTTCCAGGTTCGTACAGATAGCGGTGTAGATATTTCCATGTTCGTACAGATAGCGGTGTAGATATTTCCATGTTCGTACAGATAGCGGTATAGATATTTCCATGTTCATACAGTGAGCAGTGTAGATATTTCCATGTTCATACAGATGGCGGTGTAGATATTTACATGTTCATACAGTGAGCAGTGTAGATATTTCCATGTTCGTACAGATGGCGGTGTAGATATTTCCATGTGCATAGAGATGGCGGTGTAGATATTTCCATGTTTATGCAGATAGCGGTATAGATATTTCCATGTTTATACAGATGGTGGTGTAGATTTTTCCATGTTTATAGAGATGGCGGTCTAGATATTTCCATGTTTACAGAGACAGTGGTGTAGTTAATTCCAAGTTTATAGAGACAGCATTGTAGGTATTTCCACGTTTATACAGATAGCGGTGAAGATATTTCCATGTTTATACAGATAGCGGTGTAGATATTTCCATGTTTATACAGATAGCAGTGTAGATATTTACGTTTATAGAGATAGTGTTGTTGATAATTTCAATTTCATACAGAGAACAGTGTAGATATTTCCAATTTCATACAGATAGCGTTGTAGATATTTCCATGTTCATTCAGATAACGGTGTAGATATTTCCATGTTCATACAGTTAGCGGTGTAGATATTTCCATGTTCATAAAGATGGCGGTGTAGATATTTACATGTTCATACAGATGGCGGTGTAGACATTTCCATGTTCATACAGATAGCGGTGTAGATATTTCCATGTTCATACAGATAGCGATGTAGATATTTCCATGTTCATACCAATAGCGGTGTAGACATGTCCATGTTCATACATTTAGCGGTGTAGATTTTTCAATGTTCATACAGATGGCGGTGAAGATATTTACATGTTCATACAGATTGCGGTGTAGATATTTCCATGTTTTTACGGATGGCAGTGTAGATATTTCAGTGTTCATACAGGTGGCGGTGTAGATATTTCCATGTTTATACAGATAGCAGTGTAGATATTTCCATGTTAATACAGATAGCAGTGTAGATATTTCCATTGATATACAGATAGCTGTGTAGATATTTGCATGTTCATACAGATAGCGGTGTAGATATTTCCATGTTTGTACAGATAGCGGTGTAGCTATTTCCATGTTCATACAGATAGCGGTGTAGATATTTTTATGTTCATACAGATAACGGTGTAGATATTTCCATGTTCATACAGACAGCGGTGAAGATATTTCCATGTTCATACAGTTAGCGTTGTAGATATTTCCATGTTCATACAGATGGCGGTGTAGATATTTCCATCTTAATACAGATGGCGGTGTAGATATGTCCATGATCGTACAGATGGCGGTGTAGATATTTCCATGTTCATACAGATGGCGGTGTAGATATTTCGAAGTTTTTAGAGATAGCGATGTAGTTATTTCCATATTTATAGAGAAATCTGTGTAGATATTTCCATGTATATTCAGATAGCTGTGTAGATATTTCCATGTTCATGCAGATAGCGGTGTAGATATTTCCATGTTCATCCAGATGCCGGTGTACATATATCCATGTTCATACAAATGGCGGTGAAGGTATATCCATGCCCATACAGATGGCGGTGTAGGTATTTCCATGTTCATACAAATGGCGGTGTAGATATTTCCATGTTCATAGAGATGGCGGTGTAGATATTTCCATGTTTATACAGATAGCTGTGTAGTTATTTCCATGTTTATAGAGACAGCTGTGTAGATATTTCCATTGATATACAGATAGCTGTGTAGATATTTGCATGTTCATACAGATAGCGGTGTAGATATTTCCATGTTCGTACAGATAACGGTGTAGATATTTCCATGTTCATACAGATAGCAGTGTAGATATTTCCATGTTCATACAGTTAGCGGTGTAGATATTTCCATGCTGATACAGATCGCGGTGTGGATATTTACATGTTCATACCGATGGCAGTATAGATATTTCCATCTTCGTACAGATGGCGGTGTAGATATTTCCATGTTCATAGAGATGGCGGTGTAGATATTTCCATGTTTATGCAGATGGCGGTGTAGATATTTCCATGTTTATGCAGATAGCGGTATAGATATTTCCATGTTTATACAGATGGTGGTGTAGATATTTCCATGTTTATAGAGATGGAGGTCTAGATATTTCCATGTTTACAGAGATAGTGGTGTAGTTATTTCCAAGTTTATAGAGACAGCGTTGTAGATATTTCCATGTTTATACAGATAGCGGTGAAGATATTTCCATGTTTATACAGATAGCGGTGTAGATATTTCCATGTTTATACAGATAGCAGTGTAGATATTTCCATATTTATAGAGATAGTGTTGTAGATAATTTCAATTTCATACAGAGAGAATTGTAGATATTTCGAAGTTCATACATTTAGCGGTGTAGATATTTCCATGATCATACAGATGGCGGTGAAGATATTTACATGTTCATACAGATGGCGGTGTAGATATTTCCATGTTTGTACGGATGGCAGTGTAGATATTTCCATGTTCATATAGATGGCGGTGTAGATATTTCCATGTATATACAGATAGCAGTGTAGTTACTTCCATATTAATGGAGATAGCGGTGTAGATATTTCCATTGATATACAGATAGCTGTGTAGATATTTGCATGTTCATACAGATAGCGGTGTAGATATTTCCATGTTCGTACAGATAGCGGTGTAGATATTTCCATGTTCATACAGTTAGCGGTGTAGATATTTCCATGTTCATAAAGATGGCGGTGTAGATATTTACATGTTCATACAGATGGCGGTGTAGATATTTCCATGTTCATACAGATAGCGGTGTAGATATTTCCATGTTCATACAGATAGCGATGTAGATATTTCCATGTTCATACAGATAGCGTTGTAGATATTTCCATGTTCATACCAATAGCGGTGTAGACATGTCCATGTTCATACATTTAGCGGTGTAGATTTTTCAATGTTCATACAGATGGCGGTGAAGATATTTACATGTTCATACAGATTGCGGTGTAGATATTTCCATGTTTTTACGGATGGCAGTGTAGATATTTCAGTGTTCATACAGGTGGCGGTGTAGATATTTCCATGTTTATACAGATAGCAGTGTAGTTATTTCCATGTTAATACAGATAGCGGTGTAGATATTTCCATTGATATACAGATAGCTGTGTAGATATTTGCATGTTCATACAGATAGCGGTGTAGATATTTCCATGTTTGTACAGATAGCGGTGTAGCTATTTCCATGTTCATACAGATAGCGGTGTAGATATTTTTATGTTCATACAGATAACGGTGTAGATATTTCCATGTTCATACAGACGGCGGTGAAGATATTTCCATGTTCATACAGTTAGCGGTGTAGATATTTCCATGTTCATACAGATGGCGGTGTAGATATTTCCATCTTAATACAGATGGCGGTGTAGATATGTCCATGATCGTACAGATGGCGGTGTAGATATTTCCATGTTCATACAGATGGCGGTGTAGATATTTCGAAGTTTTTAGAGATAGCGATGTAGTTATTTCCATATTTATAGAGAAATCTGTGTAGATATTTCCATGTATATTCAGATAGCTGTGTAGATATTTCCATGTTCATGCAGATAGCGGTGTAGATATTTCCATGTTCATCCAGATGCCGGTGTACATATATCCATGTTCATACAAATGGCGGTGAAGGTATATCCATGCCCATACAGATGGCGGTGTAGGTATTTCCATGTTCATACAAATGGCGGTGTAGATATTTCCATGTTCATACAAATGGCGGTGTAGATATTTCCATGTTCATAGAGATGGCGGTGTAGATATTTCCATGTATATACAGATAGCAGTGTAGTTACTTCCATATTAATGGAGATAGCGGTGTAGATATTTCCATTGATATACAGATAGCTGTGTAGGTATTTGCATGTTCATACAGATAGCGGTGTAGATATTTACATGTTCATACAGATGGCGGTGTAGATATTTCCATGTTCATAAAGATATCGGTGTAGATATTTCCATGTTGATACCAATAGCGGTGTAGATATTTCCATGTTCATACAGTTAGCGGTGTAGATATTTCCATGTTCATACGGATGGCAGTGTAGATATTTCCATGTTCATACAGGTGGCGGTGTAGATATTTCCATGTTTATACAGATAGCAGTGTAGTTATTTCCATGTTTATAGAGACATCTGTGTAGATATTTCCATTGATATACAGATTGCTGTGTAGATATTAGCATGTTCATACAGATAGCGGTGTAGATATTTCCATGTTCGTACAGATAACGGTGTAGATATTTCCATGTTCATACAGATAGCAGTGTAGATATTTCCATGTTCATACAGTTAGCGGTGTAGATATTTCCATGCTGATACAGATGGCGGTGTGGATATTTACATGTTCATACCGATGGCGGTATAGATATTTCCATCTTCGTACAGATGGCGGTGTAGATATTTCCATGTTCATAGAGATGGCGGTGTAGATATTTCCATGTTTATGCAGATGGCGGTGTAGATATTTCCATGTTTATGCAGATAGCGGTATAGATATTTCCATGTTTATACAGATGGTGGTGTAGATATTTCCATGTTTATAGAGATGGCCGTCTAGATATTTCCATGTTTACAGAGATAGTGGTGTAGTTATTTCCAAGATTATAGAGACAGCGCTGTAGATATTTCCATGTTTATACAGATAGCGGTGAAGATATTTCCATGTTTATACAGATAGCGGTGTAGATATTTCCATGTTTATACAGATAGCAGTGTAGATATTTCCGTATTTATAGAGATAGTGTTGTAGATAATTTCAATTTCATACAGAGAGAATTGTAGATATTTCCAAGATCATACATTTAGCGGTGTGGATATTTCCATGTTCATACAAATGGCGGTGAAGATATTTCCATGTTCATACAGATGGCGGTGTAGATGTTTCCATGTTCATACAAAAGGCGGTGTAGATATTTCCATGTTCTTAGAGATGGCGGTGTATATATTTCCAGGTTCATACAAATGGCGGTGTAGATATTTCCATGTTCATAGAGATGGCGGTGTAGATATTTCCATGTTTATACAGATAGCAGTGTAGTTATTTCCATGTTTATTGAGATACCAGTCTGGATATTTCCATTGATATACAGATAGCTGTGTAGATATTTGCATGTTCATACAGAAAGCGGTGTAAATATTTCCATGTTCATATAGATAGCGGTGTAGATATTTCCATGTTCATACAGATAGCGGTGTACCTATTTCCATGTTAATACAGATAGCGGTGTAGATATTTCCATGTTCATACAGATAGCGTTGTAGATATTTAAATGTTCATACAGTTAGCCGTGTAGATATTTCCATGTTCATACAGATGGTGGTGTCGATATTTACATGTTGATACAGTTGGCGGTGTAGATATTTCCATGTTCATACAGATAGCGGTGTAGATATTTCCATGTTCTTACAGATAGCCGTGTAGATATTTCCATGGTCATACAGATAGCGGTGTAGATATTTCCATGTTCATACAGATAGCGGTGTAGATATTTCCATGTTCATACCAATAGCGGAGTAGACATTTCCATGTTCATACATTTAGCGGTGTAGATATTTCCATGTTCGTACAGATGGCGGTGAAGATATTTCCATGTTCATACAGATGGCGGTGTAGATATTTCCATGTTTGTACGGATGGCAGTGTAGATATTTCCATGTTCATACAGGTGGCGGTGTAGATATTTCCATGTTTATACAGATAGCAGTGTAGTTATTTCCATGTTAATAGAGATAGCGGTGAAGATATTTCCATTGATATACAGATAGCTGTGTAGATATTTGCATGGTCATACAGATAGCGGTGTAGATATTTCCATGTTCGTACAGATAGCGGTGTAGCTATTTCCATGTTCATACAGATAGCGGTGTAGATATTTCTATGTTTATACAGATGGTGGTGTAGATATTTACATGTTTATAGAGATGGCGGTCTAGATATTTCCATGTTTACAGAGATAGTGGTGTAGTTATTTCCAAGTTTATAGAGACAGCGTTGTAGATATTTCCATGTTTATACAGATAGCGGTGAAGATATTTCCATGTTTATACAGATTAGTGGTGTAGTTATTTCCAAGTTTATAGAGACAGCGTTGTAGATATTTCCATGTTTATACAGATAGCGGTGAAGATATTTCCATGTTTATACAGATAGCGGTGTATATATTTCCATGTTTATACAAATAGCAGTGTAGATATTTCCATGTTTATAGAGATAATTTTGTAGATAATTTCAATTTTATACAGAGAGCAGTGTAGATATTTCCATGTTCATACAGATAGCGGTGTAGATATTTCCACGTTTATAGAGATGGCGGTGTAGATATTTCCATGTTCATACAGATGGCAGTGTAGATATTTCCATGTTTATAGGGATGGCGGTGTAGATATTTTCATGTTTACACAGATGGCAGTGTAGATATTTCCCTGTTTACAAGATAGCGGTGTAGACATTTCCATGTTTACACAGATAGCGGTGTGGATATTTCCATGTTTATGCAGATAGCAGTGTAGATATTTCCATGTTCATAAAGATAGCGGTGCGGATATTTCCATATTTATACAGATAGTTGGTCAGATATTTCCATGTTTATACAGATAGTGGTGTAGATATTTCCATCTTAATACAGATGGCGGTGTATATAGGTCCATGTCTGTACAGATGGCGGTGTAGATATTTCCATGTTCATACAGATGGCGGTGTAGATATTTCGAAGTTTATAGAGATAGCGCTTTAGTTATTTCCATATTTATAGAGAAATCTGTGTAGTTATTACCATGTATATTCAGATAGCTGTGTAGATATTTCCATGTTCATGCGGATAGCGGTGTAGATATTTCCATGTTCATCCAGATGCCTGTGTACATATATCCATGCTCATACAGATGCCGGTGAAGATATTTCCATGTTCATACAGATGGTGGTGTAGATATGTCCATGTTCATACAAATGGCGGTGTAGATATTTCCATGTCTATACAGATAGAAGTGCAGTTATTTCCATCTTAATGGAGATAGCTGTGTAGATATTTCCATTGATATGCAGATAGCTGTGTAGATATTTGCATGTTCACACAGATAGCGGTGTAGATATTTCCATGTTCATACAGATAGCGGTGTAGATATTTCGATGTTCATACAGATAACGGTGTAGATATTTCCATGTTCATACAGATGGCGGTGTAGATATTTCCATGTTCATACAAATGGCGGTGTAGATATTTCCATCTTCATAGAGATGGCGGTGTAGATATTTCCGTGTTCATACAAATGGCGGTGTAGATATTTCCATGTTCATAGAGATGGGGGTGTAGATATTTCCATGTTTATACAGATAGCAATGTAGTTATTTCCATGTTTATGCAGATAGCGGTGTAGATATTTCCATGTTCATTCAGATAGCGTTGTAGATATTTCCATGTTCATACAGATAGCGGTGTAGATATTTCCATGTTCATAGAGATAGCGGTGTAGATATTTCCATGTTCATACAGTTAGCAGTGTAGATATTTCCATGTTCATATAGATGGCGGTGTAGATAATTACATGTTCATACAGATGGCAGTGTAGATATTTGAATGTTCGTACAGATGGCGGTGTAGATATTTCCATGTTCATAGAGATGGCGGTGTAGATATTTCCATGTTTATGCAGATAGCGGTGTAGATATTTCCATGTTTAGACAGATAACAGTGTAGATGTTTCCATGTTTATAGAGATAGTGGTGTTGATATTTTTAATTTTATACAGATAGCAGTGTAGATATTTCCTAGTTAATACAGACAGCAGTGTTGATATTTCCACGTTTATAGAGATGGTGGTGTAGATATTTCCATGTACATACAGGTGGCGGTGTAGATATTTCCATGTTTATAGAGATTCCAGTGTAGATATTTTCATGTTTACACAGATGGCGGTGTAGATATTTCCATGTTTACAGAGATAGCGGTGTAGATATTTCCATGTTTACACAGATAGCGGTGTGTATATTTCCATGTTTATACAGATAGCGGTGCGGATATTTCCATGTTTATACAGATAGTTGGGCAGATATTTCCATGTTTATACAGATAACGGTGTAGATATTTCCATCTTAATACAGATGGCTATGTTGATATGTCCATGTTTGTACAGATGGCGGTGTAGATATTTCCATGTTCATACAGATGGCGGTGTAGATATTTCGAAGTTTACTGAGATAGCGCTGTAGTTATTTTCATATTTACAGAGAAATCTGTGTAGATATTTCCATGTTCATACAGATAGCGGTGTAGATATTTCCATGTTCATCTAGGTGCCGGTTTAGATATATCCATGTTCATACAGATGGCGGTGAAGATATTTCCATGTTCATAGAGATGGCGGTGTAGATATTTCCATGTTTATACAAATGGCGGTGTAGATATTTCCATGTTCATAGAGATGGCACTGTAGATATTTCCAAGTTCATACAAATGGCGGTGTAGATATTTCCATGTTCATAGAGATGGCACTGTAGATATTTCCATGTTTATACAGATAGCAGTGTAGTTATTTCCATGTTTATAGAGATAGCAGTGTAGATATTTCCATTGATATACAGATAGCTGTGTAGATGTTTCCATGTTCATACAGATAACGGTGTAGATATTTCCATGTTCATAGAGATAGCGGTGTAGATATTTCCATGTTAATACAGATAGCGGTGTAGATATTTCCATGTTTATACAGATAGTGGTGTAGTTATTTCCATGTTTATAGAGATAGCAGTGTAGATATTTCCATTGATATACAGATAGCTGTGTAGATATTTTGATGTTCATAGAGATAGCGGTGTAGATATTTCCATGTTCATACAGATAGCGGTGTAGATATTTCCACGTCCATTCAGAAAGCGGTGTAGATATTTCCATGTTCATACAGTTAGTGGTGTAGATATTTCCATGTTCATACAGATGGCGGTGTAGATATTTACATGTTCATACAGATGGCGGTGTAGATATTTCCATGTTCATACAGATAGCGGTGTAGATATTTCCATGTTCATACAGATAGCGGTGTAGATATTTCCATGTTCATACGGATAGCGGTGTAGATATTTCCATGTTCTTACTGATAGCGGTGTAGATATTTCCATGTTCATACAGTTAGCGGTGTAGATATTTCCATGTTCATACAGATGGCGGTGTAGACATTTACATGTTCATACAGATGGCGATGTAGATATTTCCATGTTCGTACGGATGGCAGTGTAGATATTTCCATGTTCATACAGGTGGCGGTGTAGATATTTCCATGTTTATACAGACTGCAGTGTAGTTATTTCCATGTTTATAGAGACAACTGTGTAGATATTTCCATTGGTATACAGATAGCTGTGTAGATATTTGCATGTTCATACAGATAGCGGTGTAGATATTTCCAAGTTCGTACAGATAGCGGTGTAGATATTTCCATGTTCGTACAGATAGCGGTGTAGATATTTCCATGTTCGTACAGATAGCGGTATAGATATTTCCATGTTCGTACAGATAACGGTGTAGATATTTCCATGTTCATACAGATAACGGTGTAGATATTTCCATGTTCATACAGATGGCGGTGTAGATATTTCCATGTTCATACAAATGGCGGTGTAGATATTTCCATCTTCATAGAGATGGCGGTGTAGATATTTCCGTGTTCATACAAATGGCGGTGTAGATATTTCCATGTTCATAGAGATGGGGGTGTAGATATTTCCATGTTTATACAGATAGCAATGTAGTTATTTCCATGTTTATGCAGATAGCGGTGTAGATATTTCCATGTTCATTCAGATAGCGTTGTAGATATTTCCATGTTCATACAGATAGCGGTGTAGATATTTCCATGTTCATAGAGATAGCGGTGTAGATATTTCCATGTTCATACAGTTAGCAGTGTAGATATTTCCATGTTCATATAGATGGCGGTGTAGATAATTACATGTTCATACAGATGGCAGTGTAGATATTTGAATGTTCGTACAGATGGCGGTGTAGATATTTCCATGTTCATAGAGATGGCGGTGTAGATATTTCCATGTTTATGCAGATAGCGGTGTAGATATTTCCATGTTTAGACAGATAACAGTGTAGATGTTTCCATGTTTATAGAGATAGTGGTGTTGATATTTTTAATTTTATACAGATAGCAGTGTAGATATTTCCTAGTTAATACAGACAGCAGTGTTGATATTTCCACGTTTATAGAGATGGTGGTGTAGATATTTCCATGTACATACAGGTGGCGGTGTAGATATTTCCATGTTTATAGAGATTCCAGTGTAGATATTTTCATGTTTACACAGATGGCGGTGTAGATATTTCCATGTTTACAGAGATAGCGGTGTAGATATTTCCATGTTTACACAGATAGCGGTGTGTATATTTCCATGTTTATACAGATAGCGGTGCGGATATTTCCATGTTTATACAGATAGTTGGGCAGATATTTCCATGTTTATACAGATAACGGTGTAGATATTTCCATCTTAATACAGATGGCTATGTTGATATGTCCATGTTTGTACAGATGGCGGTGTAGATATTTCCATGTTCATACAGATGGCGGTGTAGATATTTCGAAGTTTACTGAGATAGCGCTGTAGTTATTTTCATATTTACAGAGAAATCTGTGTAGATATTTCCATGTTCATACAGATAGCGGTGTAGATATTTCCATGTTCATCTAGGTGCCGGTTTAGATATATCCATGTTCATACAGATGGCGGTGAAGATATTTCCATGTTCATAGAGATGGCGGTGTAGATATTTCCATGTTTATACAAATGGCGGTGTAGATATTTCCATGTTCATAGAGATGGCGGTGTAGATATTTCCAAGTTCATACAAATGGCGGTGTAGATATTTCCATGTTCATAGAGATGGCACTGTAGATATTTCCATGTTTATACAGATAGCAGTGTAGTTATTTCCATGTTTATAGAGATAGCAGTGTAGATATTTCCATTGATATACAGATAGCTGTGTAGATGTTTCCATGTTCATACAGATAACGGTGTAGATATTTCCATGTTCATAGAGATAGCGGTGTAGATATTTCCATGTTAATACAGATAGCGGTGTAGATATTTCCATGTTTATACAGATAGTGGTGTAGTTATTTCCATGTTTATAGAGATAGCAGTGTAGATATTTCCATTGATATACAGATAGCTGTGTAGATATTTTGATGTTCATAGAGATAGCGGTGTAGATATTTCCATGTTCATACAGATAGCGGTGTAGATATTTCCACGTCCATTCAGAAAGCGGTGTAGATATTTCCATGTTCATACAGTTAGTGGTGTAGATATTTCCATGTTCATACAGATGGCGGTGTAGATATTTACATGTTCATACAGATGGCGGTGTAGATATTTCCATGTTCATACAGATAGCGGTGTAGATATTTCCATGTTCATACAGATAGCGGTGTAGATATTTCCATGTTCATACGGATAGCGGTGTAGATATTTCCATGTTCTTACCGATAGCGGTGTAGATATTTCCATGTTCATACAGTTAGCGGTGTAGATATTTCCATGTTCATACAGATGGCGGTGTAGACATTTACATGTTCATACAGATGGCGATGTAGATATTTCCATGTTCGTACGGATGGCAGTGTAGATATTTCCATGTTCATACAGGTGGCGGTGTAGATATTTCCATGTTTATACAGACTGCAGTGTAGTTATTTCCATGTTTATAGAGACAACTGTGTAGATATTTCCATTGGTATACAGATAGCTGTGTAGATATTTGCATGTTCATACAGATAGCGGTGTAGATATTTCCAAGTTCGTACAGATAGCGGTGTAGATATTTCCATGTTCGTACAGATAGCGGTGTAGATATTTCCATGTTCGTACAGATAGCGGTATAGATATTTCCATGTTCGTACAGATAACGGTGTAGATATTTCCATGTTCATACAGATAGCGGTGTAGATATTTCCATGTTCCTACAGTGAGCAGTGTAGATATTTCCATGTTCATACAGATGGCGGTGTAGATATTTACATGTTCATATAGATGGCGGTATAGATATTTCCATGTTCGTACAGATGGCGGTGTAGATATTTCCATGTGCATAGAGATGGCGGTGTAGATATTTCCATGTTTATGCAGATAGCGGTATAGATATTTCCATGTTTATACAGATGGTGGTGTAGATTTTTCCATGTTTATAGAGATGGCGGTCTAGATATTTCCATGTTTACAGAGACAGTGGTGTAGTTAATTCCAAGTTTATAGAGACAGCATTGTAGGTATTTCCATGTTTATACAGATAGCGGTGAAGATATTTCCATGTTTATACAGATAGCGGTGTAGATATTTCCATGTTTATACAGATAGCAGTGTAGATATTTACATGTTTATAGAGATAGTGTTGTTGATAATTTCAATTTCATACAGAGAACAGTGTAGATATTTCCAATTTCATACAGATAGCGTTGTAGATATTTCCATGTTCATTCAGATAACGGTGTAGATATTTCCATGTTCATACAGTTAGCGGTGTAGATATTTCCATGTTCATAAAGATGGCGGTGTAGATATTTACATGTTCATACAGATGGCGGTGTAGATATTTCCATGTTCATACAGATAGCGGTGTAGATATTTCCATGTTCATACAGATAGCGATGTAGATATTTCCATGTTCATACAGATTGCGGTGTAGATATTTCCATGTTCATACCAATAGCGGTGTAGACATGTCCATGTTCATACATTTAGCGGTGTAGATTTTTCAATGTTCATACAGATGGCGGTGAAGATATTTACATGTTCATACAGATTGCGGTGTAGATATTTCCATGTTTTTACGGAGGGCAGTGTAGATATTTCAGTGTTCATACAGGTGGCGGTGTAGATATTTCCATGTTTATACAGATAGCAGTGTAGTTATTTCCATGTTAATACAGATAGCGGTGTAGATATTTCCATTGATATACAGATAGCTCTGTAGATATTTGCATGTTCATACAGATAGCGGTGTAGATATTTCCATGTTCATACAGATAGCGGTGTAGATATTTTTATGTTCATACAGATAACGGTGTAGATATTTCCATGTTCATACAGACAGCGGTGAAGATATTTCCATGTTCATACAGTTAGCGGTGTAGATATTTCCATGTTCATACAGATGGCGGTGTAGATATTTACATGTTCATAGAGATGGCGGTATAGATATTTCCATGTTCTTACAGATGGCGGTGTAGATATTTCCATGTTCATAGAGATGGCGGTGTAGATATTTCCATGTTTATGCAGATAGCTGTATAGATATTTCCATGTTTATACAGATGGTGGTGTAGATATTTCCATGTTTATGGAGATGGCGGTCTAGATATTTCCATGTTTACAGAGATAGTGGTGTAGTTATTTCCAAGTTTATAGAGACAGCGTTGTAGATATTTCCATGTTTATACAGATAGCGGGGAAGATATTTCCATGTTTATACAGATAGCGGTGTAGATATTTCCATGTTTTTACAGATAGCAGTGTAGATATTTCCATGTTTATAGAGATAATGGTGTAGATAATTTGAATTTTATACAGAGAGCAGTGTAGATATTTCCAAGTTCATGCAGATAGCGGTGTAGATATTTCCAAGTTTATAGAGATGGCGGTGTAGATATTTCAATGTTCATACAGAGGGCGGTGTAGATATTTCCATGTTCATAGAGATGGCGGTGTAGATATTTTCATGTTTACACAGATGGCGGTGTAGATATTTCCATGTTTACACAGATGGCGGTGTAGACATTTCCATGTTTACACAGATAGCGGTGTGGATATTTCCATGTTTATGCAGATAGCAGTGTAGATATTTCCATGTTTATACAGATAGCGGTGCGGATATTTCCATGTTTATTCAGATAGCGGTGCGGATATTTCCATGTTTATACAGATAGTTGGGCAGATATTTCCATGTTTATACAGATGGCGGTGTAGATATCTCTATGATCGTACAGATGGCGGTGTAGATATTTCCATGTTCATACAGATGTCGGTGTAGATATTTCGAAGTTTATAGAGATAGCGATGTAGTTATTTCCATATTTATAGAGAAATCTGTGTAGATATCTCCATGTATATTCAGATAGCTGTGTAGATATTTCCATGTTCATGCAGATTACGGTGTAGATATTTCCATGTTCATCCAGATGCCGGTGTACATATATCCGTGTTCATACAAATGGCGGTGAATATATTTCCATGCTCATACAGATGGCGGTGTAGGTATTTCCATGTTCATACAAATGGCGGTGTAGATATTTCCATGTTCATAGAGATGGCGGTGTAGATATTTCCAGGTTCATACAAATGGCGGTGTAGATATTTCCATGTTCATAAAGATGGCGGTGTAGATATTTCCATGTTTACACAGATAGCAGTGTAGATATTTCCATGTTTATACAGATACCAGTCTGGATATTTCCATTGATATACAGATAGCTGTGTAGATATTTGCATGTTCATACAGATAGCGGTGTAGATATTTCCATGTTCATACAGATAGCGGTGTAGATATTTCCATGTTCATACAGATAGCGGTGTAGATATTTCCATGTTCATACAGATAGCGGTGTAGATATTTAAATGTTCATACAGTTAGCGGTGTAGATATTTCCATGTTCATACAGATGGCGGTGTAGATATTTACATGTTGATACAGATGGCTGTGTAGATATTTCCATGTTGACACAGATAGCGGTGTAGATATTTCCATGTTCATATAGATGGCGGTGTAGATATTTCCATGTTGATACCAATAGCGGTGTAGATATTTCCATGTTCATACAGTTAGCGGTGTAGATATTTCCATGTTCATACAGAAGGCGGTGTAGATATTTACATGTTCATACAGATGGCGGTTTAGATATTTCCATGTTCGTACGGATGGCGGTGTAGATATTTCCATGTTCATAGAGATTTCGGTGTAGATATTTCCATGTATATGCAGATAGCGGTATAGATATTTCCATGTTTATACAGATGGTGGTGTAGATATTTCCATGTTTATAGAGATGGCGGTCTAGATATTTCCATGTTTACAGAGATAGTGGTGTAGTTATTTCCAAGTTTATAGAGACAGCGTTGTAGATATTTGCATGTTTATACAGATAGCGGTGAAGATATTTCCATGTTTATACAGATAGCGGTGTAGATATTTCCATGTTTATACAGATAGCAGTGTAGATATTTCCATGTTTATAGAGATAGTGGTGTATATAATTTCAATTTTATACAGAGAGCAGTGTAGATATTTCCAAGTTCATAAAGATAGCGGTGTAGATATTTCCACGTTTATAGAGATGGCGGTGTAGATATTTCCATGTTCATACAGATGGCGGTGTAGTTATTTCGAAGTTTATAGAGATAGCGAAGTAGTTATTTCCATATTTATAGAGAAATGTGTGTAAATATCTCCATGTATATTCAGATAACTGTGTAGATATTTCCATGTTCATGCAGATTACGGTGTAGATATTTCCAGGTTCATCCAGATGCCGGTGTACATATATCCATGTACATACAAATGGCGGTGAAGATATTTCCATGCTCATACAGATGGTGGTGTAGGTATTTCCATGTTCATACAAATGGCGGTGTAGTTATTTCCATGTTCATAGAGATGGCGGTGTAGATATTTCCAGGTTCATACAAATGGCGGTGTAGTTATTTCCATGTTCATAGAGATAGCAGTGTAGATATTTCCATTGATATACAGATAGCTGTGTAGATATTTGCATGTTCATACAGATAGTGATGTAGATATTTACATGTTCGTACACATAGCGGTGTAGATATTTCCATGTTCATAGAGATATCGGTGTAGATATTTCCAAGTTCATAAAGATAGCGGTGTAGATATTTCCATGTTCACACAGATAGCAGTGTAGATATTTCCATGTTCATACAGTTAGCGGTGTAGATGTTGTCATGTTCATACAGATGGCAGTGTAGATATTTACATGTTCATACAGATGGTGGTGTAGATATTTCCCTGTTCATACGGATGGCAGTGTAGATATTTCCATTTTCGTACAGGTGGCGGTGTAGATATTTCCATGTTTATACAGATAGCCGTGTAGTAATTTCCATATTTATAGAGATAGCAATGTAGATATTTCCATTGATATACAGATAGCTGTGTAGATATTTGCATGTTCATACAGATAGCGGTGTAGATATTTCCATGTTCATACAGATAGTGGTGTAGATATTTCCATGTTCATACAGATAGCGGTGTAGATATTTCCATGTTCATACACATAGCGGTGTAGATATTTCCATGTTCATACACATAACGGTGTAGATATTTCCATGTTTATACAGATAGCGGTGTAGATATTTCCATGTTCACACTGATAGCAGTGGAGATATTTCCATGTTCATGCAGATAGCGGTGTAGATATTTCCATGTTCACACAGATAGCGGTGTAGATATTTCCATGTTCATACAGTGAGCGGTGTAGATATTTCCATGTTCATACAGATAGCGGTGTAGATATTTCCATGTTCATCCAGAAGGCTGTGAAGACATTTCCATGTTCATACAGATAGCGGTGCTGATATTTCCATGTTTATACAGGTAGCGGTGTAGATATTTCCATGTTTATACAGATAGCGGTGTAGATATTTCCATGTTCCTGCAGATAGAGGTGTAGATATTTCCATGTTCATACAGATAGCGGTGTAGCTATTTCCATGTTCATACAGATAACGGTGTAGATATTTCCATGTTCATACAGATAGCAGTGTAGATATTTCCATGTTCATACAGTTAGCGGTGTAGATATTTCCATGTTCATACAGATGGCGGTGTAGATATTTACATGTTCATACAGATGGCGTTGTAGATATTTCCATGTTCGTACAGATGGCGGTGTAGATATTTCCATGTTCATAGAGATGGCGGTGTAGATATTTCCATGTTTATGCAGATAGCGGTATAGATATTTCCATGTTTATACAGATGGTGGTGTACATATTTCCATGTTTATAGAGATGCCGGTCTAGATATTTCCATGTTTATAGATAGTGGTGTAGTTATTTCCAAGTTTATAGAGACAGCGTTATAGTTATTTCCATGTTTATACAGATAGCGGTGAAGATATTTCCATGTTTACACAGATAGCGGTGTAGATATTTCCATGTTTATACAGATAGCAGTGTAGATATTTCCATGTTTAAGGAGATAGTGGTGTAGATAATTTCAATTTTATACAGATAGCAGTGTAGATATTTCCAAGTTCATACAGATAGCGGTGTAGATAATTCCACGTTTATAGAGATGGCGGTGTAGATATTTCCATGTTCATACAGATGGCGGTGTAGATACTTCCATGTTTATAGAGATGGCGGTGTAGATATTTTCAAGTTTACACAGATGGCGGTGTAGATATTTCCATGTTTACACAGATAGCGGTGTAGACATTTCCATGTTTAAACAGATAGCGGTGTGGATATTTCCATGTTTATGCAGATAGCAGTGTAGATATTGCCATGTTTATACAGATAGCGGTGCAGATATTTCCATGTTTATACAGATAGTTGGGCAGATATTTCCAAGTTTATACAGATAGCGGTGTAGATATTTCCATCTTAATACAGATGGCGGTGTTGATATGTCTATGTTCGTACAGATGGCGGTGTAGATATTTCCTTGTTCATACAGATGGCAGTGTAGATATTTCGAAGTTTATAGAGATAGCGCTGTAGTTATTTCGATATTTATAGAGAAATCTGTGTAGATATTTCCATGTATATGCAGATAGCTCTGTATATATTTCCATGTTCATGCAGATATCGGTTTAGATATTTCCATGTTCATGCAGATGCCGGTGTAGATATATCCATGTTCATACAGATGGTGGTGAAGATATTTCCATGTTCATACAGTTAGCTGTGTAGATATTTCCATGTTCATACAAATGGCGGTGTAGATATTTCCATGTTCATACAGATGGCGGTGTAGATATTTACATGTTCATACAGATGGCGGTATAGATATTTCCATGTTCGTACGGATGGCAGTGTAGATATTTCCATGTTCATACAGGTGGCGGTGTAGATATTCCCATGTTTTTACAGATAGCTGTGTAGTTATATCCATGTTTAAAGAGATATCAGTGTAGATATTTCCAATGATATACAGATAGCTGTGTAGATATTTCCATGTTCATACACATAGCGGTGTAGATATTTCCATGTTCATACAGATAACGGTGTAGGTATTTCCATGTTCATACAGATAGCGGTATTTCCATGTTCACACAGATAGCGGTGTAGATATTTCCAAGATCATACAGTTAGCGGTGTAGATATTTCCATGTTCATACTAATGGCGGTGTAGATAATTCCATGTTCATACAGATGGCGGTGTAGGTATTTCCGTGTTCATACAAATGGCGGTGTAGATATTTCCATGTTCATAGAGATGGTGGTGTAGATATTTCCATGTTCATAGAGATGGCGGTGTAGATATTTCCATGTTTATACAGATAGCAATGTAGATATTTCCATGTTTATAGAGATAGCAGTGTAGATATTTCCATTGATATACAGATAGCTGTGTAGATATTTGCATGTTCATACAGATAGCGGTGTAGATATTTCCATGTTCGTACAGATAGCGGTGTAGATATTTCCATGTTCATACAGTTAGTGGTGTAGATATTTCCATGTTCATACAGATGGCGGTGTAGTTATTTACATGTTCATACAGATGGCGGTGTATATATTTCCATGTTCGTACGGATGGCAGTGTAGATATTTCCATGTTCGTACAGGTGGCGGTGTATATATTTCCATGTTTAAACAGATAGCAGTGTAGTTATTTCCATGTTTATAGAGATAGCAATGTAGATATTTCCATTGATATACATATAGCTGTGTAGATATTTGCATGTTCATACTGATAGCGGTGTAGATATTTCCATTTTCGTACAGATAGCGGTGTAGATATTTCCATGTTCATACAGAAAACGGTGTAGATATTTCCATGTTCTTATAGATAGCGGTGTAGATATTTCAATTTTCATACAGTTATCGATGTAGATATTTCCATGTTCATACAGATGGCGGTGTAGATATTTACATGTTCATACAGATGACGGTGTAGATATTTCCATGTTTATACAGATGGCGGGGTAGATATTTCCATGTTCATGGAGATGGTGGTGTAGATATTTCCATGTTTATGCAGATAGCGGTATACATATTTCCATGTTTATACAGATGGTGGTGTACATATTTCCATGTTTATAGAGATGGCGGTTTAGATATTTCCATGTTTATAGAGATAGCGGTGTAGTTATTTCCAAGTTTATAGAGACAGCGTTATAGTTACTTCCATGTTTATACAGATAGCGGTGAAGATATTTCCATGTTTACACAGATAGCGGTGTAGATATTTCCATGGTTATAGAGATAGCAGTGTAGATATTTCCATGTTTATGGAGATAGTGGTGTAGATAATTTCAATTTTATACAGAGAGCAGTGTAGTTATTTCCAAGTTCATACAGATAGCGGTGTAGATATTTCCACGTTTATAGAGATGTCGGTGTAGATATTTCCATGTTCATACAGATGGCGGTGTAGATACTTCCATGTTTATAGAGATGGCGGTGTAGATATTTTCATGTTTACACAGATGGCGGTGTAGATATTTCCATGTTTACACAGATAGCGGTGTAGACATTTCCATGTTTACACAGCGGTGTGGATATTTCCATGTTTATGCAGATAGCGGTGTAGATATTTCCATGTTTATATAGATAGCGGTGCAGATATTTCCATGTTTATACAGGTAGTTGGGCAGATATTTCCAAGTTTATACAGATAGCGGTGTAGATATTTCCATCTTAATACAGATGGCGGTGTTGATATGTCTATGTTCTTACAGATGGCGGTGTAGATATTTCCATGTTCATACAGATGGCGGTGTAGATATTTCGAAGTTTATAGAGATAGCGCTGTAGTTATTTCGATATTTATAGAGAAATCTGTGTAGATATTTCCATGTATATGCAGATAGCTCTGTATATATTTCCATGTTCATGCAGATATCAGTTTAGATATTTCCATGTTCATGCAGATGCCGGTGTAGATATATCCATGTTCATACAGATGGCGGTGAAGATATTTCCATGTTCATACAGATAGCGGTGTAGATATTTCCTTGTTCATACTGATAGCGTTGTAGATATTTCCATGTTCATACAGTTAGCAGTGTAGATATTTCCATGTTCATACAAATGGCGGTGTAGATATTTCCATGTTCATACAGATGGCGGTGTAGATATTTACATGTTCATACAGATGGCGGTGTAGATATTTACATGTTTGTACGGATGGCAGTGTAGATATTTCCATGTTCATACAGGTGGCGGTGTAGATATTCCCATGTTTTTACAGATAGCTGTGTAGTTATATCCATGTTTATAGAGATATCAGTGTAGATATTTCCACTGATATACAGATAGCTGTGTAGATATTTCCATGTTCATACACATAGCGGTGTAGATATTTCCATGTTCATACAGATAACGGTGTAGATATTTCCATGTTCATACAGATAGCGGTATCTCCATGTTCACACAGATAGCGGTGTAGATATTTCCAAGTTCATACAGTTAGCGGTGTAGATATTTCCATGTTCATACAAATGGCGGTGTAGATAATTCCATGTTCATACAGATGGCGGTGTAGATATTTCCGTGTTCATACAAATGGCGGTGTAGATATTTTCATGTTCATAGAGATGGTGGTGTAGATATTTCCATGTTCATAGAGATGGCGGTGTAGATATTTCCATGTTTATACAGATAGCAATGTAGATATTTCCATGTTTAGAGAGATAGCAGTGTAGAAATTTCCATTGATATACAGATAGCTGTGTAGATATTTGCATGTTCATACAGACAGCGGTGTAGATATTTCCATGTTCATACAGATAGCGGTGTAGATATTTCCATGTTCATACAGTTAGTGGTGTAGATATTTCCATGTTCATACAGATGGCGGTGTAGATATTTACATGTTCATACAGATGGCGGTGTATATATTTCCATGTTCGTACGGATGGCGGTGTAGATATTTCCATGTTCGTACAGGTGGCGGTGTAGATATTTCCATGTTTAAACAGATAGCAGTGTAGTTATTTCCATGTTTATAGAGATAGCAATGTAGATATTTCCATTGATATACATATAGCTGTGTAGATATTTGCATGTTCATACTGATAGCGGTGTAGATATTTGCATTTTCGTACAGAAAACGGTGTAGATATTTCCATGTTCATATAGATAGCGGTGTAGATATTTCAATTTTCATACAGTTAGTGATGTAGATATTTCCATGTTCATACAGATGGCGGTGTAGATATTTACATGTTCATACAGATGACGGTGTAGATATTTCCATGTTTATACAGATGGCGGTGTAGATATTTCCATGTTCATGGAGATGGCGGTGTAGATATTTCCATGTTTATGCAGATAGCGGTATAGATATTTCCATGTTTATACAGATGGTGGTGTAGATATTTCCATGTTTATAGAGATGGCGGTCTAGATATTTCCATGTTTATAGAGAAAGTGGTGTAGTCATTTCCAACATTATAGAGACAGCAATGTAGATATTTCCATGTTTATACAGATAGCGGTGAAGATATTTCCATGTTTATACAGATAGCGATGTAGATATTTCCATGTTTATACAGATAGCAGTGTAGATATTTCCATGTGTATAGAGATAGTGGTGTAGATAATTTCAATTTTATACAGATAGCAGTGTAGATATTTCCAAGTTCATACTGATAGCGGTGTAGATATTTCCACGTTTATAGAGATGGCGGCGTAGGTATTTCCATGTTCATACAGATGGCAGTGTAGATATTTCCAAGTTTTTAGAGATGGCGGTGTAGATACTTTCATGTTTACACAGATGGCGGTGGAGGTATTTCCATGTTTACACAGATAGCGGTGTAGACATCTCCATGTTTACACAGATAGCGTTGTGGATATTTGCTTGTTTATGCAGATAGCGGTGTAGATATTTCCATGTTTATGCAGATAGCGGTGCGGATATTTCCATGTTTATACTGATGGGCAGATATTTCCATGTTTATACACATAGTGGTGTACATATTTAAATCTTAATACAGATGGCGGTGTAGATATGTCCATGTTCGTACAGATGGCGGTGTAGATATATCCATGTTCATACAGATTCCGGTGTAGATATTTCCATTTTCATACAGATGGCGGTGTAGATATTTCCGTGTTCATACAAATGGTGGTGTAGATATTTCCATGTTCATAGAGATGGCGGTGTAGATATTTCCATGTTTATACAGATAGCAATGTAGATATTTCCATGTTTATAGAGATAGCGGTGTAGATATTTCCACTGATATACAGATAGCTGTGTAGATATTTGCATGTTCATACAGATAGCGGTGTAGATATTTCCATGTTCATACAGATAGCGGTGTAGATATTTCCATGTTCATACAGATAGCGGTGTAGATATTTCGATGATTTACAGATAGCGGTGTAGATATTTCCATGTTCATACAGATAGCGGTGTAGATATTTCCATGTTCATTCAGATAATGGTGTAGATATTTCCACGTTCATACAGATGGCGGTGTAGATATTTCCATGTTCATACAGTTAGCGGTGTAGATATTTCCATGTTCATACAGATGGCGGTGTAGATATTTACATGTTCATACAGATGGCGGTGTAGATATTTCCATGTTCGTAGAGATGGCGGTATAGATATTTCCATATTCATAGAGATGGCAGTGTAGATATTTCCATGTTTATGCAGATAGCGGTATAGATATCTCCATGTTTATACAGATGGTGGTGTAGATATTTCCATGTTCATAGAGATGGCGGTCCTGATATTTCCATGTTTATAGAGATAGTGGTGTAGTTATTTCCAAGTTTATAGAGACAGCATTGTGGATATTTCCATGTTTATACAGATAGCGGTGAAGATATTTGTATGTTTGTACAGATAGCGGTGTAGATATTTCCATGTTTATACAGATAGCAGTGTAGATATTTGCATGTTTATAGAGATAGTGGTGTAGATAATATCAATTTTATACAGATAGCAGTGTAGATATTTCCAAGTTCATACTGATAGCGTTGTAGATATTTCCACGTTTATAGAGATGGCGGTGTAGATATTTCCATGTTCATACAGATGGCGGTGTAGATATTTCGTAGTTTATAGAGATAGCGCTGTAGTTATTTCCATATTTATAGAGAAATCTCTGTAGATATTTCCATGTATAGGCAGATAGCTGTGTAGATATTTCCATGTTCATGCAGATAGCGGTGTAGATATTTCCATGTTCATCCAGATGCCGGTGTAGATATAAACATGTTCATACAGATGGCGGTGAAGATATTCCCACGTTCATACAGATGGCGGTGTAGATATTTCCATGTTCATACAAATGGCGGTGTAGATATTTCCATGTTCATAGAGATGGCGGAGTAGATATTTCCATGTTTGTACAGATAGCAGAGTAGTTATTTCCATGTTTATAGAGATAGCAGTGTAGATATTTCCATTGATACACAGATAGCTGTGTAGATATTTGCATGTTCATACAGATAGCGGTGTAGATATTTCCATATTCATACAGATAGCGGTGTAGACATTTCAATGTTCATACAGATAGCGGTGTAGATATTTCCATGTTCATACAGTTAGCGGTTTAGATATTTCCATGTTCATACAGATGGCGGTGTAGATATTTACATGTTCATACATATGGCGGTGTAGATATTTCCATGTTCGCACGGATGGCAGTGTAGATATTTCCATGTTCATACAGGTGGCGGTGTAGGTATTTCCATGTTCATACAGATAGCAGTGTAGTTATTTCCATGTTTATAGAGATAGCAGTGTAGATATTTCCATTGATATACAGATATCTGTGTAGATATTTGCATGTTCATACAGATAGCGGTGTAGATATTTCCATGTTCACACAGATAGCGGTGTAAGTATTTAAATGTTCATACACATAGCGGTGTAGATATTTCCATGTTCATACAGATAATGGTGTAGATATTTCCATGTTTATAAAGATAGCGGTGTAGATATTTCCATGTTTGTACAGATAGCGGTGTAGCTATTTCCATGTT
The DNA here is from genome assembly GCF_029281585.2 of Gorilla gorilla gorilla. Lineage (NCBI taxonomy): Eukaryota > Metazoa > Chordata > Mammalia > Primates > Hominidae > Gorilla > Gorilla gorilla. The sequence goes on from NC_073231.2 coordinate 151,952,235, forward strand.
CATACAGATAGCGGTGTAGATATTTTTATGTTCATACAGATAACGGTGTAGATATTTCCATGTTCATACAGACAGCGGTGAAGATATTTCCATGTTCATACAGTTAGCGGTGTAGATATTTCCATGTTCATACAGATGGCGGTGTAGATATTTCCATCTTAATACAGATGGCGGTGTAGATATGTCCATGATCGTACAGATGGCGGTGTAGATATTTCCATGTTCATACAGATGGCTTTGTAGATATTTCGAAGTTTTTAGAGATAGCGATGTAGTTATTTCCATATTTATAGAGAAATCTGTGTAGATATTTCCATGTATATTCAGATAGCTGTGTAGATATTTCCATGTTCATGCAGATAGCGGTGTAGATATTTCCATGTTCATCCAGATGCCGGTGTACATATATCGATGTTCATACAAATGGCGGTGAAGGTATATCCATGCCCATACAGATGGCGGTGTAGGTATTTCCATGTTCATACAAATGGCGGTGTAGATATTTCCATGTTCATAGAGATGGCGGTGTAGATATTTCCATGTTTATACAGATAGCTGTGTAGTTATTTCCATGTTTATAGAGACAGCTGTGTAGATATTTCCATTGATATACAGATAGCTGTGTAGATATTTGCATGTTCATACAGATAGCGGTGTAGATATTTCCATGTTCGTACAGATAACGGTGTAGATTTTTCCATGTTCATACAGATAGCAGTGTAGATATTTCCATGTTCATACAGTTAGCGGTGTAGATATTTCCATGCTGATACAGATGGCGGTGTGGATATTTACATGTTCATACCGATGGCAGTATAGATATTTCCATCTTCGTACAGATGGCGGTGTAGATATTTCCATGTTCATAGAGATGGCGGTGTAGATATTTCCATGTTTATGCAGATGGCGGTGTAGATATTTCCATGTTTATGCAGATAGCGGTATAGATATTTCCATGTTTATACAGATGGTGGTGTAGATATTTCCATGTTTATAGAGATGGAGGTCTAGATATTTCCATGTTTACAGAGATAGTGGTGTAGTTATTTCCAAGTTTATAGAGACAGCGTTGTAGATATTTCCATGTTTATACAGATAGCGGTGAAGATATTTCCATGTTTATACAGATAGCGGTGTAGATATTTCCATGTTTATACAGATAGCAGTGTAGATATTTCCATATTTATAGAGATAGTGTTGTAGATAATTTCAATTTCATACAGAGAGAATTGTAGATATTTCGAAGTTCATACATTTAGCGGTGTAGATATTTCCATGATCATACAGATGGCGGTGAAGATATTTACATGTTCATACAGATGGCGGTGTAGATATTTCCATGTTTGTACGGATGGCAGTGTAGATATTTCCATGTTCATATAGATGGCGGTGTAGATATTTCCATGTATATACAGATAGCAGTGTAGTTACTTCCATATTAATGGAGATAGCGGTGTAGATATTTCCATTGATATACAGATAGCTGTGTAGATATTTGCATGTTCATACAGATAGCGGTGTAGATATTTCCATGTTCGTACAGATAGCGGTGTAGATATTTCCATGTTCATACAGTTAGCGGTGTAGATATTTCCATGTTCATAAAGATGGCGGTGTAGATATTTACATGTTCATACAGATGGCGGTGTAGATATTTCCATGTTCATACAGATAGCGGTGTAGATATTTCCATGTTCATACAGATAGCGATGTAGATATTTCCACGTTCATACAGATAGCGTTGTAGATATTTCCATGTTCATACCAATAGCGGTGTAGACATGTCCATGTTCATACATTTAGCGGTGTAGATTTTTCAATGTTCATACAGATGGCGGTGAAGATATTTACATGTTCATACAGATTGCGGTGTAGATATTTCCATGTTTTTACGGATGGCAGTGTAGATATTTCAGTGTTCATACAGGTGGCGGTGTAGATATTTCCATGTTTATACAGATAGCAGTGTAGTTATTTCCATGTTAATACAGATAGCGGTGTAGATATTTCCATTGATATACAGATAGCTGTGTAGATATTTGCATGTTCATACAGATAGCGGTGTAGATATTTCCATGTTCGTACAGATAGCGGTGTAGCTATTTCCATGTTCATACAGATAGCGGTGTAGATATTTTTATGTTCATACAGATAACGTTGTAGATATTTCCATGTTCACACAGACAGCGGTGAAGATATTTCCATGTTCATACAGTTAGCGGTGTAGATATTTCCATGTTCATACAGATGGCGGTGTAGATATTTCCATCTTAATACAGATGGCGGTGTAGATATGTCCATGATCGTACAGATGGCGGTGTAGATATTTCCATGTTCATACAGATGGCGGTGTAGATATTTCGAAGTTTTTAGAGATAGCGATGTAGTTATTTCCATATTTATAGAGAAATCTGTGTAGATATTTCCATGTATATTCAGATAGCTGTGTAGATATTTCCATGTTCATGCAGATAGCGGTGTAGATATTTCCATGTTCATCCAGATGCCGGTGTACATATATCCATGTTCATACAAATGGCGGTGAAGGTATATCCATGCCCATACAGATGGCGGTGTAGGTATTTCCATGTTCATACAAATGGCGGTGTAGATATTTCCATGTTCATAGAGATGGCGGTGTAGATATTTCCATGTTTATACAGATAGCTGTGTAGTTATTTCCATGTTTATAGAGACAGCTGTGTAGATATTTCCATTGATATACAGATAGCTGTGTAGATATTTGCATGTTCATACAGATAGCGGTGTAGATATTTCCATGTTCGTACAGATAACGGTGTAGATATTTCCATGTTCATACAGATAGCACTGTAGATATTTCCATGTTCATACAGTTAGCGGTGTAGATATTTCCATGCTGATACAGATGGCGGTGTGGATATTTACATGTTCATACCGATGGCAGTATAGATATTTCCATATTCGTACAGATGGCGGTGTAGATATTTCCATGTTCATAGAGATGGCGGTGTAGATATTTCCATGTTTATGCAGATGGCGGTGTAGATATTTCCATGTTTATGCAGATAGCGGTATAGATATTTCCATGTTTATACAGATGGTGGTGTAGATATTTCCATGTTTATAGAGATGGAGGTCTAGATATTTCCATGTTTACAGAGATAGTGGTGTAGTTATTTCCAAGTTTATAGAGACAGCGTTGTAGATATTTCCATGTTTATACAGATAGCGGTGAAGATATTTCCATGTTTATACAGATAGCGGTGTAGATATTTCCATGTTTATACAGATAGCAGTGTAGATATTTCCATATTTATAGAGATAGTGTTGTAGATAATTTCAATTTCATACAGAGAGAATTGTAGATATTTCGAAGTTCATACATTTAGCGGTGTAGATATTTCCATGATCATACAGATGGCGGTGAAGATATTTACATGTTCATACAGATGGCGGTGTAGATATTTCCATGTTTGTACGGATGGCAGTGTAGATATTTCCATGTTCATATAGATGGCGGTGTAGATATTTCCATGTATATACAGATAGCAGTGTAGTTACTTCCATATTAATGGAGATAGCGGTGTAGATATTTCCATTGATATACAGATAGCTGTGTAGATATTTGCATGTTCATACAGATAGCGGTGTAGATATTTCCATGTTCGTACAGATAGCGGTGTAGCTATTTCCATGTTCATACAGATAGCGGTGTAGATATTTCTATGTTCATACAGATAACGGTGTAGATATTTCCATGTTCATACAGACAGCGGTGTAGATATTTCTATGTACATACAGTTAGCAGTGTACATATTTCCATGTTCATACAGATGGCGGTGTAGATATTTACATGTTCATACAGATGGCGGTATAGATATTTCCATGTTCGTACAGATGGCAGTGTAGATATTTCCATGTTCATAGAGATGGCGGTGTAGATATTTCCATGTTTATGCAGATAGCGGTATAGATATTTCCATGTTTATACAGATGGTGGTGTAGATATTTCCATATTTATAGAGATGGCGGTCTAGAGATTTCCATGTTTACAGAGATAGTGGTGTAGTTATTTCCAAGTTTATAGAGACAGCATTGTAAATATTTCCAGGTTTATACAGATAGCGGTGAAGATATTTCCATGTTTATACAGATAGCGGTGTAGATATTTCCATGTTTATACAGATAGCAGTGTAGATATTTCCATGTTTATAGAGATAGTGTTGTAGATAATTTCCATTTCATACAGAGAGCAGTGTAGATATTTCCAATTTCATACAGATAGCGGTGTAGATATTTCCACGTTTATAGAGATGGCGGTGTAGATATTTCCATGTTCATACAGAGGACTGTGTAGATATTTCCATGTTTATCGGGATGGCGGTGTAGATATTTTCATGTTTACACAGATGGCGGTGTAGTTATTTCCAAGTTTACACAGATAGCGGTGTAGACATTTCCATGTTTACACAGATAGCGGTGTGGATATTTCCATGTTTATGCAGATAGCAGTGTAGATATTTCCATGTTTATACAGATAGCGGTGTGGATATTTCCATGTTTATTCAGATAGCGGTGCGGATATTTCCATGTTTATACAGATAGTTGGGCAGATATTTCCATGTTTATACAGATAGCGGTGTAGATATTTCCATCTTAATACAGATGGTGGTGTAGATATGTCCATGATCGTACAGATGGCGGTGTAGATATTTCCATGTTCATAAAGATGGCGGTGTAGATATTTCGAAGTTTTTAGAGATAGCGATGTAGTTATTTCCATATTTATAGAGAAATCTGTGTAGATATTTCCATGTATATTCAGATAGCTGTGTAGATATTTCCATGTTCATGCAGATTACGGTGTAGATATTTCCATGTTCATCCAGATGCCGGTGTACATATATCCATGTTCATACAAATGGCGGTGAAGGTATTTCCATGCTCATACAGATGGCGGTGTAGGTATTTCCATGTTCATACAAATGGCGTTGTAGATATTTCCATGTTCATAGAGATGGCGGTGTAGATATTTCCAGGTTCATAGAGATGGCGGTGTAGATATTTCCACGTTTATGCAGATAGCGGTATAGATATTTCCATGTTTATACAGATAGCAGTGTAGATATTTACATGTTTATAGAGATAGTGTTGTTGATAATTTCAATTTCATACAGAGAACAGTGTAGATATTTCCAATTTCATACAGATAGCGTTGTAGATATTTCCATGTTCATTCAGATAACGGTGTAGATATTTCCATGTTCATACAGTTAGCGGTGTAGATATTTCCATGTTCATAAAGATGGCGGTGTAGATATTTACATGTTCATACAGATGGCGGTGTAGATATTTCCATGTTCATACAGATAGCGGTGTAGATATTTCCATGTTCATACAGATAGCGATGTAGATATTTCCCTGTTCATACAGATAGCGGTGTAGATATTTCCATGTTCATACCAATAGCGGTGTAGACATGTCCATGTTCATACATTTAGCGGTGTAGATTTTTCAATGTTCATACAGATGGCGGTGAAGATATTTACATGTTCATACAGATTGCGGTGTAGATATTTCCATGTTTTTACGGATGGCAGTGTAGATATTTCAGTGTTCATACAGGTGGCGGTGTAGATATTTCCATGTTTATACAGATAGCAGTGTAGTTATTTCCATGTTAATACAGATAGCGGTGTAGATATTTCCATTGATATACAGATAGCTGTGTAGATATTTGCATGTTCATACAGATAGCGGTGTAGATATTTCCATGTTTGTACAGATAGCGGTGTAGCTATTTCCATGTTCATACAGATAGCGGTGTAGATATTTTTATGTTCATACAGATAACGGTGTAGATATTTCCATGTTCATACTGACAGCGGTGAAGATATTTCCATGTTCATACAGTTAGCGGTGTAGATATTTCCATGTTCATTCAGATGGCGGTGTAGATATTTCCATCTTAATACAGATGGCGGTGTAGATATGTCCATGATCGTACAGATGGCGGTGTAGATATTTCCATGTTCATACAGATGGCGGTGTAGATATTTCGAAGTTTTTAGAGATAGCGATGTAGTTATTTCCATATTTATAGAGAAATCTGTGTAGATATTTCCATGTATATTCAGATAGCTGTGTAGATATTTCCATGTTCATGCAGATAGCGGTGTAGATATTTCCATGTTCATCCAGATGCCGGTGTACATATATCCATGTTCATACAAATGGCGGTGAAGGTATATCCATGCCCATACAGATGGCGGTGTAGGTATTTCCATGTTCATACAAATGGCGGTGTAGATATTTCCATGTTCATAGAGATGGCGGTGTAGATATTTCCATGTTTATACAGATAGCTGTGTAGTTATTTCCATGTTTATAGAGACAGCTGTGTAGATATTTCCATTGATATACAGATAGCTGTGTAGATATTTGCATGTTCATACAGATAGCGGTGTAGATATTTCCATGTTCGTACAGATAACGGTGTAGATATTTCCATGTTCATACAGATAGCACTGTAGATATTTCCATGTTCATACAGTTAGCGGTGTAGATATTTCCATGCTGATACAGATGGCGGTGTGGATATTTACATGTTCATACCGATGGCAGTATAGATATTTCCATCTTCGTACAGATGGCGGTGTAGATATTTCCATGTTCATAGAGATGGCGGTGTAGATATTTCCATGTTTATGTAGATGGCGGTGTAGATATTTCCATGTTTATGCAGATAGCGGTATAGATATTTCCATGTTTATAGAGATGGAGGTCTAGATATTTCCATGTTTACAGAGATAGTGGTGTAGTTATTTCCAAGTTAATAGAGACAGCGTTGTAGATATTTCCATGTTTATACAGATAGCGGTGAAGATATTTCCATGTTTATACAGATAGCGGTGTAGATATTTCCATGTTTATACAGATAGCAGTGTAGATATTTCCATATTTATAGAGATAGTGTTGTAGATAATTTCAATTTCATACAGAGAGAATTGCAGATATTTCGAAGTTCATACATTTAGCGGTGTAGATATTTCCATGATCATACAGATGGCGGTGAAGATATTTACATGTTCATACAGATGGCGGTGTAGATATTTCCATGTTTGTACGGATGGCAGTGTAGATATTTACATGTTCATATAGATGGCGGTGTAGATATTTCCATGTATATACAGATAGCAGTGTAGTTACTTCCATATTAATGGAGATAGCGGTGTAGATATTTCCATTGATATACAGATAGCTGTGTAGATATTTGCATGTTCATACAGATAGCGGTGTAGATATTTCCATGTTCGTACAGATAGCGGTGTAGCTATTTCCATGTTCATACAGATAGCGGTGTAGATATTTCTATGTTCATACAGATAACGGTGTAGATATTTCCATGTTCATACAGACAGCGGTGTAGATATTTCCATGTACATACAGTTAGCAGTGTACATATTTCCATGTTCATACAGATGGCGGTGTAGATATTTACATGTTCATACAGATGGCGGTATAGATATTTCCATGTTCGTACAGATGGCAGTGTAGATATTTCCATGTTCATAGAGATGGCGGTGTAGATATTTCCATGTTTATGCAGATAGCGGTATAGATATTTCCATGTTTATACAGATGGTGGTGTAGATATTTCCATATTTATAGAGATGGCGGTCTAGAGATTTCCATGTTTACAGAGATAGTGGTGTAGTTATTTCCAAGTTTATAGAGACAGCATTGTAAATATTTCCAGGTTTATACAGATAGCGGTGAAGATATTTCCATGTTTATACAGATAGCGGTGTAGATATTTCCATGTTTATACAGATAGCAGTGTAGATATTTCCATGTTTATAGAGATAGTGTTGTAGATAATTTCCATTTCATACAGAGAGCAGTGTAGATATTTCCAATTTCATACAGATAGCGGTGTAGATATTTCCACGTTTATAGAGATGGCGGTGTAGATATTTCCATGTTCATACAGAGGACTGTGTAGATATTTCCATGTTTATCGGGATGGCGGTGTAGATATTTTCATGTTTACACAGATGGCGGTGTAGATATTTCCAAGTTTACACAGATAGCGGTGTAGACATTTCCATGTTTACACAGATAGCGGTGTGGATATTTCCATGTTTATGCAGATAGCAGTGTAGATATTTCCATGTTTATACAGATAGCGGTGTGGATATTTCCATGTTTATTCAGATAGCGGTGCGGATATTTCCATGTTTATACAGATAGTTGGGCAGATATTTCCATGTTTATACAGATAGCGGTGTAGATATTTCCATCTTAATACAGATGGTGGTGTAGATATGTCCATGATCGTACAGATGGCGGTGTAGATATTTCCATGTTCATAAAGATGGCGGTGTAGATATTTCGAAGTTTTTAGAGATAGCGATGTAGTTATTTCCATATTTATAGAGAAATCTGTGTAGATATTTCCATGTATATTCAGATAGCTGTGTAGATATTTCCATGTTCATGCAGATTACGGTGTAGATATTTCCATGTTCATCCAGATGCCGGTGTACATATATCCATGTTCATACAAATGGCGGTGAAGGTATTTCCATGCTCATACAGATGGCGGTGTAGGTATTTCCATGTTCATACAAATGGCGTTGTAGATATTTCCATGTTCATAGAGATGGCGGTGTAGATATTTCCAGGTTCATACTAATGGCCCTGTAGATATTTCCATGTTCATAGAGATGGCGGTGTAGATATTTCCATGTTTATACAGATAGCAGTGTAGTTGTTTCCATGTTTATACAGATACCAGTCTGGATATTTCCATTGATATACAGATAGCTGTGTAGATATTTGCATGTTCATACAGATAGCGGTGTAGATATTTACATGTTCATACAGATGGCAGTGTAGATATTTCCATGTTCATAAAGATATCGGTGTAGATATTTCCATGTTGATACCAATAGCGGTGTAGATATTTCCATGTTCATACAGTTAGCGGTGTAGATATTTCCATGTTCATACGGATGGCAGTGTAGATATTTCCATGTTCATACAGGTGGCGGTGTAGATATTTCCATGTTTATACAGATAGCAGTGTAGTTATTTCCATGTTTATAGAGACATCTGTGTAGATATTTCCATTGATATACAGATAGCTGTGTAGATATTAGCATGTTCATACAGATAGCGGTGTAGATATTTCCATGTTCGTAGAGATAACGGTGTAGATATTTCCATGTTCATACAGATAGCAGTGTAGATATTTCCATGTTCATACAGTTAGCGGTGTAGATATTTCCATGCTGATACAGATGGCGGTGTGGATATTTACATGTTCATACCGATGGCGGTATAGATATTTCCATCTTCGTACAGATGGCGGTGTAGATATTTACATGTTCATAGAGATGGCGGTGTAGATATTTCCATGTTTATGCAGATGGAGGTGTAGATATTTCCATGTTTATGCAGATAGCGGTATAGATATTTCCATGTTTATACAGATGGTGGTGTAGATATTTCCATGTTTATAGAGATGGCCGTCTAGATATTTCCATGTTTACAGAGATAGTGGTGTAGTTATTTCCAAGATTATAGAGACAGCGCTGTAGATATTTCCATGTTTATACAGATAGCGGTGAAGATATTTCCATGTTTATACAGATAGCGGTGTAGATATTTCCATGTTTATACAGATAGCAGTGTAGATATTTCCATATTTATAGAGATAGTGTTGTAGATAATTTCAATTTCATACAGAGAGAATTGTAGATATTTCCAAGATCATACATTTAGCGGTGTGGATATTTCCATGTTCATACAAATGGCGGTGAAGATATTTCCATGTTCATACAGATGGCGGTGTAGATGTTTCCATGTTCATACAAAAGGCGGTGTAGATATTTCCATGTTCTTAGAGATGGCGGTGTATATATTTCCAGGTTCATACAAATGGCGGTGTGGATATTTCCATGTTCATAGAGATGGCGGTGTAGATATTTCCATGTTTATACAGATAGCAGTGTAGTTATTTCCATGTTTATAGAGATACCAGTCTGGATATTTCCATTGATATACAGATAGCTGTGTAGATATTTGCATGTTCATACAGATAGCGGTGTAAATATTTCCATGTTCATATAGATAGCGGTGTAGATATTTCCATGTTCATACAGATAGCGGTGTACCTATTTCCATGTTAATACAGATAGCGGTGTAGATATTTCCATGTTCATACAGATAGCGTTGTAGATATTTAAATGTTCATACAGTTAGCCGTGTAGATATTTCCATGTTCATACAGATGGTGGTGTCGATATTTACATGTTGATACAGTTGGCGGTGTAGATATTTCCATGTTCATACAGATAGCGGTGTAGATATTTCCATGTTCTTACAGATAGCGGTGTAGATATTTCCATGTTCATACAGATAGCGGTGTAGATATTTCCATGTTCATACAGATAGCGGTGTAGATATTTCCATGTTCATACCAATAGCGGAGTAGACATTTCCATGTTCATACATTTAGCGGTGTAGATATTTCCATGTTCATACAGATGGCGGTGAAGATATTTCCATGTTCATACAGATGGCGGTGTAGATATTTCCATGTTTGTACGGATGGCAGTGTAGATATTTCCATGTTCATACAGGTGGCGGTGTAGATATTTCCATGTTTATACAGATAGCAGTGTAGTTATTTCCATGTTAATAGAGATAGCGGTGAAGATATTTCCATTGATATAGAGATAGCTGTGTAGATATTTGCATGGTCATACAGATAGCGGTGTAGATATTTCCATGTTCGTACAGATAGCGGTGTAGCTATTTCCATGTTCATACAGATAGCGGTGTAGATATTTCTATGTTTATACAGACGGTGGTGTAGATATTTACATGTTTATAGAGATGGCGGTCTAGATATTTCCATGTTTTCAGAGATAGTGGTGTAGTTATTTCCAAGTTTATAGAGACAGCGTTGTAGATATTTCCATGTTTATACAGATAGCGGTGAAGATATTTCCATGTTTATACAGATTAGTGGTGTAGTTATTTCCAAGTTTATAGAGACAGCGTTGTAGATATTTCCATGTTTATACAGATAGCGGTGTAGATATTTCCATGTTTATACAAATAGCAGTGTAGATATTTCCATGTTTATAGAGATAATTTTGTAGATAATTTCAATTTTATACAGAGAGCAGTGTAGATATTTCCATGTTCATACAGATAGCGGTGTAGATATTTCCACGTTTATAGAGATGGCGGTGTAGATATTTCCATGTTCATACAGATGGCAGTGTAGATATTTCCATGTTTATAGGGATGGCGGTGTAGATATTTTCATGTTTACACAGATGGCGGTGTAGATATTTCCCTGTTTACAAGATAGCGGTGTAGACATTTCCATGTTTACACAGATAGCGGTGTGGATATTTCCATGTTTATGCAGATAGCAGTGTAGATATTTCCATGTTCATAAAGATAGCGGTGCGGATATTTCCATATTTATACAGATAGTTGGTCAGATATTTCCATGTTTATACAGATAGTGGTGTAGATATTTCCATCTTAATACAGATGGCGGTGTATATAGGTCCATGTTTGTACAGATGGCGGTGTAGATATTTCCATGTTCATACAGATGGCGGTGTAGATATTTCGAAGATTATAGAGATAGCGCTTTAGTTATTTCCATATTTATAGAGAAATCTGTGTAGTTATTACCATGTATATTCAGATAGCTGTGTAGATATTTCCATGTTCATGCGGATAGCGGTGTAGATATTTCCATGTTCATCCAGATGCCTGTGTACATATATCCATGCTCATACAGATGCCGGTGAAGATATTTCCATGTTCATACAGATGGTGGTGTAGATATGTCCATGTTCATACAAATGGCGGTGTAGATATTTCCATGTCTATACAGATAGAAGTGCAGTTATTTCCATCTTAATGGAGATAGCTGTGTAGATATTTCCATTGATATGCAGATAGCTGTGTAGATATTTGCATGTTCATACAGATAGCGGTGTAGATATTTCCATGTTCATACAGATAGCGGTGTAGATATTTCGATGTTCATACAGATAACGGTGTAGATATTTCCATGTTCATACAGATGGCGGTGTAGATATTTCCATGTTTATGCAGATAGCGGTATAGATATTTCCATGTTTATAGAGATGGAGGTCTAGATATTTCCATGTTTACAGAGATAGTGGTGTAGTTATTTCCAAGTTAATAGAGACAGCGTTGTAGATATTTCCATGTTTATACAGATAGCGGTGAAGATATTTCCATGTTTATACAGATAGCGGTGTAGATATTTCCATGTTTATACAGATAGCAGTGTAGATATTTCCATATTTATAGAGATAGTGTTGTAGATAATTTCAATTTCATACAGAGAGAATTGCAGATATTTCGAAGTTCATACATTTAGCGGTGTAGATATTTCCATGATCATACAGATGGCGGTGAAGATATTTACATGTTCATACAGATGGCGGTGTAGATATTTCCATGTTTGTACGGATGGCAGTGTAGATATTTACATGTTCATATAGATGGCGGTGTAGATATTTCCATGTATATACAGATAGCAGTGTAGTTACTTCCATATTAATGGAGATAGCGGTGTAGATATTTCCATTGATATACAGATAGCTGTGTAGATATTTGCATGTTCATACAGATAGCGGTGTAGATATTTCCATGTTCGTACAGATAGCGGTGTAGCTATTTCCATGTTCATACAGATAGCGGTGTAGATATTTCTATGTTCATACAGATAACGGTGTAGATATTTCCATGTTCATACAGACAGCGGTGTAGATATTTCCATGTACATACAGTTAGCAGTGTACATATTTCCATGTTCATACAGATGGCGGTGTAGATATTTACATGTTCATACAGATGGCGGTATAGATATTTCCATGTTCGTACAGATGGCAGTGTAGATATTTCCATGTTCATAGAGATGGCGGTGTAGATATTTCCATGTTTATGCAGATAGCGGTATAGATATTTCCATGTTTATACAGATGGTGGTGTAGATATTTCCATATTTATAGAGATGGCGGTCTAGAGATTTCCATGTTTACAGAGATAGTGGTGTAGTTATTTCCAAGTTTATAGAGACAGCATTGTAAATATTTCCAGGTTTATACAGATAGCGGTGAAGATATTTCCATGTTTATACAGATAGCGGTGTAGATATTTCCATGTTTATACAGATAGCAGTGTAGATATTTCCATGTTTATAGAGATAGTGTTGTAGATAATTTCCATTTCATACAGAGAGCAGTGTAGATATTTCCAATTTCATACAGATAGCGGTGTAGATATTTCCACGTTTATAGAGATGGCGGTGTAGATATTTCCATGTTCATACAGAGGACTGTGTAGATATTTCCATGTTTATCGGGATGGCGGTGTAGATATTTTCATGTTTACACAGATGGCGGTGTAGATATTTCCAAGTTTACACAGATAGCGGTGTAGACATTTCCATGTTTACACAGATAGCGGTGTGGATATTTCCATGTTTATGCAGATAGCAGTGTAGATATTTCCATGTTTATACAGATAGCGGTGTGGATATTTCCATGTTTATTCAGATAGCGGTGCGGATATTTCCATGTTTATACAGATAGTTGGGCAGATATTTCCATGTTTATACAGATAGCGGTGTAGATATTTCCATCTTAATACAGATGGTGGTGTAGATATGTCCATGATCGTACAGATGGCGGTGTAGATATTTCCATGTTCATAAAGATGGCGGTGTAGATATTTCGAAGTTTTTAGAGATAGCGATGTAGTTATTTCCATATTTATAGAGAAATCTGTGTAGATATTTCCATGTATATTCAGATAGCTGTGTAGATATTTCCATGTTCATGCAGATTACGGTGTAGATATTTCCATGTTCATCCAGATGCCGGTGTACATATATCCATGTTCATACAAATGGCGGTGAAGGTATTTCCATGCTCATACAGATGGCGGTGTAGGTATTTCCATGTTCATACAAATGGCGTTGTAGATATTTCCATGTTCATAGAGATGGCGGTGTAGATATTTCCAGGTTCATACTAATGGCCCTGTAGATATTTCCATGTTCATAGAGATGGCGGTGTAGATATTTCCATGTTTATACAGATAGCAGTGTAGTTGTTTCCATGTTTATACAGATACCAGTCTGGATATTTCCATTGATATACAGATAGCTGTGTAGATATTTGCATGTTCATACAGATAGCGGTGTAGATATTTACATGTTCATACAGATGGCGGTGTAGATATTTCCATGTTCATAAAGATATCGGTGTAGATATTTCCATGTTGATACCAATAGCGGTGTAGATATTTCCATGTTCATACAGTTAGCGGTGTAGATATTTCCATGTTCATACGGATGGCAGTGTAGATATTTCCATGTTCATACAGGTGGCGGGGTAGATATTTCCATGTTTATACAGATAGCAGTGTAGTTATTTCCATGTTTATAGAGACATCTGTGTAGATATTTCCATTGATATACAGATAGCTGTGTAGATATTAGCATGTTCATACAGATAGCGGTGTAGATATTTCCATGTTCGTAGAGATAACGGTGTAGATATTTCCATGTTCATACAGATAGCAGTGTAGATATTTCCATGTTCATACAGTTAGCGGTGTAGATATTTCCATGCTGATACAGATGGCGGTGTGGATATTTACATGTTCATACCGATGGCGGTATAGATATTTCCATCTTCGTACAGATGGCGGTGTAGATATTTACATGTTCATAGAGATGGCGGTGTAGATATTTCCATGTTTATGCAGATGGAGGTGTAGATATTTCCATGTTTATGCAGATAGCGGTATAGATATTTCCATGTTTATACAGATGGTGGTGTAGATATTTCCATGTTTATAGAGATGGCCGTCTAGATATTTCCATGTTTACAGAGATAGTGGTGTAGTTATTTCCAAGATTATAGAGACAGCGCTGTAGATATTTCCATGTTTATACAGATAGCGGTGAAGATATTTCCATGTTTATACAGATAGCGGTGTAGATATTTCCATGTTTATACAGATAGCAGTGTAGATATTTCCATATTTATAGAGATAGTGTTGTAGATAATTTCAATTTCATACAGAGAGAATTGTAGATATTTCCAAGATCATACATTTAGCGGTGTGGATATTTCCATGTTCATACAAATGGCGGTGAAGATATTTCCATGTTCATACAGATGGCGGTGTAGATGTTTCCATGTTCATACAAAAGGCGGTGTAGATATTTCCATGTTCTTAGAGATGGCGGTGTATATATTTCCAGGTTCATACAAATGGCGGTGTGGATATTTCCATGTTCATAGAGATGGCGGTGTAGATATTTCCATGTTTATACAGATAGCAGTGTAGTTATTTCCATGTTTATAGAGATACCAGTCTGGATATTTCCATTGATATACAGATAGCTGTGTAGATATTTGCATGTTCATACAGATAGCGGTGTAAATATTTCCATGTTCATATAGATAGCGGTGTAGATATTTCCATGTTCATACAGATAGCGGTGTACCTATTTCCATGTTAATACAGATAGCGGTGTAGATATTTCCATGTTCATACAGATAGCGTTGTAGATATTTAAATGTTCATACAGTTAGCCGTGTAGATATTTCCATGTTCATACAGATGGTGGTGTCGATATTTACATGTTGATACAGTTGGCGGTGTAGATATTTCCATGTTCATACAGATAGCGGTGTAGATATTTCCATGTTCTTACAGATAGCGGTGTAGATATTTCCATGTTCATACAGATAGCGGTGTAGATATTTCCATGTTCATACAGATAGCGGTGTAGATATTTCCATGTTCATACCAATAGCGGAGTAGACATTTCCATGTTCATACATTTAGCGGTGTAGATATTTCCATGTTCATACAGATGGCGGTGAAGATATTTCCATGTTCATACAGATGGCGGTGTAGATATTTCCATGTTTGTACGGATGGCAGTGTAGATATTTCCATGTTCATACAGGTGGCGGTGTAGATATTTCCATGTTTATACAGATAGCAGTGTAGTTATTTCCATGTTAATAGAGATAGCGGTGAAGATATTTCCATTGATATAGAGATAGCTGTGTAGATATTTGCATGGTCATACAGATAGCGGTGTAGATATTTCCATGTTCGTACAGATAGCGGTGTAGCTATTTCCATGTTCATACAGATAGCGGTGTAGATATTTCTATGTTTATACAGACGGTGGTGTAGATATTTACATGTTTATAGAGATGGCGGTCTAGATATTTCCATGTTTACAGAGATAGTGGTGTAGTTATTTCCAAGTTTATGGAGACAGCGTTGTAGATATTTCCATGTTTATACAGATAGCGGTGAAGATATTTCCATGTTTATACAGATTAGTGGTGTAGTTATTTCCAAGTTTATAGAGACAGCGTTGTAGATATTTCCATGTTTATACAGATAGCGGTGTAGATATTTCCATGTTTATACAAATAGCAGTGTAGATATTTCCATGTTTATAGAGATAATTTTGTAGATAATTTCAATTTTATACAGAGAGCAGTGTAGATATTTCCATGTTCATACAGATAGCGGTGTAGATATTTCCACGTTTATAGAGATGGCGGTGTAGATATTTCCATGTTCATACAGATGGCAGTGTAGATATTTCCATGTTTATAGGGATGGCGGTGTAGATATTTTCATGTTTACACAGATGGCGGTGTAGATATTTCCCTGTTTACAAGATAGCGGTGTAGACATTTCCATGTTTACACAGATAGCGGTGTGGATATTTCCATGTTTATGCAGATAGCAGTGTAGATATTTCCATGTTCATAAAGATAGCGGTGCGGATATTTCCATATTTATACAGATAGTTGGTCAGATATTTCCATGTTTATACAGATAGTGGTGTAGATATTTCCATCTTAATACAGATGGCGGTGTATATAGGTCCATGTTTGTACAGATGGCGGTGTAGATATTTCCATGTTCATACAGATGGCGGTGTAGATATTTCGAAGATTATAGAGATAGCGCTTTAGTTATTTCCATATTTATAGAGAAATCTGTGTAGTTATTACCATGTATATTCAGATAGCTGTGTAGATATTTCCATGTTCATGCGGATAGCGGTGTAGATATTTCCATGTTCATCCAGATGCCTGTGTACATATATCCATGCTCATACAGATGCCGGTGAAGATATTTCCATGTTCATACAGATGGTGGTGTAGATATGTCCATGTTCATACAAATGGCGGTGTAGATATTTCCATGTCTATACAGATAGAAGTGCAGTTATTTCCATCTTAATGGAGATAGCTGTGTAGATATTTCCATTGATATGCAGATAGCTGTGTAGATATTTGCATGTTCATACAGATAGCGGTGTAGATATTTCCATGTTCATACAGATAGCGGTGTAGATATTTCGATGTTCATACAGATAACGGTGTAGATATTTCCATGTTCATACAGATGGCGGTGTAGATATTTCCATGTTCATACAAATGGCGGTGTAGATATTTCCATCTTCATAGAGATGGCGGTGTAGATATTTCCGTGTTCATACAAATGGCGGTGTAGATATTTCCATGTTCATAGAGATGGGGGTGTAGATATTTCCATGTTTATACAGATAGCAATGTAGTTATTTCCATGTTTATGCAGATAGCGGTGTAGATATTTCCATGTTCATTCAGATAGCGTTGTAGATATTTCCATGTTCATACAGATAGCGGTGTAGATATTTCCATGTTCATAGAGATAGCGGTGTAGATATTTCCATGTTCATACAGTTAGCAGTGTAGATATTTCCATGTTCATATAGATGGCGGTGTAGATAATTACATGTTCATACAGATGGCAGTGTAGATATTTGAATGTTCGTACAGATGGCGGTGTAGATATTTCCATGTTCATAGAGATGGCGGTGTAGATATTTCCATGTTTATGCAGATAGCGGTGTAGATATTTCCATGTTTATACAGATAACAGTGTAGATGTTTCCATGTTTATAGAGATAGTGGTGTTGATATTTTTAATTTTATACAGATAGCAGTGTAGATATTTCCTAGTTCATACAGACAGCAGTGTTGATATTTCCACGTTTATAGAGATGGTGGTGTAGATATTTCCATGTACATACAGGTGGCGGTGTAGATATTTCCATGTTTATAGAGATTCCAGTGTAGATATTTTCATGTTTACACAGATGGCGGTGTAGATATTTCCATGTTTACAGAGATAGCGGTGTAGATATTTCCATGTTTACACAGATAGCGGTGTGGATATTTCCATGTTTATACAGATAGCGGTGCGGATATTTCCATGTTTATACAGATAGTTGGGCAGATATTTCCATGTTTATACAGATAACGGTGTAGATATTTCCATCTTAATACAGATGGCTTTGTTGATATGTCAATGTTTGTACAGATGGCGGTGTAGATATTTCCATGTTCATACAGATGGCGGTGTAGATATTTCAAAGTTTACTGAGATAGCGCTGTAGTTATTTTCATATTTACAGAGAAATCTGTGTAGATATTTCCATGTTCATACAGATAGCGGTGTAGATATTTCCATGTTCATCTAGGTGCCGGTTTAGATATATCCATGTTCATACAGATGGCGGTGAAGATATTTCCATGTTCATAGAGATGGCGGTGTAGATATTTCCATGTTTATACAAATGGCGGTCTAGATATTTCCATGTTCATAGAGATGGCGGTGTAGATATTTCCAAGTTCATACAAATGGCGGTGTAGATATTTCCATGTTCA
This sequence comes from Gorilla gorilla gorilla, assembly GCF_029281585.2. Taxonomy (NCBI): domain Eukaryota; kingdom Metazoa; phylum Chordata; class Mammalia; order Primates; family Hominidae; genus Gorilla; species Gorilla gorilla. The sequence continues at coordinate 151,971,053 of NC_073231.2, forward strand.
TAGAGATGGCACTGTAGATATTTCCATGTTTATACAGATAGCAGTGTAGTTATTTCCATGTTTATAGGGATAGCAGTGTAGATATTTCCATTGATATACAGATAGCTGTGTAGATGTTTCCATGTTCATACAGATAACGGTGTAGATATTTCCATGTTCATAGAGATAGCGGTGTAGATATTTCCATGTTAATACAGATAGCGGTGTAGATATTTCCATGTTTATACAGATAGTGGTGTAGTTATTTCCATGTTTATAGAGATAGCAGTGTAGATATTTCCATTGATATACAGATAGCTGTGTAGATATTTTGATGTTCATAGAGATAGCGGTGTAGATATTTCCATGTTCATACAGATAGAGGTGTAGATATTTCCACGTCCATTCAGAAAGCGGTGTAGATATTTCCATGTTCATACAGTTAGTGGTGTAGATATTTCCATGTTCATACAGATGGCGGTGTAGATATTTACATGTTCATACAGATGACGGTGTAGATATTTCCATGTTCATACAGATAGCGGTGTAGATATTTCCATGTTCATACAGATAGCGGTGTAGATATTTCCATGTTCATACGGATAGCGGTGTAGATATTTCCATGTTCTTACCGATAGCGGTGTAGATATTTCCATGTTCATACAGTTAGCGGTGTAGATATTTCCATGTTCATACAGATGGCGGTGTAGACATTTACATGTTCATACAGATGGCGATGTAGATATTTCCATGTTCGTACGGATGGCAGTGAAGATATTTCCATGTTCATACAGGTGGCGGTGTAGATATTTCCATGTTTATACAGACTGCAGTGTAGTTATTTCCATGTTTATAGAGACAACTGTGTAGATATTTCCATTGGTATACAGATAGCTGTGTAGATATTTGCATGTTCATACAGATAGCGGTGTAGATATTTCCAAGTTCGTACAGATAGCGGTGTAGATATTTCCATGTTCGTACAGATAGCGGTGTAGATATTTCCATGTTCGTACAGATAGCGGTATAGATATTTCCATGTTCATACAGATAACGGTGTAGATATTTCCATGTTCATACAGATAGCGGTGTAGATATTTCCATGTTCCTACAGTGAGCAGTGTAGATATTTCCATGTTCATACAGATGGCGGTGTAGATATTTACATGTTCATATAGATGGCGGTATAGATATTTCCATGTTCGTACAGATGGCGGTGTAGATATTTCCATGTGCATAGAGATGGCGGTGTAGATATTTCCATGTTTATGCAGATAGCGGTATAGATATTTCCATGTTTATACAGATGGTGGTGTAGATTTTTCCATGTTTATAGAGATGGCGGTCTAGATATTTCCATGTTTACAGAGACAGTGGTGTAGTTAATTCCAAGTTTATAGAGACAGCATTGTAGGTATTTCCATGTTTATACAGATAGCGGTGAAGATATTTCCATGTTTATACAGATAGCGGTGTAGATATTTCCATGTTTATACAGATAGCAGTGTAGATATTTACATGTTTATAGAGATAGTGTTGTTGATAATTTCAATTTCATACAGAGAACAGTGTAGATATTTCCAATTTCATACAGATAGCGTTGTAGATATTTCCATGTTCATTCAGATAACGGTGTAGATATTTCCATGTTCATACAGTTAGCGGTGTAGATATTTCCATGTTCATAAAGATGGCGGTGTAGATATTTACATGTTCATACAGATGGCGGTGTAGATATTTCCATGTTCATACAGATGGCGGTGTAGATATTTCCATGTTCATACAGATAGCGATGTAGATATTTCCATGTTCATACAGATAGCGGTGTAGATATTTCCATGTTCATACCAATAGCGGTGTAGACATGTCCATGTTCATACATTTAGCGGTGTAGATTTTTCAATGTTCATACAGATGGCGGTGAAGATATTTACATGTTCATACAGATTGCGGTGTAGATATTTCCATGTTTTTACGGATGGCAGTGTAGATATTTCAGTGTTCATACAGGTGGCGGTGTAGATATTTCCATGTTTATACAGATAGCAGTGTAGTTATTTCCATGTTAATACAGATAGCGGTGTAGATATTTCCATTGATATACAGATAGCTGTGTAGATATTTGCATGTTCATACAGATAGCGGTGTAGATATTTCCATGTTTGTACAGATAGCGGTGTAGCTATTTCCATGTTCATACAGATAGCGGTGTAGATATTTTTATGTTCATACAGATAACGGTGTAGATATTTCCATGTTCATACAGACAGCGGTGAAGATATTTCCATGTTCATACAGTTAGCGGAGACTGCTGTGACCCATTGACAGAACGTCTAGCTATATTTAATTGAAAGTTATTACTGTCTGATATGGCTTGGCTGTGTCTGCACCGAAATCTCATCTTGCACTGTAGCTCCCATAATTCACATGTTGTGGGAGGGACCCAGTGAGAGGTAAGTGGATCATGGGGGCAGTTTTCCCCACACTGTTCTAGTGGTAGTGAATAAGTCTCATGAGATCTGATGGTTTTATAAGGGGAAACCCCTTTCGCCTTTCACTTGGTTCTCATTTGCTAAATCATGCCTCTCAGCTGATTCTCTCTAGAATTTATTCTCAGGAGATCTAATTAATAACTTGTCAAGCTGATGTCCATCCTTGGGGACAACTCGTATCTGAAGAATGGCCAGTGAAAGGTATTAAAACTCCATACTCCTGCCTCAATTTAGGGCAACTCTGAAGGGTCACCCCAGCTTCTCAGCTCCCCCTTGAGATTAGCTGAGGTATTTGTTGTGACTGCCTCACATCTCAACTCCCTTTATCCAATTCAGTTTTTTCGCCACAGTTGTTGGTTCCTAGGATTTTACCCAGTTAAATGTTCTCTACACAAATCTCTATCTCAAATCTGCTTTACAGGGAATGTGGCCTCAGACAGGTTTTCATTAGGTTCTGGACATAACTCTCATTAGTCATTGATATGATTCGGCTGTGTCTCCGGCCGAATCTCACCTTGATTGTAATTATCCCCGCATGTTAAGGATGGAGTCAGGTGGAGATAATTGAATCATAGGGGCGGGTTCCCCCTACTGTTCTCCTGGTAGCGAATAAGTCTCACGAGATCTGATGCTTTTAAAATGGGAGTTTCCCTACACAAGCTTTCTTCTCTGCTACCATTTAAGATGTGCCTTTGCTTCTTTTTTGCCTTCTGCCGTGACTGTGAGGCCTCCCCAGCCATGTGGAATTGTGAGTTCATTAAACCTCTTTCCTTTATAAATTACCCGGTCTTGGGTAGGACTTTATTAGCAGCATGAGAACAAACTAGTACAGTCTGTTCTATAAGCCCAAGTCGGATCACAGAGTCCCGCTTTCTGTTTTTTTTTTCTAGCCCATATTTCTACTAAAACTTGACTCATATAGACTTAAAACAAAATAATTAAGCATGGCTAATATTTATTTAATATTTTATACGTGTCAGGTACTGTATTTTGTAACTTATCTTTTAATAATCTTTCCAAATCTCTAAAAGGAGAATTCTGCTCTTTTATAGAGAAAATAAGGATGGCTCTGAAAATGTTAGTATTAGGGGAAGTAGGGTGAGGGACATAGGGGGCACTTTGTGTTATTTGTGCATTTTACTATCAATCTAAAATCAGGTCAAAATAAAAATTAAAAAAATGAGTAGTAGAAGCAGGTTGTTAAGATTTTCAGTGTGACTCTAGAATTTTTTTGTTTGTTGTTTGTTTTGGAGTGTAGTGGTATTATCTCTGCTCACTGCAACCTCCACTTCCCAGGCTCAAGCAATTCTCCCCCTCAGTCTCCCAAGTAGCTCGGATTATAGGTGCCCCCCCCCACACCCAGCTAATTTTTGTATTTTTTTTTTTTTTAGTAGAGATGGGGTTTCAGCATGTTGGCCAGGCCAGTCTCCAACTCCTGACTTCAAGTCATCCACACGCCTCAGCCTCCCGAAGTGCTGGGATTATAGGCATGAGCCACCACTCCTGGCCCAAAGTTCATATTTTAACTACTAACCTAAATTATTTTAAAAACAAAAGCCTCCTTGGACTCAAACCAGGTCAGAGTGACATGATCATGTGCCTGTTTTGTGCAGGGTGAAGTGAGATTATTATCTAGGAAATAGCTGAAATGTCTTGTTGTGGGCATAAATATTTCATATAAATTCTAAGCTTCATATTAGCACTTAGATTATAATTATCTAAAGAATAGAGAACAATTTCATATAATTTTCAGTGTATCAGGCGAATCAAAAGTATACATACAAGCATGCAGATGAATTTCAGTGAATATAGTGGTGACAATGCTCAACAGAATATGTGTCCCCCACCCCATCCCTGCTTCTTGCTCTTTCACTGTCCTAAAGATAGAACAAAATGGTTCAGGCATCCAGCTTGTCCCCCCTACACTTCACACTTTTACTTAATAGCAGCTTATCTTTAACACTTTGTCATCTTTAAGATGTTGCTAATTCTTTCTGGTAGATCCCAGGACTGAGGATGAGGAAGAATGATTTTATTTAAATAAAGTTGCTTAATTAAAAAACAATTTTTTTTTAGTTTTAAAATATTTTCATTATTTTATAAAATTTTTGTGGGTACATAGGAGGTTTATATATTTGTGGGGTACATGAGATGTTTTGATACAGGCATGCAGTGTGAAATAATCACATCATGAGGAATGGGCTTTCCATCCCCTCAAGCATTTATCCTCTGAGTTAAAAACTATTCAATTGGCTGGGCGCGGTGGCTCACGCCTGTAGTCCCAGCTCTTTGGGAGGCCAAGGGGGGCGGATCGCCTGAGGTCAGGAGTTTGAGACCAGCCTGGCCAACATGATGAAACCCCATCTCTACTAAAAATACAGAAATTAGCCAGGTGTGGTGGCGAGTGCCTGTCATCCCAGCTACTCGGGAGGCTGAGACAGAAAAATCATTTGAACCTGGGAGGTGGAGGTTACAGTGAGCCGAGATCATGCCATTGTACTCCAGCCTGAGTGACAAGAGTGAAACTCCATGTCAAAAACAAACAAAAATCAATTACATTCTTTAAGTTATTAAAATTAAACATTGTAAATGATTTTTTTTCCCAAAGCTTTTTCAGAGAAAAAAAAAAGTAGAAACCAAGACACTTTCTACTGATTTCCAACATGGTGACTGTATTTCTAGCATGTGTTAAGGTGAAAAATTGATTTTATGTTTAATACAAAACATAGCATAATGTAATGAAAAGCAAGATTGTAATGATGAAGGAAAATAACATTAGTGCTAATTTTTTTCAATTTGAAGCATTGGATTAAAATGAATTAGGTTATATTCCAACATGTTTATATTGAATTTCTTTTTTCTCCAATTGGTTTCTTTTTATTAATGGGGGAGTGTTGCATTTGTATAAGGTTTCCCTATTATATTCAATTGTTTTGAGATGCTTTTAATATGAAGTTTTTATGTTTTCTTTTTGATGCATACATGTTATGCTTTTATGCTGAATTTGATAATTGGTGCTGTATATGCAAAGCAAATGTAATTTCCCAGCTTTTATTTTTTAAAGCCCTGGGAAGCAACATAATGAAGTAGAAATAGTATCAAGACAGGAGTTAGAATACCTGGATTCTAAAATTTAAATTAAATTAGGATCTAGTGACATTATAGGTGTTCCTTGATCTTCTGATGACCTGGTTCCTCAAAAGAAAAATAAAATAATCTATAAATTGTTTCTAATTCTAAAACTCTATCAATCCTATTTTTAAAATTATAATTAGTTGAACTCTATAAGGTCACAAAAATCCCTAAGAAACTAAAATAAAATTTTATCCTATCTTAAAAATACTCTGATCTTTTTTTATATGCTGACATGAATTCTAATTATTTTTGAGCCCCTAAAAAACATTTAAGATCACAGTTTATGTTTTATTATTGACTTTCAGATAATTAACATTTTACTGATAGATATGAACAAATCTACTCTAACAGAGATAGTCATTAGTTTATTTCTCTCTTTTCAGTATCAATAAAAAGTATCGATTTACCAATAACAATGAATTAATTGCCTGAAATAAATGAAACGTAAGCAGCAAAAGTGAACCTTTGAGTATAACTCTTCTTGTAAACATTGACTTAGTTCAAAGGGAGCTTATCTTTAAAAAAAAAGCGCTAATTCATGTCTATTGGTATAGATATAATCTTTTGTTCCTTGAAAATAGATCCTACTATACTCCAGACACTATGCCACTTGGTGCAGATATTAACACAAATAGCAGGTGATCATTGTCCTCATGGAGTTTATTTTAAAGAGAACAAAGTGAGACAAAGGCACACAAGCAAAGAACTACAATACAAAGGGGATGGCATCTGACTCAGCATGGAGGTGTCACGGAAGGTGTTGTTTTGCTTAGGTTTTGAAGTGTGGGTAGGAGATGGCCCATGTTGAGAGTGGGAACTGGGAATTAAAAAGATGAGGAGGTCTCTGCAAATCTACATGGATGGGAAGTAGCATGCTGATGTGGGAAACAACTAAAAAGTTCCAGAATGCATGGTTTATAAAGCGTGAGTCAGAGAGGGCTAGACCAGTAGCCAGATCAAGGATATCTCACATGTTATAGTCATGAATTAGTGCATTGACCTGCAGGCCATGGGAGTCACTGAAGGTTTCAGTCAGGTAAGTGAGCTGATCAGAACAGTCCTTTAGATAGGCCGCTCTTTTGGCTGTAAGGGGGACACGTTTGAAGTAGGGCTATAGCTAAAAATATACAGACACTTCCTCTTGTCTACAGCCCTGCTGGCATCTGTTGTATTTTGACTTTTTAATAATAGCCATTCCAACCGGTATGAAATGGTATCTCATTGTGTTTTGATTTGCATTTTTCTGATGATTAGTGATTCTAAGCATTTTTTTTTCGTGTATTTGTTGGCCATTTGTATATGTTCTTTTGAGAAGTGTTTGTTCATGTCCTTTGCCCATTTTTTAATTGGGTTATTTTTTTTTCTAATTGATTTAAGTTCCCTGTAGATTCTGGATACTAAAAAACAAACAAAAACCAGAAGTAAATAAATTCTCAGGACACACACACCCAGACCCACACCCACAGAGAGAGAGAGAGAGCGCCTCGGTAACAGGCCAACAACCACCAGGGTCTAAACTGGGAACACTTTCTAGTACAGAATGAATGGAAAGGATTCATGAAATATCTAGAAAGTAACGTTAATGAGATTTACATGTATGGAGTGAATGAGGAGAAACGGATCATTCAGGATTCTGGTGGGAATAACAGGGGGAGCCATTAGTTGAAATTTTGAAGTGGGAGAAGGAGAGGGAGTTTTAGGGAGAAAGATGAGTTTTTTTTAGGTATTTCAAACCCTTGAAGCTTCTATGGGACATCGAAGTGGAAATAACAGTCTGTGGGTTGGGACAATAAAGAAAGAAATTGGTTGAAGACTAGGGGAAGAGTATAGAGCAAAGAAATATTTAAGATAATAAACATAGAGAGATAGCTGAAAATGTGGGACTGGATTACAAAGGAAGAATGATTTAGTTATGAAGCCCAAGGGCTGACAGGAATGGGTGACTAGTCGAGGAGTTCATATGCATCTGTTATTGTATGAATAAAAAAAATTATCTGTTCCTTCCTAAAGATATCTTCAACCTGTTTTTGGATACATATGGGCACTGCTTTTCATTCTCTTAGCCCCATTTCTTATTTTAACCTCTGCTGTAGCAATCAGTTCTGCACAGGCTTTGACCCAGGCTTTGACTAGTTGGTGCAGGTGTGATATGACACTTACCTGGAATGGCCCACAGTTTGTGGCTGCTCTCACTTAAGCAGGTGGGATGCTCATGTAGGTGTAACCTAGAAGCTTGGTAGAGTTTATGCCCATGGGGCAACCTGTGACCACTCAAAAATAAAGCCCTTTTCTCCTCCCAGATTGAGGAGTCTTGCATTATGTAATAAAACTCCTTAGAAGGCCTATTAGGTTCCAATACAGCATTAGGCAACTTGATAAGGTATCCCATCATCAGCCTTCCTTTCTTCCCTCATTCCACTGCCTCTCACTCTTTCTTCCTAAGTTAACTTCTTAGATAAAATGCCAACTTTCTATATTTTGTTTCACATCAGGGAAAATAATTGTATATCCCATTTCAAAAGCATATAAAAAGGTTACTGTATAGAAAATTTGTCTTTAATAGATTAAGCTGTAATTTTCCAAATACTTTAAAATTTTATTTCAGAAACGTTTTTCCTTTTTATAAGCTTCATCTAACAGCAGAGTTCACCTAAGAATATACCTAAGAGCATATTACATAGAATATATTTTATATTTCAGTAGTTTAGCTAGGATTCTTTCAAAATTGAGAGGATCTACAAATATTTCTAACACATTAGTTTTCAGTCTTAAGGCTGAGTCAAGAACAAAGCTCCTAAACTTTGCATTGGTGATTGAGAACATTTTAAAATTGTTATTTAATTCATTAATTTATTTTTAAAAAATTTTCACATTGTAATTATATAGATTTATAGGATACAATTTGATGTTTCAATGAATATGTATGTTGTCTAATGATCCAATAAGGATACTTAGTGTATTAATTACCTCATGCATTCATCATTTCTTTTTAATAAGAAATTTCAAATTCCTTTCTTCTAGATACTTTGTAATATACAATACTTTACTTTTAACTATAGTCACCCTGCTTTGCAAAGAACACTTCAACTTATTCTTCCTATATAATTGTGATTTCATAACTGTTAACCAATCTATCTCCATTTTGCCCTCCCCACTTCTTCCTCACTGTTTGGTAACCACTATTCTACTCTACTTCTCTATTAACTTTTTTTTTTTAAGATTTCACATATGAGAGAGATCATGCGGTATTTGCTTTCCGTGTCTGGCTTATTTCACTTAACATTGTATCCTGCAGGGTCATCCATGTTGTTGCAACTGGCAGAATTTCATTCTTTTTTTATGGCTGAATAGTAGTTCATTGTGTGTGTGTCCATATACATATATATATCTATAATTAATTTTATGTATATTATAATTACACATAAAATTATATATAATTATAGTTATAATTATATGTAATTATACATATTATAATATATATTATACGTAATATATATAATATACATAATATACGTTATGTATATTATACATAATATACGTTATGTATATTATATATGTATATATGTATTATATATGTATGTATATATATTATACGTTATATATTATATATACTATACATAATATGTTATGTATATTATATACATAATATATATTATGTATATAATATACATAACATATTATGTATAGTATACATAATATATATGATATATAATATACATAATATATATGATATATAATATACATATTATATATCATATATATTATATAATATACATAGTATATATTATATATATAATATATATTATGTATAATATACATATTATATATAATATACATAATATATATTATATATAATATACATAATATATATTATATATAATATACATAATATATATTATATATAATATACATAATATATATTATATATAATATACATAATATATATTATATATAATATACATAATATACATTATATATAATATACATAATATACATTATATATAATATACATAATATACATTATATATAATATACATAATATACATTATATATAATATACATAATATATATTATATATAATATACATAATATATATTGTATATATATAATTCACTTGTTTGTTTTTAGACACATAGATTGATTCCATATCTGATTATTAGAAATAGTGCTACAGTAAACATAAGAGTGCAGATATTTTTCAAACACAATGATTTCATTTCCTATGGATGTATACCCAGTAGTGGGATTGCTGGGTTATGTGATCGAATGATTGTTGTTTTGTTTTTTTTTTTATTTTTTAGCGAATTTCCATAAAGTTTTGCTTAATGGTTGTACTAGTTTACAACCGCATGAACAGTGTGTAAGTGTTCCCTTTTCTCCACTTCCTTGCCAACTCTTGTTATCTTTTACCTTTTTGGTAATAGCCATTCTAATGGGTGAACTGGTATCTCATTGTGGTTTTGATTTGCATTTCCCTGATGGTTAGTGATGTTGAACATGATTTTATTATATATTCGTCTTGACCATTTCTATATTTTCTCTTGTGGCATGTCTTTTAGTTTATTTTGTCCTTTTTTTTTTTTTTGAGAAGGAGTCTTGCTCTGTTGCCCAAGCTGGAGTACAGTGGTGCAATCAGGGCTCACGGCAACCTCCATCTCCCTGGTTCAAGCAATTCCCCTGCCTCAGCCTGCTGAGTAGCTGGGGTTACAGGCACACGCCATCATGTTTGGCTAAATTTTTGTATTTTTAGTAGAGAAATGATTTCACCATATTGGTCAGGCTGGTCTCAAACTCCTGACCTCAGGCAATCCACCTGCCTCAGCCTCCCAGTTTTGCCCATTTTTAAATAAGTTATTTATGTTTTTGCTGTTGAGTTGTTTAAGTTTCTTATATAATCTGGGCATTAACTCCTTAGCAGATGTATAGTTTGCAAATATTGTATCCCATTCTGTAAGTTGTTTTTTCACTCTGTTAAGTTTCCTTTGCTGTGCAGAAGCATTTTAGTTTGATGAAACCCCATTTATCTATTTTTGCTTTTGTTGCCTGTGCTTTTGACGTCTCATTTAAAAAATCCTTGTACAACCCAAAGTTATAGAGAATTTCCCACATGTTATCTTCTAGTAGTTTTTCATAGTTTTCAATCTTACCTTTAGGTCTTTAATCGCATTTGAGTTGATTTTTGTATAAGGTAAAAGATAGGGGTCTGATTTCATTATCCCACATATAGATATCCAATCTTCTCAGTACCATTTAATGAAGACACTGTCTTTACCCCTGTGTGTGCTCTTGACTCCTTTTTTGAAAATCAGTTGACTTTAGGTATGAGAATTTATTTCTGAGCTGTATATTCTCTTCCGTTGGTCTATGTGTTTGCTTTATGGCAGTGCCATGCTGTTTTGCTTACTATGGCTTTGTAGTATATTTTGAAGTCAGGTAGTGTGGTGCCTCCAGCTTTGTTATTTTTGCACAGGATTGCTTTGGTTATTTGGGGTCTTTTCTGGTTTCATACAAATTTTAGGGTACTTTTTTCTATTTCTGTGAAGAATTTCATTGTTATTTTGATAGGGATTGCATTGAATCTGTAGGACATTTTGTTAGTATGGTCATTTCAATAGTATCAATTCTTCCATTCCATGAGTATATAGTGTCCATTTTTTGTGTATCGTAAATTTTTCCATCAGTGTGTTATAGTTTTCATTGAAGAGATCTTTCATGACCTTGATTAAATTTATCTGCAGATTTCTTGGTAGCTATTGTAAATGGAATTCCTTTCTTGATGACTTTTTCAGATAGTTCACTATTAGTGTATAGAAACACCACTGAATTTTCTGTGTTGATTTTGTATACTACAACTTTACTGAATTTATTTATGATTTCTAGTAGTTTTTGGTCAAGTCTTTAGGGTTCTCACTCTATATAAGTATATATAGAAAGAACCCTAAAGAGAGAGAGATCATATATATCTATATGATCATATATATAGATGTATACATATGTATGTGAGATCACATTTTCTACAAACAGAAACAATCTGACTTCCTTCTTTCCAGTTTGGATCCCTCTTATTTATTTCTTTTGTCTAATTGCTCTGGCTCTGACCTCCAGTACTATGCTAAATAGAAGTGGTAGAAGTTGACATCCTTGTCTTCCTCCATATCATAGAGGAAAAGCATTTAACTATTCACCATAAATAAGATGTTAGCTGTGGGTTTGTCACATATGGCCTTTACTGCGTTGAGGTACACTCCTATACCTACTTTCTTGACAGTTTTTATCATAAAGGAATGTTGACTTTTGTCAAGTGTTCTTTTTGCATCTGTTGAAATGATCACATGGTTTTTGTTTTTCTTTCTATTGTGGTGGTGTATCATATTTACTGATTTGTGCATGTTAAGCCATCCTTTCATCCCTGGGATGAATCCCACTTGATTATAGTGAATACTCTTTTTAGTGTGCTGTCGAAGTCAGTTCACTTGTATCTTGTTGAGAATTTTTGTATCTATGTTCTCCAGGAATATTGGCCTGTTATTTTCATTTTGTGCATGTCTTTGTCTGGTTTTAGAATCAGGATATTGCGAGCCTCATAAGATGAGTATGGAAGTATTCCTTCCTCATTACTTTTGTGGAAAAGTTTGTGGAGAATTGGTAGTTATTCTTTAACTGTTTGGTAGAATTCAGCAGTGAAGACATCAGGTCCTGGGTGTTGGTTGTTGTTGTTGTTTTGATGGAAGATGTTTTATTATTGATTCAATTTCCAAACTCATTATTGATGTGTTCAGATGTTATATTTCCTCACAATTTAATCTGGGTAGTTGTATGTGTGCAGAAATTTATTCATTTTATTCTACATTATCAAATTTGTTGGCATATAGTTATAAGTAATGTCTTACAATCCCTTATATTTCTGTGGTGTATCAGTTGTAATGTCTCCTTTTTCATCTTTTATTTATTTGAATTTTCTCTCCTTTTGTCTTAGTTTAGCTAAAGGTTTGTCAGTTTTACCTTTACACTTTGTCTTATTTATCTTTTGAAATATTTTTTAGTGTCTGTTTCCTTTATATCTGCTGTGAGCTTTATTATTTCCTTCCTTCTACCAATTTTGGGTTTAGTTTGTTTTTGATGTTCTAGTTACTTGAAGTGTATAATTTTGCTTTGTGATTTGAAAATCTTTCTTCATTTTTGGTGTAGGCTTTTATTGCTATAAATTTCCCTCTTAGAACTGCTTTTGCTACGTTCCATAGGTTTGGGTATGTTGGATTTTCATTCTTACTTGTCTCAGCGACTTTTGAAATTTTCCTATTAATGTCTTAATGAGACCTATTGATTTCTTGGGTGCATGCTATTTAATTTCCATGTTTTCATAAAATTTCCAAGGGCTTTCCTGTTGTTGATTTCTGGCTTTATATCACTGTAATCAGAAAAGATACTTCATATGATATCTGTCTTCTTAAGTTTGTTAAGACTTATTATGTGTCATAATGTATGATTGGTCCTAGAGAATGTTTGGTGTACAGTTGAGAATAATTTGTATTCTGCAGCTGTTGGATGATGTATTAGTCTGTTTTCATACTGCTGATAAAGACATACCCGAGACTGGGTAATTTACAGAGAAAAAGAGGTTTAGTGGACTCATAGTTCCACGTGGCTGGGGAGGTCTCCCAATCATGATGGAAGGCGAAAGGCACATCTTACATGGTAGCAAACAAAATAGAATTGAGAACCAAGTGAAAGGGTTCCCCCTTATAAAACCATCAGATCTTGTTAGACGTATTCACTACCACAAGAACAGTATGGGGGAAACCGCCCCCATGATTCAATTATCTCCCACTGGTTCCCTCCCACAACATGTATGAATTATGGGAGCTATAATCAAGATGAGATTTGGGTGGGGATATACAGCCAAACCATATCAGGTGAGATCTTCTTTACCTGCTAGGTCCATTTGGTCTATGGTATAGTTTGAGTCTGTCATTTTTTGGTTGATTTTCTCTTCATATAATCTGTCCATTTTTAAAGTGGAGTGTTGAAATTTCCTACTAATATTGTATTGCAGTCTATCTCTACCTTTAAATCTAATATTTGCTTTACATATCTGGTTGTTCTGGTGTTGGGTACATATATAGTTACACCTAAGTAACATATATGTTATGTCCTCTAATTGAATTGGACCTTTTATCATTTCATTATACAGTGACATTCTTTTTTTATATAGTTCTTTTATTTAAAGCCTTTTAAAATATGACATGACTGTGGCTACTCCTGCTTGCTTTTCATTTGTTTGCATAAAATATATTTTTCCATCTCTTCACTTTCAGTCTATTTGTCTTTAATAGTGAGGTAAGTATCATGTAGGCAGCACATAGGTGGCTTTTGCTGTCTGAATCCATTCATCCACTTTATATCTTTTAAGTAGAGTTTAATCCACTTCTATTCAAGTTTATTATTGATAAATTAGGACTTCCTTCTACCATTTCATTAGTTGTTTTTTAGATTACTTGTTCACTTCTTCCTTTCTTATTGTTTATCTCTCTAGTTTGGTGGTTTTCTGTGGTGCTAAGCTTTGTTTCTTTTCCCTTTTTTGGTGTGTGTGTGTGTATCTGCTGTAATTTATTTCTTTCTGGTAAGTGAAACTAACATACAGAGTCCTGTATTTGTAACAGACTATTTTACACTGATAACAACTTAACATCTGTCACATAAAAATACTCTTGACTTCTCCCCCTCACACACACAATTTATACTTTTGTTACCTTACATTGCATCTTTATGAATGGTAGACTCAATGGAACATAGGATCTATGTCACAACTAAATCAACTATTTAATGGCAGCATTAAAGCAGCCCAAAGAATGTGAAAAACTGGTGTGGGTGTATTTAACTTTTTAAAAACTATGTTTCATAATGTTTTCATTAAAAAGTCTTTATCAGTTTGCTAATGCCTAATTTTTACAACCAGCCACCATAGATTTTACAGGATAAATATATTATTTCAGTGGTAATTGAAGCAGAATTTTTGTTGCTCTTCTTACCCTTAGAGATTGTGTATTATCCTCAGACGTAATTCTTTGATTTTTTTTCTTTTCATGTTGTTACACATAGTTACCAACAGTCAACGTGAGAATAACCTTTGAATATTTTCAAGCATTAAGATTTGTTTATACAGCTGCACAATTAGACAACAAACACTCTTGGGTCTTTACCTCTCAGCATTCCCCTGATTATTAACTTAAAGGTATGATGGGAAAAGTATCAATTTTTCTTGGTCACCTAGATTTAGAAATATGTAATAACTATAAGCTTGGGTCTGCTTCTTCAGAAGCCTAGGAAGTGGAGTGATGGTTCTCTGAAGAGGCTGGAAACAAAGTATGTGTTTCCAGAAGGCTTAATAGAATATGTTGAGACATAGGCCATTAACACAAAAGTGAAAGAAATGCAAAAAATGTATGAAAGTAAGGATTTGAGAAGGGAAATTTTATTTTTAAGTCTAAGATTCCTATGAATTATATGAAAGTAAATGTCCTATCCCTAAAATTAGCCAAAGGAAGCACTTCACTTATCAATGTGATGTGACTTTTCATACTCTTATCTAAAGATATCCTAAACTAAGATCCAGTTTTCTAAGAAAAGACCTTTTACTCATGCTTTAAAGCATGTTAGATGATTCCTACCACATCACATAATGTTGTTTACATGTATGATTTAAACTGCATTTATTCTTCAACTCACTGGTTCCTTAGGCTTCTTATCTTTTCTTGCACGCTTAGATAATTTTATGTAAAATTGATTTTTAGAAGTTTAGTTGCTGGGCGTAATGGCTGTCACCTGTAAACCCAGTAGTTTGGGAATTCAAGGCAGGTGGATTTCTTGAGTCTTGGAGTTTGAGGCCTGCCTGGGAAAGATGACAAACCCCATTTGTACAAAAATAAAAATATTAGCTGGATATGGTGGCACATGCCTGTGGTCCCAGCTACCCCAAGTCTGAGGTGGGTGGATGGCTTGAGTCCGAGAGGCAGAGGTGTGAGCCAAGATCATCCCCTGCTCTTCACCCTGGGCAACGAAGCCAGACACTGTTTCAAAAAAAAAAATCTAGTGAGATTAGATTTCTATTTCTATGTGATTAAAAATTAGGAGAACTTCAAGGCTAATGAATATTAAAAAATGGCCATTGCTACTTGCATGTTCTATGAAGCCAGCATACACAGCAACGTGCTACCTAAAAAACCAAGCTATTTAATATGTAGCTTAGATTTCAGATTTGATTGTCTTTGAGGTTTCATTATTGCAGAGATCAATTGCCAGACCAAATACAGACTAATTATGTACTTGGTCTTTTTTCATATGAAACTTCCCAGCCTCGGGTATAAATTAAGAGCAAATACGGATGTTTATACCGATAGCGGTGTAGATATTTCAATGTTTATACAGTTAGCGGTGTAGATATTTCCATGTCTATACAGATAGCGGTGTGGACATTTCCATGTTTATACAGATAGTGGTGTAGATATTTCCATGTTTATAGAGATAGCGGTATAGATATTTCCATTTTTATACAGATAGCAGTGCAGATATTTGCATGTATATACAGATAGCGGTGTAGATATTTCCATGTTTATACAGATGGCAGTGTAGATATTTCCATGTTTATAGAGATGGCGGTGTAGATATTTCCATGTTCCTACAGAGGGCGGTGTAGGTATTTCCATGTTCATACAGATGGCGGTGAAGATATTTGCATGTTCATACAGATGTATGTGTACATATTTCCATGATAATACAGATGGTGGTGTAGATATTTCCATGTTCATACAGATTTTGCGGTAGATATTTCCAAGTTCATACAGATGGCGGTGTAGATATTTCCATGTTCATACAGATGGCGGTGTAGATATTTCAATGTTTATAGAGATTGCGGTGAAGATATTTCCATGTTTATACAGATGGCCGTGTAGATATTCCCATTTTTATTCAGATGGCGGTGTAAATATTTCCATTTTATACAGATAGCGGTGTAGATATTTGCATGTTCATAAAAATAGCGGTGTAGATATTTCCATGTTCATACAGATAGCGGTGTAGATATTTCCACGTCCATTCAGAAAGCGGTGTAGATATTTCCATGTTCATACAGTTAGTGGTGTAGATATTTCCATGTTCATACAGATGGCGGTGTAGATATTTCCATGTTTATAGACATGGCGGTTTAGATATTTCCATGTTTATACAGAGGGCGGTTTAGATATTTCCATGTTTACAGATATAGCGGTTTAGATACTTTCATGTTGATACACATAGCGGTGTAGAGATTTCCAAGTTTATAGAGATAGCGGAGTAGATATTTCCAAGCTTATAGTGATAGCGGTGTAGATATTTCCATGTTTATAGAGATAGCGGTGTAGATATTTCCATGTTTATACAGATAGCGGTATAGATATTTCCATGTTTATACTGATGGCGGTGTAGATATTTCTATGTTTATAGAGATGGCAGTCTAGATATTTCCATGCTTACAGAGATAGTGTTGTAGTTATTTCCAAGTTTATAGAGACAGCGGTGTAGATATTTCCAAGTTTATACAGATAGCGGTGTAGATATTTCCATGTTTACACAGATAGCAGTGTGGATATCTCCATGTTTATACAGATGGCGGTGTAGATATTTCCATGTTTATGGAGATAGCGGTATAGATATTTCCATGTTTATACAGATGGTGGTGTAGATATTTCTATGTTTCTAGAGCTGGCAGTCTAGTTATTTCCATGTTTATAGAGATAGTGGTGTAGTTATTTCCAAGTTTATAGAGACAGCATTGTAGATATTTCCATGTTTATACAGATAGCGGTGAAGATATTTCCATGTTTATAAACACAGCGGTGTAGATATTTCCGTGTTTATATAGATAGCGGTGTAGATATTTCCATGTTTATAGAGATAGCAGTGTAGATATTTCCATTGATATACAGGTAGCTCTGTAGATATTTGCATGTTCATACAGATAGCGGTGAAGATATTTCCATGTTCATACAGATAGCGGTGTAGATATTTCCATGTTCATTGAGATGGCGGTGTAGATATTTCCATGTACATACAAATGGCGGTGTAGATATTTCCATGTTCATAGAGATGACGGTGGAGATATTTCCATGTTTATACAGATAGCAGTGTAGTTTTTTCCTTGTTTGTAGAGATAGCAGTGTAGATATTTCCATTGATATACAGATAGCTGTGTAGATATTTGCATGTTCATACAGATAGCGGTGTAGATATTTCCATGTTTATACAGATAGCGGTGTAGATATTTCCATGTTTATAGAGATAGTTTTGTAGATAATTCCAATTTTATACGGATAGCAGTGTAGATATTTCCAAGTTCATACAGATAGCGGTGTAGATATTTCCACGTTTATAGAGATGGCGGTGTAGATATTTCCATGTTCTTACAGATGGCGGTGTAGATATTTCCATGTTTATTGAGATGGCGGTGTAGATATTTTCATGTTTACACAGATGGCGGTGTAGATATTTCCATGTTTACACAGATAGCGGTGTAGGCATTTCCATGTTTACACAGATAGCGGTGTGGATATTTCCATGTTTATGCAGATAGCGGTGTAGATATTTCCACGTTTATACAGATAGCAGTGCAGATATTTTCATGTTTATACAGATAGTGGTGCAGATATTTCCATGTTTATAGAGATAGTGGTGTAGATATTTCCATGTTCATGCTGATAGCGGTGTAGTTATCTCCATGTTCATCCAGATGCCGGTGTAGATATATCCATGTTCATACAGATGGCGGTGAAGATATTTCCATGTTCATACAGATGGTGGTGTAGATATTTCCATGTTCATACAAACGGCGGTGAAGTTATTTCCATGTACATACAGATAGCGGTGTAGATATTTCCATGTTCATACAGATATCGATGTAGGTATTTCCATGTTCTTACAGTTAGCGTTGTAGATATTTCCATGTTCATGCAGAGGGCGGTGTAGATATTTCCATGTTCATACAGATGGCAGTGTAGATATTTCCATGTTCATACAGGTGGCGGTGTAGATATTTCGATGTTTATACAGATAGCAGTGTAGTTATTTCCATGTTTATAGAGATAGCAGTGTAGATATTTCCATTGATATACAGATAGCTCTGTAGATATTTGCATGATCATACAGATAGCATTGTAGATATTTCCATGTTCATACAGATAGCGGTGTAGATATATCCATGTTTATACAGATAGTGGTGCGGATATTTCCATGTTCATACAGATAACTGTGTAGATATTTTCATGTTCATACACATAGCGGTGTAGATATTTCCATGTTCATACAGATAGCGGTGTAGATATTTCCATGTTCGTACAGATGGCGATGTAGATATTTCCAGGTTCATAGAGATGGCGGTGTAGATATTTCCATGTTTATGCAGATAGCTGTATAGATATTTCCATGTTTATACAGATGGTGGTGTAGATATTTCCATGTTTATAGAGATGGCGGTCTAGATATTTCCATGTTTATAGAGATAGTGGTGTAGTTATTTCCAAGTTTATAGAGACAGCGTTGTAGATATTTCCATGTTTATAGAGATAGCGGTGAAGATATTTCCATGTTTATACAGATAGCGGTGTAGATATTTTCATGTTTACACAGATGGCGGTGTAGATATTTCCATGTTTACACAGATAGCGGTGTAGACATTTCCATGTTTTCACAGATAGCGGTGTGGATATTTCCATGTTTATGCAGATAGCGGTGTAGATATTTCCATGTTCATACAGATAGCGGTGCGGATATTTCCATGTTTATACAGATAGTGGTGCAGATATTTCCATGTTTATTCAGATAGTGGTGTAGATATTTCCATCTTAATACAGACGGCGGTGTAGATATGTCCATATTCGTACAGATGGCGGTGCAGATATTTCCATGTTCATACAGTTCGCGGTGTAGATATTTCCATGTTCATACAGAGGGCGGTGTAGATATTTACATGTTCTTACAGATGGCGGTGTAGGTATTTCCATGTTCGTATGGATGGCAGTGTAGATATTTCCATGTTCATACAGGTGGCGGTGTAGATATTTTCTGGTTTATACACATAGCAGTGTAGTTATTTCCATGTTTATAGAGATAGCAGTGTAGATATTTCCACTGATATACAGATAGCTGTATAGATATTTGCTTGTTCATACAGATAGCGGTGTAGATATTTCCATGTTCATGCAGTTAGCGGTGTAGGTATTTCCATGTTCATACAGTCAGCGGTGTAGGTATTTCCATGTTCATACAGATGGCATTGTAGATATTTAAATATTCATACAGATGGCGGTGTAGATATTTCCATGTTCGTACGGGTGGCAGTGTAGGTATTTCCATGTTCATACAGGTGGCGGTGTAGATATTTCCATGTTTATACAGATAGCAGTGTAGTTATTTCCATGTTTATAGAGATAGCAGTGCAGATATTTCCATTGATAAACAGATAGCTGTGTATATATTTGCATGTTCATACAGATAGCGGTATAGATATTTCCATGTTCATACAGATAGCGGGGTAGTTATTTCCATGTTCATACAGATGGCGGTGTAGATATTTACATGTTCATACAGATTGCGGTGTAGATATTTCCGTGTTCGTAGAGATGGCTGTGTAGATATTTCCATGTTCATAGAGATGGCGGTGTAGATATTTCCATGTTTATGCAGATAGCGGTGTAGATATTTCCATGTTTGTAGACAGAGCGGTGTTGTTATTTCCACATTTATACAGATAACGGTGTAGATATTTCCATGTTTATATGGATAGCGGTGTAGATATTTCCATGTATATACAGATAGCGGTGTAGATACTTCCATGTTTATGCAGATTGCAGTGCAGATATTTCCATGTTTATAGAGATGGCGGTGTAGATATTTCCGTGTTGATACAGATAGCGGTGTAGATATTTCCATGTTTATAGTGATAGCGGTGTAGATATTTCTATGTTTGTACAGATAGCGGTGTAGATATTTCCATGTTCATACAGATAGTAGTGTAGATATTTCCATGTTCATACAGATGGCGGTGTAGATATTTCCATGTTCCTAGATATGGCGGTGTAGATATTTCCATGTTCATACAGATGGCGGTGTAGATATTTCCATGTTCATACGGATGGCGGTGTAGATATTTCCACGTTTATAGAGATGGTGGTGTAGATATTTCCATCTTTATACAGATAGCTGTGTAGATATTTCCATGTTTATACAGATGGCGGTGTTGATATTTCAACCTTTATAGAGATAGCGGTGTAGATATTTCCATGTTCCTTCAGATGGCGGTTCAGATATTTCCATGTTTATAGAGATGGCGGTATAGATTTTTCCATGTTTATACAGATGTCGGTGTAGATATTTCCATTTTTATAGAGATGGCGGTGTTGATATTTCCATGTTTGTACAGGTAGCGGTGAAGACATTTCCATATTTATACAGGTAGCGGTGCAGATATGTGAATTCATTAAACCTCTTCTTCTTTATAAATTACCCAGTCTTGGGTATGTCTTTATCAGCAGCATGAAAATTGACTAATACACTCACTGTCCATGAATGATTCTCTGTTAGCCCATTTGCATTGTTATAAAGAAATACCTGAGGCTGGGTGGTTTATAAAGAAATGAGGTTTATTTGGCTCCTTGTTCTGAAGGCTGTACGTGTAGCATAGTACTGGCACCTGCTTCCAGGGAGGGCCTCAGGAACCTTCCAAGCATGGTGGAAGGTGAAGGGAAACCAGCATATCACATGGTGAGAGAGGAAGCAAGAGAGACAGGGAGGAGGTGTCAGTCTCTTTTAAACAACCAGATATCGCATGAACTCACAGGGTAAGAACTCATTCATTACCAAGAGGACAGCACCAAGCCATTCAGGAGGCATCTATCTCCAACATTGGGGATCACATTTTAACGTGAGATTTGAAGGGGACAAACATCCAAACTATGTCAGATACCAAAGCTGACAATGCTTAGGATCTTTAGCTGTTCCAGGTCCTGGTAAAAGGGAGAGAGTTAGCTTCCCTCGTTTATGCTGTGCTACTGCATATTATATTAGTAATTATTGTTCTCTAAAGGTTCTTAAAAGCAAATAAACAAATGCAAGGCAAAACATATGATATGCAAGGCAAAACATATGATATGCAAGGCAAAACATACGAAATGCAAGGCAAATGCATTAAAAACTTTTGAGTGTAAATATATATATTTTATTTTATCTTTTTAATTTCTTTTGCTTAACCAAATAGATTATGTAGTTTTGATTAACTGGCCATGAAATAGCTCTGCCTACATAGAATTTCCCATGAATAATTATTTGTGGAGACTTTTGTGTGTGACCCAAATCCTCCCTCAAAACTGAAGTTTGCCCAGCTATTGGGAGTGTTGGCAAATCATGCCTCTCAGCTGATTCTCTCTAGAATTTATTCTCAGGAGATCTAATTAATAACTTGTCAAGCTGATGTCCATCCTTGGGGACAACTCGTATCTGAAGAATGGTCAGTGAAAGGTATTAAAACTCCATACTCCTGCCTCAATTTAGGGCAACTCTGAAGGGTCACCCCAGCTTCTCAGCTCCCCCTTGAGATTAGCTGAGGTATTTGTTGCGACTGCGTCACATCTCAACTCCCTTTATCCAATTCAGCTTTTTCGCCACAGTTGTTGGTTCCTAGGATTTTACCCAGTTAAATGTTCTCTACACAAATCTCTATCTCAAATCTGCTTTACAGGGAATGTGGCCTCAGACAGGTTTTCATTAGGTTCTGGACATAACTCTCATTAGTCATTGATATGATTCGGCTGTGTCTCTGCCCGAATCTCACCTTGATTGTAATTATCCCCGCATGTCAAGGATGGAGTCAGGTGGAGATAATTGAATCATAGGGGCGGGTTCCCCCTACTGTTCTCCTGGTAGCGAATAAGTCTCACGAGATCTGATGGTTTTCAAGTGGGAGTTTCCCTACACAAGCTTTCTTCTCTGCTACCATTTAAGATGTGCCTTTGCTTCTTTTTTGCCTTCTGCCGTGACTGTGAGGCCTCCCCAGCCATGTGGAATTGTGAGTTCATTAAACCTCTTTCCTTTATAAATTACCCGGTCTTGGGTAGGACTTTATTAGCAGCATGAGAACAAACTAGTACAGTCTGTTCTATAAGCCCAAGTCGGATCACAGAGTCCCGCTTTCTGTTTCTTTTTTTTTCTAGCCCATATTTCTACTAAAACTTGACTCATAAAGACTCAAAACAAAATAATTAAGCATGGCTAATATTTATTTAATATTTTATACGTGTCAGGTACTGTATTTTGTAACTTATCTTTTAATAATCTTTCCAAATCTCTAAAAGGAGAATTATGCTTTTTTATAGAGAAAATAAGGATGGCTCTGAAAATTTTAGTAGTAGGGGAAGCAGGGTGAGGGACATAGGGGGCACTTTGTGTTATTTGTGCATTTTACCATCAGTCTAAAATCAGGTCAAAATAAAAAAAAATGAGAAGTAGAAGCAGGTTGTTAAGATTTTCAGTGTGACTCTAGAATTTTTTTGTTTGTTGTTTGTTTTGGAGTGTAGTGGTAAGATCTCTGCTCACTGCAACCTCCACTTCCCAGGCTCAAGCAATTCTCCTGCCTCAGTCTCCCAAGTAGCTGGGATTATAGGTGCCTGCCACCACACCCAGCTAATTTTTGTATTTTTTTTTTTAGTAGAGATGGGGTTTCAGCATGTTGGCCAGGCCAGTCTCCAACTCCTGACTTCAAGTCATCCGCCCGCCTCAGCCTCCCGAAGTGCTGGGATTATAGGCATGAGCCACCACTCCTGGCCCAAAGTTCATATTTTAACTACTAACCTAAATTATTTTAAAAACAAAAGTCTCCTTGGACTCAAACCAGGTCAGAGTGACATGATCATGTGCCTGTTTTGTGCAGGGTGAAGTGAGATTATTATCTAGGAATTAGCTGAAATGTCTTGTTGTGGGCATAATTATTTCATATAAATTCTAAGCTTCATATTAGCACTTAGATTATAATTATCTAAAGAATAGAGAACAATTTCATATAATTTTCAGTGTATCAGGTGAATCAACAGTATACATACAAGCATGCAGATGAATTTCAGTGAATATAGTGGTGACAATGCTCAACAGAATAAGTGTCCCCCACCCCAACCCTGCATCTTGCTCTTTCACTGTCCTAAAGATAGAACAAAATGGTTCAGGCATCCAGCTTGTCCCCTCCACACTTCACACTTTTACTTAATAGCAGCTTATCTTTAACACTTTGTCATCTTTAAGATGTTGCTAATTCTTTCTGGTAGATCCCAGGACTGAGGATGAGGAAGAATGATTTTATTTAAATAAGGTTGCTTAATTAAAAAACAATTTTTTTAGTTTTAAAATATTTTTATTATTTTATAAAATGTTTGTGGGTACAAAGGAGGTTTATATATTTGTGGGGTACATGAGATGTTTTAATACAGGCATGCAGTGTGAAATAATCACATCATGAGGAATGGGGTTTCCATCCCCTCAAGCATTTATCCTCCGAGTTAAAAACTATTCAATTGGCTGGGCGCGGTGGCTCACGCCTGTAGTCCCAGCTCTTTGGGAGGCCGAGGTGGGCAGATCGCCTGAGGTCAGGAGTTTGAGACCAGCCTGGCCAACATGATGAAACCCCATCTCTACTAAAAATACAAAAATTAGCCAGGTGTGGTGGCGAGTGCCTGTCATCCCAGCTACTCGGGAGGCTGAGACAGGAGAATCATTTGAACCTGGGAGGTGGAGGTTACAGTGAGCCGAGATCATGCCATTGTACTCCAGCCTGAGTGACAAGAGTGAAACTCCATGTCAAAAACAAACAAAAATCAATTACATTCTTTAAGTTATTAAAATTAAACATTGTAAATGATATTTTTTCCCAAAGCTTTTACAAAGGAAAAAAAAGTAGAAACAAAGACACTTTCTACTGATTTCCAGCATGGTGACTCTGTATTTCTAGCATGTGTTAAGGTGAAAAATTGATTTTATGTTTAATACAAAACATAGCATAATGTAATGAAAAGCAAGATTGTAATGATAAAGGAAAATAACACTAGTGCTAATTTTTTTCAATTTGAAGCATTGGATTAAAATGAATTAGGTTATATTCCAACATGTTTATATTGAATTTCTTTTTTCTCCAATTGGTTTCTTTTTATTAATGGGGGAGTGTTGCATTTGTATAAGGTTTCCCTATTATATTCAATTGTTTTGAGATGCTTTTAATATGAAGTTTTTATGTTTTCTTTTTGATGTATACATGTTATGCTTTTATGCTGAATTTGATAATTGGTGCTGTATGTGCAAAGCAAATGTAATTTCCCAGCTTTTATTTTTTAAAGCCCTGGGAAGCAACATAATAAAGTAGAAATAGTATCAAGACAAGAGTTAGAATACCTGGATTCTAAAATTTAAATTAAATTAGGATCTAGTGACATTATAGGTGTTCCTTGATCTTCTGATGACCTGATTCCTCAAAAGAAAAATAAAATAATCTATAAATGGTTTCTAATTCTAAAACTCTATCAATCCTATTTTTAAAATTGTAATTAGTTGAACTCTGTAAGGTCACAAAAATCCCTATTAAGAAACTAAAATAAAATTTTATCATATCTTAAAAATACTCTGATCTTTTTTATATGCTGACATGAATTCTAATTATTTTTGAGCCTCTAAAAAATATTTAAGATCACAGTTTATGTTTTATTATTGACTTTCAGATAATTAACATTTTACTGATAGATATGAACAAATCTACTCTAACAGAGATAGTCATTAGTTTATTTCTCTCTTTTCAGTATCAGTAAAAAGTATCGATTTACCAATAACAATGAATTAATTGCCTGAAATAAATGAAACGTAAGCAGCAAAAGTGAACCTTTGAGTATAACTCTTCTTGTAGACATTGACTTAGTTCAAAGGGAGCTTATCTTTAAAAAAAAAAGCGCTAATTCATGTCTATTGGTATAGATATAATCTTTTGTTCCTTGAAAATAGATCCTACTATACTCCAGACACTATGCCACTTGGTGCAGATATTAACACAAATAGCAGGTGATCATTGTCCTCATGGAGTTTATTTTAAAGAGAACAAAGTGAGACAAAGGCACACAAGCAAAGAACTACAATACAAAGGGGATGGCATCTGACTCAGCATGGAGGTGTCACGGAAGGTGTTGTTTTGCTTAGGTTTTGAAGTGTGGGTAGGAGATGGCCCATGTTGAGAGTGGGAACTGGGAATTAAAAAGATGAGGAGGTCTCTGCAAATCTACATGGATGGGAAGTAGCATGCTGATGTGGGAAACAACTAAAAAGTTCCAGAATGCATGGTTTATAAAGCGTGAGTCAGAGAGGGCTAGACCAGTAGCCAGATCAAGGATATCTCAGATGTTATAGTCATGAATTAGTGCATTGACCTGCAGGCCATGGGAGTCACTGAAGGTTTCAGTCAGGTAAGTGAGCTGATCAGAACAGTCCTTTAGATAGGCCGCTCTTTTGGCTGTAAGGGGGACACGTTTGAAGTAGGGCTATAGCTAAAAATATACAGACACTTCCTCTTTTCTACAGCCCTGCTGGCATCTGTTGTATTTTGACTTTTTAATAATAGCCATTCCAACCGGTATGAAATGGTATCTCATTGTGTTTTGATTTGCAATTTTCTGATGATTAGTGATTCTAACCTTTTTTTTTTGTATTTGTTGGCCATTTGTATGTGCTCTTTTGAGATGAGTTTGTTCATGTCCTTTGCCCATTTTTTAATTGGGTTATTTTTTTTTCTAATTGATTTAAGTTCCCTGTAGATTCTGGATACTAAAAAACAAACAAAAACCAGAAGTAAATAAATTCTCAGGACACACACACCCACACCCACACCCACAGAGAGAGAGAGAGAGAGAGAGAGCGCCTAGGTAAGAGGCCACCAACCACCAGGGTCTAAACTGGGAACACTTTCTAGTACAGAATGAATGGAAAGGATTCATGAAATAGCTAGAAAGTAACGTTAATGAGATTTACATGTATGGAGTGAATGAGGAGAAACAGGGATCATTCAGGATTCTGGTAGGGATAACAGGGGGAGCCATTAGTTGAAATTTTGAAGTGGGAGAAGGAGAGGCAGTTTTAGGGAGAAAGATGAGTTGTTTTTTAGGTATTTCAAACCCTTGAAGCTTCTATGGGACATCGAAGTGGAAATAACAGTCTGTGGGTTGGGACAATAAAGAAAGAAATTGGTTGAAGACTAGGGGAAGAGTATAGAGCAAAGAAATATTTAAGATAATAAACATAGAGAGATAGCTGAAAATGTGGGACTGGATTACAAAGGAAGAGTGATTTAGTTATGAAGCCCAAGGGCTGACAGGAATGGGTGACTACTCGAGGAGTTCATATGCATCTGTTATTGTATGAATAAAAAAAATTATCTGTTCCTTCCTAAAGATATCTTCAACCTGTTTTTGGATACATATGGGCACTGCTTTTCATTCTCTTAGCCCCATTTCTTATTTTAGCCTCTGCTGTAGCAATCAGTTCTGCACAGGCTTTGACCCAGGCTTTGACTAGTTGGTGCAGGTGTGACATGACACTTACCTGGAATGGCCCACAGTTTGTGGCTGCTCTCACTTAAGCAGGTGGGATGCTCATGTAGGTGTAACCTAGAAGCTTGGTAGAGTTTATGCCCATGGGGCAACCTGTGACCACTCAAAAATAAAGCCCTTTTCTCCTCCCAGATTGAGGAGTCTTGCATTATGTAATAAAACTCCTTAGAAGGCCTATTAGGTTCCAATACAGCATTAGGCAACTTGATAAGGTATCCCATCATCAGCCTTCCTTTCTTCCCTCATTCCTCTGCCTCTCACTCTTTCTTCCTAAGTTAACTTCTTAGATAAAATGCCAACTTTCTATATTTTGTTTCACATCAGGGAAAATAATTGTATATCCCATTTCAAAAGCACATAAAAAGGTTACTGTATAGAAAATTTGTCTTTAATAGATTAAGGTGTAATTTTCCAAATACTTTAAAATTTTATTTCAGATACGTTTTTCATTTTTATAAGCTTCATCTAAAAGCAGAGTTCACCTAAGAATATACCTAAGAGCATATTACATAGAATATATTTTATATTTCAGTAGTTTAGCTAGGATTCTTTCAAAATTGAGAGGATCTACAAATATTTCTAACACATTAGTTTTCAGTCTTAAGGCTGAATCAAGAACAAAGCTCCTAAACTTTGCATTGGTGATTGAGAACATTTTAAAATTGTTATTTAATTCATTAATTTATTTTTAAAAAATTTTCACATTGTAATCATATAGATTTATAGGATACAATTTGATGTTTCAATGAATATGTATGTTGTCTAATGATCCAATAAGGATAGTTAGTGTATTAATTACCTCATGCATTTATCATTTCTTTTTCATAAGAAATTTCAAAATCCTTTCTTCTAGATACTTTGTAATATACAATACTTTACTTTTAACTATAGTCACCCTGCTTTGCAAAGAACACTACAACTTATTCTTCCTATATAATTGTGATTTCATAACTGTTAACCAATCTATCTCCATTTTGCCCTCCCCACTTCTTCCTCACTGTTTGGTAACCACTATTCTACTCTATTTCTCTATTAACATTTTTTTTTAAGATTCCACATATGAGAGAGATCATGCGGTATTTGCTTTCTGTGTCTGGCTTATTTCACCTAACATTGTATCCTACAGGGTCATCCATGTTGTTGCAACTGGCAGAATTTCATTCTTTTTTTATTGCTGAATAGTATTTCATTGTGTATGTGTCCATATATATATATAATATATAATAATATGTATAATTATAATTACACATAAAATTATATATAATTATAATTTTATGTATAATTATAATTACACATAAAATTATATATAATTATAATTATAATTATATATAATTATATATATAATAATAATATATATTATATGTAATATATAATATACATAACGTATATTATATATAATATACATAACGTATATTATATATAATATACATAACGTATATGATATATATTATACATAACGTATATGATATATATTATACATAATGTATATTATATATATTATACATGATATATATTATGTATAATATACACGATATATATTATACATAATATACATGATATATATTATATATAATATACATAGTATATATTATGTATAATATACATAATATATATTATATATATATAATTCACTTCTTTGTTTTTAGACACATAGGTTGATTCCATATCTGATTATTAGAAATAGTGCTACAGTAAACATAAGAGTGCAGATATTTTTCAAACACAATGATTTCATTTCCTGTGGATATATACCCAGTAGTGGGATTGCTGGGTTATGTGATCGAATAATTGTTTTTTTGTTTTTTTTTATTTTTTAGCGAACTTCCATAAAGTTTTGCTTAATGGTTGTACTAGTTTACAACTTCATCAACAGTGTGTAAGTGTTCCCTTTTCTCCACTTCCTTGCCAACTCTTGTTATCTTTTACCTTTTTGGTAATAGCCATTCTAATGGGTGAACTGGTATCTCATTGTGGTTTTGATTTGCATTTCCCTGATGGTTAGTGATGTTGAACATGATTTTATTATATATTCGTCTTGACCATTTCTATATTTTCTCTTGTGGCATGTCTTTTAGTTTATTTTGTCCTTTTTTTTTTTTTTTTTTGAGAAGGAGTCTTGCTCTGTTGCCCAAGCTGGAGTACAGTGGTGCAATCGGGGCTCACGGCAACCTCCATCTCCCTCTTTCAAGCAATTCCCCTGCCTCAGCCTGCTGAGTAGCTGGGGTTACAGGCACACGCCATCATGTTTGGCTAAATTTTTGTATTTTTAGTAGAGAAATGATTTCACCATATTGGTCAGGCTGGTCTCAAACTCCTGACCTCAGGCAATCCACCTGCCTCAGCCTCCCAGTTTTGCCCATTTTTAAATAAGTTTTTTATGTTTTTGCTGTTGAGTTGCTTAAGTTTCTTATATAATCTGGGCATTAACTCCTTAGCAGATGTATAGTTTGCAAATATTGTATCCCATTCTGTAAGTTGTTTTTTCACTCTGTTAAGTTTCCTTTGCTGTGCAAAAGCATTTTAGTTTGATGAAACCCCATTTATCTATTTTTGCTTTTGTTGCCTGTGCTTTTGACGTCTCATTTAAAAAATCCTTGTACAACCCAAAGTTATAGAGAATTTCCCACATGTTATCTTCTAGTAGTTTTTCATAGTTTTCAATCTTACCTTTAGGTCTTTAATCGCATTTGAGTTGATTTTGTATAAGGTAAAAGATAGGGGTCTAATTTCATTATCCCACATATAAATATCCAATCTTCTCAGTACCATTTAATGAAGACACTGTCTTTACCCCTGTGTGTGCTCTTGACTCCTTTTTTGAAAATCAGTTGACTTTAGGTATGAGAATTTATTTCTGAGCTGTATATTCTCTTCCATTGGTCTATGTGTTTGCTTTATGGCAGTGCCATGCTGTTTTGCTTACTATGGCTTTGTAGTATATTTTGAAGTCAGGTAGTGTGGTGCCTCCAGCTTTGTTATTTTTGCACAGGATTGCTTTGGTTATTTGGGGTCTTTTCTGGTTTCATACAAATTTTAGGGTACTTTTTTCTATTTCTGTGAAGAATTTCATTGTTATTTTGATAGGGATTGCATTGAATCTGTAGGACATTTTGTTAGTATGGTCATTTCAATAGTATCAATTCTTCCATTCCATGAGTATATAGTGTCCATTTTTTGTGTATCGTAAATTTTTCCATCAGTGTGTTATAGTTTTCATTGAAGAGATCTTTCATGACCTTGATTAAATTTATCTGCAGATTTCTTGGTAGCTATTGTAAATGGAATTCCTTTCTTGATGACTTTTTCAGATAGTTCACTATTAGTGTATAGAAACACCACTGAATTTTCTGTGTTGATTTTGTATACTACAACTTTACTGAATTTATTTATGATTTCTAGTAGTTTTTGGTCAAGTCTTTAGGGTTCTCACTCTATATAAGTATATATAGAAAGAACCCTAAAGAGAGAGAGATCATATATATCTATATGATCATATATATAGATGTATACATATGTATGTGAGATCACATTTTCTACAAACAGAAACAATCTGACTTCCTTCTTTCCAGTTTGGATCCCTCTTATTTATTTCTTTTGTCTAATTGCTCTGGCTCTGACCTCCAGTACTATGCTAAATAGAAGTGGTAGAAGTTGACATCCTTGTCTTCCTCCATATCATAGAGGAAAAGCATTTAACTATTCACCATAAATAAGATGTTAGCTGTGGGTTTGTCACATATGGCCTTTACTGCGTTGAGGTACACTCCTATACCTACTTTCTTGACAGTTTTTATCATAAAGGAATGTTGACTTTTGTCAAGTGTTCTTTTTGCATCTGTTGAAATGATCACATGGTTTTTGTTTTTCTTTCTATTGTGGTGGTGTATCATATTTACTGATTTGTGCATGTTAAGCCATCCTTTCACCCCTGGGATGAATCCCACTTGATTATAGTGAATACTCTTTTTAGTGTGCTGTCAAAGTCAGTTCACTTGTATCTTGTTGAGAATTTTTGTATCT
This sequence comes from Gorilla gorilla gorilla, assembly GCF_029281585.2. Taxonomy (NCBI): domain Eukaryota; kingdom Metazoa; phylum Chordata; class Mammalia; order Primates; family Hominidae; genus Gorilla; species Gorilla gorilla. Next base: position 152,002,329 of record NC_073231.2, read on the forward strand.
ATGTTCTCCAGGAATATTGGCCTGTTATTTTCATTTTGTGCATGTCTTTGTCTGGTTTTAGAATCAGGATATTGCGAGCCTCATAAGATGAGTATGGAAGTATTCCTTCCTCATTACTTTTGTGGAAAAGTTTGTGGAGAATTGGTAGTTATTCTTTAACTGTTTGGTAGAATTCAGCAGTGAAGACATCAGGTCCTGGGTGTTGGTTGTTGTTGTTGTTGTTTTGATGGAAGATGTTTTATTATTGATTCAATTTCCAAACTCATTATTGATGTGTTCAGATGTTATATTTCCTCACAATTTAATCTGGGTAGTTGTATGTGTGCAGAAATTTATTCATTTTATTCTACATTATCAAATTTGTTGGCATATAGTTATGAGTAATGTCTTACAATCCCTTATATTTCTGTGGTGTATCAGTTGTAATGTCTCCTTTTTCATCTTTTATTTATTTGAATTTTCTCTCCTTTTGTCTTAGTTTAGCTAAAGGTTTGTCAGTTTTACCTTTACACTTTGTCTTATTTATCTTTTGAAATATTTTTTAGTGTCTGTTTCCTTTATATCTGCTGTGAGCTTTATTATTTCCTTCCTTCTACCAATTTTGGGTTTAGTTTGTTTTTGATGTTCTAGTTACTTGAAGTGTATAATTTTGCTTTGTGATTTGAAAATCTTTCTTCATTTTTGGTGTAGGCTTTTATTGCTATAAATTTCCCTCTTAGAACTGCTTTTGCTACGTTCCATAGGTTTGGGTATGTTGGATTTTCATTCTTACTTGTCTCAGCGACTTTTGAAATTTTCCTATTAATGTCTTAATGAGACCTATTGATTTCTTGGGTGCATGCTATTTAATTTCCATGTTTTCATAAAATTTCCAAGGGCTTTCCTGTTGTTGATTTCTGGCTTTATATCACTGTAATCAGAAAAGATACTTCATATGATATCTGTCTTCTTAAGTTTGTTAAGACTTATTATGTGTCATAATGTATGATTGGTCCTAGAGAATGTTTGGTGTACAGTTGAGAATAATTTGTATTCTGCAGCTGTTGGATGATGTATTAGTCTGTTTTCATACTGCTGATAAAGACATACCCGAGACTGGGTAATTTACAGAGAAAAAGAGGTTTAGTGGACTCATAGTTCCACGTGGCTGGGGAGGTCTCCCAATCATGATGGAAGGCGAAAGGCACATCTTACATGGTAGCAAACAAAATAGAATTGAGAACCAAGTGAAAGGGTTCCCCCTTATAAAACCATCAGATCTTGTTAGACGTATTCACTACCACAAGAACAGTATGGGGGAAACCGCCCCCATGATTCAATTATCTCCCACTGGTTCCCTCCCACAACATGTATGAATTATGGGAGCTATAATCAAGATGAGATTTGGGTGGGGATATACAGCCAAACCATATCAGGTGAGATCTTCTTTACCTGCTAGGTCCATTTGGTCTATGGTATAGTTTGAGTCTGTCATTTTTTGGTTGATTTTCTCTTCATATAATCTGTCCATTTTTAAAGTGGAGTGTTGAAATTTCCTACTAATATTGTATTGCAGTCTATCTCTACCTTTAAATCTAATATTTGCTTTACATATCTGGTTGTTCTGGTGTTGGGTACATATATAGTTACACCTAAGTAACATATATGTTATGTCCTCTTATTGAATTGGGTCTTTTATCATTTCATTATACAGCGACATTCTTTTTTTATATAGTGTTTTTATTTAAAGCCTTTTAAAATATGACATGACTGTGGCTACTCCTGCTTGCTTTTCATTTGTTTGCATAAAATATATTTTTCCATCTCTTCACTTTCAGTCTATTTATCTTTAATAGTGAGGTAAGTATCATGTAGGCAGCATATAGGTGGGTTTTGCTATCTGAATCCATTCATCCACTTTATATCTTTTAACTAGAGTTTAATCCACTTCTATTGAAGTTTATTATTGATAAATTAGGACTTCCTTCTACCATTTCATTAGTTGTTTTTTAGATTACTTGTTCACTTCTTCCTTTCTTATTGTTTATCTCTCTAGTTTGGTGGTTTTCTGTGGTGCTAAGCTTTGTTTCTTTTCCCTTTTTTGGTGTGTGTGTGTGTATCTGCTGTAATTTATTTCTTTCTGGTAAGTGAAACTAACATACAGAGTCCTCTATTTGTAACAGACTATTTTACACTGATAACAACTTAACTTCTGTCACATAAAAATACTCTTGACTTCTCCCCCACACACACACACAATTTATATTTTTGTTACGTTACATTGCATCTTTATGAATGGTAGACTCAATGGAACATAGGATCTATGTCACAACTAAATCAATTATTTAATGGCAGCATTAAAGCAGCCCAAAGAATGTGAAAAACTGGTGTGGGTGTATTTAACTTTTTAAAAACTATGTTTCATAATGTTTTCATTAAAAAGTCTTTATCAGTTTGCTAATGCCTAATTTTTACAACCAGCCACCATAGATTTTACAGGATAAATATATTATTTCAGTGGTAATTGAAGCAGAATTTTTGTTGCTCTTCTTACCCTTAGAGATTGTGTATTATCCTCAGACGTAATTCTTTGACTTTTTTTCTTTTCATGTTGTTACACATAGTTACCAACAATCAACGTGAGAATAACCTTTGAATATTTTCAAGCATTAAGATTTGTTTATACAGCTGCACAATTAGACAACAAACACTCTTGGGTCTTTACCTCTCAGCATACACCTGATTATTAACTTAAAGGTATGATGGGAAAAGTATCAATTTTTCTTGGTCACCTAGATTTAGAAATATGTAATAACTATAAGCTTGGGTCTGCTTCTTCAGAAGCCTAGGAAGTGGAGTGATGGTTCTCTGAAGAGGCTGGAAACAAAGTATGTGTTTCCAGAAGGCTTAATAGAATATGTTGAGACATAGGCCATTAACACAAAAGTGAAAGAAATGCAAAAAATGTATGAAAGTAAGGATTTGAGAAGGGAAATTTTATTTTTAAGTCTAAGATTCCTATGAATTATATGAAAGTAAATGTCCTATCCTTAAAATTAGCCAAAGGAAGCACTTTACTTATCAATATGATATGACTTTTCATACTCTTATCTAAAGATATCCTAAACTAAGATCCAGTTTTCTAAGAAAAGACTTTTTACTCATGCTTTAAAGCATGCTAGATGATTCCTACCACATCACATAATGTTGTTTACATGTATGATTTAACCTGCATTTATTCTTCAACTCACTGGTTCCTTAGGCTTCTTATCTTTCCTTGCACGCTTAGATAATTTTATGTAAAATTGATTTTTAGAAGTTTAGTTGCTGGGCGTAGTGGCTGTCACCTGTAAACCCAGTACTTTGGGAATTCAAGGCAGGTGGATTGCTTGAGTCTTGGAGTTTGAGGCCTGCCTGGGAAAGATGACAAACCCCATTTGTACAAAAATAAAAATATTAGCTGGATATGGTGGCACATGCCTGTGGTCCCAGCTACTCCAAGGCTGAGGTGGGAGGATGACTTGAGTCCGAGAGGCAGAGGTGTGAGCCAAGATCATGCCCTGCTCTTCAGCCTGGGCAACGAAGCCAGACCCTGTTTCAAAAAAAAAATCTAGTGAGATTTGATTTCTATTTCTATGTGATTCAAAACTAGGAGAGCTTCAAGGCTAATGACTATTAAAAAATGGCCATTGCTACTTGCATTTTCTATGAAGCCAGCATACACAGCAACGTGCAACCTAAAAACCAAGCTATTTAATATGTAGCTTAGATTTCAGATTTGATTGTCTTTGAGGTTTGATTATTGCAGAGATCAATTGCCAGACCAAATATAGACTAATTCTGTATTTGGTCTTTTTATCATATGAAACATCCCAGCCTTGGGTATAAATTAAGAGCAAGTACGGATGTTTATACCGATAGCGGTGTAGATATTTCCATGTTTATACAGATAGCGGTGTAGATATTTTCATGTCTATACAGATAGCGGTGTGGATGTTTCCATGTTTATACAGATAGTGGTGTAGATATTTCCATGTTTATAGAGATAGCGGTGTAGATATTTCCATGTTTCTACAGATAGCGTGGTAGATATTTCCATGTTTATAGAGACAGCGGTGTAGATATTTCTATATTTATAGAGATAGCGGTGTAGTTATTTCCATGTTTATACAGATAGCGGTGTAGATATTTCCATGTTTATACAGGTAGCAGTGTAGATATTTCCATGTTTGTACAGGTAGCGGTGAAGATATTTCCGTATTTATACAGGTAGCGGTGCAGATATGTGAATTCATTAATCCTCTTTTTCTTTATAAATTACCCAGTCTTGGGTATGTCTTTATCAGCAGCATGAAAATTGACTAATACACTCACTGTCCATGAATGATACTCTGTTAGCGCATTTGCATTGTTATAAAGAAATACCTGAGGCTGGGTAATTTATAAAGAAATGAGGTTTATTTGGCTCCTTGTTCTGAAGGCTGTACATGAAGCATAGTACTGGCACCTGCTTCCAGGGAGGGCCTCAGGAACCTTCCAATCATGGTGGAAGGTGAAGGGAAACCAGCATATCACATGGTGAGAGAGGAAGCAAGAGAGACAGGGAGGAGGTGTCAGTCTCTTTTAAACAACCAGATATCGCATGAACTCACAGGGTAAGAACTCATTCATTACCAAGAGGACAGCACCAAGCCATTCAGGAGGCATCTATCTCCAACATTGGGGATCACATTTTAACGTGAGATTTGAAGGGGACAAACATCCAAACTATGTCAGATACCAAAGCTGACAATGCTTAGGATCTTTAGCTGTTCCAGGTTCTGGGAAAAGGGAGAGAGTTAGCTTCCCTCGTCTATGCTGTGCTACTCCATATTATATTGGTAATTATTGTTCTCTAAAGGTTCTTAAAAGCAAATAAACAAATGCAAGGCAAAACATTTGAAATGGAAGGCAAAACACAAGAAATGCAAGGCAAATGCATTAAAAACTTTTGAGTGTTAATATATAGATTTTATTTTATCTTTTTAATTTCTTTTGCTTAACCAAATAGATTATGTAGTTTTGATTAACTGGCCATGAAATAGCTCTGCCTACATAGAATTTCCCATGAATAATTGGTTGTGGAGACTTTTGTGTGTGACCCAAATCCTCCCTCAAAACTGAAGTTTGCCCAGCTATTGGGAGTGTTGGCAATTCATGCCTCTCAGCTGATTCTCTCCAGAATTTATTCTCAGGAGATCTAATTAATAACTTGTCAAGCTGATGTCCATCCTTGGGGACAACTCGTATCTGAAGAATGGCCAGTGAAAGGTATTAAAACTCCATACTCCTGCCTCAATTTAGGGCAACTCTGAAGGGTCACCCCAGCTTCTCAGCTCCCCCTTGAGATTAGCTGAGGTATTTGTTGTGACTGCCTCACATCTCAACTCCCTTTATCCAATTCAGCTTTTTTGCCACAGTTGTTGGTTCCTAGGATTTTACCCAGTTAAATGTTCTCTACACAAATCTCTATCTCAAATCTGCTTTACAGGGAATGTGGCCTCAGACAGGTTTTCATTAGGTTCTGGACATAACTCTCATTAGTCATTGATATGATTCGGCTGTGTCTCCGGCCGAATCTCACCTTGATTGTAATTATCCCCGCATGTCAAGGATGGAGTCAGGTGGAGATAATTGAATCATAGGGGCGGGTTCCCCCTACTGTTCTCCTGGTAGCGAATAAGTCTCACGAGATCTGATGCTTTTAAAATGGGAGTTTTCCTACACAAGCTTTCTTCTCTGCTACCATTTAAGATGTGCCTTTGCTTCTTTTTTGCCTTCTGCCGTGACTGTGAGGCCTCCCCAGCCATGTGGAATTGTGAGTTCATTAAACCTCTTTCCTTTATAAATTACCCGGTCTTGGGTAGGACTTTATTAGCAGCATGAGAACAAACTAGTACAGTCTGTTCTATAAGCCCAAGTCGGATCACAGAATCCCGCTTTCTTTTTTTTTTTTCTAGCCCATATTTCTACTAAAACTTGACTCATATAGACTTAAAACAAAATAATTAAGCATGGCTAATATTTATTTAATATTTTATACGTGTCAGGTACTGTATTTTGTAACTTATCTTTTAATAATCTTTCCAAATCTCTAAAAGGAGAATTCTGCTCTTTTATAGAGAAAATAAGGATGGCTCAATCTTTTGATTTTTATTACAAGCTTTATTTTGTATAACATATAATAAACTAAAAATATTGAAAGTTTAGAAACCATCAGCACACAATCGAGGTGATGGAAATATACTTCACCTCCAGTTTCCTGATGCCTCTTTATAATACATTTCTCTGGCCCCTCATTCCTGGCCCTTAAAAACCACCAAACTGCTTTCTGTCACTGGACAGTAATTTATACAGTCAAAAAATGTATATAAATACAATTTTACACTATGCACTTTTTTGTCTGACATTTTATGTTTTTTTCTCTGCATGTTTTACCTCTAGAGTCTGCCTTGTTTCACTTAGTATAATTATTTTGAGATTCATTCATGTTATAGTATGTATCCATAATTAATTCGGATAAAGCAAGTTAATTCATTAATGTATTGATTGATATTTAGACTGTTTCTAGTTTGGGCTATTATGAATACATGTGCTATGAACATTTGTGTTGATATCATTATATGAACACCTACTTTTATCTCTCTTGGGTAAATACCCAGGAGTGCAATGGCTGAGTCTTACGGCAGAAGTATGTTTAACTTTTTAAGGGACTCTTGAACTGTTTTTCAAAGGTTACACTTTTTTGTATTCCCATCAGCAGTGTATGAGAGTTTCAGCTTCTCCACATCCAAGCCAGTGCTTGGCTATTATCAGTCATGCTAATCTTAGCTATTTAAAAATAGATAGTGGCGTCTCATTTTGGTTTTAATTTGCATTGCCCTAAGCATTAATTATGTTGAGCATATGTGCTTATTTACCAAACAAATGTCTACTTTGAAATGTCTGTTCCAGTCTTTCACCCAAGTTTTAAATGGGGTTGTTTGTTTTTCATTATTAAATTTTGAGCTTTTAAAATATATTTTTGATGCAAGCCTTTTATCAGATATATGAGTTGCAAATATTTTCTCCCAGCCTGCAGCTTGTCTTTTCAGTCTCTTAATAGATTCTTTTGAAGAGCAGATTCTTTTTTTTAAATTTGATGAGTTCTTCTTATCAATATATTATTATATAAATCATGCTGTGGGGTCATATCAAAGAAAGCTTTGCCTGACTCAAAGTCCCAAATGTTTTCACATCTTCCCTCTCCTCTCCTTTGGGAACTGAGATTACACGTAAATTCAGTTACTTGAAATGTACTGTCTACTATTGCTCTGTTCATGTTTTTTAAAAATTTATTTTCTCTCTATATTTTATTTTGAGAGGTGTCTATCTTTTCTTCTTTAATGACTAATGTGCTATCAGCCTACCATGTAGCTGGGACTACAGCCGCATGCTACTATGTCCCGCTAATTTTTGTATTTTTAGTAGAGATGGGATTTCACCATATTGGTCAGGCTGGTCCTGAACTCCTGACTTCGTGATCCACCTGCCTCGGCCTCGCAAAATGCTGAGATTACAGGCGTGAGCCACTGCGCCCAGCCTCCTTTAGTGTATCTTGCATGTCTCTATTTTAGAACATATAGAATACTGTTTCAATAAGCATTTTAATGTTCTTAACTGATAACTCTGGCACCTTGATTTACTCTGGATCAGTTCTGACTCAGTGATTTTTCTCCTTATTATGAGCCACGTTCTTCTGTCTTTTGTTGTTACTGTTGCGTCTCTGCTAAACTGTGTCTGGATGTCAGATATGATGACTTTTATCTTATTGAGTGCTGGAAGTATATATAAATATTCTTGATCTTTGTATTGGTATGTATTTAAGTTTAGTTGGAAAGAGTTTGACTCTTTTTGGTCTTGCTTTAAAAATTCATTAGGTGGGATCAGACCAGTTCTCATTTTAGAGCTAATCACTCCCAACTAGTGAGGCAAGATCCTTCTGGGTATCCCTGGGAATCTTGAGGTGTTTCTGGGTTGGCTGATAAAATAAGCACTATTATTGGACCTTGGTGAGCATGTGTACTGTTACTTTTCATCTTATCTGGGTGTTGTTTCCCCAACCCTAGGTACTTTTCTCTAGGCCTGTCCTAACAATTACTTAGCTATGTACTTTAGGGGGACCCTTTGCAGAGCTCTGGAGTTCTCTTTCTGTGCAGCCCCTTCTTCTCGGAAACCTTGTCCTGAGAGCTCATGTCAACATGGTTTCTGTGGACTCTCAGCTCTGTCCCCTCAGCTCAGGGAGAACAATGGGCTCCTCTTGGGCTCTTCTCCTGGAGTAGTGGGCTGGAAAACTTTCTCCAGGCATAAATTAGGGCAGTTGATAGGCTCACCTTGTTTGAGACTGACTTTACAGGGTCTTGCAAACTTTTGTGGCATACATTTTGGCCATTTTTTTGGTTGTTTCAGGAGGGAGAGAAAGTCTAGTTCTTGTTACTCCATCATGGTCATTGCAGAAGTCAACCTAACTGATATTTATCAATACAGTCTGTTGCTACACATTGAACTTGCTTAAGATAATTTTTAGATGGCACAGAACTTTCTGTCCATTGAATGAGACTCTCTGCTTATTTTGCAAGTGCTCATTTGTATGGAGACATTTGTATGGAGAAACTTCAAAAAGTTTGTGGAAAAATGAAGTTAAAAGATAAACATTGAAAATGTGATCTTCGGTTTTCATCCCTAAAGAACTGATGGTCCTGGGAACTTAACAATGTCAATGCAGTCTCTTATACATTATTAACTTAAGAAAAATGGGTGCCCTTTCCACATTTGTTGAGATTGGGAAACAAAAAGAAGTCAGAAGGAGCCAAATCAGAGCTGTAAGGTGGATGCCTGACAATTTCCCATTGAGACTCTCACAAAATTGCCTTTGCTCGATGACAGGAATGAGCAGAAACATTGTGGTGTTAGAGGACTGTCTGCTAAAGCTTTCCCAGGTATTTTGCCCTAAAACTTTGGCTAACTTATTCAAAACACTCTCATGATATGCAGATATTATTGTTCTTTGACCTTCCACAAAGTCAACAAGCAAAATGCCTGGAATGTCCCCAAAAAACTGTTGCCGTGACCTTTGCTCTTGAGTGATCCCCTTTTGCTTTGACTGGACCACTTCCACCTTTGGTAGCCATTGCTTTGATTGTGTTTTGCCCTCAGGATCACACTGGGAAAGCCATGTTTTATCTTCTGTTACAATTCTTCAAAGAAATCCTTCAGGATCTTGACCCTAGTTCTTTAAAATTTCCATTGAGAGCTCTCCTCTTGTCTGCAGCTGATCTGAGCACAACACTTTTGGCACCCATGCAGTGGAAAGTTGGTTCAACTTTAATTTTTTAGTCAGAACTGTGTAAGCTGAACCAATTAAGATGTCTACGATGTTGGCTATTGTTTGTGCTGTTGATTATCAGTCCTCTTCAATTAGGGCACAAACAAGATTAATTTTTTTCCTTGAAAATTGATATGGATGATCTGTCCCTGTGGACTTCATCTTCCACATCATCTCGTTTCTTCTTTAAAAAAAGCTGTCCGCTTGTGAACTACTGATTTCTTTGGTGCATTGTCCCCTCAAGCTTCTTGTAAAGCATCAGTGATTTCACCATTCTTTCACTCAAGCTTCATCATAATCTAATGTTTGTTCTTGCTTCAATTTTAGCAGAATTTACATTGCTCTGCTAGGGGCTCTTTTCAAACTAATGTCTACTCCTTCTTACTGTCTCAAACTAGATCCTGTTCAAACATGCTATAATAAATTAGTATGAGTTTATTTTGCTGCCAATATTGAAACCTTTGCATAGTTTTTTTCATAATATACATTTTCCATGAACTTTTTAAGGCCTCTCACGTATCCACAGGTAGAGTGCCTTACCTATTCTGACTTCAGTCAATTATTCAAGACCTTTCCTTGTCAGTGACACATTAGAAAGGTAGAGTATTGAAAAATAAGAGTAGCTTCTGCTGATTAAGAAATACTATATCTTTTTCTACTTCTTTCTTTCTTTTTTTTTTTTTCTTGAGACAGCATCTTTCTCTGTCACCCAGTCTGGAGTGCAGTGGTGTGATCTCAGCTCACTGCAACCTCTGCCTCCCAGGGTCAAGTGATTCTCCTGCCTCAGCCT